>NW_024505118.1:2843375-3431452 GCF_017590055.1 Onychostruthus taczanowskii
TTTTTTTGGGTTTTTCTTTTCTTTTTTTTTTTTTTTTTTTTTCTGTTATGGCAGGCAACTGTATGGAGATCTTGATGGTGACATTACTTGGCAAACAATTTGGAATCCGCTCAGTAAGTGACATCACACCCCCTTAAGATTTTCCACATAAAATACATCCTCAAAAAAAAAAAAAAAAAAAAAAGAAAAAAGAAGAAAAAAAGAGAGACTTAATCTGAAAGCTATTATGATATCGTCTAAGGGCTCTTTAAGCACCTCAGCATTCCCCCTCTTCCCACCACTTTCCAGGCAGCTTGACTAAAAGTAGCAGACAATAGTGGTAAATGCTTTACAGTCTTCTTAGGAATGGAAACAGAGGTGGAGCAGAGGGGAAGGGATAGAGGAGTATAGAGAGGGGCAGGCAAGACAATGTCTGTCCTGTTTAAAAAAAATATATAATTACTCCAGTGCTTAGTCTTTCCCTGTGTACAGCTTTTCACAGTGTGAGTACATCGTCTGATGTAACATTTGCCACTCCTAGCAAGTGGAGTTGTCTGGCTCTGCCTCTAAGAGATGAATGTGTCATATTTTGAGGAGAAGACAGCAGAGATGAAAACTTCCCTTGATCTCAGGGTTTGATTCCTGATTGATGATGATTCCCAAGAACAGTTCCTAGTATGTGCTTTTCTCTGTGTGTCTATGCTTGCCTGCATACATTTTTCTGTACACATTTTTCTGAGGAGCAAAGCATTTTCTTCCCCAGCCTCTGTAGCTGTGAGCCATAAATCCGGCCATGTGTTCGGTGTGTGCTGCCTTTGATCGATGTGCAGGAGAGAGGTGCAGCACACGGCGTGAACACTGCCAGAATATGTGGGACATGATGTTACAGAGGCCAAGCAAAGGAAGAATTATCTGTGCATAATGTGAGTTTAGAATAGGCTTGACGTTCTCACACCCAAACATTTCCATCTGTTCCTAAATGAAAGGAAACTGAGACAATATTCTCCTATCTTCTAGGCTAGCTATACAGGGAATAGGAAATGTTCTTTGATTGTTTTTTCCCCTTAGGATGTGTTCAGTTGTATTGCAGATTCAAAGAAGGCACAGTATAAAGTGGCTTCTTTTAAAGACAGTAAATGAAATTAAAATCTTAATTCTTCTGAGAATTGGTATTGAAACGGTAACGCTGTGCTTAAACAAGCTGTGGCACTTCTAGGTTACTCTTAAAAAGTAAAGCTGTTTTTATGTGTTTTATGCCAACCCTGATATGAGACCTTTGTCATTCTACTTTCAAAGCTTTCTGGACATTATCCTCTGCCTTTGCTTTCTCACTATGTATTTCTGTGTTTTGTCCAAATATCTACTTTTCCTCATGGTTTTTTCTTCTGCCATGAAAGGCTGCATGTCTGATGACGTGTTCTGTACCTTACATACTGTAGAGTGTACCAAGCTTCTAAAACACAATGAAAGGTTCACCTGCTTCCTGTTAGTTACAAAGTCATACATCTGCTCGTGTCCCTGTATTCTTTGCAGTGTAACATCACATCCTTGGCATCATGTAACAGTGCTGAAGAATCTGCCAACTGTTTGACCTACCTTGCTAGCTCTGAAAGGTTCACCTGCTTCCTGTTGGTTACAAAGTCATACATCTGCTCGTCTCCCTGTATTCTTTGCAGTGTAACATCCTTGGCATCATGCAATAGTGCTGAAGAATCTGCCAACTGTTTGACCTACCTTGCTAGCTGGTGGAGATGTAGACATAATTGTTTGTTAGAAGTCATTAGTTATGTTTTCCCAGCTGAACTCTCAAAATACAATTTCACAAATATGTCTGATTTTTAGAGGATGCAAAATAAAGCAGAGATCCTTAGATGTAATGTTAAATTGTGCATATTTCTTAATACTATGGTAAGAGAGAACCTTACCTTTCACATTCTTGTTCCAGCAAGTTTGTAAACTCATCACTTTTTTCCATGTATTTGCTGTGCTTCCTCTTCTCTTCCTCTAGTTCATGCAGTGTCTGCCTGTGTGCTTTTTCTACCATTAGAAGTTGTTCCAGCATTCTTCTGTGAACTTCTTTCTGTTTCTCTACAACTTTATCAAGCTGCAAAAAGAAGGGAAAAACTCCTGAAGTATTTTGAAACTTTTGCTTTCTTGGGCAAATTCTTTACTAAAAGATTTTTGAGAGCAGCTTAAAAATATAATAATAAGCCTAGTAGCAAAGTCATCAGGTATCAGTTTAATTCTGTCAGTGTAATCCCAAAAATTTAGAAAAAATAAGGTACTGTTTTTCAAGACCCTCAGTAACCTCCCTCTCCTCCTCCTGCCATGAGTGATCCTCAGCTTTTTTAAACTAATTAACAGTTACTGTTCCCGGGGTTGTGCTTTTCTCTTGATCACTGTGGTAGAGAACCAGATGTCTTGGCAGAAGAAGCATCGTCCAGTGCTTCACCAGTGGATGACTCACTTTTGGTTGAGTAAAAATAGCTGCTTCACTTATAGCTGCCTAGGAAATAAGAGCATTAAATTGTTTTTGTAAGGTAGAGGTTGATCAAAAAGCAGTTTTCTGGTTTCACAATATGTGCATGGTTGTGCCAAGAGTGCAAAACAATCCCGTCTCTTGTGCTTACTCTGGGCATAGCTCTGGGTTTCTGGAATATGTAAGTTCTGAATTTTTTAGTAGATTTCTTTTTAATGGTGGCATTTCCTGTTATGCTCCTCAGATTGCACGTATTGTTGAGGTCTTTTTCTTTCAGATGGCACCTTTATAGCACAGTTTGAGCAGAAAAATCCCCTCCCTTCCTCAAGGATTTCTGCTTAACACCTGATCAGAGAATCATTAAGGTTGGAAAAACCTCCAAGATCACTGATTCTAATTTTTGACCGAATTCCATCATACCAACTAAACTATAGCACTCCATGCCCAGTCATTTCTTGAACACTTTCAGGGATGGTGACTCCACCACCTCCCTGGACAGCCCATTCCACTGCCTGACCAACCGTACAATAAAAAATTTTCAATTTTTCTAGGTATATACTATCTAGTGATATTTTAATATAAAAAATCTATTTTAGCTTTATATAATTTTTAATTTTTCTAAACCACAGAGGTATAGGCATTACTGTTCACTAGACTTATGCTGTTAAAATAACTCTATGAACTTAGAGAAAACTGTGATTCTGAAGATTCTGTTATGATTTTGAATTCAGTATGTGACTGAGTGGTACAAGTGTGCGTATGAAACCATGAGTGGTTTTCCTCCTTGGGCATTACTGATCTAGCTGAAGTTTCAGGGAAGATCACTGGAGGCCATCAAAAGACCTGGAAAGAGTCTGTATTTGTGAACCAGCTTTGTTCCCTGCTTGTTCCCCTTCAGAGGCTGCCTCCCTCATCACGTCAAAATAGGAATCCTTGTGTTCTTTTTGGAAAAGAGAAATTTTGAGCTCACAGCCCAGTGCCTCCTTCTAACCACAGTCTATTCTAGTAGGTCAATCTGATTCTGGTGTTTCACTCTATTAATAGGAAAGAATTCACAAATGGGCAGTGTGGGAAGCAAAGCTGGTTCTAGTTCTCCAATGTTTCCCCCACAAGGAATTCTATGTGCCACAAGAAACAGTGGGGTTTCAGATTCTTAGGGCTGCTTCTTGTTTTGGACAATTTAATTCCACTGAGTATGATTAATTATCTTTTTCTCATGTTTATTCATAGTTTGGCCAATAGAAATTATGACAGAGAGACCTGGAATGCCTAAATATGAATTTCTTGAATGAGTGAGGACATCATCAATTTCTGCTTAGGTTTCCAAGTTTACCCCTGCTTATCTCAGCTTCTTTTGAATCTAGATATATTCTCTTATGTTCCTCCTAAATAATTGTTAACCTTTGGTTGGCGCTGCTGTGAATGAAGAAAAAAGAGCTATTGACAAGGTTTTGAAGATGGTTTGAGTCCAAAATATTCCAACAGAAATGTGAACCATTTTTTAAAACTTTCTGCACTTTCTACTTATGACATTAGAGAGTCTTTTCTGTTGTAACATAGCTGAGCTTGTTTCATGCCTGATCAAGAAATGCAATAAAACCTGTGATTATTTGTTTTGCTGCTATTTTGTGGTGCTCTTACAGCAGATCATTCTGGTTTTTATATCTTATTCACTGGTCATTTGTATGCTTTACCCTAGCAAGGCGACTGCTTTCTGGAATCATGATCCTGAAGCAGGACCTCCCCTGGAAAAACATTTCTTACATAAACTCTTGCATATGCAATCTCTCTTAGTAAGCAAGAGTCACCTTATACAGGAATCTTTCGGCTGTGCTTTCTGTATCTTTTAAAGCAGCTGAAAACTGGTTTGCCTTAAAAGGTCAGGTTGAGGAAAACTGTCCATTTTAATTTCTTCACACTCTCTCTTATTTTACCAGAAGTGGAAATTTTAAAAATTGAAATATTTTGTTTAGCTTCTAACTTACCAGATAGGTGTTTTATCAATCTTCCCCCCACCCCACCATCCAAGATTTCAGAAGGGTTTTTGGAACAGGTTTTACAGATGCATGAAGTGCTGTCGCCTAATTTTCTAATTCTTGTCTTTCTAAAGATGATGCTGTCAGGTAAATATGCAGTATTGTCAGAAAGCAATCTGGCTCCTGATTTTTGACAAAGTTCTGATGCAGTGCTGCTTGCTACTATGGCTCTGTTTTGCTTAAATTAATATGAACTGGGCATCAGCTTTGCAGGAGTGCCTGCTGGTCTCAGCCCACAGTGTGAGGTCAGGCAGGCTCCATGGGTGGGGTTAAGAAAGTAAAGACATGTATGTGAATTGGAGCACCACTTTGAAAAAGTATATGTAAAAATCTGAGGAGATGTGTAAATTGCTGTCATAAGAAAGCACTGACATTTCTGGCTACAAGCTGATCATAAATGAGATTATCCTGGTTCTGAACATGTAAATGCTTGATTGAGGTGAGGGTTAGTCATCAGCCAAGCAACATAACCAAGTATAAAATAGTCCTGCTTCTTAGACTGTTTGGTAAAGGATGTGGAACCTACCAGGAGGGTTTTATATGTTCTGTATATTTTGTTTGCTTTAGATTACTTGTTGAATGGCTACAAGAGGTTAATTCAAGCAGTAATCTAAGCAGCATGTATGCAAAAATAAAAGTTATTAATTCCAGGGTACTGTTTTGCAGCTCTCCGTACTTCACACTTCACAGTAGCACATTTGTCACTGTTGAGATTACAACAGTTTGGATTACAACAGTTTGGATTACAAGCTGGTGTTTGGGACGGGTGGGGTGTGTATTCAGGGCAGGGAGTTGGAACAAAGAATTTTAAATGGGAAAAAGAAGAGTAGTGTCTTGGGGAGACCTACTCACATCAAAGAGTAAGAGAAAAGTATAAGCTGCTCTATTAAAGCAGTTTGCATGTTGCAGTTTTCTCCTGTTGCTGGGAGTAGAAGATGCATTTCTGTTTCTTTTAAGCATGCTGTCAAATAATTTCTACTGTGAGCATTTGGCTGTTGTGACCAGGAACAAGCTGGAGATTGTGAGCTCGGGAGGGAAGGGAAGAAATGCTAGGACTGTCTCCTGGTACAGGTGGGACTTAAAGGAGAGAATTGGAGAGATAGCAATCCTATATCGCAATTAATGCACACACTTGAGATCTGCGTGTGAGATATGTAACAGGAATGGGCATTTGGCCTTCTGGCACCTGTGTGTCCCTGTGCAGCACACCTTTCCCTCCCTGCCTGACCACACCGAGCAGAGCCTGGGACTGGGTTGCTGCACTTCCATGTGGTTTGTTGAGAAAATGATGTGGCCCTCTGCAAGATAAGGGCACTTCCCTTGGGAGCAAATTTGACTCTTGCATTTTCCCTGTGAGATCTTGTGGCTGACTCCCACGTCTCCAGCAGAGAAGAGAGAGAAGTCATGTGAACCCCCGCTGGTGTGAGATCCTCACACAGAAGTGTCTCCAACAGCCCTGGGTTCCTCAGATTGCTCTGGCCAAATCTAGATCTGCCCATGCAGAAATATCCATTTATATGCATGCACACAAGTTTACTCAGCCTACACAGTTCCTAGCTAAAAACCACAGAGGACTAATAAGAAGTAGTATAAATGTCTTCTGTTGAAAATTAAAGTGATAAAATCTTAATTAAGTGATTTGTTGTTTTGTACTTGCTAAACCATATGGGCTTTTTGCTACAATTAATACTTGAACATGCTGTACAATACAATGGAAAATCAGAGGCATAACCTTACGTAACTGTGAATAGTTGAGCAAGCATGAATTTAATAGTTTAACTACATTTTGTCACCAACTCTTGACTGAAGTCAAACTAGGATGGTATATCTCATACCCATTACATCAGAACTGAACTGTTCATCTTTCTCTTTTTAGATTGTTTTGTGTTTGGTGGTGTGCCAGAAGAAAATCCAGGGTAGTTACATTTTTTATCCTAGGTTCAGTGTAATATTATTCCTGTTAATAATATCCTCACAGTCACTGTTTATAAATGAATGATCTTGAGTTTAGGATTACAAGAGATTTTGGGAGCACTTTTTCCCTTGCCTTTTTCAACCCTAGCTGAGCCAAATTTCCATGCAGATGCATTGGTGGTCTTCTCCTGAAAGCCACCTTGTCAGCACTGCTGTTTGAGTCTCTTCCTGTGACTGACTTATTGGTGCCCTACAGCTGTGGAGGGCAAGTTTCCTTGGAAAGTTTTGACCAACACTTACCAGGTGTTGTGAGGACACAATCGGATAGACTTTGTTAAAATACTGATGAGGGTGCATTTTTCCCCAAGGTGATCGGCAATGAGATTTCAAAAATTGATTCCATTTTTAATTATCCTTGATGGATGTAAAATACAGGCTTTCCTCTCATTTCACTTCTTTTAGAGGCGTTCTACAAGTGGTAGGAGGTTCGTTCTATTTCGAACAGTGAGACACATGATTTTTTTGGTTTTTTTTGGTTTTGGCTGTATTATTGGGAAAGTTAGAAACCAGAATCTGCTTTCTGATATCATGAAGAGAAGAGAAAAAGGCGCCAGAAACCACACAGTGTCTTCATCTTTATCTCTCTTTTCCTACATCACTATCTCTGATTTTTTTGATTCCTTTAAAAAATATTGTTTATTTTTGAATCAGGGAAAATTCTTCTTATATTGTTATTCTGCATTTACTAGAATGTTGAATACTCTTCATTGTCTGTTTAAGAGAAGTGGAGAGTGATCTGAAGACAGATTTTTTTTCACAAAAACTGACTACTTCTAAATTTATAAACCACGCAGAAATGGAAAACCTTTTCAGCCTTTGAGTCAGAAACAAAACGAAAATAAAAGTCTAATTTCTTTTATGGCCCTCAAATGTGAGTGCTAACAGTAATCTTATCTGAAATTTTTTAGGTTGCAGAAGGAAATAGCTGTAGAGCAAGTTTGATTGAAAAACCTGTTTAAAAAAAAAAAAATTACTATCTCCTCATGGCCAAAGAAGAAATGGTTTTGGTCTGTCACATTTTTCATAGGTTTAGCAGAGGAAGATGTATTAATGTTGCTTTCTACATTTCTTCACCTACGAATGTTGTTCCCAGAGTCACCAAATTTTCCCACTACATTCTTAATCAAATTTGCCAAGAAACTTTATGTTTAGAATAGATAAGAGAATTGTGAGAGAATGTTAAAGGACTGGAAATCTTACAGTTGCCTTGTGAAATGGATTGTAATTTCACTTGAGTTTTAGGAAGATTGTCTGTGTTCAGAGCTACCAGGCAAAACTCTCAAGGGTGAAATGTGCATGTGGATACAAAGGTACATTGTCCTAGTAGCAAAGGGGAGAATTTAAATGGTCTGTTCCTGGACTTTGTGGCTGGTTCCACCTCTCCTTTGGTCTTTATATATGTTTTAAAAGGACAAAAAAAAAAAAAAAAAAAAAAAACCCTCAGAAAAACAACAAAAATGAATTTTTTGAAACTGAACTTGTGGAATGCCTGCCTATTACAGCATTCTTGGGTTTATCAAGACCAAGAAGTGGCAGTGGTCCTTCTGCCCTTTCAGTTGCTCTCAGGTGTTTACCTTTGCCTTTTGAAATTGCCAAATCCAGTGGTGCTAGAAATTATCTCTCTGCCATTAAATGTAAGAAGGAAAGAGTGTATAAACTTACATAAATTAACAGACTAAGCTTATGTTTTCAAACTGTTTTAGACTTCTCCTCAAATAATTTCCATTTGTGCTCAAAGTTTCTGTGACATAGTAGCACAATGTTCTAAAATAAATTAAGCTTCACAGGTGAACTTTGTCTGTTTTAGATTATAACCAGAGATTTTAACCTTTGAGCTTCTGAAATGAGAGTTGACCTTTTGCCTGACATAATTTTGTCTGGAATGATCTCTGTGTCCTTAGGTACGTTTCTGTTGAAAAAACTTGGAAAGCACTTGATAGAAGACTTTTATTTATAATTTCTGCTTTTATATTTTGATATTTATCTATACTGAGCAGTATATTAAAAAATGTTTATCTGAACTGGAGACAACTACCTGGGATAAAAAAAACACAATCTGACGTGAAGGTGTTTTAATATCCAGTGATTTGCATTGCGGCAGAAATGAATCAAATAACATTGTTCAGAAAGTATGGCAGCTGCTGCTGCAGTGTAATTAAACTAAAGGTTACTTAGGCATAACGTGAGAATATTAGATTTCTGCCTGGATGAAGTTTCTAATGCCAGCTCATTATAGTAATTCTTCAGACCAAGCAGGTATCCCCATGACTGCTCCCGAATTAATGGGAGCAGGGATATGCAGAGGTGCACAGCTCAGTGCTACTGGATGAGCCTCTGCAGCCACTGGTAAAATGGGCCTCCATGAGACAAGTGGGGGCTGGTGAGGCTTCTGCTTGTATGGGCTGGGAATGTGGATAACAGAAGAGGAAAAGAAAAATAAGATGGTTTGAATTATACAAAATCATGTCTGTCAATGTATAAAGTCCCAGTCTGCAGTATAAGTGAGGATCACTAGATTCAGGTCCCAGCTGGACCCTGGACTTTGTTCTGCTCTCACTTACACTCATGTTCCTTTCCAGATTTAGAGCTCTTTTGCCTCCTTCCCTAGCAGTGGGTGAGATTTTCTGTTGAATTTGGTGGGAACTATGGTTAAATACCAATTACTCATTCTTACCTCTCCCATAGGCTTTTCATAGACATCTTCTTGCCATTGCTCAGCCTTTGTTTGAATAGCATCTCGCTGGAGTGCCTCTAACACCTTCTTAGGAGTAACAAAGCCATATTGTGCTTCGAGCAAAGCTAAGTCAATTTTTTCAGCCTTAAGTACTCCTATAACTTCATCTTGAGCCTGCAGAAACACAAATTATGGCTTTATCTTGTTAAACTGTATTTATGTATTTACAGCTTAGCTCTCTGCTTTTGATTTTAAGAAAACTGAAAAACTTCTAAAATAACACTGTGTGCATAAAGTGCTCCAAAACAGTCAGAAATGTGAAGACAGTTGAAAAGCATGAGGGAAGTATTGGTCTTTGTATTTTATTAGTTCAACAATAAAATACTTAAGTACTTCTTTAATGATTAGATTGTTTTGCTGTTTCTGGACTAATGTGTAGCATTCATAAGAAAAATTTTCAGGTCCAAGTATGTCTTGTGGTATTAGAAATTGACTTGTTAGTGCAGGATGGTGGGATGTTTCTTGAAACCTGAAAGTGTTGTACATTCTGTATGTTTTGGGACTTCTGTAGTTTAAACGCACTACAGATGTGTTCCTCTTGGGTTTTTTCCCCCACTCTGCAGCCTCTAGTGGTGAAGGTTGCCCCCCTGCCTCCTTCTATTGCAGTGATACAAACTACACGAACTGTCTCAAACGTCTGTGCTCTGCAATCATCTCAGTTAAAAACAAGTATGTGCTAATCCTAGAAGGATAGACTAGGAAGGAAGGAAATCAAAGACAAGGATATACCAGGGGAGGGTAACGCTTCTAGTCTGACTCCTTTTGGCTGGAAGACTTCTGTATCCCCATTTATGACTGTTTAAACAAATGTTGAAATATAAAATAGTCTATTTCTAATCCTTAGCAAAAAATGGAAGAGTGGTCGTTGTACACCTTGAATGTTCTGGAACTTGGAAAGGAATGACATCTAAATTAGAAACTTAGTTATGATTGGATTGACAGCTGATCTTCAGTAATTTGACTTGGCAGTACAGGAGGTGGAAAATGAGGGATAAAAGATTATTTCCTATATTTTTCATTCATAGTGCTGCTTCCTTTTAAATTTCAGATGTGATTTAAAATGGTCATGTCAGGTTCATTGTTTTCCAGTTTCTCATTTCCCTATTCCAGCTTTAAACCTCAATAATTGAAGAGTGTGTGTATATATATTTATATTTTTACATTTATATGATGCACATGTAATGAAGAGTGTGTGTATAATATAAATAAATACATAAAAATGTGTGACATATGAACTTTAACCTAAATTAAGAAAGGCCAAGTGGGCAGGTGAGAAATGTTTTGCAAACATGGAAATTGTTCTGTTTGGATAATGAAACAATCTGTAGAAGTTTGCCTTGAATCTACCCTCATATATTGGTGCAGCTATTAAATATTCATATCACATGTGTGTTCTGTTCAGCATGTCTGTGTTATTATATAAACATACACACACACTTTAAGACTAGAACTACCCAGGTACTGTCTAGGTAATAAACTCTGACACCATGTGCTACACCTATTTAGGCCTCTTTGGCCAGGTTGCTTTTTTCTGTGTCTGTGAGTAGTTTTAAATTTATTGTTTCTGTGTAATAAGTCTGCCGCAGAAATATTTTCCCTGCTCATTGGAAATCTGGTTCCCACTTCCTGAAATTATGTTTGACCAGGTTAAGCACCATTTACCACTTGACAGATGGCTCCTTTTCTAGGTAGAAAAATGCTCACTCTTAAAATCCAGTAACTTGTGGGCTAAGTGGCATGTAACACATTTGCTTTGTACTGTGGGAAATAAAATGGCTATTTTGATTTTTCTAGCCCAAAGTGTTAGAATACTGTTAAATGAGTTACTTCTTGTGAAGTGGCACATACTGTTCCATAGGGAGTAAAGCTCATGGCTTCATAGGAGTGGGAGGATAAGACATAATTAAGTAAAATATCTTAAAGGTCTGTAATATGTTCTCCATCTCAACTGTACAATGACAAATGCTTTGTATTCAAGATACTTAGAATGGGGCATCACAACTAGAAAGTTTTATGAGTTATCTGCTTTAAGAGTTACTTGTGGTATAAAGATCATGTTTCTGTCTGATAGCTATAATAGCTATAATTTTGGGGTGTTTTTGTATGCTGCAGTTCATATTTGTCCTGTATCAGACTGTGTTAGATGCTTTCTTAAAACAAAAAGCAGCATATGTTTGTGGTGGAGGGGATTATGGGGTTGGAGGGTGGAGTGTCTTTTAGTTTGGAATATAAAGCAGAACAATACATTACCTGTAATTCACCCTCGAGGACGCTGAGAAGAAATAGCAAGTCATCACGAGAGAGATCCTCTCTTTTCTTGACAGAACTTTTGTGTTTTTTCTCTGCCTTTGGACTTCTCAGGATGGTGCTGGCTTGGGCTACATCGTCCTTCTCTTTCTGCTGTGTTTGTGTGTTTCCTTTCCCACTGTAACCAGCCTCTTCTTTGTGGTGGTCTTTTGCCCTTGGCTTGCTCAGCTTTGGTCTGGTTGGGCTTTCGGTGCTGTTAGTTCTGGAATGCATGGTTTATATCTCTGAAGCTGAAAGAAACTGGGGA
Organism: Onychostruthus taczanowskii; assembly: GCF_017590055.1. Classification (NCBI taxonomy): domain Eukaryota; kingdom Metazoa; phylum Chordata; class Aves; order Passeriformes; family Passeridae; genus Onychostruthus; species Onychostruthus taczanowskii. The sequence continues at coordinate 2,855,132 of NW_024505118.1, forward strand.
GAAAATTAATTGCTTTAGCTAACAGAGACTGTAAAACTATTACTATAATTGATGGTGGGTGTTATTCCCTCCAGAATGGTAATTCTCCTTCTGCACAAGGCTGTTTGTCATTTGACAAAAGCTGACAACCTTATGCAAGCCAACAGGACTGGGCTGTGATTCTTACTGGATGTCTGTAGTGAAGTGAGTGTTTACTGGTTTTATGCCATTGTAACAATTCCCTCCTTGATACTTTAAAGGCATCATCTTTAGCAGCAGCGCTGGGTGCATTACTGCAAACCACATTTCCTATTTTGTGACAAGGCCTACCTCACCTTTCAGGTAGATACTTATTATGATGAGGCAGATTTAGGTTCAGAAGCTTTTCACTAGGAAGATCTTTCTGTTCCACTTTAATAGTGTTCTGTTTTCCTTTGTCTACCCAAGGGAGAGCACAAAAGTAGTCGTCCACTACTACAAGCTACAGAGGCTGCATTATCCATGCTTGGCAAAATGCAGGGACTAACAAACACATCCAGACTGCAAGAAGTGAGCAGCACTGTAAATGCTCCCTCCCCAGCACCACCACCACCAAAACCAAACTACCTTGAAGATTATGACTTGTTCACTCTTAAAATCATGCAGTATAAAACCTTGCTACTTCTTTAGTGCTCAAGTCCAGCACTCTAGAGGTATTAGTACCTGGTGGAAGGGAGACTTACCTAACTAGGCCCCTTTGAAGTGCCACTGTTAAGGAAACATACTCTAACGCCATTGCAGATAAATGACTAACACTGTGTAAATATTGATTAACCTCAGGAACTCGTGTTTTGGTTATCACCACTCAGATTAAGGAATGAATGGATTATAGTCCACATCTGCTGGAAAATTGTGGTCACAGATACCATCTAGCAAACAATAACCCGATCGTGTGATTCAAAGGTGAAATTCAACATGTTCCAAACACAAATAAGGCACAATTTTTCTTACTAAACTTCCAAGCTAATTGCTGAAAAGCCCAGAAAATCATTATTGTCTATGATAGGCACTAGATGATTTCTTGGGTGCTTTTTTGCCTCAATTCTGTGGCTGATAAAAGTCTTTGAGAGCTTTGAGAGCCTCCTCCCCTACTCCCACTAGATTCTGACTCTAAATCTTAAACTCTGTGACTGTACTCGTTAACTTGTAGTAACTTTCCACTGAATGCTAAGAATGATTCCTTTTGTTGTTTTTCCACAAGAACAGAGGAGGTGGAAGTAGCTTTTGGTTTATAATGGATGACGCCTGAGAGTGGGGTGAATTGATCAGAAACATTACCAAAAAAGAAAGTGACATTTTCTATAATGTTGAAGTCTCTTCTAGTCTGATTTGAAGCACTCATTAATGAGAAAAACTTGTTCCTCCAGGTCTCAGTAAACTAAGGCATGTCAGATTTGCATGGCAGCGTGCAGTGGGAACTGTTTTGTGAAGCCTCAACAGTGTCAGGTTAGGGTGAGAGCTTACTATAGTGCATGTAGGAAACCAAGAGTTGTTCATAGCAGGCAGGCAGCAATGTTAGCTGGTGATGATTAGTTTTAGTTGGTGCTCATCTTGTTTATTTCAGTCAAATGCAGATTCCCTTTATTCACTGTGGTGTGCTTTATTGGAATACTCACTTTTTGCCCCTTGCTTACAGATTGTTACGACTTGGGAAGAAGGCTAGTAGTTTCCTTTGAGTGTAAGATGCTGGATGCCTACTTGGCTTTTGTGTGCAGTTAAAGGCTTATGCTTTTATGTTCAAATGCAGGAGTAGTGAGCTAGATTAGGTAACCTGCATGTACTCTGAGCTTGTCTGTGGGCTTTGATACCACAAACGCAGGACACTATGAAATGCATAAATAGTCCAAGAAATCCCCTTCATGCATGTAAGTTGCAGCAGTGGTATAAACTGGACATCAAGCTAGTATCAAACTTGTTGACAAAAAATGTCAATATGACATTTCTTGTGGAAGGAAAGGGAAACCAGCGTATTAGGAAGAGCCTTATACCTTTTCAAGGTTTAGAACTGGGTGCACCTGGAAATCCTGAACTTGGAGAAACAGTCCAGAAGGACATCCTCCCCAGCATTTACTCTTGTAATGTATGTATGTTGTTGGCTTCAAGGCCACATGCCATCCAGTATTTATGGCTGTGGAGAGTTAACTGTAACTCCCTTTTAGGTTTGTCATGCCTACTTCCTGATCAGGTAGATCAGTCCTTATTGCACTGGCAAAAGGCACTTGGTCCTTGGGAAGGCCAGCTGACTTGCCAGACTGGCTGTGCTCCTATGGAGAATGGCATCTGTTCAGTCTCCCAGGATGGAGTTTTTCCTTTTCTTGTTGAAAGCACTTATGTACACTTTACCTGTATTCTGTTCTGACATTCCTGAATGCCAGAGCCTACTATGAAATCTGCTAATGCAAATATTTATCCAATTAAGCAATTAATGTGAATTATTAGAGGTTGAAGTGAAATACTAAAGGTATACTTCAAGCACTTTTTAAATGGTACTTGAATGTAGCTGATGAGAGGCACAAGCACTCTGGTATTAGTAGCCTGCTTTATTAACATATTCTTCCTCAGTTCATTTATTTAAACTTTCTTAACTACCTGTACACTATTAGGCATTATTATTTATAGCATTGTCTGTCTGGAGAAGACTGTTAGTGCTAATGTGGTTGTCAGAGGAGATAGGTATGAGTAACAGAAGGGCAATTTAAAACTTCAAATGCACACTGTAACTGCTGGTGTGGCAAGCAAAGTGGTACCTCAGAAATGGACAAAACCAAATATCCCACTCACCTACCCTGAAACTTCTCACCACCTTCAAATTTTCAGACTCCCCATCTTTTAGATGTGCCACCACCTAAGGGACTCACCTTCAAAACCCACCTGAAGTTTTGGACAGAACACCAGCTACTCATGCCCTGCACCATGACACAAAACATAAAAACACCCATTCTATTCCAGAGAGTGCTGGTTTTCTGCAATGCTATTAGACCCTGGAATGACTGTAATGAGACATTTAAGACAGAAGTAGCATGACTCGAAATTTTTCACCAGTGTGTTTTAGTACATTGGATTATTTTCTGTTTTGAGGAACTCTTTCCATGTTCTTGAGGGGTTAATGAAGAGCAATGTTTTATTTCGTTGTCCTTTTTTTCCATAAGGTAAAAATGTAAATAGACCCATATAATTTATGAATATCATAAATGTTGTTCGTGGCACCCAAAACAGTGAGCCCAGGTTCTCAAGGTTAGACTAATGAGCATAAAATTTCCCTTTTTGCATATCTGTCTCAACCAACACTTACATTCTATAATGATGGCATCTGTGTACAAGAAAGCTGTCTTGCAAGAAAGAGGTAAGAAAAAAGTGTTTCTTCTTGTAACAGAGTTTGTAATTCACAGAGGCTCTATGATTGCTCCTGGGGAGTTGACATGTGTCTTGTGGCAAACCTTTGTATAGAGTTAATTTAAGCCCTTTTTCTCTGTACCACCAGGAGGGATGACAATATAAGATGCTGTAGAAAACAATAAACAATAATTGCTAAAAACAAATTGATTGTGTGTGCCTTGCCTTTGTGATCTTTCATCTGTTTTAGCTCAATTGCTAAACAACAGGGATATGTAAATAGAAGAAGCAAGGATACTTGCCAGCATTCTCATATGGTGCATTATTGCTTGTGTCAAAATTAAAAGAATACTGAAAGGGAACATCTAGATCATAAAGTCACATCTCCTGAAATCACAGACCACTGTGCTGTGGGTACTTAACAGAGATTACTTTTCTGTAATTGTGCTAATGGAATAGCACAAGAAGACCTGTGTTCTGCACTGTGTTCTGCACTGTTGTGCTTTCCTTCATGTTATGAGGTGCCTGTTTTTCAGAAGATTTTGCACTGGTATCTTACTTGAAGTGAAAATGTGATGGTTCTCAAGCTCATCAGATTTGTGCAGCTTGGTAGGCTGGGTCCAGATTCTAAGAGCAATGCCATTGTTTTACACTGAAACATTCTGATAAATCAAATAATTGCAAGTTAGAGACTCAGCAAAGTTACAGGTTATTTTCTGTTCTGTGTTTTAAAGATCTTGTTCATCTCTGAACTGAATGCTGTCTTTCTGCATATAAAGGAGATATTTTCTTTTCTTGATGATGAACAAGCAATCTGAAGTGGCAAAATGTACTTTCCTTAAGAGCCAGGTGAATAATGGACCAAATGTTTCTATGATGTTAACTTGGTCTCCATCCTCGCCATCGTATTCTGAAGTAGAGATTAAACTGCATATGTCTCTTTGGCAGCAGCGAATTAGCAGGTGGTTCTGAAATCCCTGCAACTTTTGTGGGAAGGACTGAAATATCCTTCAGAGATGGCTTGAGCTTAGAGTTTTAAGAGATATTTTGGCATTTATTTTCACCTTTGGCGTTTTCCTTTTTAGTCAGTGATTGATTTATGAGCTAGCAAAATCCCTCACAGGACTACATATTCCATTAATCCCAGGGTGAGGACCCTGAATTGTTAAGAACTTGCTGCTTCTTGCAAAAATCCATGACTAACCAAGGAATTATGTTGTTCTGGTTTTTAGCATCCCTTAAAGGGCAGTGCTTTTGATTTGCTGAAATGGATAGGACTCCTACCAACAGACTGACTTTTTTAAAGGAGTTGAGATCTGATTGCTTGGCATACCAATGTAATGGGAGACTGCAAAGCACATGTCTTTTGGAAAGAGGTCTGCAATCCTCTGCCCATCACTCTAAGGGTGGACTGGGGCAAGAAGAAAAGGGATCCCACAAAGGTTTGTCTTGTTCATCTTTTGCAGTCCTGGTATGACCTTTAGGCCAGCAAATGCACCTACTGAACTGGGGTAGAACATGAACAAGTCTTTTTAATAATTAGAATCCCAGGATATGGCCATTTCACAGCATCAGTGAGTCTTTCCTGGAACTGGTGCCTTCTGACAGAATGTGCTTAGGACGTTTATTCTTCCCCTAAGTGAAATACATTGCTTTGTGGTAGATTTGCCCCACTTCCAAAGAAAACAGTCTTTCCTTTTGAGTAGACTGCATTAGTGTTTTTCTGAAAACTGTTTGAAGTGGCTTCTATCCAGAGGGATGTTCAGTTCAGAGGGTGGTCTGTGCCATGACTAGCTATCTCATTTGAGCTGTGCTCTCATTCTCAGTAGACCTTGTGCTGTTATGGTGCATAGGTCATTTAGTGAAAAGAGACTCCTTTAACAGGTTCTTCTGTCAGGGAATCTGGGATAAGTAAGTGTTTCATCCTGGCAGGGAGATGGCAAGATTAAGCCATTTTTCTGGGAAGACTGATGCAAGAGTGCTTACCTGTGTATCCTAATGCATCTGTTGGCATGCAGAATTGCAGGAAGTCAAGCAGCAGAAAGAAAATAAAGTAGCAACTTGTTTCCCCTCTCACAGGATCTTGTCAAATTTTGGTCTTTAAAGCCTTTGGGTATCCTGCAAGTGCAGCAGTAACTCAAATTGGAAGAAAGTCTGGATTCAGCCAAGGATGTGAACACTCCCAGACAGGAAAAGTGCATGTGTAAGAACTGGATGTAATTTTTGTGCTGGTTGTGGTCTATGTTCATCTGACCACAAGCCAGATTCCTCATCCCTTGGCTACAGGGAGCCTCTTCTGAGACAGTAAGATGCCTTTTGAACAGTGTTAGAGTTGTCATGGTATTCTGCTCGTGGTAAGGGTACTGTGAGATTTCCACCATCTGTTGCCTCCTCCTCCTCCCCCTTCCAATCCTGTAGTGTTTTGCAGGATATGTTGTGAGTGTGGTAGCTAAGATCTTCCCAGGTCCATTTTGCCTATGTGCAGGCTTACAGTCAATCTTTAGAAGGCTGAGTCTGTGTGGGAGGTTTTGACCAGGTTCTTTTGAAGGATATATTTGTATCACTTTTCTGTCATTTCATTATTGGTGTGTGAATTTATGGTCTTCATTCTTGTAATGTCTCAAACTCCAGATATATAGATATAGAAAAACACACACACATTCCCCCCGCACTGGATTTTCTGCTAGGAGAAAAGTAGAGGAAAGAAGCTGTGCCATATGACTAGTTCTTGGTTTTGTGGCCTTGAGCTCAAGTTAAGCCCGTTCTGTAGGATAACTGATCTCAGCCCATCTCCTGCTAAGTCTTAGGTGGTGTTTGCCACATATTTGGCAGTTTAAACCACACAATTCACGGTGCACAGCATGAAAGCATAAGATGCTTACCTGGAACAAATTTGAAATTTTCACTTTAGGAATATATGGTTAGGAATGTATACTCCTGTTCACAGATGTCAAATTTTGTTTTAAATAGGATTCTTCAGATGGTTGCATAATAGACCTCTTTGTGATGATCCATGAGAAAATCAAGAGTTTGAGCTCTTTGAAGCATCACACAACATTTCTTTGGCAAACCTGGGTATCTCTTTTGAAATTTGAAATGAAGGTTTAGACTTCCAGCTCAGAAATCAGTACTTAAAGTGCAGACTGATTTTTTTCCTTCTCTCTGGTAATAATTTGAAACAACCTCTTGTAAACCCTTCTTTTCTCTCCTCCACAGGAATTCAGCTCTCCTAGTTTGTGGTCTAGCATTTTGCCAAGTTGATGGTAGTCTTGGAAGATGACACTATATTTATCACATTACAAGTGTACAGTTCCTATAGCAAGTAGTTGACACACAGTGGACATGCTTGAGGTGATTTATCTTCTCCATGAGGTGCTACCCCTACCATGAGGCCACAGTGTGAAGCCAAGGGTTTCATTGCAGTGGGAGGACTCTGAAGTTGCAGGTGCACAAACCAAATACATTTGGTTCCTCCTCAACCTTCTGAACCCATATTTTCATGGGTTCAGAAAGTTGAGGAGGAATCAAAAGTAAAATACATAGAATGTCTTTAGCGTTGTACTGCTGGGAATAGAGGGTTGAGGGGAATTTTACACAATTAGCTGAATTGCCTCTGTGATTAATAGGGTTTGGGTGTTTGCTCTGTATGTGACTTGGGTTCAGGTTTGTTTTATCTTTGTTTTTAAAGTAAAATGTTTCATACTTATTCTGTAATTAGATGCTAATAGTGGACTATTTATAAGGATTAGTGCAAGAGAGATTTTTGGTGAAGAAATGTTGCTATAACATCAGGTGTTAGAAAAAGTAAATTCTGCAATGCTGTTCAATCTGCTTCTCTTGCTAAACAAAAAAAAAAGTGAATCTTGCACTATCTGTATGACAGATTTTTATTATTAAACAGAGATAAAATTCAGCTGCTCCAATTTCAATTATATAAATTTACTTTCCAAGTGTAGAATTTTCTCTTTGTATGAGCATAAGAAATAGTTAACATTATTTAATATAATGTTTGTAGTTTAATGTTTATTAATATTTAATTTACTATTGAATTTAGTATTTATTACTATTATAAACATAGTTTAATATTTATTATTCAGCTGCTGTAATTTTGGCTCCAATGTATAATTACTCTGTAATTACATCATTCCCTGAAGCAAAACCATGATATAGTGCTATGTGAAACACAAATGTTCCTATCTTAGAAACAATGTGCCTAAAGTTGTCCTTTTCCCTGGATATTTGGAAACTACCTGGACTATAGACATTTATGTAGCTGGATAATTCAGTTGATAATTTCAGTTTTTCCTCACTGTGGCTATCTCTGAACTCCCTGCAGGCATCAGTTTCCCTGAAATTTGTAGAGATGTCAGTACCTTTTCCCCTCTCTCTGCCCTGTTTGGGACTGGCCTTGATTCAGGCTGGGACTCCTGGTTAGACATTGGATAAAATGTGCAGCCTCCTTGCTGCAGAGAAACAATCTCAGGCTATCCTTAGGAAGAACACACTGGGAACTTTCGTTGGCCCTTCCCAGATTCGTCTGTCATGGACACCTTAATGAAAATGAAGGGTAGGATATTCAGACTTGTGAAACAAATAGGTTTTTGCATGTGTGACATGTTACTGCAAAGCCCACAGGCAATAGCTCATGTGAGGTATTTTAGGATGCGAGAAGGGGTCTCCATCTGTTTGGTTTCAGTCTTGCATGTTGTTATTTTACACAAGGTAAAAACCCAAAACAAAATTTTCTAAGTTTTGGGTTTCAGGATCAGCCAGAATTTTCTGTGTGGAAAGTCACACACCTTGTGTCTACTGAATGGTGAAGGTTTTTTGTTTTGTTTTGAGGTAGTTTGTTTGAGGATGTTTTTTTTTTGCAAAATTATTGAGGGTTTTTCCTGGCTTTTATGTTTTACAGGTTATCAATCTGATCTAGTTCATACATTCATATCTCATTTCTCACTCTTTCACATGAGATCCATGTGCCTCCCAGGTCAAAACCTATATATTATACATATACCTATATATTATAATACCTAATACAAAAGCTCCTGGCTTTTGCTTTCCCTCTCTCTACTGAAACTTAGTAAATGAATTCAGAGGTTCATGGTGTGAACCTATGTGAAGGTATTGTCTCAGCAATGGCAGTGGTTTTGTGTAAGTGCATGTTTTGGCAGAATTTAAAAACCAGAGAAAGTTTCTTACTGCAAAAGTCTCTCCTAAATGTTTCATGTGTTTGCTTAGGCACAGATGGGCCCTTTCTTCCCTGAGTTCAACATGATTTTGGTAAATAGGAACATACAAAAGCAACAATTTTTGTCTTCCTGACAATAGTTAGGTAATTGCCCATACTTCTTTTGCTGCCCTCGGCAGACTGGATGCAGCCAAAATATCATAATTGTGTGGTAAGTCTAGAAATATTTCAAGGTGAGTTTTGTGATAGCAGGTTTAAAAAAAAAACTAAAAATCCCATTTTTATAGTATTCTCTCTCACTTTCCAAAACATCCTATCACTACCAAAATGGGAATATTTAATGTTCTATTTTAATCATCTAAGCAGGATTCAACCACTATAAATTGAATATTTTTCTTCCCATGTTTTTAGCAGCATGACAGATATCCTCATTTTAGAAATATTTATCAAAACCATTCCAATGCAAAACCTGAATATGACTAATAGAAGCTTGTAAGAATAAAAGGCAAAGGAAGTTTACTCAGCCCAATGCCATTTTTACACCTCTGACTTCAGTGGTTAACTTTCCCTACACATACAGAGTTGCGCATACCAGCACCATTTCAGTGGTGTTTGCTGTAATAAGGTCCCGCCTTTCTGACAGAAGGTAAATTTTCTCTGTCAAAGTGCTTGTGATAGTCATTTTCTGTGCCCTTCCACATGCTGGTAGTGTGGTACAAAGTCACTTTGAAAAGCAGCCTGTAATCACAATTCTTCAAAAAGAATCTAACTCAAGCAATACAACATTACCATGTTATTAGCTAGAACAGCTGTGAGCAAAAGAAAAGGAAGAAACCAGTAATAATTCTTGTATTTCAGGGTGCATGTGTGTGTCTTCATAGACATACCTACGACATTTTAAATAATGTACTCGTGTACCAAGTGTCTGTGTAATGTCCTTGTGCTTGGTGTTCATGGCAAGTACAAAATAAGTGGCCTTCATGAGATACTTTTGTTAAAAGCACAGTAAAAGTCCACCAAGTTTTGGAGTTTGCTTTTGTTTTCAGTGAAAATGTATGGTTAGCAAACAAGGATTATGTAGGATATGTTATCTAGTGTAAGTAAATTTGTTACCCCACACTAATTGGTCTGGATATCTGAGACCGAAACTTCTTAACCCTTGCAGCCATCTCCATTTCCAATTTACTCGTGGGGTTTCTTTGTCTGCTTGGTGTTTGTATGGAGTGCCCTATGTCCATGAGTTGTGAAATAAGCAGCAGAGGCTACGGTGAGAACTACAGAATAAAAACGTACACCTTCAAAGTGCATATATGTTAATTTTCTTCATATTTTTGACAAGCATAGATTTGTTGAGACATTTGTGTGGGAGTGTTCACCTCAGTGTTGTTTTTCTCCACACATGAAAATAAACCACAGACTTTTAAATATCCTGAGAAAAATTTCTTCAAAGACAGATCAAAGGTCTTTACTAATGTCTGAGGAAGCTGCCTCTCTTGTGAACTCACGTCTATGGAGAGCTGGTTAAGACAATCAAGATCATGATTTCATTGATTTGATCATTTGCAGCCTGCTCTGAGAAGAGATGCCTTGTTTGAAGAAAGAGGAGGTGGGGGAATCCACAGATGCTCCTAATTTTACCAAGAAAGTCATGAATAAAATAACTTCTTAAAACCAGCTCTGTTGGGTTTTCCCCCACTATGTTCTGTGGGTTGCTCTGCTTCAAACAGTTGTCTCAAACAGTGCATGTATAAGAGTTTTGTGCAAGAATGAGTCAATTGACATTTTTTTACCATTTTATTTGCTTTTGTGGCTATTGCGTTCTGTGAAATGTCCAGGTATGGCTTTCACATCACAGAAATTCTACATCTTTGTTTGCCTGTTTCTTTGTTTTTGTTCCATTTCTGTTTGTTTGTTTTGGAGTTTGGTTTTTTGCTTCTTGGTTTTGGTTTGATTTGTCCAAAAATCTCTTTCTGTCAAAACAACGCAGAACACATATGAGCTAAGCTTTGAAAGTTTGTGAACTTCTCGCTACACTGGAATTCCCCACCTCTAGATAGCATTCAGGAAAATAAATTTGTTTTTATCCTTTAAGGCCTGGGTTCTCTTTCTTATCTATTTCTTATGTCTGTTTGCTTCGTGAACTGCATCTTTTATCATTCAGACCAATTTTTATAGGCTCTCTGATAGTAGAGAGCTCTTAACTGCTAGAAGCTGTTGAGAATAGTGTTTCTCTTTTGAAGCACTTTACTGGTTTTGTCATGCTGCCACAAGGCATCTGTGGCTGCTAGGTAGGACTCCAGGCTTGTATCTAGACCTAGGGTTTCCAAGTTGGTGGGTTAGGGTTTTTTTTGTTAGTTGTTGGTTTAAGCCAAACATTTTTAATGCCCTCTCCACCAATGACTGTGTTCTACTGCTGCCTAGAAGTTGGACAATAATATTTTGTTAGTTTATCTCATCATAAATGAAATAATTTTATTTTCTTTTTTGTAGCTGTTAGGGTTTTCTTTTAGCTGTGGAATGGATTTTTCTTGTATATCCTAAAGTCTTGATCTTCATTACATTCTGTGATTTGGTAATTTGGAGCAATACCAAGGTTTTCTTTGTAGTCTGTAATACAAAACCAGTGTGATATTGTTTTATTTTCTCCTTGCTTGCTTTTCTCACTCATGACAATACTTCAGTGTGTTACAGCAGGCTAACATGTTTTTGTCTGACTGGAATAATCCTTAGCTGTGCAAAAAATTGGCTCTGGCATCTTCCTCTTTCAGCTGCAGCTACAAAATAACAACACATGCATGGCCATGGAAGATTCCTCAACTCATTCCCCATGCTCACATCCTCTGGGTTTAATATTCAAGAGGAAAATTTGGATAAATATCCAAAATATTTTTCCCAGAAGTTTAGTGAAAGTATTATCTCAGATTTCCAGTCCTCTCACTTTTCTGTGCAGATTTCACCTTATTGTCTATGGAATATAGTGGGTTTAAGTTTGGGGCTTTGGTGACAGGGAGGGATGAATGGCAGGAGTTCCCTCCTCACCGCTGAGCTGGGAGTGCTGACTGGCACTGCCCTGTATCCTGCTTATGCGGCTCCTCATATGCTGCCATAAGACTCTTGTGGATGCCTGTGGACAAATTGCAGAATTTTGGTAAGAGTGCCCTGGGGTTACAAGGTGATGCTAAGAAATTTTGAAGACATTAATTCCTAGGCTTTGGCAGAAGTGGAAGTAAATCTTGTGTTGGTCTTTCAAATCAAAACTTCTTTTTGTGACGGGAATATGTATTTCTGCTTTTTCTTGCTTTGGAGTATTTTTCTTTTGTTTTCTCTGTCTTATTTATTCTTTTTGTTCTTATTAACATCTTATTAACATCTAACCTGTTGATCTTGTGGCAGCAGAATATTTAAAATTATCTGCTGCTTGTTCACCTCTGCATAAATGAACACACAGGAAATGTGAACTTCCTTGTAGATTCTCAAGTCAGCTTTGTAGTTCGTTTTTATTTTTTAAAGAATTCTTTTCATTAAAATTGATTGTTAGCTTAAGTAAGTGAAAGTAAAATTACAGTGATGGCTTATATTTTTCTATACTGTTCATATTAATTAGTGACTGTGCCTGTATGTGTCTGACAGGAAAATGTGAAAAGCACAGAATTTTAAAAGAAACTGCACACAGTGAAATTAATTTTTGTATGTTTTCACATTACATGTTTTACTAGCCATGACACTCCCTATTATTTATTATAATGCCTTACAGTATTTGCATAGGAATATGCCCTGCTCTGATGATGCAGCTTTGGAAAATGCAATGAAAATGCAGTGGAAACCTCAGCTTTCTAATAGGAAGTTTCTTGTAAGCAGTGGAGTTAAAATGCCTCCTCTCACTAAAAAGGAAGTAGGGTAGAGGTCAGTGAGCCAGGTAAATGTCTCTCTGTCACTAGCTGTGCTTTCTTCTTCTTTTTCCCCCATGTTGGAAGTTTGGTCTTTAAGCCATCACCTGTGTTTTAACATAGGGCGGGTAGAGAAAACCCTGTCCTCCTTTCATTGCTGCATAAGCACCCCACAGTTTTGCCACATGAGGTTCACACAAAAATGCAAAAGGTGTTGATTTGTGGCTGCAGCTGTGACTTCATCCTGGTTCTGATGATACTGCGGCTGAGTCCTTGGGGAAGGACAAGGCGTGTGGTGTAGAGCACATACCAGTGTTTGTTCCTCTCTTTGTTTTTCAACTTGCTCAAATAAAATGTGTCTCTGACCAGCTGCTAGCCCAGTGGCAGATCTAAATGAGAGCATCTATGACTATTTTGCAAGAGTCTGATGTTCAGAGAGGTCTGAAAGGAACACCAAGGTCTGGATGCCTTCTTCCTCATCCCCACCCCTCTAAAGGCCTCTCTGGGATAGCCCACTTGAAACACCTGTTTATCCTTGTGGAAGAATGGTACTTAAAATGAAAGCAGAATCTTTGTATTGCCCAGCGTAACTGCTTGGCACCAGTTATCCTGCATTTTGGTGTGGCTTTGTTACAGGTGTGTTGGTGCTGGAGAAGTGCAGAAAGCTTGTCCACCAGCCCCTGATGGCCAGTGACAAACAATGTGGAGCTAGGCCTGAGCAAAGTGGGATTTGGGGGACACAGCAGGGACCCTCCTGCTGCCTGTGTTCAGCCCTGCAATTATAGTGACAACTCTGGGGAGGGAACTGCTCCCTGAGCAGCAGTTACCATAAACAGGGTGATCTGCCAGGAGAGCCTTGTTGAAATTGCTTTTTTGGTCTTGGTGGCAATTATAGTACATTTCTGCTGGCAGCTGAGGACAAGTCTACAGTTTTTTTAGGTGTGTTGAGGAGGGCATGAACAAGTGACTCCAAATGTTTGCGTTTAACATGCAAGTCCTTCCTGATGAAGCAATGACTCATATCCTGCAGGCACAGATCCGTAGCTTGCTGCTTAGCAAGACTTCACCAAAATTATTTTATCAGAAGCTTTACATTTCGATCCTGAGAGCACTGTGCCTCTTCTGCACATAAATAATGCTAATTTGTTAAATATTAAACCAGTGGGATAATGCCACTTCTGACAGTGCCTGTGCACCTCATCATCTGCACATACAGACATCTCTCCTACAGATATAGTACATATACACATATGGAAAAGATACTGACTTGTAAGAAACTTCTGGCTTGTAAGTTTCTTTGTGAACATTTGCTTAGTGTGAAAAAAAGATCAATTCTGAAGTGGACACCCTTTCCCCCTTTTGATTACTGGGTGGTTGAAAAGGAGTCATTTTAATGCACAGGAGGTGTGTGTTTTTGTGATCCTGTGTTCCCATGCATTAATAGTGTTGATGTTCTTTCTCTAAGAGGGTAATTTTTCATAGTGCTCTGTTCAAATAAGTTCTGTTTGAGTGAATAAGTATTTAGAAATTGTTAACAGTAGAGTGGATTTACCTTGATTAAGATGATACACAGCCTTGAATAGCTAGATGTTCCTGTATGTGCAAGCAGTTCCATTTGAGGAACAATGACAGATCCTTGTACTTCTCTGACACCAAAATTTAAGTTAAATTTCCAGAGGTAAAATAAAGGTAAGGCTTTTAGATGAAAGGCCAGAGGATCTGTCCTGTATCATTTAATACCAAATATCCAGTAAACATCAGAGTGCACATGGTGGGATTCTGCAAGCTTTCCTTGTGCTGATAGGCTCAATAAGGTCTGTGGAGCTGCATGTGCAAGATTGGATTACAGAGTTAGGGACTGTATTTTGTGATTCTTACTGCTCATATAACTCTGAGTACATGTATTTTCCTTTAAGTAAAGTCTGGACAGTCTCAAAATGTAGCTTTTTAAAGGTTTCTTGTTAACACAAACATATTTATTAATTAAAGAAACAAGTGTAGAAGCAGTAAGATGTTTGATTTAAGTTTTGGTCACGTTCCTGTCACAGAGCCTTAAAAAAAGAAGAAAACTAGGAAAAAAACCACCGAAACACACCCACACCCCCACACCCCCGCCCCCCACGCATGCCATTGAACCAAAGAAAAAACCCATAAAAGAACCACCACCACAAAAAAAACCCCAAACCCTAAACAACCAGCAAACCATAGAATTTACTGGAATAAGAAAAGGGAAGGTATATTCATAACTGAGAACTAAACTGACTGTCTGGTTTGGTTTTCAGGGATAGAATTGAAGGAAAAAATGCAGAAGAAATGCCTATATGTGATAAATATGGTGTAGATTGTGGCTTTTAACACCAGCCTTAATAATGTCAGAAATACTGTTCATCATCATTTTCTGCTTTTGCATGAGCTTAAGACAAATTATGTAGGTTTATCCTCAGAGCATTTACATAGTGAGATTGTATAGGTCATAGTTTCAGCTTTGTGCAAATTAGAGCTGCTGAAACTTACCCATCTCTTAAACATTAGTGATTTGTTTAAAATGTGTGTGGTGACAGACAAAGGCTTCAGCAGTAAATACTAGTGCTTCTTGTTTCTGGAAATAGAATTAAATTGGAAAAAGTTGTTCTCATATGAATTAAGTAAAATCCAGTGTTTTTGGGAAAAAATGAAAGTAGCCTTTTGCAAATGTACATTCTAGATTTAGTTTTGCATTATTTGAACATGATATATACAGCTTCTTAATGTCCTGCTAGGTCCTAGATAGGGTTCCCAAATGCCACTGAAAAAATTGACAAGAGTGATCATTCAGAAACCTGATCATCGTTACCTTACTGCATCTTCATTGTGCCTTTCAAAATGAAGTCGTTGCTAAAGAGATATTGCAATGCACTGCATTTCTTTGGGATCTGAACAGTGAAGAGGCCCTATAGCAAATTCTTGTTCTTGTGGTGTTCTTCAAATGTCTGTTAAGCCAGTGTTATCCCAACTGATATCCTTCGTGTTCTGTGATCAACAGAGTTTGCTGAGATGTGGGGATTTAAGATACAATTCAGTTTAGCAAGCAGAACTTGATCTTAAATTATTACTATTGTTCAGGGCCTGTAAAAATAGTTTGGAGGCTTAGTCACTACTACAGTAATAAATGTAGTGAGGAAGCTTTGAAAAAAATATTAAGACCAGTATCCCATGAAGCTATACAGGCCACCTGTGCAAGACGTAACCCTGTGGAGATTGAAGGCTGCCTTCCCAAAGGGCCTGTATGGCACTTGTAAGGCACAGCTTTGTCGAATTTGCAGCTGCATGGTTAACCATGGAACCTGGTCATCTGCTCCCTGGCCTGGCAGGTCCAGCAAAGGCAGCGTTTGGCCACTGTCCAGCTGCTGGAGCAGTGGTGTTTGCCAGCGCTGCTCCGAGGGGTCCCCCTGCTGTGCTCCCCACCCCAGCTGCCTCCAGGTTTGCTGCTGTGCCCACAGAGCTCCTCTGCACCTGCTGACCTTGGCACTGGAGACAGCAGTGTGGCCTGGGAGGATGAAGGGACAGAAGGAAGGGAGGAAAGAAGCTCTTGACGAAACATATATGACAGTTTTGGGGGAGTGGCCATGTCACCAATGTTGGAGTGCCATCGTTGTCTCAGGGAAGCTGTGCATGCAGGATGAACTGGACAGAGCATCTGGAAGGCTATGAATAACTGCCCTGTTGTGGGATACAAATAAAGCTCATATGTATTTACATATGTAAAATTACCTGTCTCTAAAACTATTTAGGCATACACGTTCATAAACTCACTCCACTGTGAGAAAGAATTGTAAGGGCTGAGACCATGATACCTTGTAAAAAAAGGATGACTCTGTGTCCACAATCAGATCATTTAATATAAATGCTTGTGCAGGAAGGTTTTTACACTAGCTTTGCATGTGTACCTAGCCTATCTGGCTGTAGACAGTGAAGAGGGATGGAGTTGGTGTTCAGAGGGCACTTCCACAGTTCCAAAGGTGGATTCTGACTTGGGAGAAGCCCCGATTTCTTCATGAGGTGTAGCCACAGATTGGTTGGTTAAGTACCTAAACTCTGAAGTATAAAAGCCTCTTTCCTTCCCTGTTTCCTTCCTTCTCAAAAGAATCATGTTACTTCTCAGAGTTCTTGAGCTTCTTGTTCAGTGCAACATACCAGAGTTTACCTTGCTTAAGAATTGTCAGAATTGTAGCACGAAAATTGTGAAAATAGATGGCATATCAGCCTATTTAATTAGGTACTTCTGCCTCTAAGAAAAAGTCCTGAGGCAGTTATTAGCAACTGATACTCAGCAAAGAGGGCTTGTGGGGGATTAATTGTCATTGTTCTGGGAGTACTTCAGTTTAGTCTTTGGCAATGCTCAGAAACCAGAGAGCTTTAACACAGCAGGTAAGCTAAACCAGAAGGCATCATTATGCCTTCGTGCAAACATATTTTGGGTATGAGATGCACTTGATTCCCTATCTTCATAAAATGTAAAGTTGCACCAGACTACCTGTGCTCTTATATCCTGGGACAAGCAGACCATGACTGCTCAAATAAGAAAGAAAATGTTCAAGAGACATGTGATTTAGGACTCAGATATGCTGAGCAATATACATTAAGTAAATGGAAATAGTTACTTGCTCATAGCATGATGATGGGGGACACTCAGTGGATCAGTTTGCCACAGAATTGAAACAAAGTGAAGTATTTTGATGTACAGCATGTAGATAAACCCCTGAGGTGAGTGCAACAGGATACAGCAGAGGTGTCAGTGCTTTCATTGAGGAGATCCACAGAAGAACAGTTTAGTTGTGGTAGTTCAGAAGGATATTCTGAAGGCAGCTTAAATCCTTAAGTGACAGCTGAGAGCATGTGAGGAGGAGGATCACTCCTATTGCTGTCTTTCTGCAAACATCTGCTTTTGGCCACTGTCAGAAAGGTTCTTGAACTAGATCAGCCTCTGGCTTTCCTGATGCATTTTTCCTGTAGCACAGGTAAGACTCCAGACTATTAGTTCTCCAGTACGTTTTAAAGCTGGGTAGAGAAATACATTTTGTAGCAATCCACTAATTATTTGCACTAGGGAGTCAGGTTAACTTTGCCCATGCAATACTTTATACATTAGGAGTTAACTGCTGTCACGAGTCATTATTTCCATTGAGGAGAATGATTCATCTTTCCAAGAGTACTCAAGAGATCTCTCAGTGGGAATGAAATTTTAGCTCACGTCACCATTCTGTAGGAGAAAATACATATAGGAACAGGACATTGTGTTTGGATACATGTGTTTTCTGTTGAACTGGGTTGTCTTAGAACTTTTGTCTCGAGTGTTTTGAGCAAATTTAGTATTTATTTGACCATGATTAGCTTCAGAATGGTAGTTGTGGAGGAGGAGGAGGCTTGCTCTTATGGGCAGTACAGCCTGTCAAATGTGCCTCGGTCCTAATTAGAAAAAACAGATTTTAGCTGCTATAACAGCTACTGGGGATGGTTTTCCAATCAATGTTTTACCTGACATACATTTCTGCTGTATTCCTTTCATCCGTCTGGTGAAAATTTGCCTTTTCTTTTGTTGCTCATCAGAATGGTCTATTAGAGATGTTACTTACATTGGAAAAACCTCTTGGGTAAGAGCTAACCATACCAGATATGCCTTCTGCACTACTGTAACGGTGAAAATTTAGAAAGAATAACCATCTGGAGAACACAATTTCAGGATCTAAATCCAGCATATCACAAGTTACCTTGCACTTCATTTGTGTCCCTGTGTTGAAAGTTTTGTTTTTATTTTTTGCTTTGGCTGTCTTTTTAATACTCAATATACAAACTTAGTAGGGGAGTTAGATGGAATTTGAAAGAATCTGAAGTTCAAATGTCACTGTTTTACAAAGAAAATAAATATGCTACTGAACAGCATCTATATTAAGGTGGTGTAAGAGTGTACATATTCAAGTATTGTATTTCCTGTGAAGAGATGTCTATGAAGGTTGAATCAAAGGCCAGCTTTTTGAGAGGGCTTTGAAACTGTGCACCATGTCCTGCATACAGGACTTTGATCTGTTTAGTTTCAAGAACTAAATTTTGGCACAGAATTTGTCCCAAATCCTAGTCTTCAGGAGTCAAGACATGGACTTCCTGAAATGATTTTCACAGCACAAGCCAAGTGCAGGAGAATCACTCTTGCAAGTGCAGGGTCCTAAGCTTTGTGCAACCACAGAAGTAATGACTGTCAGAGGAACACTGTGAGAATGTTATCAATCATTTTTTTTCTTTTGGGGCTTCCTGCTGCACACTATGGTTTAGACAATGATTGTGGTGAGAGGCTTTTAAATTGATGTGAAGACCAAGTTGATTTGACATGTTTTTTAATCAAGTGTTTATTAGTTAAAATAATCTTGGATGTCTTTTGGCATAGTTTATGTTTGAGTGGGAAATTGAATAATTGTCAGAAGTCTGTGTATATTTGAGCATGTTAAGTTGAAGTTACCAAACAGAACTGTGGGAGGCTTTTGGCTTGTGCTTAATGAGTATAAACCAAAGCTCCCACCTTGCTGCCTCAAGAGCCACAAAAATGTTAATAGAAGTCAGAGATGCAAGAAAAAATGTATTCCATATAGCCTGTCTGCTTGCCAGTACTAGCTTTTTCCTTAGGTTACTTTCCATTATTTTTTTCCATCTAGTTTAAGGTATTACAAGAGATGAGACTTCCTCTGCATTCCTGTGGAAATTATTTTGCAGTCCTCATAAGACTTTGTGAATTTTTTGCGCCTTATTTATATTTCCTGGTTCTTATATTTCCAGAGCAGAATGCACACCAAAACTGTCAGAGTTTGCTTTCCTGTTAGTTTTGGCAAAATCATTCAGGCTTCCTTCTTGCTCCTATCTGCTTTTGTTCAACTGAATGAACCAGTGAACATTCACATGCCTCAAACTACAAGTCTTTTAGTACAGGTGATACTTTGCTGAGGGCTGCTGTGAACGTTTTAAAACAACCTGCGTGGATCAGGTAAAGCAGCTGGAGCTCTCAGAGGTTCTTTTATTGCATTTTCTTTTGTTTCTCTCAGACTGGGCTTTCACACAAAGCCTTTCTAACTGGTTTCCCATGTTTTCCTCGCTTCTACCCCTCTTCCCTTTAACACTGGGGTACTTGTGCATAAGCCTTGCAATAGGCTTATGGAATGGCCAATTATAGGCTCTTGAAGCTAGACTAAGATGAAGTCAAAGTAACTAAAAGCTAAAATTAATCATGTAACCTGTAAGATTGGGCAATTCTTCCCCTTTTCATCAAAGATAATTTGTCCCCAAAGAACATGTTGCTTGTATTTGGATTGTTAGGTACCCAAGACAAATTCCTTTGAGTTGTTGTATGAGTCTCAAGGAACATGTGAGTTTTTGCAATTGTTTCAAACCCCAAAATATTTCTGGTCTATTATAATTTAATTAGTTCCTTCTATTTTATCTTTCACTGATGTATAATAAAATTAAATACATATTTACTCTAATTATTGTAATTAAATTCATCAGGAACTGTTGTGATAGGACAAGGAACATTTATTTGAATGTTATTTGCTTCCTAAGCATTTGTTCATTTAATTCATGAGCCGAGTGAAGTTATTGGAAATTGCTTACTTTTTCATTCTTTATATTTTTCTTGGTTTGCTGAGCTAATTTCTGGTGTGTTGACTTGCTTCTCAGCTTTTAACTTGAGCTGCTGTACACAGCAAGGTGCACAGTGGCAGCTGCTTCTTGGAAAGTTGCCATTTGGAAGGCAGCGTGGAGGTTGTCCTGCAGACCTGCACGCACACGTATAACATTCATTACGTGTGGGTACGCCCTGCCTCACGTGGGAACAGAAGCTGCCAGAGGCATACAGAGACTTTTGTAACACAGAATCAGTTTTGTGAAAGATTTGGTTTTAAATCCTTTTCTCCCCCTGAGTTGAGTTTGTAAATGCTGTCTTAGATCTGTTGTAAATTCTGAAGTGTTTCACAGTCTGATAACAGATGAGCTAAGTCACTTGCTGCCAAAACCCTGCAAAGTGTGACCAGTATGGAGCCTAGGAAGGAATGCTAATCTTTTAAAACTATGCCAGCCTTAATATTGTAACTAAATTATTAGTTAAATCACAAAGTCATCACAGTATTCTTGGAAAAAGATGCAAACTAGGATCACTGTGCACAAAGGGGGGAGATGTGTGCAACACCTGTAAACACGGTGAAAAAGGAAAATAAGATGCTTTGGGTATCTCTCTTATCAGGATATTTGTGCTGCATGATCACAGTCTCTCACCAATCTTATCGTTGAGCATTTTTAACACATATTCTGCACTCCTAGTTGCTGTTCCCTCAGAGCCTTTTTCTGGTGCCTGAATTTGGAGAGATTGTGGTGTGGTGTAGAGCTGTTCTCATCTCCTCCACAGCTCTTACACAATGTGTGGAAAAGCAACAAAGCAGAGAAACTTGGGTTTGGTGAGATGGCAAATTTGGATCATCTTAAAGCTGCTCCGAGGGAAGCCCTGGCCAGTGCAATTCAGGAAACTGATAGCAAGTAAATTTACTTGAGTGGAGGAGGAGTGGAACTTAAAAATAATTAAACACATTAACTTTTATACAAGTAAAGCTTATATGCCAGATACCATACTGTATCTTTGTGGCTCTGTCTGCCCTCCCACAGCCAGTGTAACACGGGTGCAGATTTTGGCTTGTTTAATGGAAATATGGGCATGATTGGTACAGATCAAATAAATTTTTGCTACTGAGAGATTAATTCATGCACTGAGCTCATGCTAGTGATTATGTGAATGCTGCTTCCTATACAAATTTAAAAGGTTTCTGACAGTCAGCCTGACCCGAGACAGCTAGTTTTAAAACATCAGGAAGTTTTGTGAAAGTATTGGGCATGGAAGTTTGTTGTGTAACCCTATAACTAAGTTCTGTGCAAATTCAGAGTACTCTTTGCTGCTTATACAATTTTAGTGCAGCTTAATTGGTGCTACTGAGCAAATGGACTGTTTTATTTGTTGAGAGTCAGCCAAGTGGCTCTCTGTGGGAGAATGCTGATAAACCTGACTATTTTAAACCTGGGTGTCTTGCTGCTGTTTTTCAAACACAGTATGTCTCTTCCTTCTGTATATATCATGTTGTCTTGCCTCGCTATCCCTGGCTGCCACAAAGGTGTTAACACTTCTGAAGTTCTCATCCCTCTTCATGATCTTGCTCATTTTTGCTCACCTGAAAAGCTCAGTCTTTTACTTCCCTCTGTTAAACCCTTTGAGACTATTCAGAACCCTGAAAAGTCTTTATTCCAGTGTTCCTGCAAGACTTCAGTGTCTGTTTTGGTGAGGTAGTTAAGGAGTTAAAGGTTTGCGGAGTTTCAAAGAAGTGCCGGACAGCTGCTGTTAAAGTATTGCTACACAAATCCTAGCTGATCTCATTCTTGTCAGACAACAGTGATAATATCCAAAAACGGGTGCAAGACAGGAAGTGTTTCAGGAAGGTGTGTGTTTCATGCAAAGACATCAGAAATATGCTTTCTCCTGGGGCCACTTACCATAACAACCACATTAATTTAAATGAAACAGTGAAATTCCAGGCTATGTTTGCAGAAACATAATTTCAGTCCAGAAAAAACATTGCTTGTTGCTCTAATGTACAAATGGCAAAAGCAATTGTGGTAACCGCTGTATGTATTTAATATAATGATATTGCTGGCTGTATGAACCTACTTGTTAAACATATGGGGGCTTCACACAATTGTTGATAGTTTTTGTTTCCTATATTAAGGGGCATCTTTGACTTGAAAAAGTGGTAAAGGAGGAATACAAGTCTGCTTACATTTTCTCATTTACTTTAAGCTCAAAGACTGATTTGATATCTAATGTGCTTTTCACTAATTTAATCAACTGAATTCCTTAGTAAGCAGAACAAAATCTCATTTTTCCCCTAATGCATTCTCTGATTTATTATTTAAAAGAATTAGCTTTTGAACAATTTGACACTTTTCACCAGTCAGTCTATCAAGTTATCTGCAAAAAGAGTCCTGTATATACAGAGGGTCTTACTATTTTTATTGTTCTAAAAATTTCAGACATAAGAAACCTTGTATTTTATTTCTGTTTTTCAGAAGTACCCATGTAAAAGCATGCAAATAAAAATAATTCCTACCAGTTCAGAGCTCTTCTGCTGATAGTTAGGGATATTTTCCCTAAATTTCCTCTTAGTTGTCTCCACAATTGTGCCTCTTGTAGTATGAATCTGCAGTAAAAATCAAATGTAAATTATTATTTTTTTGACAAGCATAAGTAAATACTGCTTGAGAGGTTTTTTCTTTAGATTGCAGAGGTTCTTATTTCAGCATTAGTTTAATAAATTTTTACAAAATAATTTATTAAGAGTTAGACTTGGTCCTGTAAAGATTCTACCATTTAAAATGTTGCACATGAATAATAGGGTTAACTGAAATGAAGTCTAGCAGATGCCTGTGGGAATATTAAAATAATAATAAATATTTAAGCATTGCTATTTAGCCTCTGTTCTTTGTTTCATTTAAAAACTTATTTATTCTGTACTTTTTTCCTATATTCTTCTATAGTTAAAAAAAAAAATTAACTTATGTTGGTAGGGAGTGAACAATTCTAGCTGCTGGAACTCGTGTAGTAACTTCCTCTTTGGAAATTTGCCTGTTTGTGAAGCTGGGTCACTGACCTTGAAGGGCCCTCTGAAAAGTGAAGCCCATGGCCAGGGATCATGGGGATGCTGATTGGTATAATAGCAGAGATTGGGCTTTTTTATAGAGATGTAACCTAGGACCTCAGGTGAGGTGCATAAGGAGATAAAGGCAGGCTAGTGGATAGAAGTCCTGAGTGCAACCAAACTCAGCCCTGCTACATGCTGAGGAATGAAACAAGTATAATCTGTGTTTTTAGAAAATGATCCAAGGATGTAACAGAAAAGAAAGGGAAGAAAAATGGGATTATTTAGATACAGGAAGACATATTTTTGTTGTTTGCCTGGTATCAGCTCATTTGATATACACACACAGTTGTTTCAAGCTGAATTATATTTTAGATTTGTCTGCTGTTCCTGGAAGTTATTGCCAAGAGTGAGAAACCACATAATGCATTTCTAGTATTAAACCATCTAGTACTGATGGGTAATGACAGAGTGGAGGGAGAAGGCACCAGTTAGTCTGGGTTAGCTCATGTGCTCTGGATAACTCTTTCTTGAACATTTAGATTTCTGAAGTTCTACTAGGCTATGTTTATTTCCCATTGCTTTCTGGATGTGATGAAATGTCTCCATGTCAGTGTCAGGTAATCTCAAGTATTCCCATGACTGCCTGCCTCAAACTTTTTCAGGTAATGTGCTGTTTGATCACTTTTCTATTGGCTATTTTAATAAGATAACAAATACAAGAAATACTGCAATAGCACCTTTTAACAAAAGAAACATGTCTGAGTTTTTAAAATTACAGATGCCCTGCATTGTCACTTACATTTTATTTACTTTCGCTTTTAAATGCGAGAGGCACAAAATTTTGAATCTGTAGTGGCTTTGTTGATTAAATTCTGAATTTTTGATAGTGAAGCGGGGAATTCATTCTCAAAGTCAAAAGGGAGAAGGTTTTTGTAATTACCAAATAGTTACAGATTCAGACACAGGAGGGAGATAAAACCAGAATCCTGTTTTACTAATTCTTTGTTGAAAGAAAAAAAATTTTGTGAGATGCGGTATAAATATTCACTTTACAAAATTATCTAGCAATGCAAAATATGAGAAATTATGTTAGTCCATCAGCCTGTCTCCTTGGCTTTTCAAGGAGATCTACCACAAGGAACTTAAATAACGTCCTTTCTTGTAACAGTGATGTAAAATGTATGTTATTTAAAATTTTGTTTGTTTGTTTTGTATTTTTCTTCAAAGTGTATTGGGTTGGTTTTGACCAGTAAACATGGATTTTGTTTCTGTTCAGTCCATAATTCCAGCCAGTTCTGTGACTGTCCCTTTTTGATCTCAGCGTATTCTGATCTTTCTGCTTCTTCATTGTGGATTTTGTTTCTGTTCAGTCCATGATTCCAGCCAGTTCTTTTTGATCTCAGCGTATTCTGATCTTTCTGCTTCTTCATCTTTAGACATGCATCTGAAGCATCTACCTCTTCATCAAATGTTTAGAAGAATTTGGCACTTGTCTTGGCATTCTGAAAGAAAGTAAAACCAGGCTGTTGTGGTTGTCCTCATCAAAGGCTCTTCCATGGTATACACAGAACATCAAGGAATATAGTTTCTTACTGCTTAGAAAGCTCTGTTTAAAAATCTGCAGATTTGTTGGTGAAAAGGGTAGGATTTCTGAATTCATTTGGTGGGGTTTTTTTAACAATCCAAGGAATTGAGTTTTTTGTTAAATTATTGTTTTAACCTTTGTGCTACTGAGCTTTTAAAGCTGGATAATTGAAATAAGGCCTGGCATAGATGAGTTGAAGGTGTCAATTTTGTGAGTAGTTACCTGTGAAACATAGAAATGCTCAAAATCACAATACCCTGCTCTCTCTTGCGTCTTGGAATGACACCTACATATGAATTAATAACCAAAAGGAAATAGTAAAGTATTCATAGGGTGCATGAAAATCCCAGTAGTGGCAAGGGTAGGTAGTGTTTCCAAAGAGCAAGGCTGTAGTTTAGGGTGGTTAGACATGCCTTTCTTGAACGAATGGGATAAAATACCTAAATCACTGCACTGTTGTCACCTCTCTCAACACTTACAGCCTATGTATGTACTTTTGGAGTAGTAGTCGCACAAACCCTCTTGATCATTTTCTTACAGAATTCTTACAGTGACTCCAAGAAAACCATTTGCATTGCACCTGTGGCCGTTTGGTAGGAGTTGTGTGTGCTCTGCTTTGACTCTCTGCCCTGCTTTCAGAGGGTACCATTTGGCTCTTCTGAGCCTGTTCCTGCTCTGCTAAAGGGGGCAGTGATGCTGCCCTGTTTTGGTAAGGCATCCTTCTGATCAAGAGGTGAAAGACCAGATAGAGCCTTCTTTATACCAATCCCAAGAGAGCTTGAATACAAACTGCATGAAGGCCTGCAGTCTCTGAAGGAGATGTAAGGAAATACTGCTGGGATTTGAGTGTGTGTCTTGAGTCATTTGAGCTTGTTTGTTGACCCATTAATAAGCCCTTGTCACACTACTGCTGTTGCCTTTTGTTACAGTCATTACATTCCTCTGGAGTCTCTGTAGCCATTGTCTGCTTTGTTTCTTTGGTTTTGTTTTTCTTCACTAGGGAATGATTTTTAAGTTGGCAGGAGGCATAAAATTCGGTTCCCACCACCAGAAAACTCAGTGTGTTTGCAAGGTGTATGTAATAGCCATGCAAGCTCCTCTGCAGGTTCCCTTTGGCAAAAAGCAGCTCCCTTCTCACTTCAGTAGGTGTGCAGCCTTAGTGGGCTGTGAGTGCCCCTCCTCCTTGCCATTCTGCAGCTCATATTGGCAAAGGAAGCAGTGCCACGGAGGAAGGTATAGGAGAAGCCTCTAAGGACCCAGATATATGCTATGAGATATTCCATACTGCAGAAAGCTCTTCTCACCCTTTTGTGTGTGTGTGGAGGCACACACGGGCTCTCCCCATAGGACAGATACCTAACGTGTTTGGAAGAGTCTCTGTGGGTTTTGGCTTTCTGTTGAGTGTGTGTGGGCCATTTAGAACAGACAGCTTTCTCAGAGGGGACAGAGGTCAGTTTAAAATTTTTAGGTGTACTATGTAATGCAATCTGCTGTTGGCAGATTTGGAAGATACCCTTGAAATCTTTGTCAAGAAACAGGCCTTTAGTTTCCAAGAGAAAGTTTTGGATGCAGAGTGGGAAGAGGAGTATTTGCTAGATATGTCTGAAATATGTTTGTTTTGAAAGCCACTATTGAATTAGGTGTAAACTGTGAGCCTGGTTTATATTCCTCAGGGCAGGGGAAGATGGAATCTCTTGTTTATCTGAGTGCAGGTTTTCCCCAGGGTGCTTATATACACTACAGAATATTCATTAAGCTGTTGGCATTGTATCTCTAAATCTTTTCTTTGATTTCAGGTCTTAAATTAAAAAAGAAAAGCCAGATATTCCCACTCCTCCCAAAATAAACCTAAGTTGTGAAACTGTCCTTAGCACTTTTGCTGAATGAAGCACAATCACCTTCTGTATTCTGGCAAACTCTGTTTATCCATGTAGACACTCTTCTGAGACTTGTTTCACTATGTCCACGTAGTCTTTACCTGATCTACAGAAAGACTGATGACAACGGGAATATTTGTAAGGCAGATTACTACCTATTTAAGATTTGGGGTTATCTGTGTTTTCCAGCACATGACATTGAAAAACTACCAGGAACAAAAGAATTTTTTGCTTCTCTCAAGTTACTGTTGGCTTTAAAGCAAGAAGCCAGGAAAGGGACTTGCCATTTACATAAGTTTAGAAAGCCTTCAAAACACCTCTTTTAAAATTTTCATTAAGAGATGCAGGGCTACTGTAATGGCATGATAGAGAAGCTTTCCAAACTGGTTTGAGAAGATGAGTGCATTTTCTTTGTTATTTTTCATTCCACTAATATTGTGATTATTGCGCTACCATTTTGGCTGTACAGTTGGTCATATTTTGTACAGTACTTTTAATATTATGAAAAGGATGCCATTAATAATGAATAGGAACAAAAATGGTTAACTGGTTTTAACTGAGGTGACACATTTTGGCTATTTCAGCTCAGCTCTTGTAGAGGGTCAAAGACAAAGGAGATTTCAATTTCTAGGGCTTTAACATGGAAGGTAGATCTGCAACCCTGTGGTTCAAAGTCATGAAGGGAAAAAATTCATCTGTCAGTTCACAGAATTGTTGCTAAGAAAAAATGAGAGGAAAGTGAGGGAAAAAGGAATGTTCAATGGGAAGGAAGTATCAAGAAAATAGACAGTCTACTTAAGAAGACTTAGAAACAGATGAAGACATGAGAAACTGAACAAAATACCATCATAAGAAGGGGTTTTCCATACACTTAGAGTTAAGCACACATTTTATGTGGGGCTCTTCTGGAAATTGCTACTATGAAGTAGTTTTTGTGGGACTTGAGTTTTAATACAGCAGCTGCTACTACCTGCACTCCTTATTTTGGGTGATAATTTTGTTTGTTTCAAGAAACTAAGGATAATTCCATTCTGCTTTTAAGATAATCTACAGGGGTTTTTCATTTGCTTCAGAATGAATGGCAATGATCTGCCTTTCTTTCAAGTGAGCATTACTTTTACAGGATATTTAAGGTGAAATAGCCATATATAATAATGTAATTATAGCCACGTTTATCAAAGTGACTGCTGTCAATTCAGACTGAGCAATACTTTTTAAAAGAAATTCTGAAGTTTCCCATTTTTCACTTAGCTTGCCCCAGTGATTCCCCTTATCCTTTTTCTATTTTGTGGAGTAACCAAGATACCTGGCTGAGACATGAATCTTGCCTAACAGTACGCTTTGTACTCATTGTATAATTGGTTCTCAACTGTACACTATAAAAGATGTTTAAAAACATCTAGACTAACATGGAAATTACGTAACTGTGGTAAAAACTTCAAAAGAAAGCTTGGGGGTTTCCCCCCCACCCCGTTTGCTTTGTTTAGGTACATGTTTGGGCTGGATTTTTATCCTTGCACTCTTCCAAATCCTTCGTATTTATACTCTTAACTGGTTCATCAGGAGCTTTTGATGAAGTATGTAATCTCATGGTGGGAAGATACCTTTTTTGTTTTTCCTTTTTCCTAGTTTCCATGTTCTTTTAGGGTGTGGTTCAAACTAAAATGAAGTTTAGGTTGGTCTTTCCTTTTTTTGACCTGCCAAAGGGTTTGTTCTGTTAGCATTGCTCGGCTCCCTGTAAATCAGACATTCTTCTTGGGCTGCGTCAGGTTGCTAATGACATGATTAATGCAGGAAGGGTAGAGAAGGATGACGTAGTGGCTCATGCAAAGTTTACCTGAGAATTATCTGCAGCTCTCTACTGTTTAGTGTCTGTGTGAGTCATGGCCTGAAGCTCTGCCATTCCCTGTTCTTCAGCTGGGCAAGATCACACTTACCTCATTCTATGTATGCATTTCTCCCTTTCCTGCCAAATCTGATTAGAAGCACTTTTGTTTTAAACTGTTTATGAAACATTCAATACACTTTTTGCAGCTAGCTGACCATAAGGCTAAATGAAAAGTGCCATTAGATATCTGTGATCCAGACAGCTTTAGAAACTTTCTCTGTCCTTATACAAATTCTGATTTTTATCAGCTGAAGTCTTTTTCACGTTCATGGGTTTAACAATGGTAGTGTTTTGACATAATGAGCTTTGCAATAGGACTGTCAGTCAATTGCCATCCCTCTCCTGTTTCTTCTTGTGTATTTGTACAGATAAAAGCTTACAAAATACCAACAGCAAGTTTGTGCTGGTGTCTCTGGCTTTTGGAACTTTCTTGGGCTGCAGGTGCAAGAGTTCCCATCAAATTTCGTTCACCTATTGATTCCTTAATGAAGCATTTGGGAAATTCATCTTGCTGATATGAAAACACGGGCATGTTCTCTGATCCACTTTGAAGCCTTGGTCATTCCCTTAGTGAGGGCTGGCTCAATGTACCTGCAGACAGTATTTGCTCTGCTATTTGTGTATGTGTGTCCATTAACTGTCACGTGTTCTCAAGTGTCTTTTAAAAGACCAGAACTAAGTCAATGTAGAATTTTCAAGTAATGCTGACTATTTTTTCAAGATTCCTTTGTTTTCTCTGTAGAAGTGTCACAATGTCTTTGTTACAGGATTTTAGCTTTCCTCAGCTGAAACTGTCGCCTTTTCTCTGTGTGAGCTGTTGTCTGAATTACCTTGTGCAAAAAGTGCTTAATGTTTAACTGTACAAGAATATGCTGAAAGCAGGCTATCGTTTTCCAGCCAGCTTCTATCTCACAACCTGCCAAAGCCTATATTGGGAACACAATGTGTGGGAAGAACTTCTAAAATGATAGACAGAAAAATGTCTTGTGGGAAACCTAAAATGCCTTGAGACTCATTCTCTTACTAAAGAATGTTTACAAGCACAGCATCATCCCCTTTACTTTCTGAAATGTTCAAAAATGAAAGCTTGAGAGCATAACATTTGTGTAGAATGTAAACAACCTTGATAAGTGGAAAAGTGACATTTCTTGGAAATAATATTGCCTTAAGAGAAAAGAATGGTCAAATTGAATAATTAGCCAGAAAAACCCCAAACGCAACCCAACTTAGTTCTAAAAGGCTCAGCTACTTCTAATAAAGGCTATACTGATGCCTGAGATAAATCTTTGTGCTCTTTGATTACATTTTGCAAACATATCTTAAAGGAAAACAAACATCCTATGATCTGTGAAACTCAAAAGATGCACCAGATGAGTAAATTCTTATTGTAAACATATCATCAAGGTATCTAAAAGTTCTCTAATGCAATGTGCAGGCTTTTTACCTACACTGCAGCATGTGCTAATGGAGTTAATGATTATAATTACCCAGATGCCTAAATGGGGATGGCAAAAGTTCATGTTCAGCTTAATGTTGTCTGTATTTAATTTTCCTGCTTTTAAAGGAACTGTTTACATTAAAGAGTAACATAGATTTTATTCAGTGAGTCACTGTTTAGGCAAAAAATAAGCATATTGTTTGACACGTGCCTTTATGTAAGCTGTGTTTCTAGAATGCGTCTTTCAGTTTGAGCAGTGAAATGGTATTTCTGGCTTTTGTTTTCTTCTGGTGAAATAGCCAGTGCCTTGGCTGTAGAACTGATTTTTTGCTTTATGTCCAAACCCCTCTTTTTCACACTTGCAACTAGAAAATTAATCAAACAAGGCTTTAAAATGCCTTTTTTTTTTTTTTTCCAAAATTGAAAGGCACTGAATGAAGTAGAAGTGTCAAAAGTAACTGTTCTGTAAAACTTGTGCAGGTTTATGAGGCCGGACATCACCACCCTCCAGTTCATCAGGTTGTGGTTGCCTCTTGCTGCACAAAGCAGCAAACAGCCCTGTAGAGAGAGCGAGAGAGAGAGAGAGCAAGCTTTGTCTGGCTCCTTGGCTCAGGCAAGCCTACAAATCCAGAGGAACTTCTGATTGAGGAAGGACCTGAGAGGCAGGAAACAGATGTTGGCAGCAGTGTCCTGGCTCAGGTAGCCAGATAACAAATGTACCAAGCCAAAATAACTAAGTGGGTTAAATGGCTATAACTGTAGCTCAGTCTTATTTATTTGGCTACTTAAATCCAGGTTTACCTAAGGAGTACTGTGCACATGCTCTTCTTTGTTTGGCATTTGTGATGTGTTGTCAAGCTTCAGAGACCTTTTCTGATAGCACCACAGTCACCCACCGCATGTTTCTGTGTGCAGTGAGGTACCTTTCTCAAAGGCTTGCTAGGGTCACCCAGGTATTTCAGTAGTTATTATCTTCTGTGTGGCCTAAGATCACCATGCATATGGTGATGCAAAAGGACAACATCAGAGTCTTACATATTCAGAAAAACAATGAAGATTTAGTATTTTATTTTTGCTGTGTTTGCTTTTCTTCCTGTGGCCTTTGCTAGTACATTAGTTGTACCAGCACCACAGGAAGCCTGCAGCAAACTATTTCACTGGGTATTGGCATCTTATCTTCCAGGGAGAGTGCATAGAAATGCATTTTCCAATCTGTTCGCAGGTTTTGGATGTTCCTGGTGTCCATTCATCAGTTCAACAGTCTCATATTACAAGATCCCTTGTAATATGATCCCTTGTAATATGATCCCTTGCATCTCATATTACAAGAAAGATATGGGGAATCTCAGGGTTAAAAAAACAAAAAAACAAAAAAACAAAAAAACAACCAAAACAACAAACCCACAACAAAACAAAAACTAAAAAAGAAAAAAAAAAGCCAAATAAACCAACCAAACAAAAATGCCACCCTTGAGTCGTGTAAGTGGAATTGAAGAAAACTGTGGTCTCAGGGGGTAAGCATGCTACTTCAAGGTTGCGCCACGAAGGCATTGCTTGTCAAACTGAAGTGGTCCATGCTTGTGATGCAGTGGATCAGCAGTGCAGAAGTCTGTGCCTGGAGCCTTTCTTTTGGCTCCTCTGGCTTTTGAAAAGGGCCTGGACAGCTTCTGTGATGGGATTTCTTGCATTTCCTTTGAGCCTCTATGTCTGTGAGGTGTTTCCAGGAGCAAAGCCTTTGTTCCTGGTTTGTTGGTGGCCTGCCTGTACTTCAGAACCCTTTCAGGGTTGTTGCTGCTGATTCCTGGCTCACTGTGGGAGCTCTTAGTCTGAGCTCCTGCAGGTAGATAATGACAGGGGAATTCAGGGGGTTTCTCAGTGCGCTCTTGTTCTTTGGTTTAACAACATGAGAAAAGTGAAGATCTTCCGTCATTCCCGTTCCAGATTTCCTCTTGGGGGTTGGTGAGTTTGTCTTGTTTTTAGATAGCCCTGATTTTCCTTCATCTCCCATGATTGCTGCTGCCACCATTTTTCCATTTGAGAAGGTGTTTCCAGAGATAACCTCTTAAGCTTCCTGAGTGCAACCCTGTGACATTTATAATTTGTACATGTTATTTTCTGCCACTTCTCTAGCGTTGGAAAATTCCATTTCCCAAATCTCTTTAGGAGAGGTAGGAAAAAACTTGCTTTGTGTGGTAATGAGGCATAGGCGGTGTATTTGTCTTTTAGATCTCTATAACAAATATTTTCCATTTCTGAATTTATTAAACCCCCCTTGGTGATAAATATTGGAATGTGCTGACTGGGGATTTGTTTTAATATCATATAAAGGTTTTTCTCTTGTAGTGAGTCTCCTAAATGCATGAAAAAGATAACAAGTCTCAAAACTTAACACTGCTGTAGAATTTTAGAAGCTGGTTCAGATATTAAGAGTGTTTGTTTCCTTAGTTGAATACCACTTAGTAAAAATGGAGTGAACCTGTTTAAAAGTATTGGATCTGATACTTCTGTCACTGACCTGTTGTTCTAGGGAAGAAGGACTTTTGTCTGTTTTTCAGACAATCATTCTCAGTGTTGGGGATGGACTAGCTGAGAAACAAATTTTTATGATAATAAGTTGTAGCAAATTTCATTCCAGTGGCTTCCCAGGTAGGAGAGAGAGAGCTTGGTGTGAGCTTCTGTTCCTACTTACATTTTTCAAATCCCCAAAATCATGGGAAGCCAAACCACATTGGTTCCACTGTTTGTAGAGCTTCTTGCTCTTTTCTGTGGTGGTTTTTCAAAATCAAATTATGTCTGCCTTTGCTAAACTTCTGTTGTGTTGCTAGCTTTACTGTGTATGTTCCAGTTGCTAAAATACAAGAAGCCACAAAGGGCGCCAGTGTAATAAACAAGAACAAATAAGGAGAGTCTGAAATGCTGTTTCTTGCAGATAGTTGACTTAAAATCTGAAATAAAAAATGTTTCTGTTTTTGGTATTTATTTTATTTATAACTTTCTTACACCACTATGAACTTCTTTTCTTCCACCGGAATAAATACAAGAGGACTACTGCTCACTTGCAGCTATTTAAGAAATGCAAGCAATGAAAGTAAAAAATACTTCAGATTTGAGAATTAGTTTTTATCTAAAAGTATATTCTGAATGTTAGATCTGTTTTCAATTCTGTATGCATGTTCCTTAGGCAAATTTTTGAAAATATCAGCTTCTGATGAAAGTTCAAGTTTCTGATTTTTCGTCTTTTCTTATTTCTGAATACCATTTAATATAATGAAATAATCACCATGATGCTTGTGCTTACTTTAGCTGTAGTTATTTATAAATAACAAGAATTGGGCATGGAAACTATGTTTATAAAAGCAATTTAGCCTCATAGATATCCTTCAAAATCCTCCTGTTTATGTGTAACAACAGTATGAGATTACATTCAGTTTAAATTTGAGTCCTGTATTTAAAATCTTCTGAATTTCTGTGGTCCAGCCTCCTCTTTGAAACCTTGAAAATTACCTATTTGAAGCTTGTGTCTGCATAATCCTTTCTACAGAATTGCTCCAATTTTCATTAGAGACCCATCACTTCAGGCAAAGTGTTTTTATATTCCCTTGTCACGCTGCTTCAAGACAGGTTTCCCTCTGCTAAAATGGTTTCCTTTATTGCTTATTTGTTATATTACTAGTGGTTTCCCTCTTAAGGTTAATTACTGTTTCAAAGAAATTGCAATTTCCTGTTTGGTGTAACTTGTTTACTTTAGATTTGTTTGGGAATTCTTTCTGTTTTGAAGGTGTAATGCTCCAAGGGATGATTCTTAATCTTTCTTACCTTTTCCTCTCTCTTTTCTTCTAATTTTAGGTAAGAGTGAGTTTTGCATTGATTTCTTGGTTTTGAAGAATTTCTGCTTGGGTAAAGTATTAATCTCTCTATCTTCCTTTAAAAAATTGTATTCTTTTTCTCTGTATTTAAGGGAGGAGGGGGAAATCTTGGCCAAAGCTAGTGCTGTGCCCTTTTAAATACTCTGATAAAGTTGCTGGAAGAGAATATGAAAATTTCAAGTGGGTGTTTGGGTTTTTCTTAAGAATGGGGCTTAATGATTTGGGTTTTTCTTTTTTTTTTCTCTTCTGTATGCAGCATGATAGCAAAAATGTGCAAGCAAGTTATTAACCGTCACCTGTAGTAATGTGGAGAAGTTTGAAATATATTTCCCTTAAATGAAGCAATGTGCTGCTTCAGATTTCTTGTGGAATACCTTCATGTTCAAAGGCCCTGCCCAAGTATATAATAAGGCCTATGTAGACAAAGAGTAGAAGCTCTTTGTCTATATCCAAGAAGAATTTAAAGCTAGATAGTAAAAAGTAAGTCAGCTAAACACACGCTGAAAATTAAATGGTAATTCAAAAGGGTAATAAACACACGTCACAATACCAGGATTTCAGAGTTGTTTCTTCTTTTTTGAAATAAAAAGTCCTGGTATGTCTTTACTTTGTAATAATGATGTGGGGGCTGTACTGAACTGTGTTTTCCCTCTGCAGCCATTACTAACTGTAGAGTTGGAAGCTTTCTCTTAAGAGGCTTCAATCTCAAGGGAAAAAAATCTTTCATTTAGCAAGCCTAGAGACAACTTCTGATTATAGGAGAATTGGTTTATTGTGGAAAGTAATGAAACTATAAATATGACTTCCTGTGCAGTAGACATGTTTGCCAGTTTCTGGAAACTTGAAAAAGGAGATCTTGTCTGGTTACAATTCACAATCAACCTATGGAAAGGAGTTGGGAACAGCAGACCGTTTCTTTTATCAGGGACACTCTTGGTTCAAACTACTGCAGTTCTGCTTTTTTGTTCTTTTTCCTCTACAAATACAGTTTTAATTAATCAGTGGGAGGCCCAGCATGAGGTAATGCTGGAAATCAACAATTTCAGTCCTGTGATTCTTAATAGAGAATTAATTAAAGCAGAGGTATTGCTATCTCCTTGGTCAGAAAATATGTCATTTGGACAGTATCTAAAGGTGGGCTCTGGGCTGCTGTGTGCATAATACTCCTTTGGGATTTGTCTAGTTTTAGAAGATCAAAACTAAAACAAGAAATAGTGTAATTCATACTGGGAAATAACCCTGAGCTTTAAAATTCTCTAGCACATGTATTGTCACAACTTAGTCAGAAGGACTCTCTGGAGTCATCTAGTCTGATCCTTCATGTAATGTAAGACAAAAATCTCTTGCTTATTAGTCAAACAGATTTTACGTGGGCTTCAGCCTCTAATAAAGTCACTGCGAGCTGTGTTAATTTTGACTTTTCTCAAGTCTTAAATATGCTCCTTCTTTGCCATTCTATCTGAAGGGCCAGTAGAGATGCTCTCAAAGGAAAAATTTGAGATGCTGTGCTTCTAGAGACAAAGCTTGTAGTTGCTCAGAGGAGGGTGTGTGGTGTTTGTCCTTATCTTCATGGCCCCACATGAAACTGGATCTCAGGTGGCACTGAGGAAGAGGTGGGAAGCAGTGTGACAAGGACAGTAGGGGTAGAGAAGTAGTGGCACTTGATGGCATGAGAGTGAGGAAAAGGTGTGAGAAAGCTGGCTCAATCACTTCTTCAGAGAGGGAAGAAAACATTGATCTAGGATTTAAAAGGTAGGATTCCTATACTTGTTCTCTATAAACTGGCCTTGACCGTGATCTTATTTCTAGAGTAACCAGACTTAGAAGAGATTCAGGACATTAGGTAGTGGTTCTCTGTGGGAGAAACCTGAGAGGAGGAAAGGAGAAAGCACTTGTGCTCCATGTCCTGCACACGCTCTTGCTTATGTACTTTTTCTCACTCACTGTTGTCCTTTCCTGGCAATCTCTTTTGTTGGTTAAAGAATTACCATATTTGAGAGTTTGAGGCTGAGCACAGCTTTAATTCCCTGTCTGGAGTATTGCATTAGTTTCACTCTGTCAGCTACCCACCTCCATATGCTCTCTCACCCTACTTGTGTCCAACTGCCATGCAGTGTTATGTACTCCACAAAGGACCAGAAACCTGGTCATTGTGCCCCTGCTCTGGGCCACATCAGTATGCAGTACATGTATATATACTGCACACACAGCACAAGCCTGGCCATGTGGACAGCTTTGCTACAGTGCAGTTTTCTTTTTTCTCTTCTGTGTGTTGTTTTCTGAATGGACAGCAGCTTGGGGGCAGGGAGGAAAGAAAATACACTGTGAAAAAACCCTAGATTTCAATTCCTTGAAATCAGGTTTTGCACTGGTTTTATAGAGTGACTTTATGTCATTCAGTTAAGAAAACAGTTAATAGACCTAGATTTGAGTACAGATAGAAACAGTACTTTCTTTGATCTGAGTTCTGTCTTGTAACTTAAAGGAGCCACATTCCTACAAACTGCTTCCTATGAAGGTCTTCACTATCATAAAGCTCCTAATCTGGGGAAGAAATGAAGTATGCAGTTCAGATTATTTTAAAATAAAAATTTAACTTTAAAAAAAAAGAAAAATAATTAAGTATAGATGTAGATTACATCACTTGTTCTGCAGTACTTATATTTTCTACAAGGATACCAGTTTCCTGCCAAAATATGACTCAAAAGACCAATAGCAAACAATCTGTACAAGTTTACACAAGAGAACTGAAGTAGTTCATTCCATAAGCATTCTGTTTTAAAAGCACACATTTCAAAAATAGATACTTCTTTAGGGAGGCTGCTTTCTTCATTTTCACTGTTGCTTTCAGAAGTATGTCCAAATAGTTACAGCATTGGGGGTTTTTGGGTTTTTTTTGGGTTTGTTGTTTTTTTGTTGTTGTTGTTGGGGTTTTTTGGTGTGTGTGGGGTGCGTTTTTTTTTTTTTGGTTTTTTGGTTTTTTGGTTTTTTTTTTGTTTCTGAGAAAACTGTTGCTGCACACTGAGGATGTAAGGGAATTGGAATGGCTATGGCTCTGAATGCTTGCAGTTAAGAGAGGTCAGTCATAATATTTCTGGCCTCAAAGACAGTCTTAAATTTAAAGAAAGGAAATTACAAGTTTGATGCCTATTTATTGTAACAAAAAATTGAAATGGATGTTTGAAAGGTACATTCCTATTTAAGGATATGCTGATTGTGGTGGCTGTGGTTGAAGGAGACTCATTTGTCATGTCTTTATAAATACTGCTGTGCATTTAATGTTTAATGTGTTTTGATTTCTTTAAAACCCCCTGGATTTTTTTATCTAAAAATCAGTGTATTAAGAAGTGAATGATACTTTCTCTACGTCTGTGATTGCTTAACATTCTACAGAAAAAAATTACTTGCACATCATAATACTGCACTAATAGACATAACTCTTATTTTTGTATAGTCCTTTTTTGTTGAGAATGTCAAACACTTTGCTTCTTAGTCATTGTCTTCAGAGTTCCATTTAATCATCTGTATGTTAGTCCTTTCACCAAGCCAAATATCAGGAGGGAAAAGGAAGGAGAGCTGCCAATGCTCCCCTCTTTTTTTATTTCTGAGATTTAAAAGTTTCGCACAAATTTCTCAAGCTCTAGGAGGAAAAAAGTGAAGTTTAGGAATGAATCCTATCCCTTTTGTTCAGCTCATGCTTT
Source organism: Onychostruthus taczanowskii (assembly GCF_017590055.1). Lineage (NCBI taxonomy): Eukaryota > Metazoa > Chordata > Aves > Passeriformes > Passeridae > Onychostruthus > Onychostruthus taczanowskii. Next base: position 2,892,610 of record NW_024505118.1, read on the forward strand.
TCATTAAACTCTTTGGCTCTTGATTTGACATTATCTACCCAGTAACTGATAGTCGAAGTCTCCACAGCATTTCCAACAATTCCAGGGGCATCCTGACCATCTGCAGATAGTAACGTTTGATAGCACTGGGGGCTTTTTTATGCTACAAATGTGTGAGTATGTCATAGCTTTTAGATTTGAGAAAAAGCGCACATTTTAGAAAAACAACTCAAGCAGAAATTGGAAAAATTGGAGTAGGTGGGAAAGAAGGGCAGCTGAGGTAGTCAGGGCTTTCAGCTCTGGGTGTATTGCCCAATGTTCCTTAATTTTGGCATTTATCTGTTGAGATTGTGAGAACAACCTTCATTATTCTTAGTAGTTAACCCACCACAAAAGTTAGTTCTCCTCTTATAGAGGACTTGTCAAAATACTATGACAACTAGGCTGATTTTAGACAAACAGATCCTGGCTCTAAAAAGACAGTAAGTCTGCAAGTCAAACATGGAGGGCAGCCATTAGCACTGGGAGAAGTAAGAAACCTCAGATTGTTTTCTCATTGGATGAAGAGCTTGAAGCAATATAAAGTTAATTGAAGAATTCCTTGAAAGTGGAGTCAGCCTAAAATAAAAGCTTAGGGGTCTATAATTTACTAAATGTGAAGGCTTTTTGAGCAGTAGTGAACATAAAAGTTTGAAAAAACATATTTTAGTAAACATATCTGACTTGTGTTATGGACTGCCCTGTTTTAATTATTCATCCAAATAATGTAGATTTGCAGTATGATCTCTAATTAGGCACAGTTTGATTTATGGAGCTGGCCCCACATAAACAGTGATGTCATGCTGTACTGCTCAAAATTACAGCTCTGCTCTTGCAGTTTAAAGACGATTATTTTTAACTTTGGAATGCTTCAGTTTTGTGCATCTTGGCTTTCAGCTTTGTGAACTTAAGATGTGCTGTGCTCCTCTCCTCCTTCCTCCCCCCAGATCAAAGCAATCTGTTTTAATGTAACCAGAATAAAACCTATTGAAATGGACTTCTGAACATTCTCAGCTTTAATTCTTGTTGGTAAATAGGCAAGACTCTTCATGCTTGCTGTCAGGGTGGTTGAGAAATAGATACAGTAAGAATTGAACTATGTTTTGCCAGGTGTCCAGATGCTAATGCCATTCCAGAGCAGGAATGCTTCATTTATGTTTCCAAAAGATCTTTGTTTTCATTTGATGCTATAATTAAAGAAAAAGAGGGGCAAGGAAAAGCAGGGAAAAAACCCAACTACACATACGCTCAAAGATAGGAGAGGGGTGGGATCTGCACTGCCTGCTACTGCAAGTAACAATTATTTACTAGGAATGGGAGCTCTCACGCACATGAGTGTTTACTCATATGCGTTGCATTTTCTGCTTGTTTCCCATTTGAATAGGAAAATTTGCCTTTCCTTAAATCAAAGTCTGTTCCAAATGCAAAAGGAAGCTTTGCACAGGAGGATTTCTGCATTTCCCTGCAGAGGAGGTCTTCGGCAGCAATGAGCAACATCCCTTCCTACCAGCATTCCTGATCTGGACTTGTGGTCAAAGGGCCAACACACACCAGAATGTAGAGGAAGGGAGACCTGAAAGCTGGATCTGACTGTGATCTCTCCTGCCAAGCTCATTGAGCATGTTAAGAAGAGAACAGCATTTCAGGCCGTGGGGCTCTTTCTGTGGAGGTGTCAAGACTGCTTCAGGCAAGGCCCCAATAGCAGGCAGCTCCCTGAGGGAGGGAACAAGCATAAAGGCATGGAGTTGTCACAGTTATACTGGAGGCACTTAATTACCTAGTGATATCGAAAGGTGGGAATTGTCTTCAGAAGGCAGTAGCTGTGGCAAAGAAAGGCAGACTTCATTTTCTAACTAAGTGATTTCTGACTGGGAAGGGAAGGTGAAAATACCTTCCTGTGGATTTCAGTGGGAAGATTCTGTGAGCTGCTCTTTGTGGTGACTGCAATGTTTCAGGCTCATGCAGGTTAAGAACAATGCATGTTGTGTCATTGCAAAGCTACAGTTCTCATGAGGAACCTTGATTATAAAGCAGCTGACTCAGTTTCTATGCTATAAACTGATTACAGCTTAAAAGACTCATAAAAAGTCATGGGATTTCTTAGGGTTTTTTATAAGGATATGCTCAAATGAGTAGCACATTTTTAATATAATCAGTTGTTGACTAATATATTTGTTTTAAATGTGTAACTGCTCATAGTTGTCCTATAAGTATATTCAGTTTAGGTGATGAGGCTTGGAGACAGTGTGGCTTTGGTGGAAAAGGGAAAAGGAGCTCATACCCTGTCGGTGCTTCAATGCCAGTGAATGTAAATGGATGGAAAGTGTGCACGAGTTTGCTAATGAATTATTTGTACAGTGGAAAGATGAACTGAGTGAACTCATGTCTGAGTTCATCTGTTCTTTTTTTGACCTGGCGAAATTGCCAGCTGAAACTAAATTTAGCCATCTAGAATAAGGTGAAAGCATTAATTTTTTGAACATTTAGGTGTCTGGTTTGGTGTCAGTTACGGGGGCCTGTAATGTCTTGATTGTAACATAATACCAGTAAACAGCCAACATTTGCTTATAAGCAGACCACCTCTCTTGTTTTGATGAAAAGAAATGAAATAAGTGGTAGGTTTCAGATAATTCCATTGTAAGATGCTCATGTTTTGTCTTGTGTTAATATATGTTTGAGGTTTTTTTTATTATCAGTTACAAATCTGAATATAATCTCTTTTCCAGGATGGTAAGTCAGCAAAGTTAAAATCAATCTTACCCAGAGGTCTGAGTGAGGTGGCTGTCACGCAGTGTGTGTGTCTGGGCACATGCATTGGTTTTGTCCTGACTTTCTTTAGTGGATCTGGCAATATACTATGTACAGAAACAGTCAGACCTGGAGAAACTTACGACTGACAGCAGTTTAATTATTTTCTGTGTATTAAATGGCTGATGCAGATTTAATTTTTTTTTTTTTTTTGGCAGTTCTTCTCATGACACTCTCTTGCAGAAACTGGTCTTGGAACTTAGAGGAACGGCTTGCCTCTGAGAGTAATAACAGCTTCTCCATCATTTTGTCTTGTCATTAAAACTGGACATTCATCCACAAACTGTCTCACAGCTCTCACAGTGGTTAAGGACTGAAAATACTCTGTGAGGATCTTTATCCTGCAATATATGCTGAAGTGATCCTTATGGCCAAAAAGTTAAGGGGGTGATGATGACTGTCATGAGAAACGAACAGGGAGGTGGGACATGAACATGCCTGCTATGACACCTCTGGAATTGCCAGGAGCTGACCAGATGAAAAGTTAATGACACTTAGCAGTTAGAATACTTCAAGTAGCTCCCCCTTCCTTTTGCTCTATAATGTAAAGCTGTTTAGTGTAACCAGGCTCTTCAAGAGCACATGCCTGAAATTATTTCCTTGATACTGATGCCAAAACCAACTGGGATCACAGCATGCAGAAGTACTTGAGCAGGTGATCAAATCTGGTACACAGGGGGTCTCGTGATTGTGGAGTCTAGTGAATGACAGGGAAGAGCGCATCTGGCAGCTGCATAATTTGAACAAGTCCTTGGACATTGATTAATGGTGTGCTGGTCACATACAGGCGCTTACCACATCTCTTGCAAAATTCTGCCCTCTCTCTCATACCCACTTTCTCAGCTGCAAGTGTTCCCTGGCTTGTTTTGGTCAGAACAAGCAGGCCCAGAACAACCAAAAAAGTTGAGGGAGCTCATCTATGCTAATGTGTCTTGAGTGGAAATGACTAGAGAATTGTGGCAGTTCATTTTGGGACCATGCAAGCAGCTAGGCAAGTTTGAGGAGTGTTGACCTGCCCTTCTGCTGTGTGTAGGAAAAGGGAGTCATCTCCTCTGAGGAGAGGTGACTCCTGGCAGAGGATGCGTGCTCACAAGCAGTGATGTCTCTGCTCTGCATCTGGGGGCTGTGAAGGCGGGTGCACACAGATTATCACCTGACTGCTGTGTCCTGCATTGCAAGCTTGAGCTGGTTGGCAGAGAAGCTGTAATGGCCCAGGTCAGAGTGTGGCTCTAGGAAAGCTAAGCAGCCTTTGAGGCTGCACACTTAAAGGCAGAGATAAAAATAGCACAGCTTTACTTTTGGTGTTTTGTGAGGTCACTTCTGAGAGGCATCATGGAAAGCGCGCTTTTCCTCAAATGCAGCTTTTGCCCGAGTAAAGCTTTGGCTCATTATTGATTGTATCTGGATTTCAGGAGGCAGTGCTAAGATGAGTCACGTTCATTAAGTAAACTTCCAGCACCATCCTGGGAGGCAGGTTTAGAGAGGAGGAAATGGAGATGAGTATCCTAAAGGTGCAAAGGGAATCTGGTTCAGAGCTGAAATTAAATTTTGGCTGTAGGCATCGTGCCTCTGAAAAATCCTACACTACTTGAGTTTCATGTCAACACTGTCTCATTTCAGCACTGTAATTTAGAGTAATTTATACATCTGTATCTGTGGTGGATAAGATTTGCATAAACCACATCCATTAACAGTAAAAGGACCGCTATTAACAAATGAAGTAATAAAAAGATCATACCATCAGTCACATGGATAGACTGGCTAAGAAAGGGTATCACTTCTTTATATCTGGCTTCTACTGAGCATTGAGAAGCAGATTGTCAGACCGTTGGCCGCCTAGTCTTGTATGTCATCTACCCAGAGAAAGATTATAGGGATAGAACAAGTCTGTAGTCATGCCTCTTTTTTTTGGTCACGTCTTGCTGGTTTTGAAAAATCTGCTCAAATTCTATTCTGAAATCTATTTTCAGCTTTGAATTTTGGAAATTGTGCCTCATTGTGGTAACATATCCATAGTCATCTGTCTTTTCTTGTGAATTATATGATTAAGCACACCCGAGCCTCCCTCAAACATGTTCTGTAATCATCATCTGCTAATGGTGTGTTGTGATATATACTTGCATTTGTGAAGTTTTCTTTTAAAGCAGGATAAATTTATCTGTCCACTATAGCCTAAAAGACTTGAGAAATATGATGAGTCTAGTTACAGTGTTTGTTCTTTCATTCATTTTATAGAAGAATTAGTGTTTATGAAAACTGCCAGAAGACCCTTTCCTGCAGGAATTTGACGGGAGATAAGGAAGGCCCTTATAAAATGTGAAAGAAGTCACTGTGTTTCGTGTTTTCTTCCCAGAGCTCTGTAGCTGCCTCCTTGCCATGGGTAGGCCAATCATTTATGCTAGCATCAGGACATGCTTGCCCTGAGTGGCTTTTGCATTATCATAGGCCATCCAGTCTACTTAGTAATCTTTGAGAAAAGTATTTTATGCCTTTGTTTTTAATTCTTGTGTGAAGATTTTTCTTTTAAAACAACGACACCATAAAATTATTTTATTAAAAGTTACAAAAGTGGGTAATTAATTAACATTTTGTTTCCAAGATTTAAGCAAAGTTGTGATTTTTTTTGGTAGTTACACTAGATTGTATGGCTGTGAGGAACAAGGGAAATTAGGATAACAAATTTCCCTTGGTTTTCAGGGGAAAAATGCAGGCACAGGGGTCAAAGACCCAGCATGTTGTTCTCGGAAGAAGCCGTTTCATTTTTCCTAATGTGGGCATGCAATACTGAAGCTTGCTGGTTTGTGACTGAGCAGTATTAAAATGCTGTTCATTGTCAGTCTCTTCACATCTGAATCATATTATTCAATCCAGATTTTCTTTGAAACCACTGTCAGATGTGCAGTATGGGTGAATGCTTGGAGAAACCAATGGGAGTTCGGCACTCTGATGCTTTTAATTATTGAGGTTAATCGTTAATTTCACGCATGGAGGAAAAAAATGCTTATTTCTGTTATTTATTTAGATTTACATGTTGAATGAAAGGTATAGCTGATTTTTTTTTATAAGGAAAAATAATTATGGAGAAAATAGTAGGCTTTTGCTTTGCTTATGCTATGCATTTGGAAACAAGGTAGAATTGGTTTTATGCATCCCTTTGTAGTCATGAATGTATTTCTTTGTTTGAACAAGTATTTCATTAGGAAACAGTGGCATTTGGTTTCATTGTTCCTTCATCCAAATTTTACTAAGGAGGAGAAGAAAAAGAACCTTTCTGAGTTCCTTTCAAATAGTAATACCCTCTCTACCTGCAAATAAACATATCCTGATTTCTCATCTGCAAATAAACATTGAGTTATCTTCATTTCTCATGTGCAAATAAAAGGTGAGAGCTTCTCATTCCGTCTGTCAAATCAATGGTTACTGTGTGCATTGTTGCATCCTGACGTGACACATTGTTTTTATTTTCCTTTTATCCCTTAATTTATAAAGGTGAAACCTGCAGAAAAGACCTTGGTACCTGGAAATTTAACTTTTAGCTGTAGGAATGAAATCTGGTACTAGATACTGCCTCTTTCCAAGAACCTTGTCATGCCTACAGTTTGCAAAGTATTTCAGCAGCTTTTATTTGATCCTGTATGGATGAGCTTCTGATTTATTTTTCTAGTTTATAGATATAGTATTTATTAAGTATAAGTAATGAAAAATCAAAGAGCTATGCCAAAGAAGCAGGAGTTTAATTTCTGTTTGGAACATGTGCCTAGTCATGATTGTGAAGGTTCTTTTTTCTGCTCTTCTGGGGTTTTTTTTAAACACATGGCTAGAACATCCCATATGTTGTAATACTTTCCATTTGCAGAGCCCTCTGTTTGATGATTGCAAGCTGCTCTGTAAACATTTTTTGGTCTGATAGTCATTTTTCAGAGTCTGGAGCCATTTTTGGTGGGAATGCAGTTAAGTGATTTGTTCAGAGTCATGCAGGGTATCAGCTAGAGCATAGTGGTGACATGGATTTGTACATTTTTTGCTTTTCTGATATCTTTATTGTATTTTTCTCTACATTACATAGTAGAGTGCAGCATACCTGGAAAATAACTTGAAAAATGTTTTGGGCTGAAAATACAAAGTTTGGACAATAACTTGAGAGAGTTTGGAATAAGTAATCATTACTTCCGTACACATTTTGAAAATGATGATCATTGAGAATAATAGATAAACTAGACTAACAGTCTTATGAAGATACTTCTTTTTGAATTATTTTAGATCATACACAAATGCTCTATATTGCTTATGTGTAAACTTGACTTTTTAAAATTCCAGAATAGAAAGTGTTAAGATAAGACGTGTGGTCTTTCTCTTTGTGTTTGGTGGTTTTTTTCTTTTTTGTTGGTTTGGGGTTTTTTTGTGTTCCTTCCTCTTCTCTACTGGATACAATTGCAACCCTTCCACTGCTGCTAAGTGTAAGCAAATCTTGCATACCACAAAGGTGATAGGTGGAGAGGATTTTCAGTAGCTGAACACAGAAATAGTTTCAGTTCTGGGTGTATAAGGAAGGTCTTGAGGAAGAATTTTGGTGTCCCTGATAAGGAGGAGCATTTAATAACAATGGGGTTTCTTCCTTCCCATTTTCCTCCTTAATTCTGGTCGTTTCTGTGGACCATTATTTCTGTTGCTGTTTCAGTACTTGTGTTTATGAAAAGATATCATCACTTCCAATAATACTTTTGTGTAAATTATGATATTCCCTATATATTAAATAACTTGAGAATTTCAGGAAATTCAGTCATGTAATCACAGGAGATTTTCACATTGCTTTTTGTTGGCAGTGTAGTCCTTAAAAAGGAGCTCCTCAAGGGTGTTGAGAATATTTTACAAAGATGAGTTAAGTGAAACATTAGTTCAGTTACCACTGGTATTCAATAAGGAAGAGAGCAGATGTGATAGTGGTTTGGGAGGCAGCTGAGGTAACATCTAGGAACATCTGGTGGATGCTTCCCTAGCAGCTGAAGGAACTACACAGATGCTAAATATTTTTTCCCTATGTTCTGCCCAGCTATTCTTATGATGCTTGTATGTTGTGACTCGAAAGGACACCCATCTCCCCCAGTATTGACTTCTATTTGCATCAGTGAAAATTTGCCTGTGAAACTGAAGAGAATGATATGGAGAATTTGAAAATGCTTTACTTAAAATTGCATCAGTGTAATAAGAAAGCTTTTGGCCATTTCTCTCCTGCACCCACTGGTCACTATATGTAAGGGAGTCTGTACTAGCTTGTATTAAAACTCTGTATTTCACCCGAGGCTTTGTTTTACTAATCTACAGTCACCTCTGAGCTATTAATGTATGTAGAAACAGTTTCAGCTTGGCTGTTACTTGTCCTCAGAAACTTTAAGCTGTTTTTTTATAGCTGTTCTCTACATGAAAATCTGAAGGTTGGTTTGTTGGGGTTTTTTTTTCCAAATAACAATGAGTTTTACCGGCTGTTAGGTTGATTGCTGAGACTGAAAAGGTAAAAACCAAATAATTTTACTGTCTTCTTTTGGGAACTCAACCTCATTAAAGTTATGATAAGAGCTGGGAATGTTACAAAACATTGATTTTTTTTTCCAGTAGTATCTTATTGCAGGTGTTTTCTGAAACCTTATCAGTCAGCCATCACCCTTGTACAAATCACAATAACTCATTCCCTCAAATCAACAGACTGAGAACAGATGTTCCTAAGAGTTTCAAAGCAGCTGCAAAGCTGTCTGGAGTGCCAGCAGCACAGTCACATGTCCCAGCCTCCCTAGGCAGAGCCAATTTACTGTGGGGTGCACAGTTTCCTTTCAGAGTGCCATGTTGATGGGCAAGAGCACTGACTGTCTTCAAAGCTTCAAATTTCTTGTGACCTTTCTGGTTTAAATTGGCCATTTAAGTTGTTCAGTGTGTAATGAAACCTGTGAAGAGACCGGTGTGGGCTGCCCTGTGGTTAGAGAAGCTAGTAGAGCTCATTCCCAAATACGTGATCCCTATTGCTCAGCCTGAATGAAAACTGGTTGGTGGAGCAAGGTAAACATGGGTGGGATGGAGTGGGATGCCCTCTGGCATGACCATGAAGAATTACCAGAGACCATAACAGCCTTATCATCTGAGAAATCTTGTTTAGAGCTTCTCCAAGAATGCATAATTTGAAGCTCATGTTGTCATGTCCCTTGGCCATCCCACTTAACAACTGGAAAGTAGATATGCCAATTTATTTTCAATAGGCTTGGCCTTCATGAGCCACGAATGTACCACTTCATAGTTTTAGCACATCATGATGATTTGCAATTGACTAATTGCAAATGCTGGCTCCAGGCTCCAGCAGGTGCTTAGACACTGTCTGTTTCTGAGCACTGTGGAATTTTCATGATGGCTGAATCCGGGCTGGGTGGAAGGAAGAGATTCTCTTCTATTTATTTAATGATATTTTAGATAAATTGGAGTAGTTCTCAGATGTGTTCATTTTTATTCTTGCTATAAAAATCCATCTAATTCTTCTTGTGGGACTAAGGCAATTCAAAATTCTTAGTTCTTTGTTGTTGTTTTGAACTCAGCATAGCTGAGGACTTTTGAGCTACCATGTACTTTTTCCACTGCCCCCAAACGGAGGGAGAAAAAGGAAGAAAAACCCTTACTCTTGGTAGTTGCAGTCTGAAGAGTTTTATGCTACCCTCTCCAATAATTATGTCTCATGGATGTATTCTTTGGTGCTTTTGTTTTCTTTCTACTCTCTTCTGGCTTACGTTTTTCTACTTTGTATTTTCTGACAACTAATTGTAGTCTCCTTTAGAAACTGTAATATGGGGAGTTGCTAATTAATAGGAAAAAACTAAATTTTGATACATTTTGGTGAGTTTCACTTGCCAGCAACTTTAACCACATAATCAATTTTGGGATAAAAAAGAGGGAAGCAACCCCCTCCCCCATGAATTCTTAATTTCAATAAATGAGCTACTGTATTATTAGGAACATAATCTAATGGCCATACAGTTAAATACTTAATTGCAAGTTTATTTAGTACAGCTTGCTTTCTTTTTGTGCTACAGATTTCTACATTGCATCCTTTATTCAATTGGTCTTCCTAAACTCATAATCTCTGTATCTGTGATGTTAAAGAAACCAGAGTGTGAGGTCAAAATTTCCATTACATAGCCAGAGAGGAATTTCAAGGAACAATGCCAAAATCACTTAAAAAAATAAATTTACAGGAAAGATGACTCATCAATCAACAATTGCTGTTCTAGAAAATAGAATTAGTTATATATGTTTTGGGTACAGAGATGGACAGAATGCACCCTGACAGGCAGGGTTAGATCAGGGCGATTTGTTTGTTTGTTTCCAGACAGTTTTACCTTGACCTGATATTTCTTTTTCACCCTAAAGGAGGACCCTAAGTAGCACACAGCTTCACATTGCTGGAATCATTGCCTCTCAGAACTAGAACTATCTAGCAAAAATAAAAAGATTTTCTGGTTACTTGTTGCTTGCACTAATTAGCTAAGCAGCTGAAGGAAGACAGGAATAGTCTCCTCCTGTGCTTAACTGCTCTTGAAACTTAACACCTGAGAGAGAGAGGCCACCTGAGAGACCAAAATACAGCCTCTTATATTTAATGGAGGTGACAGACTTCTGCTTCAGTATGCAGTAGTATGAGTGTGAAAAAGAGGTGATAAAAAGCACTTTTCCCTCTTCTAAAATACTGAATAAATAGCACACAAGAGTGAAAACCCTTCTGAGAGGAAATATGTTGAGCTATGGCAGTGTCTCTGGGGGAGTGTGTCAGGCTTGCTGCTTGTGGCTTTTTGTGTCATGCCAGCCCTTCATTGGGAAATGCTCTGGTGTTTCTGGTCTTCGCTGTCCCTTGAGCCACATGATCTTTTTGCTGGGTTAACCGTACATGTGAAGAAACAAATGAGTACTGTGACTTTAATGAGATGGCACTGGAGATGAGTCTGCCACATCCTGTGGTTCTTTCTGCAACCATGTTGGCTTTTTGGTGTGAACAGGGAAGAGGGAAGGAAATGGTGTAACCCCTGACAGTCCTTCTCTCAGAGGGTAGACTGGATAGTTAGCATGGCTGGATGTTTCTCCCTGGCAGAAGACGTAACGATGCTGTAAAGCTTTCCTGCTCACGAGACACTTCATCAGAGTAGCATACCAACTGAAGGTGTGACTTCTGACTTCATTGCTTTTTGGCCTTAGAAGACATTTAGTCAATTCTGTAGTTATTTGTAAGTAGGAAGCACACTCTTGTACCCTGCATTATACAGGTTGTTTTTACAGATTTATAATAATAATTATAAATAATAATAGTGTGGAATAATAGTGTGACAACCTTGACAGTACATGCTTTTTGAAAAGGGATGTGATCTGCAAGCCAACCCTGTCTGCTCTGTGTCTTTCACTGCATTTAAGTTGGATGCTTCCCTATATTAGTCTTCTGAAGATTTCAGCATATTTGGAGCTGACTTCACTTATTGAAGCAATAATTTACAAGAGTGCAGACTGCCTGTTTCTTCTGGAGGTTAAACTGCCAGAACCACAGGGACATCTCCTCTCTCAGTATGGGTAGGGTGTTACAGGTAAAGGGTTGCACTTCTCATATTCAGTACATTTGAAAGTGCTTGTGAGAAACAGCTGAAGCTCTTCTGGGTACAGGATGTGTCATTGACCTGTTGTCTGTTTCTCCCCACTAATGTCAGATGTGTTTGCAGCAAGGCAGTGTAGGGTTCAGTGCATGTTAGCAAACAGCTTGGTGCGGTTAATATGATCGGGGGCAACAGTGATGTGGCTGCAGAGTCCTTTTGAGGGTTAAATGGGAGTGCTACAGAAATTGATGCATCCCTTCACCCCAATCTCTTTTTCCTTAGGTTTCCTTCACAGTTTGGATTTCTGGATATTTGTTTTTAATGTGTTAGTGCAGAGAATTGGATCATGGGTGACACATCTGAGTGGTGGCTACAATACTTGCAGCTTTCAGAACACAGTATGGGGGCCATCTCTTGGCTTAGCCTTACCCTCAAGGGTGATAAGTGAATGCATAAAAGAGTTTCTCCCAGTCTTCCTCAAGAAATATTCCCTTTTAGCCCTAGAGGCCAGAGAGCCTAGCAACTATCTCTGTGTTTTATTTTCCTTAAGATGCTGTGATACCATGGTGATGAGTTATTAATAAACCTCCAGGCAGATGGAGAGAGCTTTTAACTGAGAATAACCATATATGAACAAATGTCATGATGTGGTCTGTTGGGCAGAGCAGCTGAGCATTTAGCACAAAAACACAACTTAATCTGCAAATAAATCAGGGCAGTCTTTTTGCTTAAATTTCAAAATTACACCATGTTTATGGAAGAGCAAAGGATTGTAAAGCACTGCATGCATTATTTTAAGTATATGAACATAATGAATTAGAGCTGAGACTTCTTTTTTTCAGATTTGTTGCATTTCTGAACATACTATGAGCTATTATAAGTGCAGTAACAGTTTTCCATACAGCACAGTGCTCTGCTTTGATGGCACTGACTCACAATTCTGTAAGTCTTTATAGTAATATGCAGTAATCTCTATAACAGTGACACTAATCCCCTCTTCTAATATGGAACTTGAGTTAAAAAATCTGTGAAATGGAAGCTTTAAAGCAGCTTTTGGGAATTGGTAATTTATAAACCCTCAATCTGTTATCCATACCAATAGAAATGTCTCTATAATAACAGAGCAACAGGGTCCTCACTTTAGGAAAAGCAGTGAAGCCTTGAGATTTTTCTTTTTTTCCTTTGTTAATGTGTGAATGGCATTAATTGCATAACAGGAGCAGCAAGAGATTGGTTACAAGTGGTGTGAAATTGTTACATCGCCCTACCCAGTGAGAGATTCCTTAATCTCTTTGTGCAGTTTCACTGTGCTGCACTCAGCCTGCCCTGTGCTTCAGCTGTTGTTAGAGGTTTGAGGTAGCAATGTCTCACGTGGCAATATTGTGGCTTCCTGAAGCTCTCACCAGCTGGTCAGATGCTGCTGAGGAGGAAAGCATCCATCTCCATGAATGTGCAAAGCTGGACAGAACATTTCTTTTTAATATTTCACTTAACAATTTCAGGTGATTATATTTATTGAGAGAATAGGCCCTTAAAATTCTCCAACTGCCTTGACTTGCAAAAAAGTTTGTTTCCTGTTTTGTGGCCTTGAACAGGAATTGAACTGTAGCTGTGAAAACCCCCAAGTTAACAGATAAGACAAACTATTATGTGCATTTGTGATGCCTGTAACATCCAGTGACTTAGATAATGCTGTGTCCCCTACACTTTACGCACATTGTGAGAGGCACTGTCTGTGGCCAGTATTCTATTTCATTATGGTACAATCCTGTTTGGAAACCTGTCTCTTCTGGGGTGGGGTAGGGTGGTGTGTGTTCCATTGGGTGAACAGCATTTAAGTCATAGTGGTTTTACTATCAATCCCATTGAAATTTCATGGAATTTAATGTGTAACTTATGTGGGAAATTAGAAAATGTTATCAGTGATAACCATATTTCTCTCCTTTCCTCTTTCTTCTCCACTATGATCTTCTGTGTTGGTTAAATGGAATTTGTGTTCTGAAACTTGCCTTAAAAATACTACAGATATAACTAAGTACACTGAAGAACTGAGAGCAAAATTTACATGACCTCTCAACTGAGGTATTTCTAAAATATAGGTGAAGTGTCAAGAACTGCTGGGACTTTTTATTCCATATGGGGTTATAAGGGATTTTGTAAAGCATTCCAGCAGAGTGAGACAATAACCAATCTTTCTGCTGTGTGCGTGGGTTTTTTTTTTCTTCTTATGTTAGAAATGCTTTTTCTGAGTAAAAAAATCTTTGTTTTGTTGCTTTGGGGTGGCTTTTACATTTGTTGATTGGTTTGGGGTTTTTTTAGCCAACAAAGATGCAAAACAAGCTGTTCCATCTGTACAATGCACTATTATTCTCCGAAGAAAACTTTTTAGTAGAGAGATGCTGGAAAAGGGACAGTCTTGATGAAGCAATTGTCAGGGAAACTAGGGGAGGAAGTGCATTGCATGAAAACACTTTGATTTTGTTTGGAGCAACAATGTTCTTCTGCTTTTGAGGTTTCATGAATTCACAGGATACAGTATTTCTTAATAAGCCCATCTCCCTTTACCTATGAGAAGAGTTTTGTCTAGATTTAACCTCAGCTGAAGCCTTGCTGTTTTTGTCTCTGACTGCATTGTGGTAATAAAAAAAAGGGAAGGAGCCATTATAACACGTCGTTTTCTTGTGACTGTCAGGTTGGAGTTCTCAGAGGTGCTGGGCTGGGCGCTGTCCATTGTGCCAGGTGTCCTGTGGAGCTCCACTTGGCTGCAACTCCTCTGTCCCTGCTTTATTGTAAAGAACCCCACTGGCATGTTGTATCATACAGAAAGGGAAAGCATTTCTCTCAGCAGCCCACTGAGCATAAGTTCAGGGCTTTACAGTGTAGTATTGGGCTGTGCAAATAAGCTCAGAGAGATGCCAAGGAGTACAGGACAGGACAGTAAGATACAGACACATGCAGTGGAACTTAAAGGAGCAGTAAGAGGAAACACAAATGCAGGTTAGAGTTGGGGCAGTAGTGTTTCCTGTGGATTTAGGCATAGTATTTTTCATCTCTTAAAGTAAACTACTTTAAGAGAAGCCAAAAATGCAACAAACCAAGGAGCAATTTGAGGCGGTCAGGCATCATCATGAGAATCAAATAACTTGGTAGTGAGCAGCATGTGGCTGAGGAGTTCTGCCCTTCATATCTTAATGATTTGAATTTGGTGTACAGGTGAAGGCAGACGCCCATTGGAAAAGCACTTTGTGATAAGATTTGGAATAATTTTTCTTAGAACTCGTTATTTCTCCAGTTTACAAATTACTTCACCTTATTTGGGTCCTAGACACTTACTGCCTGATAAGAAAAAGCTCTTTCTATTTATAATTTGGAGTTTTTTACTCAGGCTGTTGTGATGTCTTAGGTGCTTCTGTAAAGGAGGAATGCATTATGGAAAATAATATAAAGTGTAAAATTAATTAATGAGGGAATTATAATAGAGATGGCAATGTGCATCTGCTTTGAAAACCATTGATGGTGAGGTAGAAAGTGGTTTACTAAAGGTATTCTGTTGAACACGCAGTAATGCTAATGAAGTTTCAGTGCTAATGCAAATGCACATGAATTTTTAAGGTAATCAAGGAAGCAGTGCATTCATTAGTTTGATAGAAACATTAGGCAGTTTTATTAAAGGTGCAATTTGAAGTGTACTAGTCTGATGTTAATTGTATGTGTTATGGGGCAAGTATAATTTTGTGTCATAGCCATCTCCTCTATTGTTAACTGTGAATTTTGTAAAAGCTGCAAGATTGCTTTCTCCTAGTGCTATTGATTTCTTTTACAAAGAGTAGAAGCTGTACTACCTTGATCTTTTACATTGTCGTGGTGGGCAGCAAATTCCAAATTCAAACCTTTCTTTAATTTTCAGCAATATGACATGAACAGACATTGCACATAAAAGGCTGAGCCATTGCATATGCCTCCTGGTATAAGGAGTATTACAGTAACAGAAATGCCCTGGTAATAATTTATGTGAATGGTAACCATGTGTCTCTGAATGCCTCCTGTTTCTCATTCAAGTTAAACATTACTCTATCAATACTTGCCAGATATCTTGCACTCTTATGTCTCTGCAATATTTTTAAGCCTTTTGATGCCTTTCCGTTTTTGACGTTATTGTATTATTTTTAAGATCCTTAAATTAGGTCATAACAAAAATATTTCTATTTATCTAATCCATTTCCCTGTCTTCAGACTGCTTGGTGTACTGGAGCATGTAATAAAGGAGAGAGATTTAAACAGCTTCCTTCAGCGTGAGGAGAAAATACTCTGAAAATCACAAGTTTCCTTTAAAAACTAAAGCTTTTTCAGCAGACTTCAGTGTGATGGGAGTGGCTGTGAAGGATTAAACTTCATTGAAGGGGTTAGGATTTGTAGGATGCAGAGCTAGTGAGTCACTATTTCTAATTCTTGGGGAAAAAAAGGAGGGGAAAAGGATTTCTGTAGCTGTTGACTACTGTGTGTCAAAAGTGGAGTAAGTGTTGTGTTTTGTTGTGCCTCAATTTTCCAGCTGCTTTGGTTTGATTCAGGTTGGAATCCAGTAGCCATCCAGTTGTCACTGCTCACAGAACAAATGGAGGAGTTGTGCAGGTTTTTTTAAATCACACCAATTATCATCTCTTGTTAATCTCGTGCCCTGTTGGCCAAAACATGAGCACATTTCCCTTAATGCTTGTGACTGTTCTCTTACATGTGGTAAGGAGCCTGCTTAGGTGAGCAAGAGCTAACAGTAATTCCCTCATCACTTTTGCTCAAAGCTGCGGTTGCTGAGGGCAGATGATATTCACAGCTTGAAATCCAGGACCGAGCTTTTCAGGCACTGCTTTTGTCCTGGAGTTACTGTCCATCCAGTACTGCCCCTGCCCTGACTATTCAGCTTACACCTTTTGCTACCAGTTAGGTTGTTCTGCTTTCACCTTCAAGTTGCATTTATTCAACACAATGGGAAGAGCTCCTACGTAAAGATCTCATTAGGTGGCAGTGACCCGATGGAACATTTTGTCTGGATCCTGCTTATTTTGAGATAAGCAGAGCTTTTCTCAAACAAGCCCTGACTGTACTGAACATCTATTAAAAGCACCCTCTAGTTTAAAAACAAAAAGGTCTTCTGGAATCACGTAGTCTTCTGAAATGTCTCAAAACTATTCAAATGCTGGCAGCCAGCATAAAGCCTTTGCCTGATCCTAATCTCCAGAATGCAGCGGGCATCATTGCTTGGCTATTTTCAGCTGATTCTGTGTACTGCACATCTAAAACTGGAACAAAACTGTCACTGCTCTGCTTTGCTTTCCAACCTCAACTGCTGCACTGCCCTGTTTTGGGTTTTTGGTTTTTTTTTTCCCTCTTCAGATATTTAGAATTAAATCAGGCACTTCAACACAATGTGGGTTTTTTTAAGGTTGCAATGCTCTTTGGGCTGGAGAAGTGTGACATTTCTGTTGGCTGGCATTTGATTCCTATACTTCCTGATCCTTGAATCAAATAAGCAGCTGCTTCAATAAGATATTTATTGATATTCATAATTCCCATATACCCCTCAGTTTTTCAGAACAAACCTGAGTGTGTTCTGGAAGCTTTTTGTGGGATTTAATCCCAGACTTGGTGATCTCCCATGGGCATGGCTTCGTATTGTCACTTGTCTCTGTCTCCCTTCAGCTGGGATCCTCCATCCCACATTTATGTTTCCTACTTTGCTTTTTTTACTGTTCCAAACTCTAAACTTTGTCAGTCTTTACTTTTATTTGTGAAATAAAAGTAATTGACTTTCATTGCTTGGTGATGAGTTGTCACTAGTTGTTGTTTGTCCTGTGGCTGTTGTCATCCCCAGGAGCAAGCTGACTACCCTGACACTGCTGGTGGGCTACAGAACTATAGATTTTTCTTTGTCTCACTCTAAAAAACAAAACCTAAAAAAATAACTAATACCTATACAATTTCCTTCTAGAGAAGAAGCAAAGGTCCCAATAGTTGGGCTGTCATTTATGCCAGAAGCAGAATACCTAGTCCTTTAATTTTGTGTTGTTTGCTGTGGCACATAATAAGGGAAGGAACCTATTTACTATGTGGGTAGAAAAAGAGGAGAAAAGTCTACTGTCAATTTTTAGTTACTAAGGACAAATTGGTAAAGGTGCAGGAACACAGGGGAGAAACTCAGAAGTCCTTGAGCACAAGAGAAAGAAGATTTCTAGCTTTCAATACACAGCTCAGTGGAACTGGGCATGGAATCACAGAAAGTATGAGGAAATGTATACTGGGAGACTTCGAGGCAAGCTGGGAAAATGTATGTGAGGACATAATGCCTACTAATAATGCATATTTTATATGTATACATTTTTATATATACATATATACACCAAATAATAGGTGATATATTAAATAAAATTTTAAAAATTGAAGTCTGTTATCAGTTGTAGAAAACAGAATGGCATGTGATTGGAACCACCCATCTCAAGGATCTCACTTGCCCTGTCCTGCTCTCACACATCAGTGTTTGGCAAAAATTGGGAGGGACAAAGAGAACAGTGTGTTTGGTGGTCAGGGTTCTGAAAAGCTGAATTTGATGATTTGAGCAATATATTGCGACAAAATCAGTTGACCTGTCCACATGGTCTTCCTTTGTATTTCTCTAAAAAAAATATTTTGTTGAATTTAGGTGCAGATTTGGTCTCCTCTCTTTTTTTTACATAAAACCACAGAATAAAGAGTTCTAGGATTGATGTTTCATGCACCTGGTTCAGATTAGGCTTGTTACATCACTAAAATAGGATTTTATGGTTTTCCTACTATAACTGCATTTGATTGCTTTTAAAAGCTTTTTTTTTTTTTAATTGGACGTGATAATGTTTGAGGCAGTATTTTGGCTAATTGTTTAAATCTGCATTTAGAAAATTGTTAAAATGAATGCTACTTTTGTTATGTAACATTATAAGCCACACATGCCCTATAGTCTGTTCTCTAATTAGGAAAAAATTAAAATTACAAAAAGTCTGCTTCTTGACACCAAATTTTAATGACTTTAGGCTTGAATTGTATTAGAGCAGCTCAGGGAAATGCTAATGGGACATTTTGATCCCTCTAAAAGCTTCTATGAATGCCTGTGTAGGAGCTGAAAATAAATATTCTTTCAGTCTAAATGACTATAAACTACAAGGACTGCTCCTGACCTCGGTTGCCTCATTTCTAACATTCCGCAGTGTGTAGTTGTCACAAGGTAGAACAGCACAAAAGTTGACTGATACTTTTTTGGACCCCATAGCAGAAAAGAACAGAATGTTAAACTTACATAATTGAATACATTTCTAAAATATTCAGGTTTGGTCTGAATTCCTAAAATATTCAGGTTTGGTCTGAATTCCTATGCAGACCAAGCTTTTACATTGGGAAATAAGACTCACCAATATATTTCATATATGCCTATGCACCATAGTATTCACAGAACGTATTTTTCAATTCACTTCAGTTCAACATTTTAATTATATATTAAAACACAAACACCTGCAGATCCAAATAATTCTCATCATGGACTGCTGATTTTTTTCCTTTTTAAATGATGGAAACTGTCTGGAGTCCTGAGACAATGGAAATTTTCAAGATTTCATGTACAAAAGTCATGGAAGAAATACTGGAGTGTGCCCTAAGGCTGATTATTTCATTCCCTCCCTTTCTTCCTCACAGAACAGATGTATCTCAGACCATGGTCTGAGCATCTATTGAAGTATTCCTTGCACTTCCAATATAGGGTTTTGCCTTTTTATTAAGGTGCATAGGTTGGACAGGAGTTGAGGGTGAAATTGAGGTGATGGTTCAGCCTTCTACCAGCTCTGTGACACTGCCCATACGGAGTCATGATTCATTCTTCCATCAGTTTTGTCTTCCAATAGCTCTGAGGATGTCCATGTAATAGCTCAGAGCGTGGGTGAAGTGTTCATTAAAATGTTGCTCATGCCCAAAAGCCTTGGGCGGCCTGACTGATCAATTCTCTCCAGGCTTCCATGGCACAAATTGTATCTCTATTGTGTGAGGATCTTTAGTTCTCCTGTCTACATCTAATGCTCTTTTCTCACAAAAATCTTCAGCTGGATTTGATCTCTTCTCAGTCTTGAGGTAGCTTGGATTTACATAAACTACAAGCACAGCAAAACATCATTACTGGCTGACCACATTGTTTTAGTTTGTAGGGCAGATGGGATGCAAAGTCATTTTATACACAGTCATCATTTACCCAAATGTGAAGGTCCACATACTCAATTCCTGACTTTATTAAAGCACTTGGATATGGTAAGACACTAATCAGGGCCTTCATATAAATATGGCTATTTCATGGCTTTGTTGGAGTTAATGTCCATCCTGAATTTCTTGAAGTAGTTGCTGTTATGAAAAAATTTGGTCTTGTACTTGGACTGAAGCTGGACACACTCCAGTGAGTGGCTTTCCATGCACCCAAACCCACAGTGTTAGGTATCATGTAGCTGCTTGGAGGACTGAGTGAACAGAAAGAAGAGATGACTTCAGGACTCAAGTTGTTTGATCCAGCATTCATTATGGTACTAATCTGACTTCAAATCACATTCCTGTTTTATTGTCATGTGGATATAATTCTTGCCCTACTAAAAAGAGGTGTTGCAGTTACTATGACAAGGATTTTGGGTTGCAGGCCTGAGTTCTAATTTGTTTCTGACTGACAAATTAGAAAATCAGTGAATGATTTTGTAGCTCAGAGTTGCTGTTTTCCTTGTTTTCAGCAACTTCAGAATCCTTAGTGGCCAAAACTGCTGTTGTCAAACTTCAAGGACTGAATCCAAGAGATGTAGTTTCCAAATTCTTCCCAACTGGAAGCTGTTTCCAAAAAACTCACATAGGAATGGAGGGTCTCATTTATCCGGCACGGCATTAAGTTCCCCATACTCTTACACCATATTTTTGCTACTTTGAGAGAGTCTCTCTCACCAGGTCTATTACTAACAAGGTTGGTATATGAGCTAATAAACTGCTTTATGTTCTGTAGTCACAGCTGGGCTGCTCCCATACCTGACCCTCAAAGGTCTATTGCAGTGTGTCTAGACATGTCTTTGGAGCTGCGTTAGTTGCCTACATGCAATAGGAGCTCTGCATTCTCTTCCCTTATGCTTGCAACATCTTCAGCTTTTTCCTCCTTTCCAGCTTCTCTGATTGCATTCTGTCATTTCATCCTGCATGCTTTCTTGGTATTAGCTGCCAGATTCGTTTGTTGTCTTAGACATTGATTTTGCCTGTTTTAAAGGACTTTAAAGTTTGGCAAGGCTAATGTTATAGTGACAGTTCTTTCACCAAGTTCTTCCTCTTAGCTTGACTGCTTTTCTGTTCCAGGGGAGAGCAATAACCAATTTTCCTTTTTTGCTTTCACTGCTCAGCTTGATGCTAATCTGCCAGCATTTCTTCCTCTGATCTCTTATTGTCTGCCCAGCCTCAGTCTTGCTTCCTTTATTCTGACAGCTGCTCCAGACTCGCCTTCTTTTATGTCCTTCACATGTTTGTTTGCGTGTCATCTTTGTTGGTGCCTTTGATGTTTGGCATGACCTTACTGAGATCTCTGCTTGAAGGAACTGGCCTTTCTAGTGGCCCAGAAGGCACCAAAGAAGCAAATGAAGGGGAGGAATCACCTGGAACCAATGAGTTAATGGGCTTGTTATCAGCAAATAGTTCTAGGTCTTATCCCTTTTCCACTGTATGGTACAGTGTGGCATTATTTTATCCTACACCGTGTATTCTCAGTCTGCATCTGCACTGTCAAGGGAGACCAGATGCCAAAATGAACTGGGACTTGTAACTGAATGTTTTTTTTGCTTTAAGCAGCTGGGAGATTTTTTTTTTCTTCGTTAGGTTGCAGTCTTGTTTTTAAGGATAAACATACTTGAGATGCCTTTCACTCTCCCTTTGTAAGATGCAAGGGTTTTTTCCCCCCCAGAATAGGAGTTATTAGATTTTAAAATATTGTATTTTTAGAGCAATTGTGGTGATTTCATCCTGGAATTATATTATTTACCCATTGAGGTTAGAATATGCATCAGTTAAAGAACTTATAGGCAGACTACAGTCAATTCAGCAATTCATAATTATATTGTATTGAATTTAGAGTATTTGGTCAAGAAATGGGATTATGAATAAACTGGTGGAGTAACTGTATAGCCAGCTGCTTTGAAGTAGTGCTCAGTCATTTAATTTCACATGAATTTTTAATATTGATTCCACCCTGTTCATTGTATTAAATTCCACTTGGTCTGGATTCTTAGACCTTTGTGGTCTATTGGTGGCAGAAGGATTTTGAGACATTAAACTGTTTACTTTCTGAACTTTCATTTGCTTTGCACTTTATTCCTTTTAATAATTAAATGGTTGTTGAATATCTGAGGCTGAGACTGGAAGCAGTTCTTTTTCATCTGCTTCTCACCAGCACAGTTGAAGTTTCTCAAAAGAAAAGACATAAGATCTGAATACCCTAAACTATCCAAATTAGTGAACTTTTTCTCGGTGATAAATAGTACCCTGGAAACTATCAGTTAATTCAGTCTTAAATCTTTAAGAGGTAATTTTAACAGGGTTCTGTAAATGTAGAAAGTTCAACAGAGTAACCAGAGAAAGGTTCCTAATGAAATCCTGTCTTTGGTGGTGAAAATGTCTGTCTAGTTTTAATAAAAGCTTGATTACACTGCATCCATGAGGATTTCTGCAAGTCTGCCCTGATGACATATAAACTTTAAATTAGGCATAGTCAACAGAAGACCACCTAATATGGTTTCATATTTTGAGAGATTTCCCCATAATTGCCCCAGCTAGTTAGTCTGTTTTCTAACCATTTTGGCATCTGCACGTGCTGAAAGAAATCATCCTGGAAAAGATGGAGCTTGTACAGCTTGTAATGATGTGAAGTGACCTGACAGAGACCTCCCTCCTGCTGCCTCCTTATTTAGTGACCTTCCACAAGTGATGAGAGAGCAGCCTTCTCCCAGCAGCTGTTTTCTAAATTTGGTCTGACAAATGGTATCATAAAGGTAGCAGGTGAGGTTAAGAGATCTGATCAGAACATACTGATTTAATAGCCACCAAAATGTACAAAAGAATATAAGGAAAAACAATCAAGTGCTGTCTCTTTATCATTGTATCAGTTTTCTCTGCATGGTCCCTTGTGAAAGCTTTTACTGATGGCTTTCAGCTATGTAGCATTATAATACCTCCAATAAGCATTACATAATAGGGAAAATATGCTACACTGAGCAATGAAACTGGTGTTAGCCAGTTCTGTGGCCCATATCAAAATGCTCTCACTAGTATTCCATGTAACAGCACTTCCTCAGATGAAATGGACTACAGCATATCATCAAGTAAGAGTTCATACATCCACTTTAATGTTTTTTGCATATCCCTGTTACAAGTAATGACTGTGACTACTCAAGAGAAAAAGAATCCGTTTTTTCTCTCTATAATAGTTCAGACAATTTTCAAGCATATTCTCTGCCATTGCTGTGTTTGCATGGCTAAATAGGCAAACACTCTATGTGTTTGTTCTCTCAGGCACTGAGGAAGGGGAGAAAACACAGTGATGATAAAACCACAAAAATTAACCAGAAAAAGTGGGTAGACAGTAGCACTTAACTGATTTTTATTGTTGGTTCTCTTGCTGACAGTTCACTAGATTACAAGTTGTCTCCTATTAATGGTGTGGTTTATAAGAAGAAATTTACAGAATAAGTGCATCTGAGGTGCTCTGACTAGAGTAGCAAATCCATATTTCAGAAGCACTTCAGATGTTAGAATCTTTGAAAAGGATCTTCCCTCTTTACTGTAGAGTGATATATCAGTATATACTTGGGCTGGAAATACAGAGATGTCATTGGAGATCAGACCTGCTGACTGGATGTGTCAGACCTTCAGTCTAGGACAAGTCAGGAGTTCAGGTGCTTACCTGAAATGGAGCTCCTGTACTCAACTCTGTCATAAAACTATGTTTAACTATTTGAATTCTCCTTATGTTAAAACATTGTATTCTTTAAGGTGCTATCTGAAAAAGTCCCTCAGGTATCTTAATTTGGATGTTTATTTCCTGTGTTTGCTTCCTGGCATTAAAGCGTAGAAGTTACTTTCTGCATGGGATTGAAATGTTGCAAGCTCCTTACAGGTTACAGGTTTTCAGTTGTCATTTTGAAGAGTTTTGAAGACTGTTACTACAGGTAGGTAGGATATATGTAGGCTTAGAGGTCTTTTGTCATAAAGCTTCGGTATAATAAGTACACTGAAACACTAATGTAGTCCAAAGACGTTGAGTTATAAAAGGCACATGCCTCTATGTATGAATGATAATTTTGGCTAAAAGCAACATAGTATAATAAGTATTAATGTAACAGATAATTAGATTTGTCACATTAATGACACGGTGAATTCTAGCACCCAGGCATTGTAAAGGGTGACTGGTGGCAATGGAATGGACAGATGGACCTCCAAATGCTTGCAGTGAGAGCTGGAGAGGACCATTTTTGGTAATGATTTTTTTTTAATTTAAATTTTAGATACTTATCTGAGAGCAAATTGACCTCACAAAAAATTAGGAAGGATTATAAGTTATGGAGGATGCAGAAAGGCATTATTCTGTAGCTACAAAGAGGGTCCATCAGGCACTCAGGACCTGAAAAAGAGTTGACAGTCGTTCCTGTAGGCGTGCGTAGTGTTCACACATAGTGTGGGAATGATTTATTTCAGCTGGCTGAGAAATTCAGCATCTGCAGAGTGCTCAAGGGTTGTCACCTTCTAAGCATAAGCAGACACCCATCCTTGCGTTCAGGCCTTACTCTGCTCCTGCCAGGCAGAGGGGTGGGAAGGGCAGCCCATAGTCCATGAGTGTCTGCTGTAAACATTTATGTCTGCTTCAGCCTGCACAAGGGGAAACTGGACATAACAGAAGCCCAGCTACAATCTTGTTTACCCAGTCAGCATGTTTAAAGATATAAATATTTTTATTCTTTTCCTTTTGGATATTTGTCAAGAGCATTTTGGGTTGAATGGGAAATTTATAGTGTAATGTTTGGTAGCAGTTGTATATTTTGAGGATGGTGCCATGAGAAACAGGATGCCCAGGTCCTACCTTGTTTGAACAATCTTTCTAGGTTTTACTGCCATGCTCCACACCGTGGGATGCAAGTGCTTCCCAAGCCCTCTGAGCTGCAGAGGCAAGGGCAGGGTAGGCACTGTGCCTTATGTTTCTTAGGGAGGGAAGGTAGAGGCCTTTTGCTCTGTAGAATGGAAGTTTCCCCTGATACAGCAGGGTTTTTTGTTGCCTGGGTTCTGAGGTAGAGTTCTTCAACCACTTTAAAAGTTGTTGGCAAAGTGATCCTGAAGAAAATTGCCTCAGGTACAGTACTGGGGGATGACACAGTATTAGTGTGTTGGCCTAAATTTCAAATCTGGACGAGGGTGGCAGCTGTGTAAGAAGTTCAACAACCAGTGTTGTTAAGTGCCATCGTCCAGGGCATACCGAGGGGCCAGTCAGGAACTTCTGGGAGCTGCTTTGCTAAACACAGTGCAAATTTGAACAGACCTTGGTCCAGAGGGCTTGTGGGCAGTATTAATGGAAGGAAAAATGTGGGGAATACAAAAGTAAAAGCAACTGTGCTACACATGTGAAATCAGGTTAATGTTATGATTTTTGTTGTGGAGAAATAGCATTGAAGAAGGAAAGGCTGTTTTGGTGAAGAGGAAGAAAACCAGAGAGAATGAAGGCAGAGCAGAAAGAGCCAAGTATACAGTTAATGGAGCCAAGAATAAAATAAGGTGCAGAGGTTAGAGGAGGCAGAGAAACAACATGTTTAAGTAAGGAATAAGGGTAAACCTAATGCTTGTACTACTCTGTAGATTTTGAGAGTGCATCTTGACCTGCACTCCTGCAATATTTTCCCTGAAATGTTGTATTGGGAAAGGATGGATGCTGAGCAGTCCAAAGGACAAGTAGAACCTGCTGAAAGTAGTTGTGTCCATTTGATAAAAGCTTGAGCTTTGGCATACCTAATCACTGCATGGATCTAGAAGCAGCTTTCCTTTTTCTTCCCAATTTCAAGTCCTTCACAATCAGAATTCCTACACTGCAATTACACTGTTATAAGAAAGCTGCAGACCTCATATCTCATTTCTGTGCTGGCTGTAAAAAGAATTGGATCTTTCCCTAGACACCAGTTTCACTGAGACTGGGAACCAACAACTGTCCTACAGTCTGTCCAAGGTCTAGCCCCTCTCATCCCTGGCTTTGGAGTCCAGCCCTTCACAGCTTTCTGCCTCTTCTGGGTTAACTTGATCTTCCCATAGGACAAGTCCCAAACTCTCCAGGTCCCTATGTGCCTCCAAAGCTCTACTCTAGGCCTGCATCCCTTCCCAACTTATCCCACCCTAAGGTATATCTCAAGAAGCAACTTTAAGCCTTTATTGTCTGCTGAATGAAGGATTCCCTTCAGTAGTCAAAAAAGTAGAAACCTGAGGGACAGGACTTGATGTGGACTTTTGATTTAGAAGCAGCTGAATGTTTTTCTGTGTGCTCCTGGCACTGTTGCCTCCTGCATAGGATGCTTGGAGATCCTCCATTGTACATGGGCAGTTTTGAAGGTGTGCCTGTAAGTATTTGCAAGGAATAGAGAAGGTAAGTTGTGAAAATCTGATGGCCAGTAGTATTGATGAGGGTGGGTGAATCTCAGGAAGAAATTCAAGGCCATTTTTATCTTTTTCATCATGGTCCCACCTCCCATTTTGGTACTCAGAATTTATAAAATTAGTTAAATTAAAGTATTTTGGTATCCTTTTTTTTTTTTTTCTTTGTGTAAGATGTGCTGCTTCTGTTAATATACTGGAAAGAGCACCTGCACAGCCTGTGTCCCAGTCTCCCACAGCTATGTCAGTTGGATGACACCAGCATAGCAGGCCATTTCAGCCTCCCAGCAGTTGTCCTTGCCATTCTGTTGCACAAAATGGTGCTTTTCACCCTTCGTCAAAGGTGGAGACTTGCGTGTTACAGCACTACAGTAAAAAGTAAGACAGTTTGTTTTCTTAACCTTTGTCTATCTGTATTTCAAAACTCACAATTTATCTTGTAACTTCATCGGGAGGCTGGGATGTTTCTAAGGCAGTGTAAGCAGAGATACCACATAGCAGAGTTTGTTGGGACAGCATGACTAATGGATATAAGATCCACCATGACTGTGGTTTTAACTCTCAGATTTCCAGTGAACAGAAAGCTGCCATCACCTTCCAGGCTATGTCCTTCCCCTTGGTGTGCTGTGACCTCTCTGACACAGGGCTCAGCACACACCCCACTATGTCCTCTTCCAGCCAGCTCCTGGTTTTCCTCCCTCAGCCATGTGCCTGCTTCAGCTCAGGTGCTTCTGTCCCACAGTGACAGACACAGCAGAGGGCTGCAGTGCAGGTGTGTAACTGGAGGTATCTGTTAAATCTTTGCTAAACTGCACATTTAAAATATAAAAGTGAGCATTATAATGGGTGCTATGCCAGAATGCATTTTTACTTTTGCTTTCAGTAGCCCCAAATGGATTTAGTAATATTTACTTTCTGGTATAATTTTGGTGGTTCTTTTTTTACCTTGTCTATGCTACATTACTACATTCTATGAATCTATAAGTTCAGCCTACAAAGCTGAACATGTACACATAGTAGCAGTGGGAGAGTTGGGGTTTTTTGATTTGGATGTGTGTGTTGGATTTAAAGTATCCAGTCTTCTGGTCTCGAAGACATTTGGAATGGGATACTTTCTTCCTGTGCTGTTCCTTCTTTCTTCTTGCTGTTCTGTTCAGCAAGTTGACAGTCTGATGTTGATTAGGGGGTTTAGGTGCAGCAGGAGTACAGCTAATAAGAAAATAATGACTTGGTGTGTATTTCTGTGCTGTGCTGCTCCCTACTGAATTGTCTGACTACCAAATACATTAAGGAGTTAGCAACTGAGAGTTGTTCTCCTGGAGGAGTGCTGATGGAGCCCGGTGGTTTTACAGTTGAAGAGCAGGGGTTTAGAGCAAGCTGTGCCAGCCTAAGAAGCTTCTCTCTCTATTCTTATCATAAATTGTGATAAAAATTATCATAAATTATCACAAATTAGTTATGCTAAGGTGATACTCAGCAAAAGACAGCTAGCAGTGAGCCCAGCAGGATCTTTACATGGTTAATGTCAGGGTGAAGAGAAGGAACGGTGATTTTCTGCTGCATGTTCCAGGAGCCCTTTCTGTGCAGGAAACAATCCCATGGTCATAGTTAACTGTCAGTAATTTACTATATTTGGATTCCCAAAACAAAATCAATGTTTAGTTCAGCTTTGAAGGGCAAACAGTTCCTTATGGAGCTTAATTGCTTTGTTTACGTGTAGCTAGTTACTTATCATGTCGCAAGAACAATAGACTGAGTGCCTCGCTTAACCCATGATCAGAATGAGATAAAACACCAAAGACAGCGAGGCTGTATTTCTTAAACAGACCACAGGTCAGATGCAACCTCCTTGGCTTGCTGTCTCCTAGAAAACCTACTGCCTGGCATACCCTGGCATTTGTTTCCACAGCAGCTGTGTGACTTTGCCATATGTCCTTACTGTCCTTACTTCAGCTAAAAGCAAGTGATGTTTCTTGAGTCTCTCTGTTTCACGTGGACCAGACACTTTCCTGAGAGCTGTGTGACTCACTGACCATTCCTGGCACAGTGCATGCAGTGAACATCAGACCATCATCACACCAGGCTGACCTCACGTTACCCCACAGCTTAACCTGGACCGTGCCCAGTTTGCAACAGAGGCAGCTGCGTTTCCTCCTCCCTGTAAAGAGGCAGGGCAGGGCCTTGGGGAAGCGTGAGCCTTGATTTCTCAACCAGCCACACCTGTCTTGTGGGATGAGGTGAAAAATGGAGTTTACTTCGTTAAGCCTGATCTCTACCAGTCAGTCATGCCTGCTGCTGACAGGAGGCCTTTTAACAAGGGTGCTTCAGCTATGCCAGAACACTTTTCTTGTGGTCACACAGTCCTCCAGCCACAGGCAGCACCCCGTGATCCAGGGTGACAGGAGTGCGTGACCCAACACGTGCTTTCCCTGCCAAGAGGTTGAGAAGTTCATTGTCAGGTCTGCTGGATTAATAGAGACAAAAGAAAATTTTTGGTTGGGACTGCAGCTCTCACACCCTCAAGGAGTCCCTTGCGTCTTGGGGGAGCATGGGGCTCATGCCAGGTCTCCCTGCATAATTGAGTTTTCCTGAGCTCTGAGCAGAGAGGACATTCCAGAGATTTTTATCTGTTTGCTTCTCCATTTCACTGGTGGCTTTTCCCCTTATAACATCTAAATTAAAAGTCAGAAAGTTTGCTGAGAAAGACTCCTAGTTTGTTCCTCAGTTTATTTTGGCAGAAGGGAATTCTCCATTACACCTGCTTGTACCAAAGGAGTAAGATAGATGTTCTCCATTAATTTACCAGAAGTTAAGTAAGCTTCAGCCATCCCTGCAAACTGGAGAACAAGTTGCTAACTTATCTTATTTTGTAAATCTGTGTGCAGCTGGGAATGAGAGGCCTTTGAAAATATGCACAGAAAGTTTAAGTGCAGGACAGCACCAGCAAACCAAAAATCTTCTTTTTTTCCATGAGTGAACTATTAACTGGCACAGTTGTGTGCTCAAATCTTAGATACAGTTTACAGCTGTCACTTGCACTTGAAGGGGTGTAAATGGAGGCTGATATTCTTTATAGCAGTCATCTCCACAGCTGTTCCTCTTCCCTCTGTAGGCAATCTCTCAATTGCAGAGGGGATGCAAGGCAGAAATATTTCCTATTTTTGTATGTTTGTGGTACTGAGGATCCAAATCATGCAAATAACAAGACCACAGTGACAGTGGTATTATCATTACCTTCCCAAGCCTTTAGACTATGAAAATAAACTTTAAAAATCTACTGAAGATTTAAGCAGTAAGAGCCCCTACCCCTCCACCACCACCTAAATATATGAGCTGCTTCTAGAGCTGGAGGCCTCCTCAGTAAGACTACCACTTGTTTTGAGCTTATACAAGCATTTACAGCTACCATATAAATTGAAATGTTAGCATGTCTGCTCTTGCCTTGTCATTCTTCTGTTTGTGTAACACAGAGCCCAGTAGTCATCAAAAAAAAAGAAAACCTTTGGCAATATGTCTTTGAGGAGGAAGACTTCACACAAGGATCAATCGTATTCCTCACAAGAATTCAACATCTGAGTCAGGGATTCCCAGAGACTAATCTGAAAGATACTAAGTATGTGACTCTCAGGAAAATTTTCAAATTGTGGCTTTTCTGCTTTTCTGCACTGTCCTGCTGATTCTTTTTAGTTTTGTTTTGTTTTGTTTTTTTTTTTTGGTCATGCAGCACCTAGCCTGATGTCCCACCCATGAGGTTGCCCTCCATGAACAAAACTCAGGAAACTCCTGAGTTCATCGTCCAAGAAAACCCTTTTTTTTGGAATACAGACTGAAAAAGATAATCTGTTTTGTCAAGTGTTTCCACACCTCTGTAAATATGCAGTCTCTTCCTCTAGATGATGTCATGCATATATTCATCAAAGTTCTTACTTTGCTTTGAGACCATATTTGCAGCAAAACAGTAGCATATGCAATATAAAAAGGTTTTGGGTGAGATCCAGTACAATCATCTCATGGTGAAATCATTCTTAATATTATTTAACAGCTATGTGGTGTCTGATCTAGAGAAACTGATCACAGCTACACCTTCCTTTAGGCACTCAAGTAAATGGCACATGTGAGCCTTGGATTTTACATGAATGTAGCTCAAGGAGGACACAGATCATAATTTGTCTCTCACATTGTCAAGCACATTTCTCCTCCATTTTTTGACAGTGGGTTGTTGATAGAGTGACAGCTGTTAAACAGGTATGAGTTCATCAGCACTCCTTACCAAAGAAACCGTGTCTGGAAACACCTCTCTCACTGGAAGTAAAGAGAAGGGAAATTGGAAGTCTCTGGCTTAAGGAAAACCATTTGGTACAACAGAAGTTAAGTGAAGATTAGCTAACCTGCTGGAGCATCACAGGCTGGAAACCTGAATGTTCTGGCAGATGGCGTCATTTTGGCAATGGCGCAGGTGGCAGTCCTGCAAAGTCCTCATGGTCTTTATCACGTCGTAGGAAGTGGCATTGCTGCCCTGGATGCAAACATCCTAGAAAAGAAGTGGTTAGTTAGTGACTCCACAGAAATAAATTCTTGGACACAGGTGATACCACAAGTATTGGAGTGCCAGGTCACAATACAAATGCTGTAGAAGAAGTTATCGGTGTTGCCAGTGACAGATGTAATACCTACCAATGATTATGTCTTACTAAACAAAAATCCCAACACCAAACCCAGCAGTCTTACAGACTCCTTGCTTTTCAGCTTTCTAAACTCTTCTGGAGAGTTTTTGCAAATGGGTGGTCTAAAACCAAGGCTGATTAAATATCTGCTGTGCCTCCTGTTACCTTGGAAACAGGGAATGGCGACTGTGAAAGCAGTCTGAAGGATCCAGGATGGAAATTCAGATGTTCATGTGCAACAGACTTTTCCCCCTTTTTTATTGCTCAGAACAATACAAGAGTCCACAGCAAGGTCTGCGTTTCCAGCTATGTGCGCAGTGTAACAAGTACATTGAGGCAGCTTATAGCTGGCAACACTTCATGGTAAATGCTGCCTTAGGAGTGTCCATGTCTCTGCTGCTGAAAGTAGGGAAAAAACTTATTTTCACACTCCATAATGCAGAGCATGCACCCACGCAGTTTTAGCTCCTTATTTGTTGTAGCCAGTTTATTGTGGGCCATGGTAACTATCTATGTTATATGTCTGTTCTTGCTTGCATCCCTGGGAGATAATGAGATTGTGTAGTGGTTATATTGACAGCAGGGTTTCTTTTCCAAATTCCTTTGCTTCTGTTCTGTTCTTCATGCAGCCCACTGAAATAATCTCTTTCTGTATTGCAGAGTTCTTCCAAGAGATTTTTCTTTTTCATTGGGTACATCCATAAAAAACAAGGAATTCTACCTTGCAGTTTTGTTCCCTCAAAACTTCAGTCTATATCCACCCATTTAAGTCATCTTACTTTTGTCCCTAATGTGTCCTAATATCTTCAGACAACCAAGAAACTGGCCTTTCATCTGCCTTGAACTCTTGAGAATTGCTCAACAGTTGCACAAAATTGTTTTTCCTGCTCCTGCTGTGAAGATATTACCAAATTAGGAGTGTGTTATGGGTTAGGCTTTTCCCAGTTGCCAGGGGCTGTGATCTCTTAACCTAAAGATGGAGAGATGTTCCTTGCTGTGATTGACATGGAGGCCTGAAAGTCCTGTGCTCCTTTAGGATTTTTAGGGTTCTCAGTGTCTTACAGGGACTTTATTTCCCAGCTTTCCTGATGCTTAACTGTTTGTGGCCAAGTAAATATTATGGGGTGTGCACATCCAAAGAGTACAGTACCTCTAAAAGATGGCACAAAGAAACTGAGCTAACATTAGACCTGGATTTCTTGCTCCTTTGTTGGAGGCCATTATGGACTTAATGGTTTGTGATAAGTAAAATTATTCCCTTCTAATCCTGTTTTTTTCACTAAATTTCAAGAGAGATGTCAGGATTACCACCTTGGGTTTGGTTTCGGGGTTATAATCTCAACACTAGTGATTGCAATAAACTAGGATCCTCAACTTCAGATCACTGCTTGATGTCCTCTTATCCTGGAAATTAAATTATGCCGATTTAAATGTTGTCTTTCTAAAATGCACAGCTTGGTTTTAAAGATAAATGCTTGGCATTTTGGGACAGACTGTGTGCTAGGTTTAGGTTCACTTAGCACAGATTTTTTTATTGGAATGGCTCATGTAACTTGTTAACATGCAAGAAATTATTAAGCTTTCACTTCCTCCACTCCCATTTCCTGTTTGGATGTTGAAAGGAAACCCTGATTTGTGATTAGCCAGCAACCCAGAGTGAACTTAATCCTGTGGGTTTGTGTGGTGCTTGCCTATGCAGTTACAGCTACCAGAGCTTGGGAGGTGACACTAAAACGTTGGATGCTGCAGTAGAGGAGGGACACATGAGGGTGTTTTTCCAGTCTTGCTTGCCCAGGAGGTGGCACTGTGAAATAGTGGGATTTTTACCTGCAGCATTTGTCGTCTCATCCGACTGATTGTTTGAGATGTGACAGAAGAGTGAAGTTCCTTTGTCAGTAAAAACAGAGTGACTTATACTTTTTTTAGGAAGCCTCAGTGCTCTTCTGCGTGAAACACGTGGTACTATCTGCTTTGCACTCCTGCATTAGGGAACTGACCTTCACACTACTCTTGTGCAGCCAGGATCAGAACTGGGTTTGTGGGTGAGATTGTGTGGCCACAGAAGAAGTGGTGACGTCTTTGGAGCGTCTTCACTTCCAAGGCTTTTGTGCAAGTCCGTTGTGTCCCCCTTGATATTTCCCAGACCTACTGACAAAGCAGCCAAAGTGAAGCGTTATATACATGTAGTATGTGCTAGAAAACTGGAAAGTTTTGAGGAGTCTCTATGGGATCTCTCTGTCCTGCATGCATTGTGCTATGCTCCTGTTAGAGTACTGGTTGCTCTGGTTTAGTGCTTATATATAACACACACAGAGCTTTTTAAAGGGATCTCCAACCCCACCTGCAAGTGCCTGACCTGACTTGTGCTGCCAAATGCAGGCCAACACAGCTGAGATAAATCTAGAAAATCTTCCAGGCCTTTCATTATTATAATGGTGATAAGCTGAGACCATTTTCATTTCTCTCTCCAATAAAAGCCTGAGGTTAGGAGCACATATGGATCTGTGGGTAATTCTGATCTTGGAATGGATATAATACTTAACAAAATCTTAGGCAAGCTTATTAACCTGCTTATTTTAATTCTCAGAAAGGTGAAAAGGGGTAGTGCTTTCATAACACAAGAAAAATAAGAATGTATTTGTAACACAATGTAACAAATATGTTCACAATATACCTTCAAGCTAGAAATATTATGGGAATGTGAAATACTTTTGTTATTATCAATCAAATATTAAGTAGCCTGTATATCTATAACAAAGGCCTCTTAGCAAACACATCCTTTAAAATAGCCTGACCCTTTCCACTTTTTCAGAGACATTAATAGTTTCCTGGCTCAGTGTTTTAGGAAATGTCGTCATAGTCTGGAGGAACCAATAAAAACATAAGTCACCTATTTTGTCTGATCATTTTACGCCAGCATATTTGAGGCTGGAAGCTGTGGAGGGGTAGGAGGGGACTGCTTCGTTTG
This sequence comes from Onychostruthus taczanowskii, assembly GCF_017590055.1. Lineage (NCBI taxonomy): Eukaryota > Metazoa > Chordata > Aves > Passeriformes > Passeridae > Onychostruthus > Onychostruthus taczanowskii. Next base: position 2,926,377 of record NW_024505118.1, read on the forward strand.
TGTGGGTGGAAGATGTAGAGGATTTAATACTGCTTTAGTATAACTTTGCATATTAGGACTCTAGAACTGTGTGAAAAATAGCATTTTTTGAGTTCATAGACAGAGGTTTTAGTTAGTTTTTGTAACTATTTCATTATTTTTTTTCTTCTTCCTATGCCATTTTTTGCTTCAGTGCTTGAGGAAAGGGATGTTGTCTTTGGGGAAGAATATTCTGTTGGTTTTAGGCTTTCATTGTCCTTTAATAAAGAGGTAAGAGCTGTTAAGAAATGGCAGTGCCTTAAAACAAACTTTGGTACCTGATTATGGATATATGATTGGTGGGACAATAGCTTATTTGGTATGGTCAAAGGAGACCATTTCCTGCAAGCAGAAAATGTAATTGCTTAAATGAAAAACTACTACTGTATGAAGTCTTAGTACAAAGCATCATTACATGACATTGTGAAAAGCAAACCATGAGTGTCTGCAACAGGCATCCGGTGATACTTTGTTCTCCATTATAAATGCCAGCATTTACAGTAGGACAAACCCTGCTATCCTTCCATGGTTTTGATTCTCTCCCTTCTGAGGCAAAGCTTCCAGCAAGTGTGTTAGTCCTGACTGTGATCTCTTGGCTGTGGAGAGCAGACATGCATTGCAGTTTTTCCCCTACTGTGCTGTTGTCTGCTGCAAGCTTCACACAGCCCCTCAGAGGTAACATCTCTGTTACTGATTTGTGCTTGGTTGCATGGAGCTGGAAAAGGCTGTTCTGACCCCAGTTATCCTCTGCCTCTGCCCAGAGTGTCCTCCAGAGAGGACCAAAGTTTTTACCCGTTTTTGGGAAGTCATGCTCTGTGTTTTCTCTTCTGTGTTCAATCAGTGCTGGAGACCAGTGTAATGTTTGTCAGCAGTCTAGAGAAACTGGAGGATAACACTTACTTCATCCTGCCTAGCTGTCTTTACAGAAATGAGCTGCGGCACCAAAAGAGACAGCCACCACCACTGCAAGCTGCACCATAATGCATTATGTGGACTGTTCTCCTCACTTGCCCCCCAAAGCAGAAAAATCAAACATGATTTCTTTTCAGCTTCTGCTGTAGCCCCAAACGGAAGTTATGTGCAGCTGTCAGTGGTTCACTGAGAGTTCAAACCATGTTCAGGCTGCAGTTCAGGGTCTGCAAACCACCATTAAAATGTGCTTTGAGATTTCAGAAAGATGCAAAAGGAGGGCAAAGGTACCAAAATACCCTGATTAAAGTCCAGTCCAAAGGGGAAATTGCTGCTGATCCAGTGTGTTTGTGTTTTATGAATCCAACAAGGTGTTATCTCAAGACTTATACAAGAAGCAGACAAATGAGTCCCACAAATGAACCTTATTGTTAACTCTCACCAGCCATCTGCCCTTTATGTTTTTGGAGGCTTTTCTCCCCACCTTTCAACTTAATGTACTGAATTCTTATTCTTTTTCAAGCTGAGTGTGCATCAGCCCTGTGGCAAAGAGACTGTGTCCTGTTACCTTCCACTCATGACAGCCACTAGGAGATGTTGCCACAGCAGAGGCATCCCCTTTGTACCTGTCAGTATGGTTTATCCCTTCTGTGTATGTTTTAGCAGGTCAGGCCTAGTCTTGTTACTGTGAACTATGCCATGAGATACCCCTTTCAAATTCTTTCTTAAGCTGGAGCTGGATCTGTGTGTGGAGGTGTCTCTAGAGTGTCAGTATCCCCTAGCACTTGGTGATACCAGGGTCACTGCTCAGTGCCAAAGCACAGCATGTATGCAACAGCCAAACTGAGGCAATTTCTGTCCCAAGTAATGCCACTGGAGACCTGGAGAGATGTGCATTGAGCAGGATGTGTAGGTGAAGGGGTGAGTACAGCATTGTTATTGTTGTTGCTTGTCCCACAACAAATTCAGAACAAGGTGTCCATGTCAGATGCTCCTACCACCTACTCAGGGGCTTTGGAGTAGATAAGTCTCTCTTTCTGACTTGCTGTCTTCCATGCTTGGATTTCCTCTCATTCATCAGGGGGTGTTGGCTTTGATGGGATAAGTGCAGTTTTTTCTGTCATCCCTGTTTCTTGGGTGTTCGGGGTCCAGGGAAGGCAGAGCTCTTCTCAGTTCAGTCATTTGCAAACAAGAGCTTTTTAATTTTTATTGGTGTATGGTTAAACTGTTTGTTGTGAGCTGTGCACGTATCAATTCTAAAATAAACACCTCTCATCTAGCAGAGGAATTGTGACCTCAGGAAGAGCCAGATTTTAAAATAAGACTGTTATTTCAACCCTCAGCTTATGCCCCCGTCCCCTCAGGCTTTTATGATGATGGCTGGAATTTCTTCATTTGACTGTAGGATTTTTTCCAATTAACAGTGACATTCTCCCAAACCAGAAACTATCCAATCCTACCCAAAGAGATTTAGTGAAAGTGAAACTGTAGAGAAGATGAAGGCAAACTATTTGTTACATTTTTGTCTTATTCCTGTGTCTTACCATATGACTTGGCCGTAGCAGTCGTGTGAAAATGCATGACCTGCTCTGTAAAGCTGAATATGCTGTGGTCTCTGTGTTTAGAGCAGATACAAGGAAAAGGTTTTGTCTTCAGGCATGTCTGTGCAGGGCCTAGAACACTTTTGGCTCTACATAAGAAATAATAATAATAAGGCCAAAACCTCTGCCAGCTAGTGAAATGAAAATGCTGTACTTCACAGTTATGTCATTGGAGAATTATATTTCATTAGAGCTGATATTAAAAACCCTTATGTCAGTAGTGAAATGTGGCTGACTTCAAATTTGCAAAACACATAGGAAATTTTTTTGTAATGTGTTGTCACTTTAGAAGTCTGGCAGTCCTTTAGGTTCACTAATAAAACTTTAAGTTCTCAGAAGGGGAAAACCCCAAGGCTATTTTCCCCTAAGCTTTAAAAGCTTTGCTTTTACTAGCAAATGCCATTTTTACAAAGTATATGCAAGTAATGTTCTGGATGCTTCAAACAGCAGCAGCTGTTAGGACTTTCAGGTTGGGGAACTGGATTAAGTAGTTCATGAGAAGTTATTCTAGGTGTTTAAATGGGAGCTCTTAGAAAGTCAGTGAACAGGGTAGAGAATAGCAGTCCAAACTGTTTCTGGTTATTAAATGCAAAAACATGCCTGTTGTTTTGCTGTTTTCCCTTCCCATTTGGTGGCTCACAGGCTTGTGTTACTGGGAAGAACTGTGTGCACAGCACTTGTGTTGAGTTGGTTCCAAGAGGTCACTGAGCTGCAGAACAGTTTCTATGTTAGTTTTCACAAATTTATGAAGTACTTGTAAATCAGACTTTTGTGTCAGAGTAAAGACATGAAGGGGTATATGTGAGTATTATGTATTACCTCTTATTTTTGCTTGATAGACAATATTTAACTGTCCAGTGCAGTATGTAAGATTATTTCTGTTACAGCTGTATTTATTGTAGGAGATGGTAATTGATACTTGATTTCTAGACAGGAGATCCTGCTTTGAATTTTTGCTCAGATGTGGAGAATTTGTGAACATGAATACATAGTCATTTGCTAATAGAAAAATTTGTTATGGTTAAACAAGCAAATGCAAGCTGTTTGTGGCTTGAAAATAGGATAATGACTAGATGTGTATCCTCTTCTGCTTGGATACATGTGGCTCCACACTGTTCTCCTTATTGAATACTACACTGGGCAATAGCCACTGTCTGCTACATCCACTCAGAAGCTGTTTTGGTGCTGTACCACCAAATAAGACAGACAATGGCACAGTTCACCTTTGGGGGCTTTTTCCTGACACACTCTGATTATAGTCTCTTTTCTCTGCATTAATTTTTTACCAGATTTTTAGGAGTTACCAGGAGTTAGAAGTTTTCAGGACTTCTCTCTCTTTTAAAATCTGTCAGCAGTGATAAGGGACAATATCTGATATACAATTATAAAACATCCTGTGCAAGATTTTCTTTAGGAAGGAATCTCCAATCAACCTCGTCCAACCTTTCTTATAGGTCTATCCAATTGTATATAGCATTTCTTAAAAATTCACTGGAGTGAATGGCATCAAAATGGTGAATCTTAGTAATGTGAAAGCTGTTCAGTGGACAGACAGGGCTGAAATGCCAGTTAATCCCTGGCTGGGCAGATGCAGCTGTTCCTTTTTTACTTTGTCAGCCTACTTGTGTGAGCAGGTCATTGTCTCTTTGGTGAGACAAAAGAGTGGGATGCTTGTGTGTAAGGGTTAGGTCAGCCTGTGGGATCAGGGTCTGGTTAAGGGAGTTTGTTTTTATCAGCACATTCTGAGGCAAGTGGAAACTGGATGGTTTGGATTATGGAAAGTTCCTGAAGTGTGCATATGTTCAGCTTTTTAGCTTCATGTACTTGGGGACTATAAAATCAGAGACAAACTCACCTTTTCTTTTTTTTTTCTTTCTTAATTTTTTTGTTGTTGTTGTTGCTTGTTTTGGTTTCTTTTTATTTTGTTAAAAATAGTAAAGGCATTGAAACACTTTCTGGAAACAGAAAACATTCCCAGCTTTTATGGATATGTGGTCAGTCGGCTCTTGCTTGTTCCCTTATAAGCAATATTCTTAACGGGAAGAAGTTGCTACTATTTCAGGTCAGTGTGTGTGTTTTATTTTACAGTTGCCATGGCACTGGTAAGACAGATATGTTCTGTAGTTGTTTGTCTTGTTATAAGATGTGAATTTTATTTTCAGCACTGTATTTGCAGCATAATAGTGCGCGCAGTAATTTTCCATGCTTCACCAAAGTTACCAATGTTGGAGTTACTGCACTGATTTTTTCTTGTTTGTCGTGATGTTTTACATGCCCACTTTTGGTGCATTAGAATCAATAGCTCCCACATACAGCCTTTGAATTTTGGATATTCTATAGCCTAGTGGATACTTAAGGTTAGAGACATTATGTCATGGTTGCAATCTTACATAAACACAAACCAGAGAGCCTAATCTAGTAGTTTTTTATACAGCTCAATAAACTTGGCTGAACTACAGCTTATCTTCTGGGGAGGTACCCAAAATTGATTTAAGGACTTCAGGTGATGGAGAATCTAACCAAGATTAACAGTAAGTTCTAGCTACTAAATTTTACTGAGCTCTGTCAGTATTTAAATATGTAGCTTTACTTAAAATAAAGAGCAGCGAAGCAACAGCAGTGGCAGCCATAGCCAAGATCGGCCATCTCTGCTTTGTTTTCCTCATGTTTTCTCTTTTTTAAGTGAGATTGTCATCACACTGATTGGAATCAAATCTCACAGTGCTCCAGCTTTTACTTATTGCTATTACAGAAATAATTTTAGGGGAGTCTGTAGGGTTTTCAAAGTAAATTTGACAATCTGAAGTGTGTTGGCATAACTAGAAATGAGTCAAGCCCGACACACACTGACACTGGCGTTGAGCCGCGATTTTTCCCTGCTGCGGGTTCCTGTTACTTTGATGACACCTGTCGTTGGTTCACTGAGAACCGGCTTTACACACAGCAAACTGTAGTGAGATGAGATGCCTGCAAGTGTCACAAGGCTCTCCTACTCCTACCCCTACACGTGGCATTCAGCTGGAGTATAGTATTGAAGAAAGACAATTCTTATGTTGCTATGTTGTGGTTACCTAGATCAAGTAAAGCAAACCTGTTTTGTCTTTGCATCCTTGCCTTTTTGGTTTATTTGTTTGCTTGTGGGGGTTTTCTTTAGGTTTTTTTGTTTGTTTTTTAAATGCTGAAAATACAGATCAGCATTGGAGGAAATAGTGAAAGGGAAGAAGCCCATAGCTAACCAAAGCAAACTTGACTGATGCTGAGTCATGAGAAAGTGGTTGACCTGTTCGTCAAGTTTATTAGCAGTGCATGTAAGAAAATTGTAAAAGCATTTGCTGCTGGGTTTGAGAATAACAAACCCTTTCAGTTACAGCAGTGATAGCAGTGACAGTCAGAGGCTGGTTTGGGGGTGGCACCACTTGTATGTCCTTTCCACAAGGCATCTGAAATTTAATTAGGGAAGAGGGATACACAAAACACCCACTGGTCTGTTTAGTTGAATTTGCTTCCTGTTGGACTGTGTTTAGGGACTTTTGAATTAAAAACAGTTATAAACAGTATTGCTGCTTTCAGCTGTTTCCTTACCCTTGCTGAAGTCATCCCTTAGTAGATATAGGGGCAAAAAAAAAGCTTTGCCAATCAAAGGTATTTACAGAAGAGGGAGCTTGTGATTTCTGTCACTCCTGTTTGTACCAGTGTGCCCTCATGGCTTGTTTTCTTTTAAGGTTCCATGAGATGAACAGAAGAGACTGTTTTTCCTGTGTACGTATACAAGAGTTAAGTTTCTAAACTTGAGACATTGTTTTTCTGAGCATCAATATGATCAACTCTCATTCAAACTAGCAGAAACTTGACTGAGAGTAAGAATTGACCCAAACACAAGTTACAAGAGCGGCAGGTGGGTTGGCATCCTCTTTTTGGATGAGCCATTTCTCATCACAGATATAATCTGAAGAGTGTTACCATTGTTTTGTTCTTAATTCATATGCAGTTTATAAGCCAGTTTTTATACCTGATAAGAACATGTGGTCTCAAACCATTTAAAGTTTTCCAGGATTTGGGGTTTATTACTGCTGTAAAAGACTTCCATAACAGACTTCCTTCAATTGGTTTTCTGTATTTATTTTATGCTTATTATTTTGAAATTGATACTCATTGCTGCCATTTCCTGATAGATTATGAAACAGGCTTTCAATTAATCAGTATGCTGTTTTGGTTGGGAGAGATCCTTATTAATTGTCTCTGTTTTCTTTTCTTGGCATATACATCTTCTTCCCATGATACATATTTATATGAACTCAGCTTCTTCAAGGGATATGTTACAAAGAGACTGTGAGTGTTAATCAATGCTATTATGTGCTGGCAATTAAGAGGTTAAATAAGTTTCCAATTTAAGAAACAAGGTGGGAAGGTTATCTGAAGACACTTGGGGCTGTGTTGTTCTGGGAGCCACTGGTCAGCAGGGTCCCCACTGTCACATGGAATAATCAAATGCCACACAGTGGGGCTTACACAGTTCAATGCTGCTGCTGCTTTTGCTATGTACGACCTGATGTCCATGTATTCCCAAAATTTGCCTTCCAAACTGTACCTCAAACAAAACACCTTGATCCTAGTGCTATAGGTGACATTTAGGACTGTGATGTAACTTTTTAGCAGAATCTGTAGTAAATGGTGGAAACCAAAAGAACATCAGAGTGAAAAATGTTTTGGCTCCTTAACTTAAATACTAACGTCAGCTCAGCTGAGCTCCCAGATTCCCATGTAGCAAAAGACAGATTACATAAGCAGCAGTAATTTTCCCCATGCTTGGAAAGAATTGGTCAAAATACTTAAGCAACTCCCCACAAGTGTAGCGGGCTGCTGCCTGCAGTGATTGGTCAGAAAACTAAAATACCTTTTGGCAGGACTGTGGTCAGCCAGCCCAGCTCTGCCTGCGTGGCCCAGGGAAGCCTGTCTGCTGTGCTGGCCACCACTCCTCCTCTCCTCCCAAGGGGATGTGCTGGACCAGCTGAAAGCATCCTGTGTGGCAAAGCCAGCTTGGGAGCTCTAGGTGGGGCCAGCCTGAAGGTGCCCACAGTTAGGGTGAATGTTGAATGAGGTTTGTGGAGTTCTTCGCCTGATAGTAAAATAAACATTTTTAAAAATCACAGACAAATGCTCAATGTGTCTCCTAAAGCGAGAGGGACTTGGATTTGGAAAATTCACCTTTGTATTTGTTTAGCATTTATTTTCATGCTCTCTGTGAGGATTGTTATGTCTGAAATGAAGTGCCTCTGTTTGTGCTTCCAATACTGATGCCTTTCATTCTTCCTCTAAATTATACCAAATGCTCAGCAGGAAGAGCAGATGTTCATCAATTACAGAAAAATAAATTAATTGAAAAGGAAAAGAAATCTGGAGGTGGAGCAGGGCCAGGTCACTCTAGTATGTAACAATCTGCTACATTTTGTGAGCACAGACAAGGGCAGACAGAGAATCCCAACTGGTACCCTGCCCTGGACTCCTCCCAGGCCATCACTGGAGCCATCAGCCCACCAAAGTCCCCCCTCAGTAGGCCCAGAGGAGCACAGGGACACAATGACAGGCAGAAAACTAACTAAAGATACAAAGGAAAGGGACACCAGGTCTAGGGTCCTTTCCAGGATTGTCTGAGGAGATCCTCAGCCCCAGAGTCCAGATCTGAAACCCATCAAGATGAGTCAATGAACACTTTTTGGAGATATCTGGATATATATGTGTAACAGTCTGTACCAGCAGCTGGAGTGGGCTTGTTTGTCCAGGTGCCAGCAGATGGGAGCACTGGGATCCAGAAATGGCTACTGGGCAGACTCTGTGAGCCCAGCAGCTGAAGGAATCTGTGTTGCTTAAGTGTGTGGACGTGTGTGTGTATACAAATATACACACACATGCATAATAAGAACACGAGTGTGCATGTAAACCAGACATATTTTGACTAGGAAATCCCTTCCTGTGCAGCTGAGGAGGGGCTGTGTGATCTCTACTGAGAACACATTTTCAGCCTTGCTGCTGGTTGCACCTGGGAGCATGGGGATGTGCAGCCTCTGTTCTTCTGACAGCATTGTCAGATCAGGCCTATTCCATTTATTTGACTGAGAACCACCTAAAATCAAGTAGATGAGGAACATGCAAACTGAAATTTTTTAGAGACTGGTAACCATATTTGTTTTTAGACTTTTTACAGTATCGGGTGAGCAGGAGGAGCTTGAGCGAGTGGTATGGATATGCAGTGAAGGAAATTATATGGCCAAACTGACTTTTTTGAGCATTGACAAGCAGTGACATCTAATTGTGTTTCCTTGAAGCCTTTTCACTCTCCTGTGAAAGGATGGCCTTTAACAACTTTCATGCCCCTGTGACTTAGAGTTTTGGATAAAATCATTCCTCATAATGCTGTAATCAGTGTCGAAAGTACTTGGATAAGACGAACAGTAACACAACATGACAACTTTCATCTCTTGATGGACATTATCATAAAATTCAGTAGAAAATATGCAAATAAAATCTGACAATAAATTCCAAAGACTGTTTTTAAAAAAAAAAGCTTCTTAAAAGTGGTGCTTATTTTGCAGCTGGATGCCATCACCTCTTTCCTTTACATTGGTCAATTTGGCTTGTTAGAATTTGCCTGGTGGCTAGGTTTTATTCACCGCAGCTCTTGTAAAACCATCTGTTAATCATAGTTACTTTCCTACGAATTTTAAAGTTTTGCTCATTTAGATGACCCATATATCATGCAGTTTTAAAAATTAAAAGCAGTTCCCTTGCCCCAAAACAAGTTTCTAGCTTGACTTTTTCTCCATTTGAAAAACTTGTGCCAGTTCAATTAGGAAAAAGATGTTAAAAACGGGCTTGTGTGGAGAAAATAAAACTAATTACTCAGGTATCACCAAAGGGGAAATCTGATGAGGCAGATACAATCTAAATTGGGGTTTGAACAAGCTAGCAGCTGCAGAAGATAGATCAGTTTCTATATTTTAGTGTAAATAAATGGCCAAGGCTGAAGTTTTATGTCTTTAGCAGAACACAACAGCCTGAAGAGCTCAATGGAAGAGGTAATATGGAAGAAAAATGGCTCTCATCATTACTTTAGGAGAAGGAAGCAGTAAATCTGCAGCATTGATTTTAGTGCCATATGAGGTGAACTCACCCATGCTTGCTTGCTGAGATCACATGAGGTGCCTATGTTTTATGATAACACACGTTTTTGAGGGCTTTGTAAGCTTTGTAAGCTCCTATGTAAGAATCATTTAGTGCCAGTCTGTCTGTTTAATACTATCCTATCAGGTGCTGAAGTTAAATTTGGCTCCTACTTTTGAAAGGTTTTGATGATGGATTCCCTGGAATCTGTGAGCCATGACCTCTGAAAAGTGTTGTTTTGAAGGCTATTTTTACATTGATACTGAAATCGTTACATTTGGTAACTGAAGCAGCATTTGTTTTTAATCTAGCAATGGAAGATGGATTTAGAACATTGTTTTTATAGCAATCAAGAAATCCCTTGAGGAGGAGCCCTACAACATCTTATTTAAAGGGTTAACTCCTTGTTATGTTAGTCAGCTCTCGTTTAACTCTGATGGTTGTATGGGTTTTGGATTTGCAAAACCACAGCTGCTCCCAACACCTCCTGGTACATCAAGTGGTTGAGGAAGGCATAAGTGCAGAGTAAGGACTCATCTAATGACAGAGCCCACTGCTCCTTAAAACCTGCACTGCTTCTTACAGCATCAAGTGGTTGAGGAAGGCGTAAGTGCATCTAATGACAGAGCCCACTGCTCCTTAAAACCTGCACTGCTTCTTACAGAAATCTGACCACTTGGGTTTTTTCAAAGGATAATATGGCATGTATATGCTTTATCTTAATTTTATACATGGTTAGCTTGATTTCTGTTTTAGTTTTTTCTGGTCATCTTTTCCCAGTTTGCCTGCATAATTAAAAATTTACTTGAAGCACTTCTGCACTTCAGTTACCACTGACTAGTACCAAAATTAAATCATGCAGTACATCTGATTAGGGCAAGTTGACTTTTGCTTTTTTAATATTCCACCTAAATTGTTTTGCCTTCAGTGTGTTAAAATGTGAGAAATTATAAACCCAGTAGCAGTCATTTTGTTTGTAGTGTACAATTGATGTTAGTTGTCTTTCCACAAAACAGACACAACTTGACTGACTTTAAAATAAATTATCCCAGTTTTCAGGGCCAATAATCAAAATCAAGGAATTCTGTTTTCTCCTGGAAAAAGAAACCTCTAAATGAAACAGCTAAATTAAATATTAGCATATTTTGGAAGCAAATAACTATTCAAAATATGCAATAAAATGTACAGTTACGGTTACAAGATTATCTAACTTTCATTTCTATTTTGCAGATGCATGTAAGGCCTGCTGAGGCAAGTCCAGCCATGTGCAGAAATTTAGGAACTTATTTAATCTCCTGATTGAGTTTCTTGTTTTGGTAATTTTGGTTTCAGGGGCATTTGGCTCTGCTTTTTTTTTAAAAAAGCTTGTTAAGTATCCGTATTTTCTCTGAGGAGTTAAGAAATAATGTTCCACTAATACATGAAGTTCTAAAATGCTACTTTACATTTATTGGGAGACTGATGTAGCTATTTAGAGGAAAAACTACTCAACTGACCACAGAATTTCTGATTCTCTTTCTTTGAGAGAAGTCTGCTATATCTAGTGTGGTGTATTTATATATATGGTGTGTTGTTTTATGATGCTAAGATCTGCTTGTAAAATACCAAGAGAGTGGGAAGATAGACTACTGTGTAAGAAACACCAAAGGAAATTTTAATTTTGGAAGAAAAGGTTCAACATTAGGTACTTGTGAAAATGTATAAAAAATCTTCACATTAGTACATTTATTAAGGAAGTCTAATGTCAGATTCCTTCTGTGTTTTTAATAGATAAGTGTCTGTGACTAGAAAGTAAGTTCTGAATTCCACAAAATCAGTAGGCAGTTTGCCATTAAATTCCGTGTGACTAAGATTTGGCTTATGGTGTTTGTGGCACTCAGGCTGGATTCCTTTCTTAGTCGCACTGGCAGAGCTCAAAACCTGCTGCTCACTGGTTGTAATCCACAGCAGTGGGTTAGGTTACTGTACAGAAAAACCCTCCAAACAGATGAATCATTTTAATAAGGAAAGCTTTGGAAAGATTGGCTCTGCTGGGGGCAAGTCTCAGGCCATCTCATCAGACAAAGAAAGGTGAGGCATTCCTTAACGTAGCACGGGGAAACAGAGAACTTGGTTGATCAAAACCAGCTTTTTAAGCTTCAACCAGGAATTGCTTAAGCATAAGCGCAAAATATGCTTCAAATTTGTCTGCTTTCCCTTTTCTTGTAGATCAGCAGTGAAGTGCTAGTTCAGATGTATCCAGGAAGACCCAGCTTTATTTCAGATGTTTGTTGTGAGTCTGTGCTGTCCATTCGGACAGGTCTCTGTGGGCAGAAGCAGATGGAGCTTTTGCCGTTGTGGAAATGCTCCAAGTGGGCGCAACACAAAGGCTGTTTCCAACCTAAAAGATTCTGTGATCTATGACATTTTGTCAATGTGATAGCCAAAGCAACCAAGTGGTTATAATTCGTCCCTTCCACTTTTGGCATTAACTAAGAGAATGGAATTGATAGACACATTAATTATTGTATTACATTCTTTTCAAAAGAAAAATTCCCAAATTACAGTAATTTCATGGAAGTATTGCAGCAATGCTTTTTAATCAGAAATCTTAATGGCAAGAGGATGAAAATTACTACCCGTATTGGGAATGCATAACAGACCACCAAACATCAAGAAATATCCATAATAGGAATTTTGGTTTATAGTCTTTTTAGTTTGAAGCCAAGAGATCTAACAATCCTGTTACACAACATACTTATGCACTTTGCTAAGTTTTGATCATTAGACTCCCCATGGAGTTTCAAAGAAAGGAAATAAAAAGCCTATGACACTAGTTTTGTTGACCCTCTTCCAACCTGCTAACAGCTCTTGTTATTTTTATTGTTTAAGGAAAAAAAAAATAAAAATTGTCTTGCAAGAGCATGAGATTCCAGCTATTTTGCAAAAGATAAAAATTCTGAATATTTTATAGGATGTGAATTCCCAGGGCTAGAGGCTGTGAAATTTGCACTCTAGTTTTTGAAACACAGCTTCAGAGAGTTGCCAGTGAAATGCTTTCAGAAATATGCTTTACCTAGAATTGTAAATGAATCCCACAAGACTTTGAATGACCTGTGTCATAGAGTCCCTGTGGTTACGTGTGAGAATACTTCGTAATGCTGTGTTCAATCTGGTACATGATTGGCAGAGCTTCAGAAATGCAGTGCTTTGGAAAATCACATTAAATATTTTCCCATGCTTCAGTTGACTATTAAAAATCTTCTGAAACACAAAAGAAATTATTAGTCACTGCAAGAACATGTAATGGATCTAACTGCTGTATTGCCTCATTTTTCACAATTGTATTTAGCCATAAGCATATGTATTGGCACTATTTGAAAACGTTGGTCAGAATTTCATTGCACCAACAGAAAAATTCCTATTTAAGTCAAAGGCACTGTAAAGACCCCAGCTGAGGGGTAGGCCAGTTGAGTTTATAAGGTTGAGGTGCGAGAGAGCTGTGAATGATCAGGATCGTTCACAAAGGATGGGAAGAGTTGCCAGATGAAGGATGAGCAACGACTAAGAAGAAAACAATCAGTTTTATACTAGATTACACAGCAATGCAGAGCAAAACAATTACATATGGTAGACCTTCCTTTACTGCTTTTATGGGTGTTCTTCCCATGTCTTCATCGTTCTTCTTAACAAAATGGATGGCAATTTACCTCCTTCACAATATCACAGTTTCATCCTGCAGCCTTTTAACTGGATGAACTAAGATGTTTCAGTAGAAAAAGGTTTGTGAAACACCACATAATTTGAGTTTTAGAAACATAAATGAGACATTTGTCTACCTGACTCTGAATGCACTAGCCTGCCTGCATGACCTAAAAGTCCTGACATTGTGATGCAAGATGTTTCCAGCCTATTATTTAGGTTAGTGCTAATTCCTTAGGGAGGCACTTTGGTGGTTTTATGTGGCAAGCAGGTCAGAGCTGTGTACTGTCTTACACATAATGAGCTGTGTCTCTTTGTCACCTCTGAATGGAAGATGAAAAAACCCACCACAGTAACCTGTAGGCTTTTTCCCCCCACCTCTTGTTTCTTCATGGCTTACAGAGGTGGTGGATCTCTACAGCTCTTGCCAAGAAGAGATCAGAGGGTGTTACTGTGAGCCAGCTGTGGAGAGCTCCTCTTTCCATGTAATGTTAAGTCAGTCTGCAAACTTCACCATCTTTTTTTACTGCAAAGACATCTTAAAAAGATGGAGTTCAAGGGCAAGTTAAAAGTACAGTGAAGCAGCCCTGTTACAAGTAAACATTAGCTATACACATGATTGTTATAGACTGTGAATATATTTTTCCTCATCTGTATTTTGAATGAAATAAATATTCAAATGAGTCTTGGCCTCAAAATTAAGCAGTTAAACAAAACCCATTGAACTATACATCCTTGTCTCTTTTAAGACAGACATCCATTTTTCTGTTTTTAGAATGTGTTTTAAAGTGCTTGCTACATTTGCCTAGGATTTTAATTTGGTTTGGATTAAAGTTTTCAGGTGGAGGCACTGTCTTACTCCTCTGAATTAAACATTGCATAACGAAACTGAGTTGCTCGGGGCTTATGCACTGAGTAATAGCTGTACTGTTGCTTTGTTCCTACGTAATTATACTCACTTTCTTTGCCAGTGGCTATAGAAAAGCTTAGTCCATTTATTTAGATTTTGTCTTTGAGATGTCTACTATTCCTAATGACTGCATGATTTGTAACTCCATGTTCCTCACCACCAACAACCATGCCAATAAAAGAAGTCTCATTTCTGGTTTGGGATGAAACTGTTGCTTCCAAATGGTTTTGTATAGACCCCCACATATATCAAAACAGCTGAAGGAATTCTTTAGACAATCAAGGGTAGGATCCCATTAATTTACTTTTAATTTAAAAGTGTGTGCCCACTTCAGAGCAGTTCCTTTTACTGGACTGTACAAACATAGCCAAAAACTGAGGGGAGCTATTGAACCGCTGACTATCTATCCTGAAGTTAGAAAAAAAAAATCCAAACCTGTAAATTATTTGGAGGAAAAACTACAGAACAGAGAATAATCTGCCAGATTATTATCCATGGGTACTTGTGAATGTTGTAAGCATATTATGTTGGATTAACGTTAAGGGTCACCCAAGAAGGAAAGCTGCTGGAGTTCTATCCCTTAGTGTCCCTGTGCATGGAGAATCCTGCTGGCATTTTTGATCCCTGACAGTGTAAGATCAGTACATCATTGGCTGTGTACAATCAGCTCATCACAGGAATTTGTCCTAATAGGCTGGCTAATCTTTTTTAATTTGGTAAATCAAACAACTGCAACTCTAAACTATGTTTGGGAGGGAAAAAGCATATTCTCTGTAAAGTGTATCCTAGAAAACATAGAAGAGACTAATTGCTCAATATTCTATCCATATGTGGGGATAACAGTGTTTCCTTAATTTCAAGCACTGACTGTGTTCAATAATGCTTGGTGATTAACTTCTGTGGGGAATAGACAGTAGAGGGGCCCTTGGATCCTTACCTGAAAATGCATAATTTTGAGCTATTTTGCATCTGGAAGGAAGGAAGTTCCAAATTTTGAGGTCAACCATATTAGCAAACCTCTCTAGATGTATTTTTAGTTCACTGAATGAAATTCAGATCTGGCTGGTGATGAATATGTTTCCTTCTGCTAAGTGTGTTAGCTGATACTTTATTACAGAATGAAGTGTTTTCTTTCCCATTTTTCTTGCAACTGGCAAAGTGTAAAACTTCCAGTTTGCACTTGGCCCCATAGAAGACTTTCCCCTGCTTTCTCCTCAAATTTCTGTATCTAGTTTGTCAGTAGCTTTTATGGTATTGTGGAAAAGTCACTATTATTGTGAAGAAATGGAAAAATTGCTAATTATTTTATAGATTCAAAGTAGCAGATGTTTGTTAATGTATTCTCAAGAATGAAATTTAATTGCTACATGCTACTAGACTTTAGGATCATCAAGGGACCATTATCTCACTATAAAAATAATTAAAACCTTCTTTCAGGATACTGCACGTGTGGCTAATATAAATGTTGGCCACAGGCATTGCATCTGGGGATTTTATGATTGAAGGTATTTTTTGAGTGCTATGTTGTGATCTCATGTCTGTGGGTATAATTTCATTGACTTCAGTTGAAATAGTTCTGTTCTCATCTGTGAGATCACAGTTCCTAAAACTCAATTCCTAATATTTTTATTGTGTTCTCTGCCCATCTCTTAGGACATGAGAACGTGTAAATGGAGCAACTTTTGAGTACCTTGAGTCTTCACAATGGTGCTTTGAGCTGGATTTATTTCAGTTATATGTAGAATTATAAAGCCAGGGGGCCAGAGCAGCGGTTGACCTTGGGATGCCCTGGAGTATGTGTCTGTTCTCTTGCAGAACCCACTGTAAATGTTTGTGGTTTTTAATGTGTGGACTCAAAACCAAGATGTTCTCTGTGCTCTGTCTGCAGTGTACCTGTCACTTGAGATTCATATGTCCTATCAGCCTTTTCATAGAATTCCAGATTTTTATGAATTGGGTGTTTCCAGCACCAGGATAGTACCCAGATATCAGTGTAGTACAGCTTGGCTACATCAAGAGAATGATCTTTTATTAGTGAGACTTTGGCTGTATTAGATGCAATTGACCAAAGGCTGTTTTTCATCTTTCTAAGGTCCTGAAAGGTATGTTTTTTTGATACTGGAAAAACCAATTTTTTTTTTTTTTTTTTTTTCCCAAAATCTGGTGTCTATTGTGAAAGGCTGAGTAGAGGCATGTCCACTTTTCTAGAATTGTAATTAATAAGTACGTTACAAAGAATGTGCACCTCTTTGAGTTGCTGACATTATATAACCACTGAGTATTGTACTTTTAAAATTTATTTTTCCTTAGTTGTTAATTTGCCTCTAAGGGAAGAAAACACAATGTTTATCTTAGAGTACTGAGTATTCAGTAGTCCTTAACTGCTTGCAACAAATTGCAGTATACTGGGGTGGGGAGTGTGGTGGGGAGAAATATTTAGGGGAGGTTGCTGTAAATCTGTTTGATCCAAGCAAAAGCCTTTTCATTGGAATAATTTCTCTGTGATGTTCTCCTGATATGGTTGTTCTAGTTTAGCTTGATCTCAAGGCCCGTTTGGTGGCAGGGGACCAATAGACCAATACAGGGCTTGTATTGTTTGCAGTGCAGTCCAGATGAGCTTGTCACAGACTATATGAATGTAGAACAATGGCAGCTGCCTTAATCTATAGCTCCTAATGCTGCAGCTCAGGCAGCTGAGGTGCCCATGATTTAAGGCCTAGAGATACTTGTCTTCAAGGTCATCACAGTAGAAAAAAAGTGTAAGGATTTGAATAAAAGAACGTGGCTTGTTGCAGTGATAGGTGTGAAATTCTGTGCCCATAATGTGCATGTATCTTCTGCTTTTTTTCTGTATTGCTGATGTTTGTCAAACCTTTTATTTCCCAGTTAGTTTCCCCTGAATGTCTGCAGCATGTTAGAAAGATAATCTTCAGTATTAGAGAATATTGAAATGTATACTTTATAGAGTAGATTTCTTTCACATAGTAAGGGGAAAACTCGGATGAGACTCATCTGCATGGGACAGATCTCAAAGTGGACAAAAGCTGCAATGTTCTGTCGGCTCACACAGGTTTCTCTCAGCAGAGCATGCACATAGGACAGGGACTTTCAGGAGCTTGATTTTCTGCTCACTGAAATGTGTTGTCTGTTTTGGAGGGTTTTGTTGCTGTTTATCTTCTACTGACTTCTCTGGGAATGGATCTGAACCAAACTAATTATTACCACTCTAATGTAGTGGCTGTGTTTCTTGAAGAACATTGAATACCTGCATCTCTAGTTCTCTCCGTACCTTCACAGGTGTATGTGTGTGTGTGCACTACAAGTGTGGATTTTCCTTTGGCCTGTTCCTCCTGTGCTCCGTCATTAGATTAAACTACTGCTTTAACCCCAGCATGATTTATATGTGGGGTTTGTGTTTTAAATTTCTCTGAATAAGTGGTTTTAATTCCTGCTAAATGTTGTTTACTTCCTGCCTATGAATAGTAAAACCTCAATGTCTGTTTTTCATATACTGCTTCAGGAACTACATGTGATCCTAAATGGAATGCCCTAGGGAGCAGCAGATGAGGTCAGCTCTGCTGCTTATCTTGGGATTCAGCCCTTCCGCCCTTGTTCTTCAATAGTAACATTCTTGGTTCTGAGCCACTATTGAATGGTGAAGATCCCATGGAGAGCCCATATAGTCCACCTGGGGCTGGTGGTGTTGCTGTGGTGGGGAAGACCTTATTTCAGAAGGGCAGCCATCGTACTCAGGGGCATTTGGTGACTTCTTGCATTCGGAAGTAAGGGTGAAGAATTTTTTTCTTTGATGAGGATCAGATGGAATTTCAAATATATTCACCTTTCTTGGGTTATATATTCATCTGTATCTCCATCCTTGATCTATAGCATATTGACAGAGCTGAAGGGTGACATGCAGTACTTTGAAGAGCATAATGGCTGAGCAAGCTCTGAGAGAGGAGGGTACTCAGCCACTCTTTGAAATGATTGCTCATGTTTCTGTGCAAGATCTGTTTTTCTGATCAGTAACTTTTGAAATTTTTTCTCATGTGGTGACTTCATTGTTCTCTATTTATTGCACATCTTAACTGTATTTTAAAAGGACTTGAACTGATGCCAGCATCAACATGTCTGAGCAGTTTTGATGCAACATAGGTAGCTTTAGGCCTGAGGTCATATGGAAAACGTTGCTTTAGGGACTAAAGTCTTAAATATTATACCAGCGAGAGTTTCCATAGAGATTTCAAGAGAAAACCAGGCAGGTAATTCTCTAGAGTTGACTGCCATAGTTTTTGTTATCTGCTTTATAAACTTTGGGATTAAATATAGTGGGTTTTTTGGGACAAGTATATTAGGGATGGGATAGGGCGATGAACTTGGCGTGGAAGGTAACATTCTGCAGAATATTGATTCAACACAATGCTGAATAACTGACTGCTTAAATTACATTATCACTAGGAGAATGTAGTCTGATTCCATTTGCAATTAAAAATACTAATGGTATTAAAAAAAAGACAGTCTATTTTCAGCTAATCCCCATGTTTGTGCTCCCCTATTTCTTCTCTTGAATACTTTTCTTATGGCTGTTGGCAGATTACAGATACCAATTGGAAGGAAGTAACTTTGTTTTAGAAGTGATCCTGCACAGTATCTTGTCTGGAGATAAGTGATTCCCTCCATTACAGCAGAGCTCTTGGTTTCTTGGCACATCCATTAAGAACAGCCATGCCTCCAAAGGCTTTGCTCTTTATTGAATGTTTGAAAGACCTGCTCCCAGTCTAGATAAGTGAGAAGCAGTCTTGCTTATAACAGATTTGTATCCACAGCTTCCTCCAATCAGGCAGCTGTAAATGCTGTCGGTAACTCTCAAAGTATCTGGCCTTTCTGGATGGACAAAGTCAAAGGAATTGTTACCTGTGCCATATTGGCTGCACAATTTTCTGTGCCACACTGCTCACCTCGCTCTGGACCTAAACTCCAAAGAAGTGTAAAAATTAGGAAGTCTAATATTGTTGGGGACTCTCCGTGTGTTGAGACACGAGGCTTGACTCCATTTCAGAAGGCTGATTTATTATGTTAAATATTATATTAAAATACTACATTAAAACTATACTAAAGAACAGAGAGATCAGAAGGCTACAACAAGAACAGAACAGAATAGAACAGGATAACAAAATCCTGTGACTGCTCACAGCCTTGGCACAGGTGGCTGTGATTGGTCATCAATGGAAAACAATCCACATGCACCAATCCCAGCTGCACCTGTTGCATTCCACAGCAGCAGATAGTAATTGTTTACATTTCTCCCCTGAGGCTCCTCAGCTTCTCAGGAGGGGAAAAATCCCAGAAAAGGATTTTTCATAATATCATGGCTACATAATATGTCATGAAAAACTACTTTTGGATACAGAAAATACCCAACTTCATGTTCTTGTGCAGTGTTCAGCGTATTCCAGTTCCCAATGGAATGTTTTCATCATCCACATGTAGCTATTGCTTTAGCTTTTCTAAGTCTTGCACAAGGGGATAAGGTGGAGGCAGCAGTGCTGTGTTTGGATTGACTGTGGTAATGAAAAGCATGTCCTGAACACTTCTTTTAAACTGTCACTGTTGTGTTGTGGTTGGCTGCCAATAAGTTTGCTCAACACAGTCAGGTAAAGTGTAAATGACATCAGCCCCTTTGGTGTTTTCCCATGAAGGGAATGGCTGAGCTGTTCAGGCAGTCTCAGCTGGGACACCCCTAGCTTCACATTAGCTCTGCTAGGCACCATTTGGAGGATGTTGATGGATTGCAATCGGCGATCATTGTGTAATGTAGGTAGGAATGATAATTTCTCTCCGTCCAGAAAGTACAAGTGCAACTGAGTCCACTTGTTAAGCCAAAATCCATTGCTCTCTGTGCTGATTCACAGTGGGAGCTGACATGAAGTATCAAGGAGGGATTAGCATGCACAGCATGCTGTGGTTAAGAGCCTGTGCCACTTGGTCAGACCACAGCATGAAACTGTGGTGAGTGTTGAGTTGCTAATTTCTCCTCAGGTTACTCGACTTGGGTTTGTGTGCAAACAGAGCAAGGTGGCTGAGTGGCAGGCTGGCTTCAGAGCCAGGGGCTTTAGAGCACTGCTGAAGAATAGGCCTGAAATGTCACCACTTCCAATCCCTCGCTAACAGGAGCACCTGCACCGAAACCTTACTGAGGAGGGAAAGCTGGTCTGGATTTAAATTGATGTTTTAAAAGTACTTTGCTGCTTTTTTTCTTTCATATAGATTCCCACGTACTGGTGAGCTAACAAAGCTGTTCTGTGCTAAGAAAGTTTGTGTTTTGTTGAACTGCCTACTCAGGAGTTTCATGTTGCTATACAGGAGTCCATGCATGAAGGGTTTTTTTAGAAAGAGGTGTTTCAGCCTCACATTTCTCTAATGTCAAACATCAGCCTTTTCAAAATCTCAGTTACTGGGGAGAAGTGTTCTCCCATTCCCTTGCCTCCCATGCATGTATTTCTGGCCCACTTTTTCTCACATCAGGGATCTGACTTGCTCAGGGGTTCCCTGTAGCCCATGTTCACTGACAGTATGACACAGCCCTGGCAGAGCAATTTTGCTGAAATGGTTTTCCTGCTGCGTGCTGTGGGAGAGGCACTGTGCCCGTGTTGATGGTGGCAGACATGCCTGAATTCCTGCAGCACGGAATACTCTGAGTTGGAAGGGACCCACAAGGATCATCGAGTCCAACTCTAATGTGAGGCCCATATGGGAATTGAACCCACAACCTGGCTGTTCTTAGCACCATGCTCTGACCAACTGAGCTCACCTGTGAGAACTGGCAAGAAATGCATGTTCGTCCCAAATTCCTTAAAACTTAAGTGGCTGTTGACTTGGGGAATGTGAAAGCAACAGAAAAACAGGGACAAGAGATTAAACTCAGATCCTTGCCTGATTGCCAATTACAAGTTTCACGGATGTGTAGGACCTGTTGTATTTTAGTCCCTTCTCTAGACCTCAGGCACCAGATCTTTGTCTCTGTTGCAGATCCCAGCCACGGATGAAGGCAAGCAAATCAAGCTGTGCTTAAGTAACCACATCAAAACAATCTAGGAGATTATGGTGAATGATCTGCTCCTGAAACTTTTACTTATGCTGGAGTCTTCATAGAGGGAAGGATGCAATTGTGCTAGCACATTATTGTTGAATATCTGAACTTCCCCTCCCTGTTGCTGGCTCTCAAATACCTTGTTATTGCCAATTCACTGACCTCTCCTTTGCTGATTGCACCAGACCAGGTTGAAGGTCTGTCATGTCATCACCTGGGAAACTAGAAAATAGATGGAATAAATCCCATTAAAGGATCTATAGATAGGGATTGAGCAGAGCAGGTTGGAGTAGATAGAGATATATATAGTGCAATCATAAAGCTTTTTAAAAATAATTTTTAAAAAAGAGGTGTAAGAATTCTATCACTGTTGGTAATTTCAGCTTGTGAAAAATAACATTCAAAGTTTCATGGGGGGAAGAAAGGAAGCTATCTGTGAGGTGGTATTAAGTAGCAAGATTTGATGCAGTTGGGGTAGGTGGAGAGAGCTGCAGGGAGTCCACAGCTCTCCTGCCACACTGTGTTTAGTTTCTGGGACGATGAAAGTTCAAGAGAAGATGTGTCAAAGCTCAGTTCTCACTCACTGGTGAGACCCTCTGGGCAGTGCAGTCACATGTGTGAGTCTCCTGTCCTCCACTGTGTGCTGCCTGTGCTGTTACCACTGCTGCTGTTGTGGGCAGCGTGTGTGATATGTGCCTGCCCAGGTCTGAGCTCCTTAAGAGTCTGGTCTAGCACAACTGTTTTAGCCTGGAAATTCACACGTCCTTTTGTACTGAGGCTACATCCTCACATAGTAAGCTGTGGTGGGAAATAGTTTCCCCTTCATTATTACACCCATGGGGAAGTATTATGTGACATGATAAGGTTTGTACAAGCACCGTCTTCCTGCTGTGGTTTTATCTGGCTGCTTTTTTCACAGCCTGCTTCCCCCAGTCGCCTGCAGATCTTCCAGATGAGTGGCTTGCTTTTGCTCTGTGACTGCCCTGGATCGTCAGGAGCAGGGTGAGCAGTAAACAGCCTGACTAAAGGGCCAGTGCCAGGCTGGTTCGTGCAGCTGAACTGTGCGTGGGCAACTAAAGGGGCATGACTTGAGTAAGGGTGATGATGGGCTCAGTCTTCCCCTTTCCCCTCTTATTTAAGCAGTCACAGCCAGTGCTGACCAGGGATGTGTGATGAAAGCATTCATAATAGATATCTGTGTTCTGAAATACACACCTTGAAAAAGTAAACTTAGCTACCCCACGACCCATGCATTGGCTCTACCCTGGTGCTTATTTCAGAATGGAAGCTGTTCTGTATTTGAATGTACATGCGTGCAAAGTGTTTGAAAAGAGGCTTAGAAACAAACAGGATCCTTTACCACACCCTGTCATTGGTTTTTTTTTTCTTTTTAATTTGGAAAATACAAAATCTGCTTTTGTAAAGATCCTTGCTTTGCTAGCAAATGTGTGTCACCCACCAGCTTGCTCCCTCCTGATCCAATGCTGGGAAAGATTTAGAAGAAAGAACGGAATAAATCATTCAAATTACTATGTTTTGCTGTGACTGCCTAGCCAGATGAGTAATTTTCTGAGCACTGGGGTTGAACATGCCTACTTGTCTATAAATTTGTGTCCAGTGGTTGACTGTGAGTCTCAGTGGATACTTTTCCCATGGTTGAGGAATTTGCTGGGATGCTCCCCTCTCTCTGGGATTGCACATGCCAGCCTCGCCTTTCACAAAGATAATTATAGAAATGCCTTCCTGCCTGTTTTCACAAAACTTGTAAGAACTTGCAGGAATTTGCTTTCTCCAGCTTTTTGACAAACCTTGGCTCAATGGCTGTGGGCCAAGACAGAAACTCTGGGATCAACAGACAGACATAGACATACACACAGACATATTGTGGTTGTCATGTATAAATCTTGATTCCCTAGGAAGCAAAGAAAAGGGGATGTGCAGTGGGAACCACACTGTGGGCTCTATGTGGGACAAGGCATCACCAAGAGTGTCCTGAGACATGGGGATATTACACATACAAAGCAGGGGGTAGAAGGAATACAGCATCTTCTCTTTCCCTGCCTGTTTCTTTATGTGCCACCAACTCTATAGGGGATGCTTGGTGGCTTTTTCTTTTGTGATCTAACTTGTAACCCAAGTTCAGCACAGTGGGCACTTGGAGAAACAATCTTAAAAGTAGTAAGAGACAAGGAGGATTTGCCCTATTTAACCATAAAGAGTTTTCAGAAATAAGAGAAATATGGTACTATTTCTAGTGACCCTAAGGGAAATGTGGTAACTGCAAGCATAAAGACACAGGATTTAGATGAACAAAGGCTGTTCCAAGGTATGTTTTCCACTCTGGTGGTAATTCACTCTGAAAATAACGAGCAGTTACATGTAACACTTCCCAAGTGTGAGAGAAGCGTAGTTCAGTATTCAGCATGAATACTGCTTATTTATGTGTCTCTACATCTCGTGAAAAATAACGAGATGTAGAGACATGTAAATAAGCAGAAAAGCCACACATGGACTTGCAGATGTTTTACCACATCAGTGAGATTTGCATACTGTTCTTGGTGTTGCGATTTAACTTGGCATGTGATTTGGAGAAAATCATCTTCCTGTGCTCTGGCATATGTTTTCACTAGAGACAGGCTGCCCTCTGAAATATCACTCTACTTGTAGAGAAGTTGGCTTTTTCTTCTGATGAGCTTTGTAGTATTTTTTCCAGTACATATACAGAAGGTGCTGGGAAGAGAACTGTATTTTGTAGTTTCAGGACATAGTTTGAGTATCCTGGATTTTACTAGATTCTCAATCTCAGACTTAAACCCAAAATAAGGAACTAAGGGTTTAATGTTTAGGGTTTTAGCTCATGGTGTAGGATGAGCTGGAGCACCAAGCAAGCTTTTCAGATATGGAAGTAAACCTAAGAAAGTAGGAGAAGAGTCAGGCATGGAGTGCAATGGTGTTTCTCAGAAACAGCCTGGCTGGCAGCACAATGGCTCATGTCATGCTGTTAAGAAATAGCATCTCAGGGTCTGAAATGGAGCTTAAGTTTACAGGAAGGCCTTCATCTTGAGTATGGGATCTGCTTTCATGATGATCCTCTGGTGTACAGCAGTTATAGGAGAGGTTTATAGGTGTGTGATAATTTAGTCTGTCATTTACTGATAGGCTCACCTCCCTTTGTGCAAATGAACCTTAAAGGGAGATGATATAATCATGTTAGCAATTGCTTTAGCTGAGAGAAGTAATAGTGTTCTCTCCTAGGTCTTCAGCTGCTCAACAGTTCATGTGAGAAATTCCACTTCTGAGGCTAAAACTTCCCTGTATATACCAGCATTTATTTATTTTTGGCTTTTCTGAGAATAGAAGGTTTCAGCCACACTACGGTAATGAAAGAAGAATGAAATGGGATTTTCTTTGTCCCCAGAAATGTTGGTTTTAAATGTCCTTTCAGCTGAGTGGATGAAATTGTAAAATCAAGATGTGACAGTGATGCTCCAGAATTCTCCAGGGGTGTTTGAGCTTGACTTCATGGTTTCATGCAGTTTTTTGTGGCTGATACCGAGCCGATGAAGCAGACTTTTCCAGTTCATTTTTTTCTGAAGCATGCAGCTGAGGAAAGACTGACTACAGAAGCATCTGCAGCTAATTTAGCAGCATAATCCAATGTAGGATATTGCTGTAAATTGCTACAGAGACCTGGCATGGTTGGTGGCCAGTCTAGAGAAGAATCTTTTGTGTGGCTGTCAAAATCAAGATGCCTCAGTTTCTTGTGCTCATATTTAAATCACAAGGAGCACACTGAAGGAGAGGCAGCACTTTTCTAGAGTTTTCCAGTGGTCTGAAATGGCAAATAATTTATCAACAGGGAGGTGTTGCTTCTCTTTCCGATTTTCCTTGGTCACCCCCAGGAAGCTTTTTGATTGAAGGTAATTAGTGGAGCAGAGTATTTTGCCAACCACATTTAATGTTGGCATGACTGCCAAGTCCTCAATGCTTTCCTCAAGCACCTCACAGTCCAAATGGGCAATTGAAGATGGTTTCCTGGTAAAAGTCATGTCCAAACTGGTGAGAAGAGGAGAATACAGAGAGTAGCTGATGTCTGAAGAAAAATGTGATGGTTATGTTTGATTTTAATTTTGTTCTTAAGCTCTTTCCAAGGAAAGACCTGGCTGCCATTGCTGCTCTGATTTTTCTTATCTCATTCCTTCCCTTCTGCTGGCCCATGTTTGAGTGATGGGATATGACCCCTCTTGCATTATTCCTGTCTCACTTCACAGTTCTCATATGTCTCTCTATTTCCTTCCTAATTTTTGTCATGATGTTAAAAAAAAAAAACAAAAAACAAAAAACAAAAAAACAAACCACAACTCTTTGATGGCACCACATGGGCAGAAAAATGTCTGGAGGATCATGTCATTCAGTCTACACAATGCTTGGATCTCAGCCATTCTCTGAGTTCATTGCTTACATGACCTCTAAATATTTATTTTTGAAATGGGTTTATAAATTGCTACGGTTGATTAAAAGACTCCTGAAAAATGTGACTTTTTCTAAACACATGCGGAATGGTAGTTGGTTTTAACAAAACAAGACAACAAAAGAAGCAAATAACTTGTTTAGTTTTACGTGAAGTATCTTCTATGCAAACCTATATGTTGTTTTATCTTTAAATCTGGTGGGTAGAAGCTGAACAGCCAGTATATATTCAGAATGACCATAGCCTTGGCAGCAACTCTGAACTCATATATCAACATTTCTAACATGAGATGTGACCATAATTTTCTTTCAACAGCAACATTTTGGGGGTTTATTTTCTTTTGGTTTTTAGTGTATTCCCCTTGTGCTTTTTGCTTGGACAAATACTGTGTCTTACATGATTAAAATCTAACTCTCTTACTAGTGTATATTTAAATTGCTTTGCCCTGTATAAACAGGCAGATCTTGGCTCCAACTCTACATTAGTATGTGAGACGTCAGATTGTTAAGACCTCTGGTTAATTGGAAATCAGTTTATGGGAACTAATTGTCATTGCTTTGTGGTGAAGGCTTAGTGAAAGTGTCTTAATAGAAATGCATAGGTGACTGTAAGGGTCAAACCCAGATATGAGTGTGGGGAAGCCCATAGTCTAAAGCTAATTTGTTGAGATACAAGTGCTTATCCAGTCTTTCATTGTTGCAATGATAAACAGTCAAAGCACCTTCAAGCATATTTGCCAGGTAAACTTATATGAGTAGGTCTGCCGTGTGGAATTTGAGTATGGATGTATAACATATTTGGAAATCTTTATTTTTTTCAAGTTCTTCATACCAGGGCATACAAAACTTATCAGCCTACTCCAAGAGGCGTAAAGAGCCCTGTCAAACACAGATTTATGACAGATTTTTATTTGCCGTGGCAAGTTATGTGGCAAGTATGGCAACGTAAAAAGTGCAATATTTGAGGAGGTAAATGGCTCAGTCTGCTAATCTTGCTTTCTAAATAGTACCTGAGAGTACAGATTACTAGCTTTGCCAAAATCAAGCTTTAGGAAAAGTAAATTTGACATCTTATTTTGATGGTGTATGTGGGTGAGGGTAATACTATTCAGCTACAGTGTTTAATTATAATTACCAATTTAAAAAATAAAATAGCACTTTGAGAGCATGTTATTACACTAACATGATCCAAATCCAGCTTTCATTGGAGAGCCCAACTGCATAAAATGAGCGCAATTTTTGAAGTTAATACTCCTTTACCACACAGTGCCTCCACACACAACGGGCAATAACATCTGTATAATGGGCCATTTCTATCGCTTTAATCACCACTTACTGCACTCTTACTGGTCATTAGTTCTATAGATTAATGACACAAACATGGATTTATTAATGCTGTAAGCCTGTGGAAAACAGTGGGTCAAATTAGTGTCTTTTTCATAACAACATCTGATGGGCTTTTATTAGACCTGAACATGGTGTGTCACTTTCTACATTAAAAATGTCTGCTTGTGAGCCATTTCAGGTTGCATTTATCACTTGATTGTAACCTTTTGGTTTGTGAAAAACTCTCCCAATTGCTAGCAATTCCTGATTTAAGGGATCAAAACCTATTTGGAAATAACTTTTTACCTCAGAGTGAAATGTTTTTCTTTTAAAATAGTGCTTCTTCACATGTAATGTTGACACAGTAGAGACCCCTGAGTTCCTTGAGAGGATAAGATATGCACGATATGTGTCTCTTAATGTGACTGTTCATAAACCAATTTGCTGCTGGACTGCAGCCTGAAATGCAAAACTGGACAAAGAAACGAGTTTCTGATGCAAAATTAGTTACTAGTAGTTAGTGCTCTTTGGATTTGAAGGAGTTAATATACAATTTTAAGGAGTTAATCAAACCTTGTTTTTGTAATGCACCAGTCTGTGCCATGTCCACACAACCATGAGAAAATCTCTGAGATGGTTAGAGACTTCAAAAGCTCTGTAAGTCAGTAAAAATCCATTTCTTCCCCTTGTTTGTGTAATTTGCCATCAGGTTATTTAAGGTCACTTCTAAGAAGGGCTGATGAATATTAATCTTATCTGCTACCCCTTATGAACCTGTTCTTAAGTTCAAGGTTAGATGTTGTTTCTCAATTTGGTTGTCTTTTAGTAGCAATGAACTATTTTATTTACAACATTAGCAAGTGTGTGGTATCTCTTGTCTGTAATGCTCCACAGCTGATGAAAAGAACCATAGAAATTGTTGAACCTTAGAACAAAGGACATGGACTTCTTAGAGGTACATTTTAAGGAGTTGTTGAGTTCAGTGGGTTTTTTTTAGTGTCCATTCCTGTGCTCTGAGAGGTGTGCTGCCCTATCTTCCACTGGCTGGAAAATCTGGGCATCTCCTTCTGTTGGTCTGATAAAGACAGTCCTTGTATAACCCATCCAAAAAAACCTCCAATGGATGGGCTGTTGGGGCCAGGTCCTTGTGGGAGAGAAGGTGGCACAGTCATTTTGTAAGCAGAGGATAAAGAAAGGACATGCAGAGCCATGGAGTGGCATATGAATCCCAGGCAGTTACTTTGATAGTGCATAGGGAAAAGGAGAGGAGAAGGATTCTGAATCCTTAAGAAATCTTTCTTCTTGATATATGCAGAGATTCAATTTCCCTGTGCTGAACCGGAGACAGCTGGTATTCCTCCAGACACTGAGGAAGCTGGGCGTCAGCACTGTCTGCTTCAGATAAGATTAATAATGTATAGATTCATGGGGAATGGAGCCTAATCTGTTGGGATGCCACAGCAAGCACTCCTAATGAGGAGGAGCAGCTGCCTGCTTTGGGCCTTCTGAGGGGAGCAAGAGGAACCATCCAAGACAGATTGGGATTGCCTCCTGTTCCTTCTGCAGGCAAGTTACTCACACCTTATAGTAGACTGTGTTGAATGCAGCACAGATCTGTGGATGTGTGATCATGTCCAATTCCTGGCTCTGTATGCTTCAAAACTCTCTTAGAAAAAATGACCCCACAACTGAACACAAGAATACAGCAGAAGGAACTTTTTTTCACCCTTGCATAGCAGACTACAAGTGTGCTTAATGAAATACATGCTAACACAAGTCTTGACCAACAAACCAGAACAGCAGCAGTTTTTTGAATTAAAATCCTCTGCAGTCACTTCTGCTTCCCATTTTCAAATTGGAAGTTGAGAATTGTTTGATCTCTTGAACTGTACACAGGTTGGAGGCTTTCGACCTATCTCTTTTTTTGTCAGCCAGAGTATTGTTCAGAGCCATGGAGTGATAGAACTTGGTAGGCTCAAGCTCTTTTGGGCTCCCTTCTGAGGTTCTGGCTATGATCTGCCCAAACTTGCAGTTTTGAAGACAGTTTGAAGTTTTTAGGGTCAGCCTAAGGTGAAGTGCACCATGTTATTTACCTTTCCACATCCTTGGATGCAATTAAAAGATATGGCATGAGTGAAAAATAGAAAATCAGGAGGGGAATTCTAGATCACTTGAGGCTGCAGCATGTAAGTGCTGGAACTGTCACGCTTTCCTGGTACAGGCTTCCCAGTCCTGGTGCCTAACCTGAGGCAGGGAGAGCTATAGCAGCTGTTCCTTTCCTGCTGGCTTGAGCACAGTGTAAGTGGTAGCCCAGTGGGTGTTAAGTATATCACTCAAGCTCTTCTGAAATCTGAACTAAATACTTGGTTGCCCAGTGTGAACAAAACAAAACAAAAAATTAAAATGACTGAGGCTTGCAAATCTGTGCAGAGACTGATGCTTCAAATAAAATGTTCAGGTTTTGTACTCTGTTCTGCAGTAAAAATTTGATGCTTTTTCCTTTTTGAGGTTTGCAGTCCAAGCTCTTGAAGCATTGGTTTCACAATTACTGCTAAGCATGAATGGCTGATTTCCAGCCTGGAATAACTTTACATGCTCCAGAGAATGCCATTACCTTTGCCCAATTCTGTGATTAGTTACTGTAACAAATTATTACTGTAATTGTTGGGGTAATGGCAACGCAAAATAGAAAGTCTGTGGTACTGTTGGGTTAGCAGAAGCAAACAGAAAATAATGAACTAGGTGCCTTGCTAGAGATGTGACCATAGGCCTGTTGTCAAAGGAAATCCATTATCATTCTCTTAAATCACATTTTCTTCTTTGCTCCTGCACAGAAGTGGGATGTGCTTTTTTATCCTGCACAGAATAATTTCACCCTGGAAAACTAATGTAATTCGTGCTTTGTTTTAATTGGGTTGGGTTTTGTCAGGTTTATGGATACACTGGGGTTAAGTCTTACTTCTCTTACTTTCCCCCCAGCCTCTTCAGTGCCTGTCTTTTTAAAAGATTTAGGTGACAACAATGAACAGCTGGCAGAGTTGGGCTGCATTTGGCCTGGTGGTGTAGCAGGGAGGGACTTGATACTCCTTCACAGGGGTAGGAGCTTCCAGGAGCAAGTGTGTTTCCACTCCTGTGTGACAGTGCCTCTAGCAGGGACCAAGGAACCATGGCTGTCCAGACCCTGAGTAGGGGGTGCAGCAGCTCACCCTGTTGAGAATGGGAGAGGGAGGGAAAAAAAGCATTTTCTACATGACAACAAGGAGAAGTGTTCTGCCTCAGAATTCGAGCTCTTCCTGCCACCACTGCCACTGGCTTCAGTGCTATGTGCTGGCTGCCCTTCTCTTGGGTTTAGCCCTTTCTGCTTAAATACTGTCTTCAGGGGTTTTCCTGGTCCTTTTTCATATTGTCTGGATCTTTTTCTGGTTTTTACATCCCTCTTGGAGGAAGATTTGACATCTACTGCTGCTGCTGGATGGGGACAGTGTGCAGCCACCTCTGCAGGTCACATTTAACTGATACTGGGGTCTGCACTGTCTCGGTAGATGCAGGGAAAGTACTGGGCAGTTTAACATTTCCATTTCCATACAGTAGCAAAACAGTGGTGAATTAATGATGCAGAGGAGAATGCACAAGAAAATTTATGCGTTTTCTGAATTTAAATATATAAATGACATCATCTTATGGGCCTAATGACGTACTAGCTCAAAACTTGCTTATTTTGGGATCTGGTTCTTTGTTTGCCATGTATTTCTATGCATGTTTTGTCAGACTTTAAGCATGACTTCCTTAAGCCTGGATTATACAGAAAATGTATATTACACTGCACCATGTGTTGAACCCTGAACATCCTGCTTTTATCTTGTCATGTTATCTCATATTATTATGCTAGTTCACTGCTGAACTTTTTAACCAATTGCATGTGGCTCATCTTTATGATAGAGAAATATTTTAAATTAAAATGCTTTATCAATACAAATAAAAACCCTTCTTTTGTAATTAGGAATGTCTTTGTGCTTTTTAATGAATACAAGTATTGAAGAGTTATTTGGTTTCTGATGCTATATTTGACATTCCACAGACACATGATTTTAATGATATATAGTTGAAATGTCTTTTGAAAGCCTCTATAATAAAAATAGAAGAAAAATTAGATTACCTCTGAGACTTAAAAGAACTGTTGAAGAATTTATTAGAGCAATGTTAAAGTATGCTGTAAAATGAGTCATGTTCATCTCCAAATTGATCTGGAATGTCTGGGGATTCAGAATGCTGTACTACTTGGATTAATTAAAATGTAGTCAGCTGAAACCTTCATTATAATCAAAATTGTTCCCCAGGGTTATACCTTCATGACTGTCCTGGTGTAGCCTTCCAGTCCTGACCATTGCTGAGCTAAGTAATTAGTTCATTTTAAAACAAAAACAAAAGGATAAAATTATCATGACAGTACTTAATGTATTGTTTGGGGTTTTTTATTTCTATGCTTGGGCTCTGTTTGATATCATTAATTGTATATAGCCATTCTTTCTGCTCCCAAAGACAAACAGTGAGAGACAAAATATCTCTGATGTGAGGGTTACGTTGTTTCCCATACTGTAAGACATGGAATATTTTACAGTTGCTGTTTTCTGTAACTTTGGCTAAGACACTGATCTCCCTCTGCAGATGTGCTGCCTATCTCATCCCTGTTGTGCTGTGGGTAGTGTTCTGCTGCACAGGGGTTTCCTTATCAGCAGTCCTGTAGTAAATCAACAAGGTGGAGACTGCATTTCCCAACAGGGTCTCGAAGGAAGAGCTCACATCATGTGAATTCGTACAGGATACCAGAGGACATCTCCCTTACGGGGCTGTCTCCAAAGCTCCGGCTTCAGGACCTAGATAAAGCACTGCTTCTGTCTCTCCCACCCCGTGTATATTCTGGCCCCAGCTTTGCAGAGTCTGTCAGCAGTTTGTCCTTGAGCTGGATGCAGTAGTGACACCCTCTGGATAAGACCAACCCTTATCTTTCTCTTGTGTCATGGCATGGGCACTGTCCCAGAAGCTGCTGACTAGCAAAGATATGACAAAGAAGGTTTTGATTGTGGCTGTCAATACTGGATCCTAGAGATTGTAACTCAGAATCAAAATGCATCTGACTGAGTTGTGGCTCTGACAGAGTGAGCCCCAAGTTTGTTCTTCGTATTAATGATCTGAATGCAATGGGTTTGGATTCTCAAAAATACTTTTAAAAATGCTCATGCTTTTTCAAGTGTCCTTTCTGCCAAAATATAACGAACAACTATTATATTCTCCTATAGCACTTCCAGAATCCCACAGAACTTTTTTTATTTAGGCTCCAACAAACCCCATTAAGGGATATTTCTACATTCTTTTTTTTTTTTTTTTCCAGTAAGACAAGCTGAGGTGAAAAAAGTGCTAGTGGTTTGCTAAAGGCCAAGTAGTCCCTCTCAGTGCATCAATGCATACTCCGAATCTCTTTAGCATAACAAAGCACATACATGCACCTGACTTCCATCCAAATAAATCTTCTAGAACTCCCTCCTCTGACCACATGCACTGGGCATTTACACAAAGCAAACACAGCTCATCTATGCAATTGTAAAATAGAATATTGACTGCTTAGTACCTACTTTTGTAGGTACCTTTTACTACCTAGCTTTGTACTTTCAATAATAAAAATGTCTTCAGTGCTAGCAGTTCTGTTTAAGTGACATGCCACAGGAGAGGACAGTAGGGAAGAGTCTAGCTGTGCCTTCTGCAGTGATCACTCCATGCCCTGCACTGTTTGATGAAGCCTGATATTTCTTCCTTTTGTTTCAGTGTCAAAGAGCAAATTTTATGAGAAACCCACCTTGTACATTTATGACAGGGAAATCTAAAATGGAGTAATATCCAAGCTACCAAAGAGATTTGTGAAATTCTTTGCCCACGTAAGGAGCCAATCTCTGGGAAGACTCAATAAACCTATAATTAGACTTCATGGTCTGCACCTCAGATAGCTGGAAGTTAGATGAAAGTTAGTGTGAGAGGGAGCAAAGGCTCTGTTTTCCCCCCTTCAAGAGCCTCAAGTTGCAAAAAAGGTTATATCATTTCAACCTCTTGGTGTCTACTAGTCTGTGTTGAGAAACTCCATCACAGCCTGGTTGTGTTTCCTTCTAAGTGGGTTGGTACTGGTGAGTGGGTGAATGTTCAGCAAGGAATGTGCATCCCCTTGGCTTGGCTGAGTGAGAAGAACTGCACAGCAACAGCAAGTGCTTGAGCACACGAGCCCTGACACATCATCTCAACCCTTCATTTTTCTCATATACTGACAAGTTCATCCTGTACAGTCTCACTTTCTTCCCAAGTGGGACTTCCTTGCCTTCCTCCTTGCCATCCCCCTCTTTCAGGCAGGTGTTGTGAGAGCGGACATGCATCAAGTTGTACTGGATGACATCTCTAAGCGTTGTGTTAGCTTGGGAAAATGCAGTGACAGGAAGAGTGGCTGCTGCTCATTTGCTATTTAAATTGAGTACTCTTAAAGACAGACAAGATGGTGTAAAATGCCTATTTTTACTGTACTTTCTACATGATTTTTACATTGTTTCTTTAGGGAGAGTATCTCAATTAATTGACTTCCATTTAGAGGGTTTTTTCCCTCCTTCATTCATATATTCACCCACAATATTATTTGTGATTAAGAAAAGTGCATGAGGACTGTGCTAAAATACAACCATGTTGTAAATACTGATTTTTTTGTTTGTTTGTTTGTTTTTGCAATGTTATTTGTGCTAGGGATTGGACTCTGTTTTCCTGTTGAAGTGAATGCCTGCAGATCAGATTGGTATACTAAAAAGCTGGCTGTGAGTGAAAGTAAGAAAGTTCACCTCCAAGGATTTCTTCTAACAGGACTATGTATCATTTTATTTAAAATTGTAATTTACTGTTTTGCAGCTATCTATATGCACTTTCACCCTCTGGTGTTTGACACAGAAGAACTCACAGAAGTGTTGTTGGATTACTTTCTGTGGCATTTTAGCATCAGTAGTGGTCACTGTGAATTTGCTGCAATTGAAAGAACTTAGGCTTATGTAATGGAAGATAAGAAATTTGTGTCAGTTTTATATAATCCAAATTTAACTGTTTCTTCTTGCATAGCTTAATGCCACACTGTGTAGGTGGGGTTGTCATTGGAAATTGTTTTAAAGTTGATGAGCTTCATCTTCTCATGTGAATGGGTTGTATACCCATCCTGAATAATCACCAAAGTAAGGACTGAGAGCCAGAAAATTGTACTGAGTAGGATCACAAAGTTGTCTGGGCAAGAAGTAGGTCACTGAGTGTAGCAGATTGTGGTCTGCCTGCAGTTTTCCTGCGTTTAGAGCTGGCATTTGCAGCTGACAAGCAGCGTGGTGCTGCAGGCCTGAGGAGCACCTCACTGTTCCAGGGCATTTCTTGTCCTGTGCCTTACTGTGCTTAGTTGTAAGCATGAAGATTTATTGTGCTTTGAGTACACAACACTCAGTTTGCCACAGTGATATTCTGTGATGCAAAGCATGAAAACCAGTGCTGGAGATCTTTCCGTCAGTCCCAACACTTGTATTGGACTAAAAGAAAATGCAGATGATGAGTCTGTTCCTCTCCTCAAGGCAGACAGTTTTCTGCAAAGACATATCACTCTACGAGCAGGGCAACCTATGGAAAAGTTATGTTGTTGGAGTTTTTTCCTTCCTATTTCTGAAAGATGGATTTGTGAAAGCAGGTCAGACAAAGGTTGGGGTTATGTGCCTGGTTGTGGATATGAACTTTGATTTCTTTCCCTGTCCGTATTACTAGTAAGTCTTAGGGGAAAGTGCTGTTTAGCTGAATGACTATAATTATTTAATTATCTTTTTGCTTAATTAAAACTTTTTTTAATTATTAAAAATAATTAAATTTTTATGTGTCTATAAGTATCTCTCTTTCCTGTACAGCATATATTGGCATATCATCGTCTTGGCATATCCCTTCCTGGAAATTATACTCAGAAGTTGTGGCAATAGTCACTAAAGGTTTTGAAAGAAAATTTCAGTGTAGGATTTAAGGGAAAGCTCCTTCAGCAGTTGTAGCCACCTGTCTTCATACCAAGTTCTGTGTTCCTCCCTTATGCAGGTATACACGCAAGCTGTACCCAAGTACTCACAGACTGACTCCAAGGGCTGCCTTTAACTTTCTCACACTCTTCCAAGCCCCTTTTGAGTGTCCCTGCCTTGATGCCAGCTGCAGCACCAGTTCTGCATTGATGGTGGTGGGTGGAGATGAGTCTTGTGTCCTGCAGGTGGACTGCAGAGCTGTGTAGCATTGGTGCTGGGGCACCTGGCAGGACCTCTTGTTAAAGGTCTTTCTTGAGGTATGCTTTGACTCTCCCCAAAATCCCAACTTGTTTTTGTCTGCTCAGCTCGGCAGGGAGGGATTAAAATCCCAGGGTTGTTTGTTGTTTGGTTGCACCGGAAGAAAGCCCCCAAGGCAGAAGGTAAATACAGTGAGTGAAGCAGGGGATCTGACTGCTGGTGGGACTTGTCCCCCTGGCGCTGTTTGGATTTACCCATCTGGCTCTGGTCCTGCTTACACCTGTCAGCTGAGAGGGACAGTGCCAAAGCAAGGAGTGAGTGAATGTCCTCTTGGAGCTTTGCCTGGCCAGCTGGCAGCATACATCATCAGCCAATCTTTCCCTTCCTCCTCCTCCACAGCCTTGGACATGTCATTCAATATGTATGGCCATGCCCTCCCACCACAAGGGAGGAAGGTGGGTTTCAGCCCCATCAGCCCCTCTAATAGAAATGAAGGGGTTTAGTCTTTCTTTCTTACATGAGAGGAGAAAAAAAAATTTCCTCCTTTTAATTTACTATTTTAAAATTTTTCACGTGTATAGTGGTCTCCACTAGAATGGACATATTGTGCCCATTGGAGACCACACCTTAGCAAGACAAAGCTAGCTCGCAGTGCTGGAAATTTTTAATGGAGTTTTATGAGGAGAGAATAGGAAGACGAAGAACCCACCAAGTAGGATTGGCTCCAGAAAGAGGTTAGAAACGGATTGAGGTTTGTCTACCTTAGAATATGAAGCTTGTTCTCTCAGATGTGCTTATTTCTAGCTTCTTCTGGTAATGCTATGCCCGTATTCATCATCATACTGCCATTTTCCAAAGCTGCCATCCTGTCATCTCCGTGTCAACAAACGTCCCACCAGTTTGGGTGACAGACACATTTTAGGCTCAGTTTTTGTGGCGAGGGTGTGATGACCCTTCCTTCAAAACAAGCCAGTCCTGTCTGCCACTGTGACACAGCAGTGTTCCTGTCCATCTGCCAGGGGGTGTTTGGGAGCACTGCATTAGTAAGCTCAGTCACAGCACTACTGCTTTTTTTTAAGCCAACCATACATCCCTGCTGTCTTTAGTATTGATGGGGGAGTAAGTAATATTTTCCCATGTGCAAATGGAGAATAGTACCACAAAGTGTCATAAAAACTAAGTTGATTCATTAGGCAAAGCCTGAACATTGAAAATTTATAAAGATGTATATTTCCCCTTTTCTATCAGTGTAAAACTACTGTTTATAAGAGATTGTTCAGATCTTAGACTGCACTAGATGCTTTTATACTGATGCCTTTTACTTGCTGATAAATTTGATAAATGCATTTGCAGTACTTCAGTAACCCTCCTTTAACAGCCTCTTCCTCAAGTTCTCGCAATATAAACCTTCTGGATGAATCAGAGTTATCACATGCAACACAGTCCAAGTTGGTTTCATGACATGCTACCATAATTTTCATTTGTTAAACAGTCTTAGCACTGCTAGGAAGGTATTTTGTGTGAAATGGATTGTGTTTATTACTTCTGTCAAATAAACTTAACACTCAAGACTCCAAGCATAAATTACTAAGCAAAATCAGAAGCAAAGGATGAGAAGATATTATGGTTGAGAGTGAGCAAAATGAAAAGTTTTTTCAGCAGATAAGACTTTTGCCAACTTAGAATGTTTAATAGCCTGATGCAGACATTGTTTAACCAGGAGCTGTATTAAGAAAAGACAACCTGAAATAAGTACAGGAATTCACCCAGTCACCTTAGCTGAACTCACAGTGACTTCTCTTGCTCTTTGCTGAATTGTAATGCAGAATCTGTCTGCCTTTGTTTAGTTGCTTCTACTAAGGCTTTTACACAGTGATTATGTTGTGCAGTAGGAGTTGGTGCTGTCCCATAAGTGTTTGGACCTTTGGATCAAGAGGACCTTCCTACCCAGTTTCTTCATGTGACCATTCCTGTGGCCTTGCTGAGGTTGTGTTGCATTAGAAAGTGTGTGTGTGTGCCAGTGCTTAATCCATGGCTCCAGAGTGTCTTTACACGACAACATTCTCCTCATGTTGGATGCACACTTCAATATCATGAAGGCCATGTGACCTGAAGTGTTAGGATCTCCTAACAGGCAGGTATGCAATGATGTATTCTGTCCAGAGGTGTTTTCTCTTAAGAATCACAACAGTTTAAAATGAGGAAAATTGTTGAGCCATACGTGTTTTTAAAAAGAGAAGCAATGCTGAACCAGTGCATAGCATACAGTGGAAAGGAAACCAAATAAAATACGATCTGTAATACTGCCTGTACTCTGGAGCTGAGCAGCTTTGGAACTATAAAGGGATTTGAGCACGTGTTCATTTATTAATTTATTTTTTACTCATATCTGTGCCATTTGCAGCAAGCCCTATATTGCAAACTTGCTGCCATGCTTGCTCATATTGTGCAAAAGAATGTGGCTGAAACTTCACTCAGCACATCTAAATGCATGCCTGTAAATGTAACTATGTGCATATAGCCACACATTTGGGGTTCTCTCATTTTCAGAATGATAGAGTCTAGTGGCATGGCTGTGTGTTTTTTACAGTAATTTAAGCAGGTAAAAATTAGATAGTATATATTCTCTTACACATGCTGATACCCTTTTATTTTCCTATTTCTTATAGACAGTGGTAATGAGAATTTATATTTTTACATGGAGAATTTCATTATCCAAAAATACCCTTAATACTGACATGCAAAACTGATGTAGCAGAAGAAGCGTATCTGATCCAAATCATTAACTGAGCTGTAATTACAATGACAATACAAAAATGAAGCAACCTTACCTTAGCTCAGTAGAGTCTTTTTGCTCTATCCCAGGCAGTTTCCTCCCCTTATTCAACTGAAAAGGGAAAATCCACTTAAATAAAGAAAGATAAGGACTGGAAGAGTGAGTGATTTAAGGAGTTCTCATCTGAACTGCTGATCCACTTGTTTTTAGCAAATTGCAAAAAACCTCGATCCAGCAGTAGCTCAGAGTGACTTTCCTATTCTCGTGTGTTCTGTGGGCTGAGAATCTGCAAGAATAAACCTGAGACGGTGCTGCAAGAGAGAGACAGCGGGGGGGACCTTGGCACGGAGTTGGACCAAACTCTAAATATAGCCCAACCCACTTTCTGTGCAATTCTCTTCATACTCTGAAGGCAGATGACCTTGTCAGAAAGCTGACCTCCTGGTATGTCCCCCTCTTAGTAGAGAAGATCTAAGGGAACAGGACTGCAGCATAAAGGGACAGAAAAGCAATCCGCCATCTGCTTGCAGCAAATGAATTTAGGTATGGGCTCTTATTTTCCCTTAGAACTGATTGACTCATAATGTGCTTTAGTTGATCATTTAAACAAATGAGCTGTATGTCAGTTCACAAAAGGCTGTGCAGATGAGAGACTACATTGTAATTGTTAGTCTTAAATAGAGAGCACTGACATAGATGACAAGCCCGATGCCTTTCCTCCTCTCAAAAACCTTAATGTGTCAGAGTGTGCAGTATTGCCCTAAATGCTTCTCACTATAAAAAAATTACCTCTCCTTTTACTTGTTCTTATAATAAGTAAGACTTTTTGGAAAAGTGATTTAAATCCACAAATGTATATTCTAGTACCATATACATTTGGGATGCTAGGATAGCTTAAAAGGGAATATCAGAG
This sequence comes from Onychostruthus taczanowskii, assembly GCF_017590055.1. Classification (NCBI taxonomy): domain Eukaryota; kingdom Metazoa; phylum Chordata; class Aves; order Passeriformes; family Passeridae; genus Onychostruthus; species Onychostruthus taczanowskii. Next base: position 2,965,538 of record NW_024505118.1, read on the forward strand.
ATCAAACTGCAGAGGAATGTGAAGTATATGCAGAGGAGAAGGAAGCAAAGAATAAGAGGAATAGAAATATAACCCTTGTGCTAGGGAACTGGTTTTTAACAGATGTTTTGTAATCTGGGGAATTTGCCACTCTAACTCTGTGTGGCACCATGTCAGGGTATTTTGTTCTTAGCCTGAAGGAGAGTTTAACTTGATATGAGTCAACCTGATACTCTGTCAGATGGAGACCTGATACTTTTATGTCATATGAAGGCTTCTAAATAAAAAAAGCTTCAGAAATCAGATCAGCTCAAAATGTCAACTTTCATTTTGTGTATAAAGATGGGTAGGAGAGCTGGGATAAAAGACTGTTTGCAGTGTTGTTCTTCAGTGGGATATATTTTTTGGTGGTGACATCTGTCTGAGTGTATGCTACATGATATGCATGCGTGCAGTTTTCCATGTACAGAGAAAACCTGAGAAAAGTCAGGACTGTGATAACTGCATACTACAGATGTGTGCATCTGCAAAATATCCATGAGCCAAAAAGGTGGGAATGGTATCAGTAGTCAGTAAAGTAGCAATATGTCTCTATGAACAATAATTTATGCTGTTAAGTTTTTGTGAAGTGTGCTATATACCCTTTTAATTGCAGCCTACTATTTCTGGCAAGTTCCACTGTATAATTTTATCATGATCTATAGACTTGAAGTGCACAGTATCAGCCAGACTCTCTGTTACCCTCACAGCAAGAACTGCAGCTGTGAGCCACAGCTGCTTCCCAATACAGAGAACAGTAAAAAATCACAAATCACTGGCAGTGTTAAGGGAGACATCACATCTGCAACCACGCTACATTCCTGGCTGAAACTCAGTCATAGTCAGACCTAGGCTAGACACCACCCATTAAGTAGTTTTATGGATTTATCCAAGTTCATCTTTCCTCCCAGTTTACCTCTTTCTTCCCCATTAACATGAATAAATGTTTGTCAGAAGTTAATATTATAACAAATGAAGAATGTTGGTGTTTGATTTTGAAGAGAGGACCTGAAAAAGGAACAAGTCCACCTCCAGATAGGTGTATATTGAATAGCACTGTGTCAGTAGTGAAATTCTGAATGTACAGGTCACCAACATCACTAAACACGGATAGCATTGTGCTGCCTGTGCTCCAGGGTGGTACCCTCATGAGAGCCACACCAACCCTACCAGTTCCAGCTCCACAGTGCCACTGCAATTCCACCCCTCTCTCTAGTGCCAGGATATTGAATTCACCACAGATCCCTTCGTTCAGATCAAGAAGGTGATGAGGATAAGGGAAGGAATATATACTCCTTCCCAGCATGAGTAATATACTTTTCACCCTCTTTTTCACCAGCTTTGCTGCTTTGCAGCAAACAGCAGCTTCCATACAAGATAGATGGGTCTTAGAAAAAGAAGGAATCACAGTGCTTGGTGGGTGTTAAAGCACAGGCATAGTCATATTTTGGAAGGAACTGGGCCATACACTTCTCCCATAGGAATATTGTGGAGAAGGAGTGATTTCTTGCTCATACAAATAATGCACTGGTTGGCTTTGGGTGGGAGTTAATCTTTGAGGAAGCTTTTATAGAGTGGCCCTGGTTCATGGGTACAGGGCTCTAAATGTTGCGTGACCAACCCCAGTGATGCAAACTTCCTGGAAGAAGGGGAAAAGGCTTGAAAAGTGGTTGTACATGTTCATCAAGATGGATGGAAAAGTGCTTGGTTTGACAGCTGTATACACTCAAGTTTTCTTTAGGATGACTTTAATTTTTCTGTCTGCACCATGAAGATGAAAATGCAATAGAGTCTGGCCCTAGTTTGTGCCTAGCTTTTCCTGAGCTCTTGTGTTTTCCTTGTGATTCTGAATGGGTTTTCTACATATTTGTTGTTTTTAACTGCCCAGCTTCCTTTGGTAGCATTTTCTGTGGAATGAGTTTGGTCTGACTTTTCCAGAGCCCAGGCAGTTTCCTTTCCCAGATGCCTGTGTTGAGACTTATTTCAAGCCAGGCTCATGGGATTATCTCTCAACATGGTTGAACATTCTGTAACTAGTATGTGTGAGCTTTTTTTTCTTTTGCTTAACCCCAAATTCCTAGACATTTGTGGTTGTTTAAATATCCCATTGAGCATTTACAAGGTGAGATTGTGAACCATAATGGCTCAGACTGTTTCCAGTGTGGTCAGCTGTATCCTGGCTTGCCCTGTTCCTCTGCATTTTAGAGTTGGATAACGTTGTCTTATGAGCATAAACTGTTGAACAGGATTAAACAAAACAGTCTCCCATTTCCCCATCTCTCTAGAAATATGCTTTTGAATTAAACTTGGAGTTATAAGAAGATTATTGGAAGTTCCAGCATGAAGGATCGTTTTTGAGAAAAGAAAAAGAGTAGACTGAAGTGATTTGTGGATGTTATCTCAGCCTTCACTCATTATACCATTGGTCAGCATGAAGGATCGTTTTTGAGAAAACAAAAGAAAAAGAGTAGACTGAAGTGATTTGTGGATGTTATCTCAGCCTTCACTCATTATACCATTGGTGAAGGATACAAAGAACAGAACTGATTTGTACCCTGTGCTGAAGTCTCTGATTGCTCTTTTTTGGCAAGCTCATAATGAAGAAATTAAATTGGATGGCAGACAGTAAAAGGACCTGTCATGCTCTTGTCATGTCAAATCTTCATGTTTGTCCTTTGCTTACCGTGGGTTTTTAAACTCCAGTGACTAGATGAATACTGAGTTCTCTCTGCTTACCTTGGTGATGCTGTTTTCCATAGTCCAAGGCATAAGAGGGGTATTCAACCTTTACCTAGCAGGTGAAAAAGTTAATTCTTATTAGAAGGGGAGCGGCCTACTACTTTTTACCTCTGATCAGTCATGTTCTGTGGCTTTTCTACCATCTTTCTGTCTTACAGGCAAAATATAACAAGGAAAAAGTCAAATTATGAGGAGGGCGAGGCTGTAGCTGTACTGCAAGCTGGGCCTAATCTCGATCATATAAAATTTATTCTCCTCTGCTTACATATATACAACAGAGGATTTCCTCTGGTCTTATTCTCTGATATGCCCTGTATTTTGTCTCTTAATTCACTCCCAGTCAGCAAATCATGTCAAAAATTACTTTGTAAGTACCTGGTTTGAATATTAAAGTAAAAGTGTTTAAAAAAGGGGTGATGTAATTGTTCGAAATGTACTGTGGAAAATCCTTTGCATTACAGATAGTTATGTCTGTGATAAAAACCCAGTTTTTTATCATATCAGAGTATAATGAAAATTAACTTGATATTATTCTATTAAGACCTATTCTTTTTTTCTTGAATGAACAGTGATTTTAATTTAAATTATCCATCAGGGTAAAGAAGAGTAACCTAAGCTGTTATCCAGTCACAGGATTTATCAGGCAAAAATAGTTGTTTGTGCTAGAAATGCCTTTTGAACTACCCCAGGAAAGGGTTTGCATTTCCAGAAGAATGTTGTCTTTGTCTTTGTACTACAAGCTTTGGTAGTCCTTAGGAGCTGTTACAGGGAATTCCTACAGAATGTGGCTTGGCACAGGCTTAGCCTGGCTGGAGCGTGAAGAAGTTTATGTTATCTGAATGTTACCTTTGAGGACAAAGCTGAAGCTTGTTTGAATCTTTGAGAGGACTGTGTTTGTGCTGAGTCCCACACTGTTTGCCCTCAGGTGGGCCTCACAAGCACACTTGGAAATACCTTTTTTCAAATACCTTGGCAGGTAAAGTCTGCACTTTGAGGCATCCTCGCAGACATCAAAACTTACTGCTGTGCTGGAATGCACCTGTTTTGGGAAGGGTCTCCTTAGCTTGTAGGGATTAGAAGGCAAAACTGCCCAGACCAGGGGGACTGTGGATGGTTTGGGATGATGGAGCGCTGGCGCCATGTGTAATTCCTATGGAGGTTGTCTCAGCCCGAACAGAGAGGCAGCTCTGTCCTCAGTTGCAGCAAGCTGATAAAGTCAGAGGAATGGTTGCTAACTGGTAATGACCTGTAACAGAGCTTTCTGTGCAGCTTCCTAGCGACAATAATAAACAGGTACCAGTGCATTCAGTGTTCCCTCTTTAGTTCTAAATGGTCAAAATACCCGAATATTTTAAGACCCTATGAATGAAGGCACTTCGTTTGATTCATGTGCCCATTTTGCAAAAGCTAAACTGCAAAAATTGCCTAAGTTTTCCATTAAGCTGTAATATGTCTTTTGATACAATTAAATACTATTTTTTCATTTCTTGTGAGTATATGTTCTTGTATTGATTTCTAAGACTACATCTTGTCTTACTCTACTGCTTTAAATTATTTTGCTAATCCTTAGTCAAGGAGGTAAGGAGATTTTTTGTTGTTTGGGGATTTTTTCTGTAATGTGTCATCTAGATTTCTCAGTTGTGCCACTCACTGCACTTGATGCATGCCTGTGATGGGGAGAATTACTTATTTTTCTTGAGTTGCCAGGGGACCCTTTCTAATTTAGCCAGAGCAATCTGAGAAAAGAAAAGGATGCTGACACTGTCATAGCTATTTTTAATGCAATGGTTATGTGGTGATCTTCCCAAGGACAGATTGCTTTTGTGTCTAACATTTTTTATCTCATTTACTAGAAATTTCTAAAGTATTGCCGTGATAAATAGCCAGCAATTTGTCTGGAGAACAATATTAATAATAAAATTTGCATTCTTAGATATTCCGTGGTCTAGAAGTCCCCAAAAGAGCTTCATGGCTATTGCTTGGCCAGTTGGCTTTACACCATGGGCTCCAGGGTATCTGGGCTATTATTAGCCTTTTCAACAGGAAAATTCAAATCTGTCCACTGCCTACAGAGAGGGAATTTAGGGAGGATTGACCTGGTAGACATGAAAGAGATCCTCCTTTTGCGGTTAGCTGTGCTAGTGACACACAGCTGAGTAATTTGGGATTTGTCCAGGAGATGGTTTGGACTGTGTGAAATGCTGAGTTCTGTACCTCCTTCTCCCACTGCTATGCAGAACCTTTCCCTTTTGTCAGGGAAGTATGTTAATCCTTTTTTCTTAGTTAACCAACCCACCAGCCAGGCCTGCTACATTTAAAAGAGCTCATGTGTTCTTTGGGTACTGGTGGGCAGCAAGGCAGGACCTGCCTGAGCCCTGTGTTCTCTGCTGCCTCCAGGAGTGGCACTGTAGGGGTGTGCTGGAAAATACTGTCACTGCCACTTTTAGCCCAGCTACTGTGGTCAGCACAACTCTGCTGGCAACAGGAGCCCTCTCAGCTGAGCAAGGAGGAACAGGGACTTGGGAGCCAATTTTGCTGACAGCTGTTACATTTTACAGAAATTTAATTGACCTTGCACTGTGCGTACCTGATGGGACATGCAGGAGAGATGCAGTGAGAAAACTTCCAGGTAGTGCATTGACCTTGAGATTACTTAATCTGATTCACTGAAGATTGAGGCCAGTTTTTAATAGCAGAATTGAGAATAATAAGCAAGTCTCAGAATTTTTTTTTTTTCTCTGCCCCTCTTCTCCCTTCCTCCCCAAGAAAAATGGCAATTAAGAAAAGTCTCAAGATGTGCCCAACACACTTGGCATTTTAATTGGCATAAAATGTATTTCAATCTACTGAATTTAGAGGAGCACTCTAAGTATTTTGTCTCAGGTTAAGGAACACAGATCAGTGCAATTTAATCAACCAGTAAATAAAAATACCAGTTAGAACTCAGCCTGAAATTAATCCATCATAGCGCACCCAAACTATGAACTATGCCCACCTACAGCAAAACAACATATTTTTATTCCAAGTTTTCTTTTTAATTACATGTTGGTTGATTCTACATTATGAAGAGTTCTAAGAACCTTGCCTCCTTCCTCTCTCAAAAAGCTCCTTTTGTTTTCTTCATATTCCTGTCTTGTAACAGGCTTCCAATGGCTGGCATAATTTTTGTGAGCTGCATTTATTTTTATTTCAGTCGTAGGCTGGCTCAAACCACAACCTGCATTTCCCAAAGAATTTTAAGATTATTTTCAGTTATAACTTCTTGTTTATTTTGGGGCATTTGAAAGTGTCCTGCCTAGAAGAGTTTCACTTTTTCAGTCAGCCTTAGTTCTTACAGGAATTAATTATTTACGTCATTGTCATTATAACTTCTATGTTAATAATTTCAGAGTAGTAAAGTGGCATGTGAAGGTCAGAAGTCTCAGTAACGGTGAATCAGTCTAGCGAATGCAAATTTGTATGTACCAGCTATTTTGTATGGACAAAATTGAATTCACATCAAAGCACATGTCATTACATCCTATATCACTATGGTCTTGTTTGCCTTTAAAAATACCACAGTAAATAATGAAAAAATATGAATTCGTTGTGAATATATTAGTTAATAAAGGTGATTATTAAAGGGAATCTGTTATCTAAATATCTTTGTACTTTTTATGTGAATGTGTATAAACATGCTGAACATGCAGATGTGTGTGTGTTAATACAAGTGTTTACGTGTGTATAATTACTACACATATTTATGTACTTAGACTACATGCATATGTTAGTACTAAATTTGAAAGAAGTTAGAAATCAGCAGTGGCTGATTTTAAACAGTGATTTATATAAATGAAGAAGTCTTTGTGTGTGTGTGTGTGTGTAGCAGAAATGGCTTTTTCCATTTTTGCAGGGTTCAAAATAAGATCAAATATAAATACTTCATGGCTGGGAAGCCTGTTGATATGTGCCATGCTGCTGATGTAATACCAAAGCAAAACACGTGGAAAGTTGTGGAATTCCCTTTTATTTTTCTATATTGAGAGCATTTTGTGACTGTTCTGATGCCTTGGACGACCTTGTGGTTGTGTAAATGGCATCTCAGGGAAGCCGAGGCAGAGAATTGCTGTTCTCAACAGCATCACTCTGCAAGCAGTGTGTCCTGTCAGCACCCACTCCTTTGCACCTCAAGCCAGATGAAAGTCAACTTTCTATTAATCAGTTAGCTTCTGCATTTTCACCATCTTATTATTAAGGAAGGATTTGTGAAGTCTTCTGTTCTGGCATAGAGAGGTCTCCTGGGAAGCTCAGCACCTCAAAGTGGGGCAAACAGTGCTGGTCTGTTACAGACATGCTTGTGATCTCTGAGCTTCTGCATAGATTTGCATCAAGTTATGATTTATTTTGCGAGTAACCCCACAGACATCAAGGTAACTATTTGCAGAGAAAAGTACAAGTTTAATGTGAGCATGGAAGGCAGAGTCTGGCCTGTAGTACTTGGATGCCTGCAACAAAATGCTCCTGTCATCACAGGAGCTGACATGGTGTCACAAACAATTACAGCTTGAGATGAGCTGCTGTCCTGACTGGGACATGGGTGATTGTTTCTGGAATAGATAGAAAGTTCTCCAGTTATATGAAATAAAGATATTCAGGTACTACAGAAAGATGATCAAATTTGAACTGATGTTTGTTGAGTCTGAGTCTGTGCCCTCTTCTCTCACTTCTTGCTGAGAGCAGAGGACACTGCACCATGAAGTGCTGTCCAAAACTCAAATGAGCAGTGAACAGGTGGTACATTGTCAGGCTATTTCAGATATGGAAACCATTTGTCCAGTTTTAGATTGCTATTGCTAGCAGCATGTCTTTCAGTTGGGAGAAAGAGAAGAGGTTATTTAAGACTTACACAACTCCTGTTTGCCTTTCAGAGCATGCCAAGTAGGATTTTAGAAGGAATGCTTGCAGATCACTGGCAGCTTCCCTTGAATCTATTTGATGCAATTCTCATTTATTTTCAAGGTGAAACATTGGAAAGAGCTCACACAGCAGTTCAGTTCAGTGAAACATGCACAAGTTCATTTTGGAGTCAGTGTTTGGGGCTCAAGTGCAGTGGGCAAGACGGATGAAGAGGCAATTCTGATTTCTTTGATGTACTTCATTTATATTATCTCTCCACAGCCTGCTTCAATGCAGTGTGTCCAAGACCCCAGGGGTGTGGAGCTGGTGTGTGTTAAAGTTGGTCACTCTTTCAGTATCTCTGGAGTCAGGGCAAATAAGACAGAAATCAGTGATGGATCCCTTAAATACAGAAGCTGCCCTACCAAGATACAGCACAATAAATATGCCAGAGAAAGGGTGATCCACAGGACAACAAGGCCATGGTAATGGCCAGTGGTAACACTGAATTACCAAGACACCTTTTGAACTTTCTGGAGTATGCTGAATGATGTGATTTTTCAGCTTCTTCTAACAAAGTGTTGTATCTGAGATTCCAAAGTGCCTGGGGGACATGAGTGCTCAGTGACTTTGGAGAGGACTAGGCAGGAAAGATCTGCTGCTGTGCAGGGACAGCCATATGGTACTGGAGCACTTGGACATCCTCAAGAGAAAGATATCTGCTCTGTAATACAAGGAAAAGCTTTGTCCAACAACTTTGAGCTTTCTTTGTTGCCCTGTACACTTGCTGCCACGTGTTGTGCTGTACAGGACTAGGCACATCATTTCTGCCTGGGCTCTGGCACTTGTGTGGCCACAGTCCATTCAGCTCTGATTTGAGGCTGTTTCTGCAAGGAGAATGAAACAGACAGGTCAGCTGAGCTGTAATGTTCACTTGCTGCACACTTTCCTGCATTTGCGCTGGAGCTGGAAAGCGAGGGCTTTTCTTGGTGAATTCCTATTTTAAGATTTCAGAATGGCTTCATCCTATATTGAGATGCAAACAAGTGCTGTCATTTCTTCCATGGCATTTATTTTGGTCTTAATTAAGTTCATTAACATATTTATTTACCCTCTTCACTTGGAAGTCTCTTAGTCTCTTACTGAACAGAAAATAAATTCTCTTCTCAGTTGCTGCTCTCTTTCTAAAGCTCTTGTGGTTTGCTAAGAATCTAGTCCATGTCAAGTAAGATTTCATGAGAAATGGCATGGAACCTGCTAAAACATTCCCTGCTTTTCTTTACTATCTTTCAACTTCCTAAACTTTCTTGAACTCCTAACAGCTGTCAGACCTCAACTTTAGGGTGTTGACTGTTAGACAGGCTTTTCAAGGTGGGAAAAAGGAGTGAAGATTATGAGATGGTATCTTTCTAGGAATAGATATGTACCATTTTGTTCCCCATTCTGTCACATTAGGATTTTTAAAGCCACTGCCTTATTGCTACATAATATGTAATGCTACATTTGTGGATTAATAGAGATTCTTCCTTCTCATCTTTCATCCCTTTACTTACCTTTTGCTTAAATTCTTTTGAATATTTTTCACGTATCCTTTCACTTACCTTTTTTCCAGTAATTAGTTATTTCAACATGGAATTTGTAAATACCAGCTATAATTGATTTTCTCTCTGTCATGTTCTCTGGCCATCAGTTTACTCTGTTCACAGCTAGTGATGTATAGATACAGTTATATCATCTATACTTCAGATGATGCTTAAAAAATCCTTCTATTCCTCTTTTTTCAAATAAATAACTTGATCCTGAAGCTGTGAATTTACAGCTTTGGAATATGGGAGATTGCAATAATGACTTAATACCTGTTGGGCAATTATATTCCAATTACAGAAGTTGAATTAATTCAGTTTGATGGATGCAAACACTTCTGGGAATAATCAGGGAAGTAACTCAGTCCCCAGTAGAAAAGTCTGTGTTTGAATACATCTAAAGCACTATTATAACACTGTTGGAGGGAGCTCTTGCTGTGCATTTATTTTTTCCCCAAAGTCTCTCTGTAGATAAAAGGGATGAAGAATAGAATGGGTAGAGACATCAAAATTTAATTAGTTGTCTTATAAAACATAAGTGTGTTTTAGTCTTGTGGACATTCTGCTCAGACTTTAGGAGTGGTACCTTTGTCTAATTATTGCTGAAGTAAGAGACACAATTAAAATGTACTTGCAGGAAGTGTGAGTATTTTTTATGCAACAGAACACTCTACCTGTCTTGTAATTTTTCCTCTTTAATGTGTGTCAGTAGGGCATTTGGGAGTTTGGAATGGGGATTTCGTGATTTTTTATGTGTTTGCATGGATTTTTTTCCCTTCATCTGCAAGACTTGTTTTAGTAGGAGGAAATAACTTTATTTTGAAAGAAGTATCAGCAAACTTAGCAAGAAAAATGTATTTGTTACCAGCTGTATTTATCATGAGATTGTATTATGGTGACAACCTTTCATCTAGAAATTTATGCCTGTTTTTGAATGCAAAGACTGATAGATGGATTTGAAAAACAGTAACAAGAACTCTTCTTTGTTTTTGATTAGATCCTTCAGATGATGAAGCTATTGAAAAAGCGAGTGAAAACAGGACAGCAACATGTCAAGATTCAGATTCCAAACCTGCTGTGAAAAAGAAAAGAAAGCAGGTTTGTAAATTATTAAGTAATTGTTTAGCACAACAATGATAACACATAGGGAAACATAATGTCCTTTTTTCAGTAAAGGTACAGTTTTCTTCAGTCTCTCTGATCTGTTATGTTCATGTTTTTGGGGTTTTTTTAATTATGTTGTCTTATTTAGAAGTGATCACATTCTAGTACATTTCAGCAATAACTTCACACTTGTTTTGTGTGAGTTGAGATTGCCAGGCCTTTCCTACAAAGTGATTGTCCAGAGGTACAAGCCTGAATGGTGCTACTGAGTATCCTTCCCTGCAGTTTTTTCCCTTTCCCTGCACACACAAAGTCTGGAAAGCTATATTTACTTGTTATACAGATTATCTTCCCAAGCATGTCCCCAGTTCAAGGTCCAAATGAAAAATAATTTAGGTCTTCATAGATTGATGTTTTCTTACCCTTGGACTGCTAAAACCTTCATTTAATGCCAAGAGGAACTGTGTTGTTCAGCATTACGTGGAGTATGCCAAGGAACATCAGCGTCACCCCAGTTTGAGGGAAAAAGTCATCTAGAGGTTGGCTGATTTTATGAAGTTTCTTGTTTGAAGGTAAATTTGTTCTGCCTTCCTCATACCACCCAGGAGAATTGACTGAGTGGCTGTTGGAGAGCTAAAATTACATTGGAAGCTCTCTCTCCTTGAGGTTATGAATATCAATTTTGACCCCGAGGTCAATAGTAAATTCACTCTGTAATGCTTAGGCAGCTGCCCAAGTGAAAGCCATTTGCAGGGATGTTCTTTTTTTGTAACAGAGAAGTGTAAACAACATGGTAGCAATTACTATGCTTTTTGGATGTCTTTCCAAAGAGACCAAAGGTGAAGTGATCCAAATATCTGAATGAGATCAATATTTTGATTAGGAAAGAGAACCAAGCGATACAGGAGAAAGCTGTATTGCCTTTGTACATCCTCTGCCAGGGGGTCAAATGCTGAGGAGTGAGAATTCTTATGGAACCACCTTTTATCACCGTTTTCACTAATGCATTTAGAAGTAGGTTAAGACACTTTGTTTGGAAGGGTTGCTTGACTCTTTTTATGAGAGTCTTAGAAAGGATAGCAAACACAAGTTACTTACCAAGGTAGCCTGGCACTGCTCACTTGTAGCAGAACACCTGCCACTGCTCTTTCTGTCATATAAAGAATATCCGCCTGCATGTTGGAATCAGGTAATTTGATGTTTAGATGTGAAACTGCAAGAGGGAAATGCTTTTTGGGAGCTCATGGATGGGTTATTGCCCATCTTTTAGACATACAATTCAGAGTTATTTATGGAAAGCTGGTGGTTTTGTAGTTCTTGTGCAAATAACAAAACCCATTTTACTCATGCTGCCTTATTCAGAGGCTGGAAGTTGTTCTGCAATGGACTTGGCACCTCAAAGCCTGTCACAAGACAACCCAACAGAGTTATGAGCATCCATGTTCCTAGTCTGCAGGCTGTGCTCGGGCTTACAGTGGAATGAGTGATCTCTCTCCAGTCTGAGTGATGCAATGATGTGTTTACTTTGTCACAAACTCCAAAAGTTAGAGTATGTGGCTGACCTGGAATGTAAACTTTCACACACATGCAAGACTGTTTTCACTCTACTTTTGAATTTCCCATCCCTTTGGCAATGTGTAAAGAAAAAAAGCATGTTAGAAATATAATACAGGAAATATTTTATACTCTGTGTATGATTAACAAACAAGGAATTTATAACATTTTAGTTCATAAATCACTGGTCTCGGCACAAATTTCCTGTTTTCTGCATTTTAAGAATTTCCATGTAAAAATAGCATAAAAACACGAGGGAGCCCTGTCAAAAAACAGTGGTTGTCTGCTTTGTGTCTTGCATAAGAGAAGCATGCAAATGACCTTTTCTTAAGGATGGCATGCAAGGAGCTATTGCCTGAGTAGGTAGGCAACTAATGCTTGGATAAGGGTCAGAAGTTCAGGATAGATCAGATGCTGAAATATTTTAGACTGCAGATCATCAAAGACGCATAAGTTTACAGCCAATCACCACCACAAAATTTCTCTTTTTATGTCACTATTTTTAATGTCTGAATAACGTGGGTTTACTATTGCTGGGCTAATAATTTAGGCATAATATGCTATGCCTAAATATATATATGCAGTGTAAAGGAGGCAATTTTGCATCTTAACATGCTTCTCTCTAAGGAAGCAAGGCTTTGACTATAAACCTGCTGTGTGCTTGTGTTGCCTGCTGTTTCTGTGGCTTTTGAAAGAAAGGGTTACATACTGCCTTCAAGAAAGAAGCCATGGCATTTGGTGGTACTTTCAAATATTTGAATGAAGGATTAGCAGTGAGAAATTTTTTCTTTCAGAGAAATTTTTTCAGCTGTGTGGCACATTTCATTCTTTTCTCATACAGATATGAGTTGGGAGTGTTTGCAGAGTTATGTTAAGCAGTTCATGATGTATAAGAAGGGAGAAATGGGCCCAAAGTGAATGAGTGATATTTTTCAGTATGCTGGAAGCACCACTGGGAGAGGGAACCATCATACTCTGCTGGAGGACAGAGTTTCATGTTGGCCCTTCTCTGACTTTTTGATTGCTTGTAGGTAGCCCTTGACTGAAGCAGTGCAAAGGCTTGTTCTCTGCATAAAATATGATGTTGAACATAAAATTTATTATTAAAACACCTGGCTAATGGCCTTTAAGTATCTATGGACAGCTGGGGTGTGTAAGAGTAGAGCAGAGGGTAGCTCTGTTTCAGTCTCAGTGTCTGGGAATGCTAATGGTAGGGATAGGAATGAAGAAATGTATGGTGGTGTTTTAAAAACACTTGAATCAGAGTCAGGACAGAGATTTTTAAAATAGCAACAAACCAAAAATAAAGCAAAAAACTTACATTAACTCTGGAACAATTTTGTTAATTAAAGTGAGTTTCCACTTGCAGTCATTCCCTTCATTTCTAGTGATGATAATCTTTGCTTGTACCTGAGAAAATCATAGGGACAGATTTCTGTTGTTGAGGCAAGATATAATCCCTGTCACAACTTCCCATGGGTTTTGATGCAGGCTGTGTTACATTCCAGCCGTAGTTGTAGAGTGCTTTGCTTACTTGCTACTTAGCTGTAGCATGTCCCCAGCCAAACCTTCTCTGGTAATTTCAATCCTCAACCAGTTTCAGAGCCACGGCTGTACAATACTACTACCTTGGAAAGGGCAGTGGCTGGGGCTGTGTCACAGCACAGAAAGTAAGAGCTCATTTATTTGTGTTGAGCGTGGTGGTTACCTGTTTGAATAGCTAATTTGGCAAGGGGAGTGGGGAGGAAAAGAGAAATGAAGGCACAATATGAACAATTAAACCTCAAAAAATGCTTCTGATAAGGCTGTGAGAGTGGGCTTGGAAAGGCAGGAATGTGCTGCGTTGGGTCATTTAGCACCAGTTGCCATGAAGTGTCCTCCTGTTAAGGCGGGGCAGTGCAAGGAGGGCTCAGAAAGGCCCAGATACTCGGAACACCTCTTACCTTTCCTTTGTCCCTCTTGGCCTGACTGAAGCTGCCTTCCCAAGGCAACAAAGGAGCAGCTTCTCTCTGACTTTCAGCTAGGCTCCCTTTCCTGCTGATACTTTTCTTTCAGGCTTTCCCCAGGGAGGAGTGCTGGATTTGCTCTTCCTGAGCTTTTTAATGCTCTGTGTGATGAGTCTTCTCCACATTTTCTCACAAGAGCAGAGTTTTGCAGCCAAATGTGTCACAGTGGTGTGGAGCATTTTGCTGCAGCTCAGCCTATTTTGCCATTGCTCTTCATTAAGTCACTTATTAAGTTCCAAAGCCTGTTTGTGTAGATAAATGTGCACTTCCATTAGGTAGAAAGCCCCAAGAAGGCAAAATAAAAGAGAACTGCTACACTCAGAACAAGAGAAGTCTGTGCCTTGCTTCCTCTGTTTTGGACAATTTTAGGTGGCTACGGTCAAATGCTAGCCCTGGATTATGTGAACAGGGACTCTGGTACAAATGGACCAATTCAGCCTGTTCACTCAGGCACAAAAGAGGGTTAATGATAGCACCATGTATTTTTCTTGTGTGTATTTGACCCTGCCTACTATGAAAAGTCAAAGCAAGAATGGGGTAGGACAAATTTGAAACATGTTTTCCTAAATTTTGCATTACAAGTGTAGAAGGAACTTCAGAGCATGATTGTTTCTAAATAATATTGCCCAGTTCCGTGTTATTTTTACTGTCTGGATGCTCACCTTAGACCCAGTTATTTTAGAACACTACTGGCAAAGTTTAGAAAAATTATCATTCACAACAGCAGAGATTAAAAATATAAACTTAGTGGTAGATTTTGTTCATTTTTTCCGCCTGATTTTTTTTAATGTATCAAAACCTGCTTTTCACCATTTCATGGAGTTATGACTACACCCTAAACACTTCAATTTTCTCTTCTTTTATTCCCTCTCTTGGTTGCAACAGCAATCTCAATTCCAAAATTACTTTATATACATATAGCTGTAAGGATTTGATTCCATCTACGGGTGGGGACGTTCAGTTTAAATTGTTTATTCCTAGCCCGGCATTATAGTTTCTGTATCTCCTCTTACCAGCTTCGCCTTCCTTTGGTGACTTTTTTTCTTACCTCTTTTTTTTAATGTGTTTTGCAGCCTACAGAGTGTTTTTTAAGTCAGCCCAAAGAAAAGCAAGAGAGCGCTGTGAAGGCAAAGAGGAGGAAGAAGGTATGAGTGTCTTAGAGTGTGTTTGGGGTCTGGGCAGTGGGTTTATGTGCTGCTACAAGATGCAGAACGGGGACAAGGGACAACCCCATGATGATGAGATGGTCATAATATTGCAGCCTCTTTTAGAGAAGAAGAGAAATTCCTGATTTTTAAACCTTACTTGAGATACCTATTCCCAACCTGACCTGTGGCATTATGTCTGTGTTCCACTCAAGGTTTGTGTATGTCTACACCCCACTTGTTGCCCACCAGGAAAGGGTGACTGTATGGAAGAAAGGTGGGACTTCAGTTGCTGCAGAATCTGACCCACTCCCACAGTGTGGTCAGACTCCAGCTGCTGTTACATCTTTTGAGCCAAGGACTGTCCTTGTTCATTCTTCTCCTCTCTGCATAAGTATATAAATAAATACTCTGTGTTGTCCCTCTGGCCGTGCTCCATTCTCACCCACAACAACAAACACCCTGCAGTCTAAATGGAGATTATCTGGCACCAGGCAAGTTAATTGTCTTTCTGTAGGGGGACAGACTGTAAATAGTTGGCACCCTCACAAGGCTGAGGGGTGGCCTTTTTATGTTATGTTAGCCCTCTTAGTCATTCAGGGAATGGGAAGAGGGAAGAGTGGGATTTTGCTTTCAATGTGGCTCTGGCACAGTAAGTGCAGTACTCACTCCACTGGAGCCAGAGTGAAGGCATGCCATGGCAGAGGCTGGCAAACCCACCTAGCAAGAAACCCCATTCTCAGGCAAACAGCAGCTGCTTGCTTACACCTTTGCTTTCAGTGGGCCACTAAGCTGACATACACAGCCTGTCAAAAAACCCCATTAGGAAACATTTATTATATTGATCTGTGGCTTCCAAACAAAGTGCTGTCTCCAAAAGTAAGGAAAAGTGGGGAAACCCCTTTTGTTTTTAAGCATCTGGAATGAATTGGAAGAAAAATAATAAAACTTCCTGCATGGGGAACAGTTCCCCACAGCACTCCTTGAAGGAAGAGGGTTTGCTCAGGTGTCCTTGTTCTTGCTCTTAAAGAATTTCTCATTGTATCAGGCTTCTCCCCTCCAGAGGGCAATAATTTTTCTGAAGGAACCAAGTGGCACAGTGAATGACGTAACAGTCCTGTATGAAGTACCAAGTAAAGTGAGCCTGATAGTTCTGTCTTGCTGTCTGCTAAACCAGAGGTTCCCAAATGTGGGTCATTTCAGAGGCAGCTTGTGAGACAGGGCTGGGGAAAAGCGTCTGGGGTTGTTGGGAGGAACAATGGAGAGGTTTGGTTGTGGGTCTCACAGAGAGGCTGGCTGTGCTTCCACGGCCTCTGGTCGTGCTTTGGGAAGACACTTGTTCCGTGGCAGGAAAATACAACAGTGGTAAGTGAAGGGGAATCTTGGGAAGGAATGCTGCAGATTGAAGCACTGCAGAACAGCCAGAGGTCCTCTACAAAGTCTTCCAGGGACTACAGAGGGCTTTGCACCAGGCCAAAGCTAGACTGAGAGGAAGGCAAAAAGACTTCATCTCCATGTCAAAGGTTCAGCTGGGGTCTTGCAAACCCACAGGTGGCTTTTAGCAGGGATGAAACAGGCGGTGCCAAAGTGGCAATGGATGGGAGAAACAGCTCATGCCTTGCCTTCACTGTTTTGGCAGCCCCCAGATGGCTCTTCCCTGTTCAGCATTCTGCCCCTCATGTTGCTGTTGTTGGAGTATTTGGGCTGTGTTGGGGAAGAGGAACAGAGTGATGGGGAATGAAGAGAAGTGGGAGTGGGTGCTGAGATGGAGTGAGGGAAGGAATGGATGGAAGAAGGTCTGTCCCTGACATTAAAAATCCTGCTATACTTCTCTTCAAAATTTTCATTGATCTTTGCTGTCCTGAACCTCAGCCTACCATACTGAAGGTACCCACCATTCCTCCAAAGCTGCCAAAAATTCTTCCAGATCCAGCTCATCTCTGTGAAATCCCACTTTGCCTCAAAAATACAGACCCTTTTGCTCCATCCTACCACACCCTTCTGCTCCTTTTCACTTTTAGACCTATGCTACCATGTGTCCCCTTCATGATGAAATCAGTTTAGCTTACACAGCTGAGAAACCTTGAGCTGTCCTTTCAAAATCTAACTACATCTCAGCAATAACTAGAGAGGCATCACATTCTTGTCATTCTCTCCAGACTGCCTCTATCCTTGCAAATTTGCTGTTTTCTAAAATACTTATCATTTGCTTTTCTTAAGTGCTGGCAGATCAGTCAATGGGAACCATGGCCTATTCTACACACATATTCCATTTAATTATGGCAAAAAGTACAGCAATCCTTTCACTTCAGTGAGAATTCAGACCTGTTACTTAATAAAGTTCCTAAGGTGCAAAACACAATCATTATGAACTCATGTTCAGTCTCTAAAAATTATTAGTTTTTTTAAAAAATTACAGTGTGAGAGAACAAAGCAGCTGTGAGTTCCTGCTGCTTGACCTGTGGTTCTGTTGTTTTAACTAATTTTCACCATCCTGGCATGGTATTCTATGCATATAGCTAACCATCTTCCCTTCCAAATATAGATAGATAGTTACCCTGTTTAAATCAAAATATAACCACATCATATACTATCACTTGATTCCTGTTGTTATGCCTTAAGAATAATAAACTAAAACAAATTAGGAGGAAAAAAAGCCTGAATTTTCAATCTGAAACTAAAGTGTAGCAATAGCAAAACTCAAAAAACAGCTTTCAGTTAAGTTTTTGTTACAGCAGCATTGCAGGTGAGTGTACAAGATTTTTAATGTGCAGGCTCACAGACCGTCTTGTCCAAGCTTGCATCTGAAGTCTGCATTCCCTCTAAAGACAAAGACAATCTTGTCTCATTGTAAGGTGTTTTCCCAGTTAAGCCATAATTAAACTGATATAACTATATAAAGATATGGAGGAATATTTATGTACAGTGTTGTTAGCTAGCCAAAGAGCTGTATAGAAATACCATGTTAATCTATTTTACTTGGATTTTTTAGAAGACGATTTCTGATGTTCTGCAAAAATCTGCTCCAAAACCTGGTGTCCCTGCAGATCTACAAAATCTACTTACTCAACATTTTGGTGAAAACCGTTCTGTGATTGAAATAGAGGAATTAAAGCTGTCAGGTAACTTATCTTGTATTTAATATATAAATAATGTTTTTTTCATGATACTATTGACTTCTTTTTCTGCAGAGGAAAGATGATTTTTGGGACATAATTGAGTTGTACTTTTTAATGAAAATATTTTCTTAATTTTTTTTTTACTGTATATTAATTTGCTGTTTAAGTTGAAATGTTAATTTCATTGGAATAAATGTGAGGTGGTTTGGAGGAATGGAAATGAAACGTTGTTTAAATATCTCTTTTATTATAAAGTGTTAATTTCTGAGCTCACTTTTCTGATAATAATTTTATGATTCCTTATAGTAGCTCCCAAGATGCTGTGAGGGATGTATTTTGTTCCTGGGGTTATCTGAGTCAATGCATAAGAAGGGGCTGACAGAAATAGACAAATAATGAGGCATCATTCTCATATGGGCATGAGATTTTGAATGCAGTGGTTTTTTAGGGAGTGGCATGAATTGAGGTGATAATTTTGGTCCATGTGTGAAGTGACCAAATTTTAGCCATGAGGACCCTTTTTTTTTTGCCTGTATCCTGCCTTCAGTTAAAAGCCGGATAGGAGAGGCAGAAAGCAGGACAGAGCAGGCTTAGCTTCTGTCAGTTGGAGGTTGCACTGGAAATGATGGCAACACTGAATTTCTCTGCCTCTCCTGTGCAGACAGAGACACTGTCCATTATTTGTTGGTAGGGCTCATGAAGAGCAGCAGTCTGGTAACCAACCTGCATTCACCTTGGGACTTCTTGAACTGTCAATGACCAATGCCCAATGCAGAAGCCTTCTAGTCCAGCAGTGCTTTTGCTTTATGAATGCATAAACCTGTCTCTCTAGGTAAATGTGCTCTTCCTTAATCCCCATGATTCTAGGTGGACCCTTCTTTATTTCTGTGGGGCAGTCTCAGCTTTGTTACTGGATCAAGAAAACCTGGAGAAATCCCATATAGATTTCTTTGAAAAACTTGTGTTAAGTATTTTTTGGTATATAAGATTTTTAGGAAATAATAAATTGGTTTGGTTTCTTTCTTATTAAAAGAGCCCTTTGGGCTACTGAAGGGACCCATTTCCATATGTGTTGGATGGCTATATTTTTTCCTTAATTTTTTTGCTGGGAGTTGAAGGCTTAGAGTGCCAAGGAGTTTTATGAACTTGTAAAGCTGTCAAGTCATTCACGTCAAAGCACTGAGTCAATAACAAGCAGCTACTTTGGAGTTGTGTGTTCCTGTTCACTGGCAAAGTGCAGAAGGTCAGAGTTGGTCAGAAAGTCAGCATGGTCTCTTGCTGCAGTCTGGAGCTGTGTGTTTCTTCCCCCCTTTCTGAAACTTCCATTTAAAAGTGTTGTAAATACTGCAGTGTTGCTGCACTGTTGGTGAGGAGTCAGTGACTGAAGCTGTGTCCTTCAGAAAGGACCTCTTGAACTGTCAGTCATTAATGAGGCTGTGTATTCAGAAGATCAGCCCCTGCCCATCCCCACCAGCATCAAATGCATCTTTTAAACATGATTTTTAATGTAAATCAACTGCTGATGCTTCAGTTGTATATATGCATTTCCTTTGAAGCTCAAGTTGCAGTAAATGTCAGTCTCAGGATTTAATAGGAATCAGTGCAAAATAAAAGCTTTTAGCAAGACAGGACTTGAGCCAGGCATTGGCTACAAAGCAAGTTTGTCACATTGTCTGTTCTGATGAAGATCTTGGATTCATGCTGTCAGCATTAGCATAGTGCATCATCCATGTGAACGTGAATAATGTCTTTGAAGAAACCTCTTTAGTTTAGAAAATCTATCAGCAAACATCCTTGGACACCCTGAGGGGCTGTGCTTCATGCAAGATGGTGATAAAAATGTAAGTCTTTATGGACAAAAAAATTGTTAATGCTCTGCAAAAGCATATTGTTCCATCAGGCAAACAGCCCTTAACAACAGTGGCAAGTTTTCAGACGGTGGTATTTTAATCACCTTTTTTAAGAACTTTGATTTTCTGTATAGGCATGAGAAAGGACCTTCCAAAGTACCTGTTAGGATCTTCTTTGCCATTATATGAAGTTAAATGGCATGTTTGCCACAGAGTGCTTTTACAAGACTTCCTAGTTAACACAGTGACCACAGAAGAGGAAGTCAACAGGAAATGGAGGAAGAGATGGACATTGAAAATGCAGTGGAGGTGTTGCTGTCAGGGTTGATGTAGTTAGTTGGGTTGCCACAAAGAAGGTGAACAAACTTACTGACAAGTAAATTATTGGTAGATTCTTGCATTTGCACAGTATGAATAATTTGGGGGATGTACAAACATATTTCATCACAGGTACATTGGAGGAACAATCTAGGGGTGTAAGGCTTTTGGCTGAGGCTTTGGTTCATTGTGGCAAAGACATATGAAAACTTCCTTGAAAGCATGTGATCACACTTGTACAGCAGCCCAGTATTCAAGGTTTCAGGCTGGAAGAAAAAAAAGAAATTGCAATTCAGAGGTGTTACCTTCATTGATTTAACCCATACAAAGTTTCTTCTACATTAATTTTTGTTTCAGAAATGGTAATTTATTGGTGATGGATTTATGAAGGTGGGATTTCATCAACATAACTAGTGGTTTTGCTGCAAACATATGTTCTCCCTTTGCTGTTAAAACACACCAACAAAAATATTTTTTCCTTTATGTTTTCAGACTCCTCCTTTTTGCCAGCCAATGATCTTACCCACAGTTTTTCTTCATACCTGAAGGAAAGTGAGTTTAAATGTCGGTCTGGATGAAAGTTGTATGAAAAATATTATTAAGACAATATTACTGCATTTTTATATGTAGCTCCAAATATTGTTTATTAAGAAATATTAATTACTTTAAGGCTTTTAAATTTTTTTAAAATTACAGGTATTGTTTTTCTGGCTCTTATTTAATCACACTTTTTTTGGGTATCAAGAATGTTCTAGGCTTTCTTATAATTGCTAGGGATTATTTGTCAGTAATTTATTGTGGCTTCATGAGTAGGTGTATGTATTATCTTAGAATGAAAGTCCTGCAGCTGGCTGCTGACATGAACCAAGTGATTTTTTTTTTCTCTTGTATATTTATGTAGAACTTCTGGTCTGGTAAACGTTCCTTTACAGATGATTTTCTCTGATAAAAATTGCCATATGTGGCAAATGAAGACAATAGACTCATCACCTTAAAAACTGTTTATTGTTAATGCTTATCTAGTTTCTTCAGTTATGTGATATTTCTGTATTATATTTATTCTGGGCATTCCATTTTCCAGTTTCTCAGCCATGACTAAATGCAAAAGTGATGCCAAAGTTCCAGACCTCAAAGGAGTCAGCATGTGTGTTCTTGCTGCTGGCTACCATTCATCATGTACTCTAGTAATTTAAAATTGTGGCATGTAGTATTTTGTGTGGGTACAAGGGCTTTTCCATTGCAGTCTGTCCTAAGTGGGCGAAGCTCCGGAGAAGCCACAAGGAGAAGAAGTCGGTGGTGATGCTGGTTCTCTGCAGCTCTGCCCTTCGCTCCTTGGAACTCATCAAGTATGTCAACAGCAAAGGCTGTGTTGAGGTTGGCAGTCGGTCAGGAGTTTTGTCTTGGAACCACAGGGAAAAAGGCAAAACTGGGACGCTGTCCTCTGCTAGCCAGCAAATTCACTGACTCAAACTGATGCAATATCCCTTCCTTCTTTAAACTCTAGGAGTGTGGCGTTCAGTTTTGAACTCAAGTAATGCTCAGTATTTCAGTTGCCTGGGAAGTGTTGCTTTTGTTAAAAACCAAAAGTAAAGTGTAACCAATTTAGGGGAAACATGGAACATGTTATACTTGGGAACAGAGTAAGCCCATAAAGCATCATGATCCACCACTAGAAGTCAAGGCTTTGCACCACAGGCAGAGAGGACATGGCATTTCAGGACCTCAGGTGCCAAGGTGTGTCTGGCCTGAGTGCCTTCAGGTCTGTGTCAGCGTTCTCAGCTTGCTCAGGCTGGCAAAAATGGTTGGCAGAGATGACAATTTTCAGTGTGCCCTGTCCCCGTTTTTCCCCCTTCTCTATCCTCCCACTTCTCATGCCAGATGTTTTGATGACTGATGAATTGATGGATACCTCACAAATTTCATGGTTGTCTTGACCCTACTTATCTGTCAGTACAAAATGAGATGTAGATTTGGGAAGTTTGATTCCATGACACAGATATAAGCATAGATAAGCAGATATAAGCATAGATAAAGCCAGTCGTGCATGCAGAGACTAGCACCTGAGACTTAAGTTTTTTAGGTGTAGGTAAACCTTTAGCTTTGCAAATTAAAAATTTGTTGCACTGCAAGAAGCATGCAGAACAAGCTGTCTTAATGACATTCAACAAATACTGAATATATTGTCTCCTATTTGAGGAATACAGAACATAGAAGTGTTATGGTGTGCCAAAATGGAGTGTCAGAAAAACAAGTCAAGGTTTCTAACAAATTTGTTTGGTTAATTGGTTAAATATCTAAATTTGTTTGGTTTGGTTAAATATCTACAGTAATGACAGTGGCAACCTAGGTTTTCCCAGCAACCATGCTGCAGGAAGACTGTGAAATGTATTGTCCATACACAGATCCTTCCTTTTCTGCACACACACTCATATTCATTAATGCCTTTATCTCAGTAACTGAATTATTTTTTAATGACGATTTAGTGATTAACCAGTTTTGAACTAAGCTAGCCATGGAAGCACAGACCATAATATTAAATATTATCTGACAAGCTATCTAAACAGTATTGCCCTGATATCTTCCACTGTGTCTGTCCAGTTGTTGATCTCTGTTGATGAGTAGCAAACAAGAATGTACACAGTGTTCAGAGTACAACCAGAGTTCATTGGGGGGACTGTGTGTGTCTCAAACATATTGAGAAATGCCAGTTGGTTTTTCTTTCCTCATGTGTGGTCTTAAGCCCAGCCCTGCTTCTTGTATTTCACCGTTCTTTTTTTTTCATTATTAGGTCAATGACAGCCTTTAAAGGGGATTGCAGAGTCATCAAGTTGTTTGCAAAGCACATAAAGGTAGGGAATTTTAATAGAGCTAGCAAGCAGCTAAATAGTGTGATATGATTTTCTTTTTAAATCCTTTGGCAGTAGTGCCTTTCATACAGTGCTCATATGAAGCTCCTTCCTTTAGGTGGTGCTTCCTTTGGTAGCCCATTGCTGCAGTGTGAAGAATTTCACTAAGCACCATCTCCAGTAGCTGTGGTGCAACTCTGTGCAGAATGTAGATGCTTGTGCACCTGCTGAGTTTCACTGTTCCACATTCCCATCAAGTGCTCATTCAGTGCCAGAAGGCTCACACATGCAGCTCTGTGGAAGCACACTGTCCATCACCCACATTTGGATTCTGAAAATTGAATGCCTGGATCCCCAGTATCCATACCTTTAAAAAGCAAAAATTATGGGGGTGTTGGGAGTAATGAGTGGACATTTGGCCTTTGATATAAATGCTGTCAAACACACAAATATCATTTGCTTTATTTCACCTTTTTCCAGTATCTTCATCTTGAAGGACTTCAGAGTTAATTCAAGTTTTTCAGTATTCCAGAGCATTTGTTTAAATGCTGAAGGAATCTTGCTGTTCTCACCTCTAAAAATAGTTGGTGCAATAGCAGATTTTTAAAGTTAAAAAAGATTAAACTTCTAGAGAAGTGTGATGCCCAGCTGGCTTGTTAGATTTCTTAAACTTTCTTCCAGATATAATCATCTGACAGTTTGAAAGGCAAATATCATTTTTTATTTGATGATGTTCTAGAAAGAAATACAATGAGATCTTGAATTTATTTCCAATTCCTTGAGAAGAAATTTTAATACAATTATGGGTTTACTGTTGATTTTTCTTTCTCTCTTCAAATCAGATAAAGGAGCAAATGAATATGTTGGAGAAAGGCATGTTTCACATTGGGGTTGGAACTCCTGGGAGAGTAAAGGCACTAGTGGAGCAAGGTAGGAGAACAAGGAGGGTTTCCTCCCTAGGCATTTTGTATTTGCTCTCATGAGAAGTGAAACTATTTCTTTTTTTTTTAGGTTGACATGAACATGTAGATTTGGGTACTAAACTGTATGGTTTTGTTTCTTCACTTGTTCTGTGTCAGTCAAAACAAGGTCAAGGTTCTGGTACTCTGTTTTATGATCACTTTAAGCTGTCATAAGCCAGTATTAGTAGAGAAAGGCAGAGAAATGCTTCCTCTCACCTACCAGTCAGTGCTTATTCCCCTTTTCCTGCTCCCTGTGCAAGCCCAAGAGTCTGTTTGGTTGCTCAGTGAAATGACCCCAATTAAACCACAACCAGTGTGCACACAAAATCAGGTAATGAGCAGGCAGAGGTGGGAGACTTCCTCTTTTGGCAGGAATACTGATTTATGCTGACTTGAAAGTGATTGCAAAACCATAATGTGAGATTTAAAGCTCCAGGAAACCAAACACTGCAAGTGGATCAAAAGGAAATAGTAGCAGAAGTCACTGTATCTTATGCTACTCTGACCTTAGTGTAAACTTTTGTGAGGGGTGTATGAAAGATCTGCTTGCTGATTTGATCTTATTTCTCATTTGCCTGTAGTGAAATTAATTATTCACGATAAATCTTTTCCCAAATTTTGAGTATTTTTACTTAGCCAGTAGACAGTATGTACACAAAGAATAAGAAACAACAAAATGACAAGATGATAAGGCAATTCTTTCTGTTCCTCTTATGCAAGACACTTTCTTGCTCTGACTGTGGTCTCTTGGTCAGGGAGTGACAGTGTTTTGGGACTCTGCTGCTCCTTCCAAAAGAGTGCAGGAGTAACATCATTTTGTTGTTTCCACCAACATTAAATGTTAGTGCTCAGCACATCAGCACATTGCCATGAAAGTAGTGAGGCAATGGAACAGGTTGCCCAGAGAAGCTGTGGATGCCCCATGCCTGGAAGAAATTTTATCCCAAGCTCTAGTTCTTTTTTGACAGTTTATTGTTGCAGTGCCAGGTCACTTAGGGAAGGGAGAGGAATCAAAACTGATGGGAAAAAATGGTGAGCATCATGTAGAAGACCAGGGGAAAAATAGGAGAACAGCTGAAAAGGAAGTTCAGAGAGGACCTTTTTTTTCACCACCACTTACTTGAAGGATTAAGAAATTCTTCAGCAGCACCACTGACCTGACTTATGTTCACAGAGCACGCTGTCCTGTAAATTGCTGAACACTGTCTATTCCTGTTAACATCAATTTTCAGGTTAGGGTCCTTGTAACTTACCAGTGACATCAGCTGTGGAAATTCAACTCCTGTGGTTTCATCAAGAGGAAGCTTGAGGAATTACTTTCTGGCAGGATGTTAAGCTCTTGACAAGTCTGGCAACAGTAGTTGTTCTGCTTTTGTGTTTATCTTCCAAAAAGGCATGAGATTATGTGGCTGAGGGAGTTTGCAGTGTCAGTGCATTAGTTTTCCAGGCAGCAAATGTAATACTTAAGTGTTCAAAGATTAGTTTCTTTGGAAACAGACAGCAAAAGATGTAGAAGCCAAAAATAATTTTGATAAGCACATATCATATTATCTTGGTAGTGAAATTTATGTTGCCTTTTTAGATGCCCTGTGCTTAAACTCCACGAAATACCTGATTCTGGATTGGAACTGGAGAGATCAAAAACTAAGGAGAATGATGGACATCCCTGAGGTATTGTATAAGCACCTGTATATGTTATGTTCTGTGTATTAAGTACTTTTGTTGGTAGCTCTCAGGTCTTGGTCAGTAAAGTTTTCTTTCTGTAAAGCTGTCTTCAGTGGTAAAGGAACACAAAGAAGTTCACATTGACTGAGAAGTCTGTACTCACACATCTCAAAATTATCTCCTGAAAAATAATTTTTCCTTTATTGTTGCAAGTCACAGCTGTGACTTCCATGGTTGTGCTTTGAGTTTCCCCTGTGTATGCTCGATGGATATTCTACCTGTGGGAATTCTGCCCAGGAATTCCCTCAGCAGGAGGGCTTTGTACAGAGTCCTAGACCTCGACAAATGAGAGAGATGGGCATCACCAACTGTGTGAAATTTAGCAAAGGGAAGTGCTGGATTCTGCACCTGGAATGGGGCATCCTGGATGTACAGACAGACTGGGGAATGAGACAGTGGAAAGCAGCACCATGGAAAGGGATCTGAGGGTCCTAGTCGATGGAAAGTTGAATCTGAGCCAGCAGTGCCCTGGAGCCAGAAGGGCCAACCCTGTCCTGGGGGCATCAGGCCCAGCATCACAGCCGGGCAGGGGAGGGGACTGTCCTGCTCTGCTCTGAGCTGGGGCGGCCTCACCTGGAATATTGTGTGTAGTTCTGGTCACAGCATAAGAAGGGTATAAAGCTGTTAGAGAGTGTGCAAAGCAGAGTAATGAGGATGGAGAAGGCCTTGAGGGGAAGCCATAGGAGGAGGGGCTGAGGTCACTTGTGCTGTTCAGCCTCGAGAAGTGGAGGCTGAGGACAGACCTCACTGCAGTTAGAAATTCCTTGTGAGGGGGAGAGGAGGGGTAGGCGCTGATCTCTGTGGTGACCAGTGGCAGGTCTTGTGGGAGTGGCCTGAAGTTGTATCAGGGGAGGTTTAAGTTGGGTATTAGGATTTTCATCCAGAGGGTGGTTGGGCACTGGAACAGGCTCCCCAGAGATGTGGTCACAGCACCAAGCCTGACAGATTTGAAGTGTTTGGACAACGCTCTCAGGCACAGGGTGTGACTCTTGGGGTGTCCTGTGCAGGGCCAGGATTTGGACTTGACCCTTAGGGTCCCTTCCAACTCAGCATATACTGTGATCAGTGAAAACTTTCCTGAAAAACTAATCAAAACTATAGCCAAATGTCTATGTTTCTCCACCTGAGAGCAAGATAACATCATATAAGTAAATCTACACAGTTCTCTTGTTTTTTTCTTTTCTTTCTTGTCTTTTTTTTTCTTTTTTGTTTCTTTTGACAAAAAGTAGAGTACAAATAACTTAGACCCATCCATCACTTTTACACTCTTTCTAAGATAATTCCCAATTCTTTCCAGTTCTGTAATCCAGCTTTTATATTTCTTGCTGTAACAAGCTATGTTTACCATTTGTTATGAGACATCACCTATTTCTAGCCAGATGAAGAGGCAGTTTCCTCTATTAGTGTTTGTTAGAAAGTTCCCAATTTCCTGCGCAGTGTCTTGAGGTTTTGTGCATTTAGAGCAGGCCCATATATGAAAGGAATCTCCAGAGAAAAGGACTTCTTTTGCATATAAACATTAAGCTGTTTCACAAGTGAAACAAATTATCAATCATTAATCCATCTATGTACTTGTCTAAGTATTTGAATGTGCTGCATTTTACAACCCCACATACACAAAACAAAAAAAAAATACATTGAAGAAATTAAGTAGCAAAAAAACCCTGCCTTTGCTTTTTTGGTGGCAAGGAGGCTCCCTCTTGTGGCTAATACATAAGGCTTTTTTTTATGGTGCTTGCACTTATCTGTAAGTTTTGTAAAGAATAGAAAACGTGAAATCACAGACAGTACAGTATAAAATCAGAGGCAGTACAAAAGGTGTTGATGGCAGTGGGATGGATTTTTTAAGTCATCTAAAGTCAACATCAATAAAGTAGACCATAGGTGATCCACCTCCAAAAAATGAAGATTATGTTGCCACTATTTCATTTTGGGCTATTGCAAAGCTCAAGTATACCTTTCAGCTGACTCATAGTAGTTCTGTGTGTCTGTCTAGAAATATAGGCCAAATGTTATGACTCCAAGTCTATTTTATTAAGGCAAAATCCTAAGGCTGTCTTAGCATAAAAAGTTAAAGCTTAGTTGAAGTTAAATCCAGGTAGGTAAGAACACTGGACCACCATATATTGTGTTAGGATAAGCAATAGCTATTTATGTGTGATTACAGGATAGTGAATATATAATTACAGAAAAGTCTTCAAACTGCTCTTGGCTTATGGAACACATCATAAAGGAAGGTTTTTGACATCTTGAGCTTTATAAGTAGAGTATTTTGCAGGTATTTATCCCACTGCAGACATCAGGCAGATTTCTTAAAGTTATGTATAAGGAATGTCAACAGCAAAAGATACCCAAATAATGTTTTGGTGGTAAGGCATCTTAACATATAAACCAATGGGATGTTCTAGCAACTTGTGGGCTTCAAATATGGAAAAATTTGTCCTAGTCAGCTTTTCTAATTGTATAGAAAAATGTCAAATACATGCTATGAATAGTCATAAGTTTTCACAGAGAGAGGAAAGAGAGTACCAAATACAATTTAAAGAATTAGCTGTTTGATGAAACAACCATCATTGTTGTTTCATCAAATTATAACTAAAATTGTTGTTTCATCAAATTATAACTAAAATTTCTTTCACGGGAGGAAAACTTGTACACTTAAAGTCAGAAACTCAGCATACTGGCCTATTTTCAGTGCAAACCTCAATTATCAATAATTTCTTTGCATACTTAAGGTGCAACATTGCTGAATTTCGTTGTGTTTAAACCAGAAAGCAAGAACAACTGGAAGCACGTGTCCATTGAACTTGCTGTTTTGGTAGTCGCCTGATGTTCAGTGGAGAATTATGTACACAGAATTATATTTCTATTCTAGTAATATATTATAATAATATATAATATTATTATATATTTATTAAAATATTATATTTATATTCTAATAAATATATGAATTTAAAAACACATGGATCTTTCCACATGGCAGTTCTGTATACCATCATGTCCTCACAAGGGATGGTGCCCTGATCCACTGCTCTGTCAGCCCCCTCAACATCTCATTAGTTAATGCTTCTGGAATTTTTCATTCTCTGTTTCTGTGTCTCCCACTTCATTCATCCCAAACAATGGAGAGAGAGGGAGATGAAACCTCCCAAAGAAACCACAGGAGGAGTGAATGAGTTTATCAGACTTTGTCTTGGCACACTGGAATAGAAATAAAGCATAAAGTTGTAAATCAAAATGGATTCTATAATTTTTGGTCTGAGCAAAGGACAAGCTTTCTGCTTTGAAAGCTTTTTGAACACAGGTTGGTGGCAATACAGAGCTGTCTCAACTCCGCTAGTTGCTTGTTCCTAAAATTCAAATGAAGTTGTTTTTTTTTTTAACCAAAACCCAATACTGTATTGTCTGCAAATAATACACACACCAAGCCTTCAGTAAATTTGAAAATACTCTGTTTGAGTTTCAGACTTCATGAAAATAAACGGTTTGTGAGAAATGGGCTTGTGATAGAAAGACAACTGTGTTCACCTTCATGTAGCACATCCAGTCTGAAATTGAGGCTGGCTGGGCTTTCTTGCATCATTTATTCCTCTGCAAAGTGGAGGCATGAAAGAATGTAATCCTGAGAGAAAACCTGCAAACAAGTGATTTGTAAGTGGTAAGAGGGAACTATAAGGAAACTCTGGACTAACCATGATGATAAAGAATCTTGTGTTCCCTCTGAAATATGTAGTCAATATTTACTCTGTAATATATTTGTTTTATCTTTAGATAAGCCATAAGCCACAGTCGTACCAGTGTCATAAAACAAAGTACTTTGTACACAACACAGGCAGACCTGACCTTCATGCTCACTTTCATTCAGGTGTCCCAGACACAGACAGGGCTGTGCCTGTTGCACTGCCCTTGATCTGCTTTATGCCAGTTGTTACTCTGGAGAGTTCTGTAGGGATTCTGTAGCCCAGGATGGGTCTTTTGCTGTGGTGTGCTTTATCAACAATGCCAATGAAATCCTTTCTGTAGCCATGTGAAATGGGACTTCAGGGCTGCAGGACAAATGATTGGTATTTTAAAAACTGAAAATGTTCTAGAGGACCTTGTATAGGAATCTCTTCTTTAATTTCTAGTCCTATACTTAGGTGCCTGAGTAAATAAATAATGGTGTCATTATCAGTAACTTTTTATGCTTCCTTTGATTTTTGTTTTCTTCAGATAAAGAAAGAAACAATTGATCTACTGGAGAAGAGTATTATAAAGCTGTGCAGAGATGGGTCTGTGAAGCTGGGACTCTTTTAATGAGTTTACCAACAAGGAAGTAATTTGCAGCTGCATTTTACTATTATCCTGCCTGCAACTGAATTTTGACTTTTCACATGTCTCAATACAGAAGGCACATTGCAACTTTATCTGAGTTTTCTTTTAATAAAAACCCAGAAGTTTTGTTTGTAGTTCTAGTATTATTTTTATTGCAGTTACAATGTCATATGGAAATCAGAGTTACACTGCTTTCACCTGCTAGATCTACTACTACGTGTCACTAGTAAGACTTTGAAGATGAGCAAATATGAATGTGAAAGTCTTTGCACAGCTCAGTTTTCTGTTCCCTCCTGTGCTGTCCTAAGTGAGACATGTATTTTGCTCATGAGAATGGTAATCTACTTGCTCTTGGGGGGGGGGGGGTTCTTTGAAAAAGTTGTATGAATTTCAGTAGCATGTTAAAAAGGTATTTTTCATCTATCTGTTCTAGAGCTGGCCAAATGCTGCTTTTTGCACTTACGTGATAAATTACCTGTGTATTATACTGAGATTTTATTTTGGTTAAACTGTTGAAGTGTGCAAAAAGTATTCTTGTATTTGTCCATTTAAATTAAAATGAGGTGATCTCTGGGTGATTCTTTTGTCATTGCAGATAATAGGGAATGGATGGATTCTTTTTCAGAGAACTAGATGAACAGAGATGAGGAAATCACCTTGGAAAGTATTTGATCCAAAGTATTTCCAAGTACCTTGGAAAGCCATTGATCCAAATTGGATAATTTAAAAGTGAGTTGTCCTTCTATGATAGAGAACACACAACCTTTTTACAACTTTTAATTGCATCTAAGTTAATAGTAATGAATGTAATAGGTTAAGAAAATTGGTTTGGGCTTCCAAAGCCATGTTCTTTGTCCAGTGCTGTCCAGTGCTGTCCTCCCCAGTGGAATCCAGTGCAACTGGAGTAGAAGTCCTTTCCTTGTATGCCATGCCTGTTAGCTGGGCAGCTATCTATGTGAAGGGAGAAGAAATAATGCATCGGAAATTACACAGAAATTCCAGTATAGCTGCCAGTATCCCTGCAAATGAATAAGTCATAACAAATCCTAATGAGCTGTGGAGCAGGAAAAATATATCTAAGTTTTTCCAGGAGGAATGAACTGGACACCCTGATCAAAGTACACAATCACTTGATTGGTACAAGCTGATCATGGGGATCCAGGCACAAATACAGAAAACAAGGAAGAGAGAGATCTAGTTAATAAGTAATTCCTCACCATAATGCAAGTTTGAACAACGAATACAGTCTCCCAGCAATAAAGACTATCTCAGCTGAAACACTCTCCAGCACAAGGACATTACTCCTTTCTCTCACCAAGAAGAAAATGAAAAACAAGACAAATGCTCTTCCCAGAGAAGGAGAAGTCCAGCCTTCCAGGTGTCCAGATAACAGTGCATTCAAACAGCAGAGGCTGCCAGCTTGGAAGCCCCAGCTCACCATTGCATCTGTGCTCTCCAGCTTCTTTCTGACAGGGGCATTCTGCCTCACTGTGGGAGTCTGCCTTGTCCTGTCTGCAAACAGCGTCAGAGAAATACAGGTTGGTTTGGGAGTGGTGTTCTTTCATATTCTGTAAAGTAGAAACCAGGCCAGGTTTGGAGAGAAAAGACTTTGAATTTTTGCTTTTGAATAAAGATTATAGCAATGGCTTTATGCCTTGGACATGTGTCCTACAGCTGGTATTCCTGTGAAAATCTTCAGAGGCAGTCAGTAATCAATAAATCAGAGCACTGGGTGATTAACTGGATGGTAATATCTGAAATATGGGTGATAATTACTGGCACTTGCTGCTAATACCAAAATTTTATCATTATCTTCTGGGGTTTTGAAGGGAAATAAGCAAATCCCTGAGAGAGTGTTTGACACTATAAGAACATACGTGTTTGCTGGGCTAAATCTTGAAATACAGGGAGCCCTAATGTTTAAATCCCTCCTGCAGAAAAGGTTAATCAGACCTGTGGTGTACTCCTATTTGGAGCCAACACTCAGCACTACACCCAGGCTGTTCAGCAGGGCTGGGCCATGATGCATGTGGGGATTTGTCAAGCATTACTTGGTCAGCCAGACCAAGGTGCAGGAGTGTCCTTCTCTCAGCACTCCTTTGCTGAGAAGCAGACGTGAAAGTTCTGCAACATCAAAAGGCTTTAAACCAGCTTTAAAATAGGGATAAATTTTGTGGTTGTTCATTGAGGCCAAGTCCTCACTCTGCCTCTTCATTTTCAACAAAGTTTTTGGCAGTCCTTGGTCACTTAGAAGAGAACAGCTCTAAGAAGGCTTGGACCTAAAACACTAAACTTTTCCTATGAGCATGTCCTTTGTTACAATATATTTGCTTTCGCTTCTCTGACAGATAGATTATTCAGATAAATGCTCAGATTGTACAAAGCTCCGTGAAAATTCCTCTAACTGGAATAAGGAATGCCACTGTTCTATTAATTTCACGCTAAAGGAAGATATATTGGTAAGTGAGTGCAAAAACCAACTCAGGTTGCTGCGTACCACCTGTTACTTATATCCCTAAATTATAAAAGACAGTAAATCTGTTCTGTAGAGCTCCTGACTAAATTTGCTTTGAACTTTTTCAGAACATGAAATGCTCAAAATTTTACACTTTTATCTTTGTTGTTCATTTTGGTATTTATAATCAAGACCAGGCCCTTTGGTTGGGAGATGCCCAAGGAGAAGAAGGGGGTGGAGGAAATGGTGTTTGATTGTGGAGGTGACCTCTCTCTGTCTCTCTCTGAGTCAGAGGCAAAGCTTTGCCCTTGGCCTGGGATTGGTTGTTGCTGCCCTGCTAAGCTCTCAAATGAGAAGGAAATCTGAAGCTCTGACCACTTTACATAAGTAGACCCCTGCAGTCATTTTTACAAGGGTTGTGCTGCTAATCCCCAAGGTCCTTGAAATAATTCAGGTCTAGCAATGTGATTCTAAAGTTTCTTTTGGAAAAAGTATCCTTTGTTTCATTCCTTAAACTACAAGGTTTTGTTGTTGAGACTGTTAAAATGCTTCATGTTCTGCCAAAGAGATCTTGTACTTAGTACTGAATAAATGATCCCTTAAAATGACAGTGCAATTTAAAGTCATTTTAGGATTCCTCAGTATTGAGGAGGCTGTTAAAATACTTTGTAATTCTTCAGATTACAGTGATGTTTGAGATGAGAAGTTAATTTCACTGAGTAGTGGGTTTTTTATAGTTGCATAATTACCTTTCATGCATGATTTACCTGCCCAGCATTCTTCTTGTAATTTGAAGGTTTTTGTGTACCTTCTTTTATGGAAAATGAGTGTCTGTCTCTGCAATATGATTCATAGTCATTCCAAGTTCATGGCCAGCCATGCCATCTTGAGTAAGATAATTATCAGGCATTTTTCTTTTAGGTTTTGTTTGGTGATTTAAATTATGTTTAATTTTGTGCCAAAACATAAAAACTTACAGTTAGGGTAAAGATTAGATTCTAGCCTGTGACTGCTGTATTGCTTAGGGTGTAGTTACAGACATTTTAATATAAGTACTCTCTTCCCCTCTTTTTTAGCAAGTAGTAGGATTTCTTATTGCCTTCATGAACTCTCCTTATTGAAGGGATTTATCCTTGGATTCTAGGGTGATGTTTTTATGTACTATGGTCTGCAAAACTTCTATCAAAACCACCGTCGATACGTGATATCAAGAAGTGACGCGCAACTATTGGGCCGAAGTGTAAATGTAAGTTTTCTTTTTCTGTTGTGAGATCAGCAGCACTCCCAGCAGGTGTGCCTTTGACCACATGGAGAGCCAACTAGGCAGAGCCATAAGTGTGTTTAGGTGGCTCTAGGAAATAATAAAGTACAGATTTTCAGTGTTTGGTCCTGGCTTTTATGCTTGTTGGGGCTATTATGCCTAATAAGTTAATAAGAGAGGAAGGTTGAAGGGGGTGGGGGGTAAATAAAAGATGTCAGTTCTGTATTGCAGTTCTCAAACCTGCACCTTGTAGTGCTGATTAAAAATACGCTGTCTTTTTCAAATAAAGATACAGAAAGATCTCCTTCTTGTGTTGTCAGTCTTCTTAGCCAGAAGTGTTTTAAGCTGTGCTAAGGAATTAAGTTAGTCCCTAGCTAGGGCTAGAGAATTAAGTTATTCTAAGTCTTTCATTTTGCCATCTGGCTTTGGAAGCAGGCAAGGAGCAGGAAATGGTTAGTTCTGAAATAAGTGATCATATAGCATTCTAAGTATGCAATCCAGAAGTCTGAAGAGGGAGTAGACAGCATCACCTGCAGCAGACCTCCAGGAAACTGGAGAATGCAATCATGGCATTCAGGTTCTTTTACTTACAAATCTAAAGCATATTTTCTTTGGCTTAAAAGTAGTATTTCTTAATATACACATAGTCCACATGTCCTTTCAGTATATATGATGGTTGTGCCATGGTAATCTGTTGTTTCTATAAAGTGCTTCTTACAACTCTAAAGACATGTTCCTCATTTCTATGAAACGCTTCTTAAAACTCTCCAGGTGTCCTGTCAGCTTGTTTGTTTGCATCCAATGCAGCTGCTTTTGGCTTTTGTGCCAATCAGATACACAGCTCATTTGACTTACTTGAAATTTGTTTCTATGTTGAAACCCTGAAGATTTATAGTTTCTTATAAAATGGGGTAGGAAAGATGTGGTAAAGCTGAGGTGGACTTCTGTTTTTCATTCTGGATCTTCATACATCAAGATTTGGCCTTGTTGTCCTGCAGTAATTTGGCCAACTACATCTGCTGTTCTCCAGCACTAATTCAGCCCAGGTCAGAATTAAAAAGAAGGTAAAAGAAGATGTTCTAGGGTAAGCCAAGGCTTCACTGGAACATTTTCAGTTGTAGCCATTTTACAATAGCAGATCCCCAAACCTGTTTTTTATAGTCTGGAGCTTGCAATCAGTAGTAGAATTTGGTGAAGACCTTAAGTTTCTGTGCCTAGATATGGAAGGTGTTCCTGAACTGCAGACCCATTTGATGTCTCTCTAATGTGACCAAAAGGTACTGGAGACTTAATTGTACAGTGGCTTTTCAGAAGAAGGCATGGGAGGACACCAATTAAAACCAAACCCCAGGTCTGTGCCTGATTGTTGTGTGACCTTGAATGCAGATCCAGAGGAGCTACTGCACGCCCTTCAGCACCTACAGGAACGGGACCCCGATGGCGCCGTGCGGGGCCATTGCCAACAGCATGTTCAATGGTACGTGGGGCCTTCCTCTGCCCCTTCCTGATTTCCTCTTGAAACTATTCCCTTACCTCAGGCCAGGGCAGACCTGGTACTGCAAGGCCTCTACTTTCTCTCATAAAAAGCCTTTGTTTGGTTGTGCTCCTCTGGTGAACGTGAGGCTCTGCTTCCTACTGTTTAGTAACTTGGCCCTTTTTTGGAAACTGAGGGAGATTTCTCATTTTCTAAGGCTCTCTTCCATGTGAGTGTACGGCAGGAGTGAGGAATTTAGGCCCTCCTGAAATAACGAACAAGGATACAACAGATTTCATGTACTTCCTTGCTGTAAAGCACATTCCTGTACAGTGATGGGAGAGCCCAGATTCTGCCTTCCCACAATCATGTTCTTAGAAGGAGGGTGTCATGGTTTTGGTTTGCTAATTTGAGATTTCTTGGCTAGAATAGTCTTTCTTCAGTTCACTTAGGGAGAGAAGTCTCTCTTGTTACTGTTATGGAGGATTCTCTGCAAGAGTACAGTTCTCTCTTGGCACTCTCCACAAATAGCAACCGCCTGGGGAAATCTGCAATCGTGAGCTCCCTCCCATTTTCCACAAGCTTTTCCCACAGCTGTGTTTA
This sequence comes from Onychostruthus taczanowskii, assembly GCF_017590055.1. Classification (NCBI taxonomy): domain Eukaryota; kingdom Metazoa; phylum Chordata; class Aves; order Passeriformes; family Passeridae; genus Onychostruthus; species Onychostruthus taczanowskii. Next base: position 3,001,489 of record NW_024505118.1, read on the forward strand.
TGGGCGATGTCAACTTACGGGGTACTGTTTTAAAGACGAGCTGTTTAAAGGCAAAGGTTCACATTTCTGTATCTGAAATCATCTTCTTCCTGGGAGCACAGGATCTTCATCACTCTTCTCTCTTTCTCTGTTCAAACTTCTCATAGTATCACAGCTACTTTAACTGCTTACTTTAGCATGGAGGCCTTTGCGCCATATCTACAATTTGGACGCTTTCATGTCCCCATACTTTCATGTGGGAAAAAGAGTCTTTTCTCCATAAAATGTGCTCAAAAGCACATTCTTATACAGTGATGGGAGAGCCCAGATTCTGCCTTCCCACAATCATGTTCTTAGAAGGAGGGACTCTACACATTCTCCGCATTACTTTGGATCTACCCAGTTTCATTTTTGTTCTAGAATGCTGGAAGCATACATAGTCTTAATTTGATCCTGGATTTGATTTTTGTAGTAATCTAGTGGCCATAATCTGTTTCTGAATACACTTGGGAGATTTCAGAATGTATCTTTGGAAGGAAAAGCAACAAAAACCTACAGACTTTTCTCCACTACCCCATCTTTTATGTCTTCCAATTTCTACCACTCCTTGCTCTCACCCTTTTTTAACCTGTTCCATGGAGCAGGTTTTGAGAAGGCAGCAGCTCTTTCCAAGCAGCTGCGCCACCCACACCAGGGAACTTGTGAAAGCCAGTTGCATTCAGTAACTTCTAGATCTATTTGATTTTTGTCTGCCTGCTTACCCACCTGCTGCTGGAGGTGGGATTTACTGGGCTGGGCTCAGACCTAGGCCAGCAGAGCCCAGCTGTGTGCAGCCCACGCTGTGTGCAGCCCACACTGTTCTGGAGCATGTGAGGGAGAGTCAAGACAAGCAACTGAGCAGGCAGAGCTCAAAGCATTGCAATTCCTGTTAATGAAGTGGTGATAAATAGCTGGGGATGTGGTGGGCCACAGAATGATCATTTCTCAGAAGACTCTGTCTGAGCTTTATGGAGCTGCATGAACACAGGTTTTGTAGAAGAAAATAAGTATGTTTTCACTGATGCCTATGCAGCTGAGTTGTGCTTTTTGTGTCTCCTAAAAGGCAACTTATCCCCATCTGTATTGTCTGATTGTACCTGCCCATCATCCCATTGGCTGCCTAGGCATTTACGGAGCTGTTAATGCATCCTATAATGTTTTTGCCTTATGTTAAACTAATCTATCTAGGAAAATAGTAATGGATAAAAACAAGTGCTGTTCTCCCACTGAAACTGGATGGCATGGTTAGGCACAATTTTAACGAAATGGTTTTTGATTGAAGAAGGTGTTTGTGTCCAAGTTGGTAAGCAAGCTCTAACTGGCAGAAAACTAAAGCAATTTTTTTTTTTTCCAAAGGACTGGATTCCCTTGATTGTGCTTTTATCTCTACCCTAGTCCCTGAAAACACATCATGTATAGCAAAGTTTTGGGACAACTGTCAAAGAAATTCTAGGGGAAGCTAGCTGGGACAGTAACTTCTGTAACTAGCTAGAGAGCTCAGAAAGTGATTTGCAAAGAAGGTAGTCCCACAGGAGTTGATGGACATGATAAGCATTACAACATACACAGGGATTAGTAGGAAATGTTCAGTCTTTAAAACTTCAGTAGTTCCAAGACTTTGGTACCTTAGTTCTTCTTGTGAAATGTGCAGTGCTCCATACACACCCAGGATGTTCAGGTTTTCTATCCACTTGAAAGTTGCTTGAAATGTGCCTTTTTTTTTTTTTTGGTTAATCATGCTGGCAATTAGAATGACTGTCTTTGACTCACAGATGTTGCTTTTTTGTGTTCCCTGCAGATACTATTGATCTGTTTTACAATTATAACTCATCTGTGATTCAAGTGCCACTGCTGAAGACTGGAAACAGTTGGTGGACAGATAAAAATGTGAAATTTCGCAATCCTGAATCATACAATCTCTCTTCTGCATTTGCAGGTAGGAATGGTTCTGCTGGTGGTCCTTATTTTTCAATGTCTTCCCCTATCTCCGCTTCATATGTCTCCTATTGTCAGAAAAATCACCTAGAAAAATCACCTTTGGGAGAAATAGCAAGAAAGCAAGTTGAAGAAGCAGGGTTTAGAGGGTGACTGATAGCAGAAGGCACATTTAGCCAAAATACCACCTTTTAACTTTTTTAATCAGTGACCACAGAAATTGAGAGAAAATGGTTTTGGAAGACTGAAGTTAGCCCACATCAACACCTTCTTTATAGTTTCTTGTAGTGTTTAATCTGTCCAGAGAAAGCAGGGAATCAGTTGCTTGCTTTTTTTTTTTTTTTTTTTTTTTTTCCTGTTGAAAACATCCATGAAGGAGAATTGCATGTCCCATCTTTCCTTCATGCCTTTGCAGATTCTTGGGCAGTTGTGAGACATGAGAGGCTGCCTTTGTCACTAATTCTTTCAGACTTGTTTCCTAGGGCTATTTCCTTGTTATGGTTGATCTCTATTGAACTGGGGCTAAAAGCTGCCAGTTGTGGATCAGGGCAGTGCTGAGCTGGGTGCAATATGCAAGAGCTAATGATCTAAGTCATTTTCATGGGACTGATTCTAAATGTCGTAGGCTGTGCCATTAGGCTGCAAAAAGGTGCCTTTCTGGTTGTACAGGAATATATTAATGTGTAAAAATGAAGGCAAGCTCCTCATTATAGAGAACATATTGCTTGCTGAAGAGACAAGAATCCAGAATAAACAGTATTTTCACTTGTGCAAGTCACTTTGTTTCTCCTGTGCTTGAAGGCTCTAATGTGTAGCAGCCCCTGGGTACTGTTAAACTGTTAATTTGTGTTTGAGGTGAGTGGACATGCTTGGAGATGCTGATGTCTGGCATATATATAATTTTGGACAGTGTCTAATGTCTCTTTCACAGCTCATATTCTGTGTTGGTTGTGTGAGGCCCAGAATCTCAGCAACCACAGTTTTTACTGACAGTGTCTTTCCTGCTTTGTCTCTCTGTGACCAGGGACAGCCAGACCTCCTTACTGGCAGAAACCAGTGTACCTGTTAGATGAGGAAGATGAGAGGAACAATGGTTATGTGAACGATGACTTCATTATCTGGATGCGAGTGTCGGCCTTTGCAACGTTCAGGAATCTCTACCGGCGTGTCAGACGGGTTCAGCGCTTCACAGAGGGCCTGCCAGCAGGGAATTACACCTTCCATATTTCCTACAGTATCCTTTCATATTCCCTAAGGCTCCTAGACAGTTACAGTGACATGGAAGCCAATAGGATTTGTGTGATGAACTGGCAAAGAAGCGGTGCAGAACAACCCTGTGTCAAGAGAGCTGTCGAGGGATTTGGGCCATGTCCTGACTGACAAGAGCTTTTGTGCTGGTGCAACTGCCCCCTCACAGCCAACAGTGGGAACTCTGCTGACTAAACCATTCCTTTTGTCAGCAGGAGTTATGTCAACATGACCATAAATTTCTCTTCTTTTTCAACTGATAGAAATGGGGTTATAAATGTTCTGTCATGGTTCTGTTCTGAAAGCTTCAACGGGAGAGATGAAAGGTAAACTCATATAACATTCTGGCTACAACATATTAAGTAGAGCTGAGCATTTACCCTCACAGAGACTATGTGGATTATGATGATAAGCTTCCCAAAAGGCCCATTTTCAACTGAGCTTTCATAGCAAATTAATGCAGTAGCTTTCCTATAAATTATGAATCTGAAATTTACAATGTTTTGAAAAAGGAAGTATTTCCACATGCACACAAAGACTGTATCTAAAATAACTGGATTTCTTACCACCAGCTGCCTACCACCTCCCAAAGACCAGCTGGGTTTTTGGATCCAGAACAGCAGAAACATCACCAATAAGTTAAAGGAGTTTTGGCAGCAAATGCAGACCTCAAAACTCTTTGTGCCTTGGAAAGCTTTTTGAGCATTTAACCACTACTTTCTCTTCTCCTGGAAATAATGTACACTTTGTTAGTGAAATCTTAACATTCTTCTCTCAGATTTCCCTGTTACCATGTTCAAGGGGAGGAAGCATGTGATTCTTTCAACCGTGGTGTGGAGCGGCGGAAGTAACCCATTCCTGGGAATTGCCTACCTGGTTTCTGGCACAGCAGCAACCCTGACAGGTTTTGTCATAACTGGCATCCACTTAAAGCTCAGGAAAAAGAAAACATACTTTCAGAAGCAATAAGGTTCACCTTTCTGAACAAAGACAGAAGTGTGCAGTGAACAAAGAAGGTGCAGCATAGACCTTCCAGTCTTTCCTCTGAGCTCTGGACCATTTTCAGTGTCAGGTTTGGTGAATGCAAGCAAACTGAGGAGCAGGGCTAGTCCATCATCTGAAACCAAACTTACCTGTGGTGCCATTCTCATTAATGTACTTGTGAGCCTAAATTTGTTTCCTAGGAAACTTGTAGTGAGATGAGCTTCAAACAGCAGATAGCGCAGCAGATTAGGATTGCAATGGCAAAGAAATTATATGGTACCAATGTCTGGCCAGAAGTCAGGGTCCATATTAATTTCTTACTCAGCCCATAATTCAGACAACATTTCTCTTAACTGGAATGGAGCTTTGGATGGGTAAAACAAGAAGTCTTGATCCAACAAAAAGCTTGAGTAGGTAGACCTTATTGCTAAAATCTGCTTGTGGGCCACATACATGTGCTTAATGGCTCGGCTTGGGTTTTATATACCTTTTTCAGCTATGCTGAGAAAGTAACCAGTTTAAATCAGTGCATTCACTCCAGTTTGACACCTGATTTGTGGTTGACTACAGGGCATTTATCAGGAGTTCAGAGTTTGTTTAGACAAAGTTTATTTGATTTATCTAGCAGATGAAAGCTAGAGGGCATCCAATCATTTATTTGCATTTTTTAAAATTATGGTTCAATAGAAATCCTAAATGAAAAGCTCCTTTAATGCAAAATATTTTAGCAGAACCATCTACCTAATTTAAGTATTAGGCCAAAATTGCACTCCTACCTATCCCATGTGAAAGTTCACAAGTTCTTACATGACACGGAATGAGAATGATAATTTATTGTCAATAAAAAACAAAGCACCAGAAAATCTGTCAATTTTAAGTGAACACTGCAGTTCATGAATAGGTTCATCAATTTTTATATTTCATGTTCAAAATTTCACACATTTAGGACTTACTTCTAGTCTCACAAAATGAAGGAACAGCACTGAAGAATTTAGGTCAAGCGTACCATGGTAGGTGAATTTTTTTAATAGTTGTTCTGTTGTAAAAGTGCAAGTGGAATAAAACACTTTCAGTTACTTTCATAAGTATTTTGTGTGCCTTGCACCTTGCATCTCTCCTAAAAAGCCTTCTCACTAGAACAAGAAAGAAATCACAGACTGGAGCAGGAGAAAGGGATGTGGCACAGGGAGCCTGCAAGCTGAAATAAATAGGGCAGGAGATCTTTCTCCTTTTTAATGCCTTTGTTAAAAAGAATCAGCTCAGGTGGGGAGAAACTGACAGGTCGCACCCACGCCGCAGTTAATCAGCCAGGGTAATCACCAACCATTAACAGGTGATTGTAGAAAAACTCTCAACAATAGGTGGCTGCAACATGAAGCTAACTTAACAGCAATTGGTTCAACTTGTTTTAACTCTGCAACCTTAAAAAAAATAGATAACTTTTTACTCATAACACAAGCCACTGTCAAGGCATCTGCTTTTGGGTGTCTGGGGCTGGGTATCTGGTGACCTGTGGCAGATGGCCCCTGCTGAAGGGGTTGGCAGCACAGAGGGTGCAGTTGCCTTGAAGTTCCGCTTTGAAGCTGAGCCATGAGCAGCAGAAGGAACTAGAGCAGCTCTAGTTCCCAGCCCAGCCTGGGAGGACGGTCCTGCCCCACCGGTGCTTTGTTGTGCTGACCAGGAACGGTGCCTGTCCCCTCTGCTCTTCCTGCTCGCGGCCAGTCACCTCCATCCTGAAGCTGTCGAAACAGGGTTCCTGCGCCTTGCAGCTGGATCTGCCAGGAGCTGTGGCAGAATCCCACCTCTCACTGGGCTGGACAAGACAGAGCATAAAGCAGGGCATACAACAATGCTTAAGGTCGTTAGTCTAAATCACTTTTAACAGTGGGACATGCTCCTAAATCTTTCAGTCCTTTTGAAAATGTAATTCCATGCCGCTCTCTGGAAAGCCCTGATGGGATTTCGTGACAAAGCTGAACTTAGGTTTTCTGGCTCCTAGCAGACCATGGGAACTTCTTCATTTTTCTCTTTCTCTTTATTTTTTATGGGTTTTTTTTTCATTGTCTGAGCAACTGACTTTCAAGAAATGATAGGGTGGTTAAGTCATGATGCAGTTATCACTGATTTCATTTTTTCATTAAGTATCTGGTAAAAAAGTTAGTAAAAGGAGACTGAATAATGAGGTATGTATTTCAGTGAGTCAGTGTCTACCAGGAAAAAAGTTATCTAGAAAACATAGCCCAGCAAGTAGTGTTTGCCCATTATCTCCAAGAGGTTTTTGCAGGAACCTCTTCTCTTGAAATGTAGATTGTCTTCAAACCCCTCCATAGAGAAGACCTGTCTTCAAACAAGTCTTTCTGTTTTTCCAGAAGTTGTTTATAAACCCTGTTATAAATGAAAAATAGCCAGTTTTAGTAAAAAAATTAAAATTTATTTCGCTACCGTAATACAGTCCCGACAGCCACCAATCAATCGGACAGCATACCACCCCCGGACAGTGAGCTGGGTGGACGTGAATTTGGCCTCTATCGCACCAAATTCCCCTCGTCCACACTGGCTGCTCCCAGGTCGTGGTTCTTATACTTTTTAATTCGTCCGCTGATGGAGAAGGAAGACTTGCACACCAGATGATAGTTTTGCCATCCTGCCACTGTTTCACTATTCTGCCGTGGTTTTTCCATCCTGAGGAAAGATTTCTCCCCCCCTCCATGTACCAATAGTCTGTTTCATACTCATATATATTTTATACATCTTTTATTTCCATTAATTACTAACCACATTTCTAACAAACCCAAAATGCCATTTTTCATCTTACCACAGCTTTAAGCATGCCTTACATCTTTCTGGTACCCTCTGAACAGTGTCCTTGGAAGCTGCTGCTTCAGCTCCAGCTGTTTCTGTTGTTAGCTCTGAGAAGCTGTGCAGTGTCTGGCTGGTTCAGGGTGTGCTGCCCAGACCAGAGCAATGGGAATGGCAGGTCTGGTTAATTCCTCCCAGCCGAAAGAATCTGCCTTGTTCAAAAGGATGGAAAATAAGCATTAGCAACCTTCTTATGCTTCTTTTTGTGCCAGTGCTGCAGCCACGCTGTGGGTCTGCCCCCTGTGCCAGAGCTGGCACAACTGTACCTTCTCAAGAAAGCTTTGCAGGTGTGCTCCACATGCTGGGAATACTTCTCTATCTACATGAAATGTTTGCTGAATTCCTTTATGCTGCTGCTGCCATAGTCTCCTTTGTGCAGGGGCTGGAACAGAAGTGAGAGGCTGGGCTGAAGGACAGGCCTAACCTAACAGAAGGGTGGAAAAAGCCATCATAAACTGCTTCTCATTGTGCCAGGTCCCAGGGGACTGTCCACTTTTCTCAGCTGCTGATAGCAACAGGAAGCACAAGTCCAGGCAAATATCCAGTGGGATTTTGAATTAATTTATCCTGGCTAGGAGATCATTAGGTCAATTGGGTCAAAGAAAGCAACACTGAGGTTTGGAGGGCAGAGTTTTGAAGCAACTAGAGATGTTGCGCTTTTCCTGAGGTACAAATTGCTTTCAGAATACCTGGAGTGTTATGACCAGTACTGTGTCTTTGGCACGGTGCTGCTTTGGCCTTGGGCATTTGATTTTATGAATTAAGATTATGTGTTGTTAGGGATATAGTTAGTAATTCGTGCCGATAAAATATAGACTTCTATAAAATATATGAACCAAACTGGCTGTACAAAGGGGGGCTAGGGATTTCATTCTCAGGATGACGAAACTGTGGCAGACTGGCAAGGGGATACCATGATATTTACATATGACGGAGACCTCGGCTGCACAGGAGATGGTTGTTCATGGTGGCAGTATCCAGAGATGCCCAGAGATGATGGCCCACAAAGATACCCATCTGAGATAACCAGGGCCATCAACACCTGCCACCTGAATACAGGATTCCAGGAATCAGGGAGAAGCATTAATCTATTCCAGGATGAAGGCTTTGTGCAGTAGAGACTGAAGAAAAGAACCAACTTGAATATAAAGAACTCTGAAAAGAGACAAAGGGACTCTGCTGCAAGTGAAATAAAGAGTATAAGAACTGTTCCCTCAGAACAGCCAGTGTGGATGAGGGGGATTTGGTGCAAGAGAGGCCAAATCCACGTTCACCCAGCCTATCTCCCAGGGGTGTTGCGCTGTCAGTTTGATTGTTGGCTGTCGGGACTGTATCACGGTCGTGAATCAATTCTTTTTGGTTTTTTATTAGAATTGGACATATTCCATTTCTACCTATAACATATGTCTTGAGTAAAGAGGAAAAATTTTTTAAATGCCTTGGTAAAGCTTTCAAAAATAGAATTGTAATTAGCGTATCTATTACACATACTTTCACCAATAGTAAATGGGCTCTTTTCTCAGAGAGGCTGACTTATGTAGGTTTGACAACTCAGTACAAAGGTGTCCAGGTTTGCGATTGCTGGATGACATTGAGCTGTACCTGAAAAGTCTTAAGTCAACAGCAACACTGTGAGGGCTACAACACAAAGCCATAAAATACTGCCATTATTTATAATATCTTGACATAGTAAAATTATTAAATTGTTGGTTCCTTTGTTACAGCTACCCTAAAGCCTCGTCTTGCATCATTGCTGCGTTTTCAGTGCACTGTGAGGGCTACAACACGAAGCCATAAAATACTAACTGCCATTATTTATAATATCTTGACATAGTAAAATTATTAAATTGTTGGTTCCTTTGTTACAGCTACCCTAAAGCCTCGTCTTGCATCATTGCTGCGTTTTCAGTCCCTTTGAGCAAAATGAAATTTTGCCATTTCCTTCACGCTCAACAAAAGAAAGATGCATGTCAGAAGTGAAGTTTAGGTTTGGTGAGCTGAAATTAATGATGTCATAGATGCTGACAGTACTAGAAAGTGCTTTTTTTTTTGTTTTGTTTTCCCCATCTTTTTACCTAGAACAGATAAATAAAGGAGGATATTATTTATTCAAATTTTTTTTTTTTTTTTTTTTTGCGGGGGTGGGGGAGGTGAGTGGATATTCAGTAGATGGAAAACTGGACAAAGGATTCCTGTTAACAGATGTAATCTAAATTTTTATGGTAAAAATGGTCTAAAATAGGTAAGTCAAATGGAATATATATTTCTAGTGTTTGTTTATCATTTTGAAGATGGCAATTACATGTGGGTGCATCCTCTGGAGTTCTTTAGTTTTTAACAATGGCAAAAATATCTGGAGGGGACAAGAGACCATCATTATGAAAAACTTACCTGCAATTTAAATCTCATTTCTAAATTACAGGGAGCTGTAGGGGACATTAATATTCTAATGTCAAAACTGTTGCAGTGGTTTTGATTGGCCGCTCCTTTTTGGATTAAATTTCATTAATGGATATAACTATATCTGGAAAGAGAGACATAAAAATTAATCAGGTGTTACAGAAGATTTCAGTAGCACTTCAGTTAGAGAATTTATCCAAGCCCTTTTCAGGCTTTACAGTCTTATGAATATATGTCCAGTATTTGTCTGCCTAAGTTGGTTTTTCTGTTTCTAATCACAGACATTTGCTTTCATCTAAAAAGAAAGGGATGAGTCCTTCATGTGAGACAGATTAGCATGATCACAGACCTATAGAATCTGGAAAAATTAGTTACATGCTGCATCTATTTTATATTAACAGCTGTGTTACATGCAGATTATTAATATTAGTGTTTGCATAGTGTTATTGTAGTGATGCAGTGCAGTGTAAAAACTTCCTCTCCTTCCTTTGAGAAATTAAACTCTAGTCTAAAAGTCAAAGAAGGTAGCTCAGGGAAGGGAGGGCTTTGTAAGCCTTGATAATATAAAGAGAAGTTGCAGAGCAATTTGGTTTTGAGTTAGATCTAAAAGAGGAGAGAGCATTTGCTTTTGTCACATGAGAAGGTGCTGTCAATCCTCACTGGGAGCAGTCAGTAGGTTTGAAACAGCTGATTTGAGAAAAACCTCTAACCACAAAATGAGGGGAACAGTGGAAGGGGAAGAAGTACTGTTGCTGCTCTTGGATGGGGAGGTGAAGAAATTTGGCTGGGCTGCTCAAGGTGATGGGATATTCTGACACGTGATCTGGAAAGCCCATATGATTTTGAGCAGCAGCCAAAATCTCTTGGTTTTCAGTGCACTCTGAACTACAGTGCGTAGTTTTTGAGCTAAGGTGTTTTGACTGGGTTCTCTGTAGTTGCATTATTCCCTACAATTCCAAGCATAATTTGGTTGAGCTGGGAGTGCCTTGGGCAGCTGCCTTCAATTTGGTGATCTCTTGTTTCCAAAAGAGGGATTGTGGAGCATTTTTTGTTCTGTTTGGGTCCTGCTTTTTCCTCGAAGCCAGACAGGGTTTCCTGGAGAGTGGGGCTTGTTTTGCTTTTGTTCACCTTCATGAATGAATGAGAAGGCTTAAGGAGGAAGTAGGAAGACTAAGGAGTATTAGGGGAAGTGAAAAGGAAATAGACTGGTGGAGTTTCACCCTTCCATCCCTGAGAGAAGCCCACCAGGAGTCAGAGGACTCCCCTGTCTCCTACCATCAGGCAGAAGGAGGACACCTGGTAGATGAAGGGGAGTAGAAATGGCCTCTATTACCTCCTACTCGAGGAGGTAATAAAAATTCCTCCTGACCCCCATCACCTACTCAGGTGCCACTTCAAAATAGGTATGAGGCCCTGGATCCAGGTGATGTAGAAGAAAATTATCTACCCAGTGAGCCTCTCAATTGCGCTTTGTCTGTCAGACGGATCAGCGCCTCTGACACTAAAAAGAAAAGCAGGGCAGTCATAGTGGGTGACTCCCTTCTGAGGGAGACAGAGCACCCCATTCGTTGACCTGACCCATCCCACAGGGAGGTCTGCTGCCTCCCTGAGGCCTGGGTACAGGACAACACTGAGAGACTTCCTGGGCTGATTCAGCCCGCTGATTATTACCCACTGCTGATACTCCAGGCTGGCAGTATGAGACTGGAAAGAAGAGCACCAGGACTTCAGGGCACTGGGTCAGGTGGTTGATAGGGCAGGAGCACAGGTAATGTTCAGCTCAGTCCCTTCGGTGGCAGGGATAAATGATGAAAGGAACAGGAGAACTCACATTATCAACAAGTGGCTCAAGGGTTGGTGTCATCAGCAGAATTTTGGGTTTTTTGATCACGGGGCAACTTTCACAACTCTTGGCCTGCTATAGCCAGATGGACTCTATCAAGGGCAAAAAGATTATAGCCCATGAATTAGCAGGGCTGATTTAGAGGGCTTTCCATTAGGTTTCAAGGGGGAAGGGGATGCAGCTGGGCTGTCTGGAAGCAGGCCCAAGCGTGGTGAGCCTGAGTCAGGGGTGAAATCAGCAGCCCAGCTGAGGTGCATGTACACTGATGCACAGAGCTAGGTAACAAACAAAAGCTGGTGGCTGTGGTGCAGCAGCAGAGCTGTGATGTAGCTGTCATCACAGAAATGTGGTGGGATGACTCACATGGCTGGAGTGCTGCACTGGATGCCTACAAGTTCTTCAGGAGAGACAAGAGAGAGAGAAGAGGTGAAGGAGTGGTCCTTTGTGTTAGGGAGGCTCTCAACACCATGGGAATTGAAATTAATGATGATAAAGTCAAGTACCTATGGGTAAAAATCAGGGGGAAGGCCAACAAGGCTGATATCCTGCTGGGAGTCTGTTATTGTTATTGTCCATCCAACATGGAAGAAGAGGTGGACAAATTATTCTGTAAGCAGCTGGAGAATGTTTCAGGATCACCAGCCCTTGTTCTTGTATGTGACTTTAACCTACCAGACATCTGGGAACACAACACAGCAGAGAAGAGGCCATCCAGGATGTTCTTAGAGTGTGTGGAGGACAACTTTTTGTCACAGCTGATGAGCGAGCCTGCCAGGGGAGGGACTATGCTAGACCTGCAGTTTGCAAAGAGATGGGCTGGTGGAAGATGTGGTGGTTGGAAGCCCTCTGGGGCACAGTGATCATGAAATTATATAGTTCTCAATATTTGGCGTAGCAAGGAGGGGCATCAACAAAACTTCCACACTGAAATTCCAGAGGGCAGACTTTGGCCTATTCAAGAGACTTATTTTGAGTGTTCCTTGGAAAGCAGCCCTTAAAAGGAGTCCAGGAAGGATGGATGTGCTTCAAAATAGAATTCTTGAAGGCACAGGAACAGACTGTCCCTGTGTGTCAAAAGATGAGCCAGTGAGGAAAACAACTGGTCTGGATGAGCAAGAAGCTTTGAAGGAACTAAGGAAAAAAAAAAGAGGATGTATCGTCTTTGGAAGGAGGGTCAGGTATCTCAGGAAATGCTTAAGGTAGTTGCTAGGTCATGTAGGAAAAAAATTAGAGAGGCGAAACCCCAATTAGAACTCAGTCTAGCTACTTCTGTGAAGGACAATAAAAATATTTTTATAAATACATTAATGGCAAGAGGAAGGCAAGGACAACCTCCATTCTCTCTAGGATGTGGAAAGGAATTTAGTAACTAAAGATGAGGAAAAGGCAGAGAAACTTAACACCTTCTTTCCCTCAGTTTTCAACATTAAGACAGGTTATCCTCAGGACAACTGTCCTCCTGGGCTGGTAGATGGTGTCAGGGAGCAGAATGATCCCCCTGTTATCCAGGAGGAGCCAGTCAGAGAACTGCTGAGCCACTTAGATGCCTACAAATCTATGGGACCAGATGGGATCCCTCCCAGGGTGATGAGGGAGCTGGCAGATGAGCCTGCAAAGCCACTCTCCATCATTTACCAACAGTCCTGGCTCACTGGGGAGGTTCCGGATGACTGGAAGCTGGCCAATGTGACACCCATCCACAGGAAGAGCCGGAAGGAGGACCGGGGAAACTCCAGGCCTATCAGCCTGACCTCAGTGCCCAGCAAGATTGCGGAACAGATCATCTTGAGTGCCATGCCATGGCACCTCCAGAATGGCCAGGGTGTCAGACCCAGCCCCCATGGGTTTAGGAGGGGTAGGTCGTGTTTGACCAACCTGATCTCCTTTTATGGCCAAGTGACCCACCTGGTGGATGCAGGAAAGGCTGTGGATGTTGTGTACCTGGACTTCAGCAAGGCCTTTGACACTGTCTCCCACAGCACACTGCTGGAAAAGCTGGCAGCCCACGGCTTGGACAGGGCACTCTTTGCTGGGTTAGGAATGGCTGGATGGCCGGGCCCAGAGAGTGGTGCTGGACGGTGCTGCACCAGCTGGGGGCCAGGCACCAGGGGTGTGTGCCCTGGTGGCCAAGAAGGCCAAAGGGATCCTGGCCTGTGTCAGGACCAGTGTGGCCAGCAGGAGCAGGGAGGGCATGCTTCCCCTGTACTCGGCACTGGTGAGGCTGCACCTTGAGTGCTGTGTCCAGTTCTGGCCCCTCAGTTTGGGAAGGACGTTGAGACACTTGAGCATATACAGAGGCGGGAACAAGGCTGGTGAGGGGCTTGGAACACGAGCCCTGTGAGGAATGACTGAGGGAGCTGGGGGTGTTTAGCCTGGAGAAAAGGAGACTCAAAGGTGACCTTACTGCTCTCTACAACTTCCTGAAAGGTGGTTGCAGTCAGGTGGGGGTTGGTCTCTCTCTCCAAGCAACAACTGACAGAACGAGAGGACACAGTCTTAAGCTGAACAGGGGAAGTTTAGGTTAGACATCAGGAAAAAATTCCTCACTGGAAGAGTCATTAGGCACTGGAATATTCTGCCCAGGGAGGTGGTGGAGTCACCATCCCTGAAGGTGTTTAAAAAAAGACTGGATGTGGCACTCAGTGCTATGGTTTAGTTGATGAGGTGGTGTTAGGTCATAAGTTGGACTTGATGATCTCAAAGGTCTTTTCCAACTTAAAACATTCTGTGATTCTGTGAAAATAGCTCATACCCTGGAAAGCTTGTATTTCAGAGAGCTCTAATCAAAATATCTACTATTTACTGAGTATGTACTATGTACTCTGTGAACAAAAACACAAAGCATGAAACAAGATGAAAAGAAGCCTTTTGGTTATACTCCTATGCAACTGCAGCTATTGTCACTTTGCAGTAAAGTGCCTAAAATTATCCTTCACAAACTGAGACAATTTTAAAAGCTTGTGAAGAAAATGAAGTTTTCTACTGTGTCAAACCCACCTAACCCAAAATTATTTGCTCTTTTCCCTATAGCAGCTCCTGTCTGTAATGAAGACTGTTGTGTTACCAGTTATAATACTGGAAGATTCAGGGTGTAAGATTAGGTTAAAAGGTCTGGAGAATTCTCAGATAACTTATATGGGCTGTCTCTGGGCTGTATAATTAGCAACAATGAACCTGAAAACACTGGAAAACTAAATGTGTTCAAGAAACCAGAACCGTTAAGAGAAAAAAGTAAGGAAGTAGTACTGCCTATAGTGCTGGTTGTCATAACCAGTTAATGAGTGTGGAACCACTGTGCTGCCTCTGAGGTGAAATGTGGCGCTTACTTGACAGTGCAGCGAGAGGCTTCACACCAGCTCAGGACAGTGGTAACATCTGCAGTTAATAACCCTCCTCCGCACAGAGGCTGTGCTGGGAAGTCTCTCATGGCAGCAGGGGACAGCAGGGCCGTGTCCCCCGCACTGGGCGGGAGCAGGGATTCAATGCTGGGAGGCAAGGACACGCTCCAAGGAAATGCACTGCCACCCACTTCATCCGGCTGGGTGGCAGGGTGCGCTTCCAAGTTGTGGAATTCGATGACAGTCACATGCATGGGCTGGCTTTTGCTGGCCTGTGTGGTGCCATACCGGTGTGAGACATCCAGAAATTGAAATTACAATCACTAAAACGAATAAAAGAATTATCAGTGAGTCATCATTTACATCATTTACTTACACCAATGCTTATACTCAGATTTCTGTCTTTGACATGAGGCCCAGCAATGATCATGGAAAGCCTCTGAGCAGGTTTTCCTCATGCACTGTCATTTCTGGCTGTGCAGTTAATAAAAATTGATCCTGAATGAAGTTGAAGAGCTAAGAAGAATAGCTGTAAATAAAATTTTATCTCTGAATGTTCTTGTTACTGATAGGACATCCAGAAATTGAAATTACCATCACTAAAATGAATTATCAGTGAGTCATCATTTACATCATTTACTTACACCAATGCTTATACTCAGATTTCTGTCTTTGACATGAGGCCCAGCAATGATCATGGAAAGCCTCTGAGCAGGTTTTCCTCATGCACTGTCATTTCTGGCTGTGCAGTTAATAAAAATTGATCCTGAATGAAGTTGAAGAGCTAAGAAGAATAGCTGTAAATAAAATTTTATCTCTGAATGTTCTTGTTACTGATAAAATTCATTAAAAACATAGGTATAAATTGTAATTGTGCCAATGGGTTTTAAGCTGTAGCTTGAGGAATTTATCCTTCAGATTTCTAAGTTTGTAACTTCACCTCAGGCTACCAGTGAAAAGCCAAGTCTTAACTAACAAGGTCAAGAGTTGCTTTTCAAAGGGAGGTGAGAAAATGAGAAGGCAGAGCACAAGCCTGTTGGGCATTTTCGTATTTCTTTGCTTTTTGGGGGTTTGATTTGAATGGAATGTCTCACACTGTGTAAGTAAATAGGCTAAGTTTTGTAATTTGGGACTTGCCCTGAAACTTACTTTTCTGTCAGCACTTCCCACACCAACTTAACAGTGATCCTGTCATAGAAGGTAATGAAGTATGAATGTGTCAGGTGTAATTTTAAGTGTTCTCAGCTGCTGAAAGATTATTTTCCATAATTAATTCAATTTGATAATGCTGAGCTCTTGGGCAAAATATATTCTTTTCCTGTGGGGGAGTGGTATAATTTTAAAGTTCCAGGCTCATACCAGAGTTGAGTTGTCCCTACGTAACATGTGTGATCCTCACCGGTGAGTTAAGGGCCTGTGAGGAAAACACTGGAATGATCCTAACATTTTCCAGGCAATAGCACTTTCCTTCTCTAGTAGGAAGAACACGAAGTCTGTGGTGTGCTTATTTTTGAGGCCTTTTGAAAACAGTTTTTATTTGAAAACAGTTATGCTACTGGACAAATGTAAAATAATTTCTCATCATAATACATGGTATAAAGTGCTTTTTTTGTATAAGTAAGTATGTTCTGAGCTGAACTTATTTGATATGCAAGCAAAAATTTTATTTTTAAGCGGCAATAGCCCACATTCAGAGTTCAGGCAATTTTTAACTCAGTGGGATATTTTTTAGTATTTTCCATTGGATATTTTTACAGTTTATACAGTCACAATTTTACTTTAATAATTAACCTCCAAGTAGCTGGTAACAAAATCCACTTGTTTCCATGGAATTGTAAATGCTGTGAGGAAATAAACTTCAGTGCAGGTGTACTAAAGAAAAGCTGATTAAAACAGTGGTATTTTTATATAATTGATTGTATAGAAAAAATAGGACTTCACATGGTTCTTCACTTTTTCCTCAAGTTATGTGAGAATAAGAGTTTGGTTTCATTTTGCAAACTTAGTAATGCTATCTTGAATTGGATCTACATATGGTATCTAACTACATGTGACTAATTATATGTAATCATATTTATTGTATACTTCTAAACAAGTATTGAGTATACATTATTTGTGCATATGTTGTAGATAAGGTATCAGTTAAGGAAAAATAACTTTTTTAAAATTTTAAATTTCTATTTGGTTCTAGATGCAGCTTCATAGTTAGAAGGCATGGAAAGCATCTGAGGTTAAGTCTGAAGACACACAAAAAGGAATGCCAGGTAAGGATTTTTTTAACTATGTGAATGAAAATCTGAAAATATTTGTGTTTGAACTGCAGAACTACAGAACTTCATAACAGTGACTTTGTCAGATATATCTTACCATGCAAAATGAAAGGGGGGAAAAACTTATTGAAACAGTGTAAAATTGTATATGCAGCTCCTCACTGTCAGTCTGCTGGCTCTGAGATGTTCTGCATCCAAGATGCTGAAAAATGGGGAAGTTTCATAACTAGTTATTTTAAAAAAATCAATCCCTGAAGTATAACAGTGTTCCCACAGGAAAACAGCTTCCTCTCTGCTTGTACCAACAAAGCAATTCGTCACTTCACAATTTATGAAGGAGGATTCAGCTGGGATGCAGTGGATCATCTTGGGACACATTCTTGCAGGCAACTGGATTAGTACTGGATATCATGTAACTGTCTCATTATCATGTGAGTTTAAAATCTGATATAGATGCAAAGAAATTAAAACTTTTGAAATAATCAGTAATGATTTCAGTCTTTTGATGCTGACAAATTTAGCATCTGCCACTGTTTGGAGTGAGAATGCTGCCAATGGAGGTTTTGGTTTCATGAGAGACATTTGGTTTAATAATCAGCATTCATTTCTGTTTGTTTTCTTTATGCAGAGATCAGTACTTTGTGATTATGGTTTCCTCTTCCCCTACTGTGCTGGAAAAAATGCTATAAAATATGCATAGAAGCATAAATTATTTGTATTTTTCTAAGAAAACATAATTGACATACCATTGGTTATAATCTTATGTTAGGAACTGGAATTTTGTTAGGATGTTGGGTCTTTTTCCTTCACATCAAAGTACTGAATTTTCATCCCATTTAATTTTAAGAAAAAAAGATAACTGTTGAAATAATATTGCACAAAATTGCCTTTAATACAGATGGATTAGGAACTTTGGGATTTTTTTTTTTCTCTGTTTGGGTATTTTGTTCTAAAATTGTCATTGTGAAACCTGAAGAGAAAAGCAGAGGCTTGTTTGAAGTATTTTGTCTCAGGGTCTGGAGAATATTCTAATTTTTGTTCTGCAAATGCAGTCCTGAATTAATTCCAAATATATTCCATCACAGGTGTTTTACATACACAAGTGAGTTTAGACTTTTGTCTGTATTTTACAATGCTGTTATTTCTGATACCGAGTATTGGTTTGTGTTCACAAAAGGAGCTAAAAACAAATCCTGGATCTCAACAAGACTCCTGGCAATCAGAGTTTTCACTGATGTGTCAGGAGATTGAACATCACAAACCAGTTCAGACAGGTGCCGTTTCCATATCTGGATGAGCTCCTGTTCAAGGTACTGCTACCTACTGGACTGCAGTGAATGTAAATTATACATTCCTGATTCCGTTCCCATGCAAACCCTGTAGCTTTGTCAGGGGATCTTCTGTGGGGTGGAGCTTTGAGATGGATATCCCTGGACATCAACTTACAGTGAGCCCCTAAAGAGAAAGATTTCTCAATTTTCAAAAGAAAATGAAACAACATAAAGAGGAGAGAGTCCTCCCTGTAATTTGCAGTTAAGGCAAAACAAAGAAAGACATAATAAACCCCACATGTTCCTGTGGTGTTGGTGTCAGCTCTGTCCTAGCCTTTGAATGGTAGAATTTGACCTGTAGGTAACTGTAAAAGCCCTTTGTTCTTATTTTTTTTTCTGATCAGTTTCCTTTTAGTGTATGTTGTGTAACACTCCACGCTGGTTTCAAACTCTTTTACTTGGATCAAGTCTTCCAGTGATGTCTTTCCATTTTTTCATCTCTCCCTTAAACTGAGTTTACTGCGATAGAGAAGACATGACTTTTAAAGTAAGGTTGGTTTCAGTCCCTTTGAAATATGAAGGAGTACAGAACATCACTGGCCTTTTTTCTTTTTTTTATGTTTATTTGCATCATGCTCTTAATTACTTTCTTTACTGCCTCATAGAGGTAATGTTCAGAATTTGTCTGCTTTTTGATCCGACAAAACACACATTTAACATACCCTCTGCTCTGTCTTCTTTGTAGCCATTCCTCACTTGCTCCTAACAATTGCTACGGAAATTTCTTTTTGTCTCTTCAGTTCATGAGATGCAAAGCAGATATCTCTTCAAGACTTTGGCAGCTAAGGAATGTTACTCCGTTGTTGACACAATGTTTACCTTTTAAACTGTTCCCTCTCAGACGCTACAAACCTCCACTGAAAACGGGACTGCAAACTTTTGCAGTCACTGGCAGGTCAGGGAGTGCAACCAACTTCCAAAACCATGAATAGGGACATATGTGTTGGGACAGTTGTTCCACTGCACTTCTCTCCTGCCTGCCTCCACCTGCCTTCCTTCCCCAAGCAGATTCATGAGAAGCCTTGGCAGAGGCTACACTTTTGTGCTTTGCTGACATTGATGGCAATTAAGTTTTGACAAATCCTTTTTATTATACTATCGTGAAGGAATTGATGCTTTCTGTATTGTCTATGAGTCAAACCTGAAAAAGCAGAGGCTGTTTTTTATCAAAAAACCCCAAAAGCAGATGGCCAGGTGAGGGAAACCCAGCTGAGTGCTTCCCACTGCAGAGCAGCAGAGAGAATTCCCCTATGAACCTTCCATTCTTCTCTAGCTGGCCAGGTATTTTGGAGAACATGCACAAGACTAAAGACAGAAGCTTGTATGTTCCAAGGCACCAGAAACAGTCTCGGTGTGAAATTCTGGCTATGCAGAAAACTGACACCAGTTTCAAGTTTTATATTCCTTTTTAGATCAGAATTTGGTTACTGATCATGTGGTTTCATTAAAGTAATAGTTGCGCATCTCTCCAAGTTGAGCCACACTACATTTGATTACATTATCAACAATTGTTTTCATTCTTACCTAAGGAACAGACAACTCATAAAGCCAACACTGGACTATCACGTGCAGTAGAATTCCTTAGTGCTCATCTTCCCACCAGTCAGCATCACCTCTTTTAATTTTGTGCATTTCTTTGATGTTTTAAGACACATTTGAAGTGCCTGGTGGAGCAACAGGAGTTTCTTCCAGCTTGCTTGAAAATTAGTCTCGGTCATTAGAATACACTATTAGAATATTTTCCCTACTAATTCTGCTTTTATATTGTCAGCTAAGTTTAGGCCAGGAACAGAAGAATCCATTTCCAGCCTTAGGAGAAGAAGCCGCCAAAGTTTGTAACCTTAGCTATTGTTGGGTCTGCAGAGGGCCAGAAGGATCTGAAGAGTGGCTATGGGTGACTAGCTCAGTGGAATCTAAATGGTGGGTCAATACCCTAAGTGAGGTCCATAATGGGACAGGATTTGGGAACAAAGAAGGAAGTCCATGGTGACTTCATTCTTCTGAATCAGGCACTTATTGCCTAAATAGGACAGGGGGTGTCTACATAGGAAAAGCGTTTGTGATTTGACTTTGGGTTTAAACAACTGGGTCTGGACTCCCAATTACCCTCCTTGCAGTTGTTCCAAACATCAAGCAAACACAATCAAGTGCCTGTGAAGCTCATTAATGGTAGCTGGCTGAGGTGTTCCCACCATCATTACCAAAAAGATTTTGAAGGCTATAAAGCAGTGGGGGAGGGACAAGAGGTTTTTTTGACCACCTATGTTTAAGCTGTCTCCGAGAAAGTTCCACAAGTAGAACATGTGTTGTTTGTGATTATCAGTGCAAATGTCAACACCAGAATGGAACTTGAGCCCTTTTTAGTGAGCTCTTCTCCAAATCCAAGCAAACAGATTGCAGATGTAAACGTAGATGGGAATTCTGCATGGGAGCTTGGAAATAAAAACATTGTAACTCTTAGAGTGGGGTAACTACTGTTGGAGGACCTGGGGCCAGGAAACAATCTGTCTTTTGACCCACCAATTGATGGCAAAGGGTAGGGAGGCCCCTTTGCTGATGGAACATGGGCTTTGAAAAGACATCATTGACATTGCGAGCAACATGAGTATCTCAGCTTACCTCCAAACTGCAGGGATGTTACATGGGGCATGTTAGACCTACCAAAAGTTCAAGGAAATCACTTAGGAATCAAAATCTATGATTTAATTAGCGAAAGCAATCAATTGATGCAGCCCTGGCTGAAGGGAGCACCCCAAAATGGGGAAAAGATGAATGGCCACCAGAAAAAAATGATACTGCACTATGGACCAGCCACTTGGAATCCTTAGGAATTAATATGAAGTGCCAGAGAACCCATTTATAATTTGAATGGGATATTTAGGTTACAAGCTGTCTTTGAAATAATAACCAACCAGACAGAGATGGCTCTTGACCTTGACAACCAATCCACTCAAATGAGGAGTGCAAGACTTCAGCATTGGATGATATAAGATTATCTATTAGCAGGAGGAGGAGTCTGTGGAAAATTAAATTATTCAAACTGCTGTTTGCAAGGAGATGGCAATGGAAAAGTGGTGAAACAAATAAACAAATAACAAAGGAAATCAGGTTAGCTTGTGTACCTGTCCAAAGGTGGAAACGATGGGAATGGGGCACATTGTCATGGATACCTGGCAATCTATGGGTTAAATGAATACTGTTTCCTCTCTTCTGTGCTATAGCAACTCTTCTTTTCACCATGCATGACACCTTGCTGAGAGCAACTCTTTCAGCAGGTGATCAAGGGGACACAGGTAGTCCTATGCAGGTTCTGCATACTGATGCAGAAATTACTACAAAAGGATAGAAAATTATGTCACCGTGAATAATTGCAAAACCAAAGAAGACCCAGGAAGAAAAATCAATGGTAATTAATATCTGTAAAGACAATTATGGAGAAAATAAAAAGTGGTGGGATTGAAAGGAGTAAGATGAAAGATGTCAAATTAACAGTGGTTTTAAGGCCCTTGCATTTATGGGAGGGTGAAACCTCTGTGTTAAACCCTCTAGGATCATCACTTGGGCTTCCTGTGTTTCTCAAACTCTCAAAGTAAAATAGACCCACCAAACTCATATTTGTCTCAATCCTAATCCCTGCATCATCCTTCAGGTATATTTTCTCACAATGAAATTTGAGTAGAAAATGCTTTAGGAAATGCTTTGCAGCTCCTTCTTCCTCAAAGGCCCAATCTGCTTTAATTAGGAATGTTCTTCAAGCACAAGGTTTGGATGCAGCCAGTGAGACTCATTTCAGAAGGGCCATCAATGGTCTGATAAAGACATAGCACTTTCAAGCAGGCTACTGGGACTTAGGAAGATGTTTGAAAACTGGTGTCATGCAGTTCTAGTAGTGGAAAATGAAATGCTGTTAGACAAGCCTGCTTCCCAAATTGGCTTTGCCTGGATCCACCTGCCCTGCAGCACAGCCTTCTCCCTTTCTCCTTACTGCCTGCCCTCTGCTGAGGATCAGCCCAAACCTGGGGTATTTAAATTCCTGTAAGACACAGTGCAGCTGATGGGCAGCAAATGCAGTCTTCCCAAAGCGGCTGCTGATGACCTGGCTTGCAGGGAAGATTTCAGGGAGGAAATGGCAGTTTCCTCAGTGGATTTTCATGTTCTCTCTTTGCCATGCAGATGATGGCATTCGTGGCATGGCTCCATTTTGGCAGTCAGTCCCGAGGCAGGGCTGTGGTGAGCACAGGGTGAGCTCTCTCCTTGCTCTGACACCGGGGCTGGCAGCGGTGACACGGTGACCTCGGCGAGCTGATGCTGCCTGTGCCATCACCGGCTTGAGCTGGTCTGAGCATCACCATGGGAAGATCTTGCTCTGCTCGTGGGCTCAGTGATGACCCTGAGACTGTCTCAGCTGGTTGGAACACGGTGCTAAGGATACCAGGTTTGTGGGTTTGATCCTGTGTGGGCCATTTGATGATCCCTGTGAGTCCCTTCCAACTCAGGATATTCTGTGATTCTGTGATGGGATACTTCCTACACAGCAGGAAGCTTTGGCAAAGAAGTCACTGCTACCGAGGCCTGGGGGTACAGGTTCCTGCTGACAGATACCCAGGGTAAGCCTCTCTCTCTAACGGGATTAGCACACAGACGTTTGTTTCCCTGGCTCAACTCAAAACCCCGGTGATGGGGGGTTAACAGCTGTCAGAGAGCTTCAGCCAAAGAGCCACTACCCTTCAGGTCTCATTTCGTACCGCCTCCCCTTATGGTTAAATGCAAAACATCACAAATAAAAATCTCTCCTTGCTTCTCTCCAGTCAGTTGTCCTGCAGGAGACAGAGAGGAGGAACAGTCTGACCTCAAGAAGTTTTGCAGAAGATTTATACACTAACAAAGTACCTCCCTTTCTATTTCTGAAATTGGAGCTATCAAAATCACACCAACTGTTGACTTTTGTTTGTCTTTTCTTCAGTGTGAATAATTTCTAACATTAATGAGTTCTTAAAATTGATGTGGTTAGAGAAGTTGATGGATATGTCCCACCAGTAGACCATTCCCAGGAATTGCTGGGGAGCCCTTCTCAGCCAGTTGCCAGGGCACCAACCACACCCATGGATCCTGTGATGGGAGTTTCAGGTCTTTGGGGTTTTTTATGTATCCATTTCCAAAGGCTTTTCCCAAGACTTGCTCCTTCCAGTAGGCACTGTCTCCTGCCTTTCCTCTTTATAAATAAATGACACAACACTCATGGATGGAATTACTGCTGAGAGCTCAATGCTTCCAATATATAACAAAATGAGTGACAGATTTCCCCAGCACTGTAGCAGCGTGTGGCTACAGTGTCGATCATTTCCAGGGAGGCCACAACTCAATGGCAGGGAAAATAGACAAGACAAGTCTCTTCCTTGTTAAACACGACAGTCCATTTCATTCTCTCCCCACCACCCCATGCCGGGCGGGGAGGAGGCCCGGGAGCAAAGCAAAGGGCACAGAAGCAGAGAGGCCACAGACCCAGGGCCGTGGGGTTTTATCAGGTGTCCCATGGGAGGAGTCTTAAGATCAGCTTACAGCCTCCTCAGAACAGAAAGGCTCCACAGAAGATCGAAATTGTTGTTCATTCATTTTGCATTTGATGATGTATATTGTGTAAGTTTGTCTTGCATTGTTCCACAAGTTTTCTAACTGGCACACTTTTCCTTATGAATGCACTGTCCTTACCTACATACTCTCATATGGAGGAACATGCTTCTGATAAGAAGAGCACTAGGATGTCTTTACTTGACCTTTTATTTTTACTGATGCTTGGTCCTCTGAAATGAATGTTTTTTTAAATTGAAATGTGTTACTATTGTTCCCCTGGGGTAATCCTTGGACTCTTCCTGTCAGAGCTGTAACTAGTCAGCTATTCTCCTATCTGCCTTTAAGTAGTTGAATGTTCTGGTCTAAAAGTAGCACCTTCTGTGTAGCCAATGCTCTTAGTTGCCAGTGTCATCTTGAATCCAAACACCCTCCTGCAAAGTATTGCTGGTTCTGTAGTCAACTAAGGGGAAAAAAAAAAAAAACGGTCCATCCATGCTTCCTAATTTAAAATATTAGGGTATGGTGTCCCTAAACAATTCTCTGCAGTTGAACACTACTTATCTTTACCGTGTTTCTTCAACTCACTTGCAAGTCATTCATGAGTTAGGTTATTGTGAGAATTGCTTAGTTTGAAGGTTATTAAAAAGGGTATGAGAATGTTCTTGTGGCTCTGGTATGAGGATATTTTTCAAATCCATACAAATTTCCTGCAAATGCAAAAACCTACATCCTGTATATACAGTGAACTACATAAGAATGGAACAAATTATTATTTAAATTTTCTAATGGCTAGAAGACATTAGAAAATTCCACAGCAAGTCTTCAGAGCCTCTAACTTTGGAGACCTTACAGAATAGGAGTGCCACTGTGCTTCTGCTGGAGCAGAGAAATTGACATGTCAAGGAAGAATGAAGTTCAATGTGTTACAGAAGGGAATCAGTGAAGGTGAATATAAAGTATTTTAATCAAAAGATGCTTCCAGAACCTGTTCTTTTCTACCTGACTAACCTAATTGTTTGAATATGTTTTACACTTTGATAGTATTTTTTTCCCAGGTAGAAGACTTTGTTGCCATGCAAATGAGATAAAATACATATTTATTTATTTATTTATTTCCTACTGTAACACAAATATTTTTTGTATGCTCCTGTCCAGAGAAAAGCTCTTTTAAATGTTGTTTTTTGAGCTCTTAATGGGAGGAAATGTGTGGATTGACAACAGCAGATAGAGGTGAAATGAAGGAGATGTCCAGTGTCTTGATGGAGGGTATGTTTGCAAACTAGGATTTAGACAGTATTAAGAAGAAGGGAAATTTAACTTTTTCAGCAGGTAATTTGTAGAGAAGAATGGTTCTGCACTTTTATTACTTAAGTAGTCTGTGTATTCTTCTTTCTCAATTTCTAAGAAATCAGAAAGAAAATAATATGAATTATGAAGCAAATTAAACATGATAAAAGCTAGCAGAAGTCCTAAAGATTGGAGGCTTGTCTCTCCGTTATGCACAGAGTTTTGATGCACTGAACTGATACTGTAACGCAGCACAACTGACTACCATTTCTGCAATAGATGATTAGAAAATAATTACCTTGTAGATACAAAGTAATCAACATGTTTCTTCAAGAATAGCATTTGAACAATGGAAGTAATAACTTAATGTAGCCTGTTGAACTGCGGAAGAGAATATCATTGCTAGTTACAGGATATTTTTTTAAATTTCTGAAAATATACCATATTACATAAAACATAAAAATATTTTTGGTATCCTTTGTATAATCACATTAGTTTCATCTGTTTCAACTTCCTGGTAATTTTCAGATTCCCCTGTTAAATTTAAGGCAGTATCAGGACACATATATGTGAGGTGGATGAAGTGTCAAGGTTAACAGTACCTATTCTGTCAAAGTCAGATACGTCACTCTCTGCAAAGTATTTATGATATCAAGATCTGACAAGCACAGCACTGAAACCTGAGTTACAAGCCATAAAAAGTGTCAGTTGTCACTAAAAAAAAGCTCTCTGCTGAACAAATGGAGCCATAGTGAACACAGCCGTGCAATATTTACATATGGATGCCAGTTCATTTTCTTCATTTACATTCTTTCCCAAAGCTGTCTTTTCTTTGTGGCTGCATCTTCTCTCAAACTCCCATAACTTTTAGAGGTGTAAATGCTAGCTGGGATGATTGGTCTTACAAAATCAATAGAAAGTAGATGGATCTGCAATTTGCTGGATGTTCCCCGTTGTTCTGACACTACATGCGTTTGCAAAAAGTTCCTTTCTAGATTTCTTGCAGACCCCCTCTAGATACTTGAAGAGTGCTGTAAGATCTCCTCAGTGCCTTCTCTTCTCCAGGCTGAACAGACCCAACTGTCTCAAACTACCTTCATAGGAGAGGTGTTCCAGACCTCTGATCACCCTTACAGCCTCCTCTGTATTTGTTCCAATGGGCTCACATCTTTCATATCTTGGGATTCC
The DNA here is from genome assembly GCF_017590055.1 of Onychostruthus taczanowskii. Lineage (NCBI taxonomy): Eukaryota > Metazoa > Chordata > Aves > Passeriformes > Passeridae > Onychostruthus > Onychostruthus taczanowskii. The sequence continues at coordinate 3,027,761 of NW_024505118.1, forward strand.
CAGACCATGACAGTTCAGTTTAGGCAACCCACTTGAGTCTATCCCTTTCTTATTTTGTTTTCCATGTTGAGTACTCCAGCATTCAAAGAGGTTTATGCAAATTTAATGCATTGTAAATTCTACTGCTGGAACTGAGCAGTTACATGTCACAATTTTGAGCATCATATAACTGAAGTCTTTTGGTTGAATGCCTGCCTAGCTCTGTTACTTTAATGCAACTGCACCACAGAATGCTAATGCTGCAAAGAAAAAGTGTGTTAAAACCAACAAACAAGTCAAGAGGAATTCACAAAGCAAAATGACATTTCACCCCAGTACATCATTTAATAAAAGTCATTGGTTTAATTACCACACGGTATATAAATAGAACTTCAATTAGAAAAATGTATTAAAAGTGATATGCTATAAATGATAAATCATAAATCATAGGACAACCTATAAACCAATTGCCAAACTCAGAGAAATGTCAATGAATTAATATATACTTGTGATGGCTTAAACTCATAAGTACAGACCTAGATACTTCCTTAAAGAAAAAAATAAAGGCATATTTTTCCTGTGGTGATACATATTGGCTGATTTTTTATAACCCTACTACTTATTACGTGGAATAGTCCTATTATCTTCAAATTTTTCAGAGCACTACTTGCATACCAATAAAGTAGTCTGCTTCTTCCATTACAAAGTTTTGCTGTATCATGATTACTAATCTCTACATTGTAGTGATTATTCTGTGATTTTTTTTTTTTCTACTAATACTCCTTTTCAGCCTTCTGAGTTCAGAATTCAAAGACCAAGGTATGAAATACCTTGAGGAATATGCTCATGGGACAAGATGACTTCTACATTTTCTTTTGGCATCCCCTGCTGGTGTACAGCTGTGAAAACTCCTCCATGACACTGAAGATCTCAAAACGGCTCCTATGCTTCTTTGGCCAAATCCTTTTGGATGTTAATAACAGCTAAAGAAATGACAGGTTAATGGGAAAATATTTATATTCTCTTCAGGCAACATAATTTCTTAATTGCTTCAATGCTTACTTGCTTAAATTCATGGTTGCTTCAATGAATATACAGTCTCCTTAAACAGTACATCTAATTACACTACTTTGCTTGTTTCACATGGTTTATTTTATCTCTTTATTTTGATTTTGGTTTAGGTTTTGTAGTTTTTTAAATCTTAATAACAGAGAAAGAAATGCAAATTTGTCATTCAAACTAAACCATGACAAATATGCTTTGTGATAATGCAGTGAGATAATGCATAATTTTCCATCACTTTGTAAGTTATGTGAAGATGAAAAATCTGCGTAAAAACTCCAACTCCGTTCCTTGAGGACTGGAAATAATTTTTTCCATTATTATTATTACTTATAAAAACTGACTTCTTCCAAAAAGAGTGGAAAAGCATTAGTGATATTAACATCTTTCTAGTTGTAGTAGCTGCAGTGTTTGCTCATGTAGAAACCTTCAATCTCACTTTAGGCACCTGGCATATCTGGAAACATGACCAAACCAGGCTCCCTAGAAGAATCAAAGGAGACAAACTGGCATATCAGATTAACAAAGGAGAGATTCTCTGTTGGCTATAGAAGTATTGGGCAGCTGCACTTTTAGATACAGTTTTTTTAGGACACCAAGCATACACTGTTTTCTCACATGCTCATGTGAATTTTGTCAAGAAACGACCTCAGAAATGGACAACCCATCTGGTCTGTGATCACAGAGTGTGAATGTAGAGCTGAAGGATCTTTCTGTGGATACTTACTAAGAATAGCAAATAAATAATTTTTAATAGAAATCAAATATACTACTGAAAGCTGATGTTGATCAATGACACCATCCAAATGACAAATTATTTCTAATTGCAGTTTTTGCTCGTTCTTTGAATGCTCATTGATCTCTAGTGAGTATAAGATGGGAGCATATATTGCTAAATATTAATACTTCCCATTAATCTTAAGATGCAGTTATGATTTTCAGTTAGATGGAATAATATTATCATCTGTGTCCTGTTAGGTTATCTAGTGGACAGAACTAGTCTCTTCCTTTTTTGATAGGTTACTTTGACTCTTCACCCACACATATCTTTATCTTTTATTTTTTTAAATCAAAACCTGTGATTTCTTCAAAGATAAAGTTCACTGATATTTAAATAAACATAAAAATCCCTATTATCTAACCTTCCTCCCTGGTTGTTTGGGGAATTTTTTTAATTGTAGGTTATTAGTATATTTCTAGAGTTAATGACTAGAATATGCGTTTTCTGTTGATGGGATTTATGAAGCATAAACAGCTGAGTGACTTGCTAAATAGGTAATACCTGCCTGGAGCAGAGAGCACAGGAGTCTTTGTTCCCAAGTACATATTTTAATTTTATACAATCTATTTTCTTCCAGGTATAGACTATGAAGTAAGAGGATTTAATTTCATATCTAATGAACGTATTTGCCCTACACCTTAACAAAAGTCTTGAAAGTGTGCCTTATATTTAAGTAAAGGAAAATGCTGACACCAGTGACATTAAGAAACATCTGCATGACACTGAGGCTATTTCTGTGTGTATAAGTAGCACCGGGACAGGAAGGTTTGCCATTATTCATGCTGAATTGGCAGCACCACCTACAACATTGCTTTCTGTATGCCAGCTCTTCCCCAGGAAGCATCTAGGCTTGGGCAGCACATCCCCCCAGGCAGTACAGACGAACAAACCCTGTGTGGTGATGAGAGAGTTTCAGCAAGAGCACACAAGAAGGCTTTGCCACCTAAGCCTGAGATCAAAGAAGTGTCCCTTGCAGAAAATAACATGTAACTGCATCAAAATTCAGTTCTTAGAACTGCTGTATCTTTAACCATGAATCAATGTGTTTGTCTATAGAGTTATCTTACTTCCCACAGTTCTTAGATTGCACTGAAATAAATTTCCTTGAATTTCAGAGAGTCAAGCATTTCATTCCATCTGTAGGGCAAACTGTGCTGCCAGGTACAGAGCAGTATCTACACCTTGTTCTTTTCAAAACTTTTCTTGAAATCAGATGCATCCCTTCTTGATATTTAGAATGTTCTGTATGAGTCATGAAATAATACCATATGGTATCAAGTGTTACTTAATTTCAGACATAGTGAAGGAGAAAATGAAGTTTCTACTTTTCATCTTAAAGTGCATCTGACTTGGTTGCCATGCTGTTTCAATGGTTTTGTCTATGCCATTTGGTTGACTATTTTTGTCCCTGTGAAATGACATTTTTTTTATTATCTTTAAAGCTTCATTTTAGTCCAAACCACACTATTTGATATTTAGAATGTTCTGTATGAGTCATGAAATAATACCATATGGTATCAAGTGTTACTTAATTTCAGACATAGTGAAGGAGAAAATGAAGTTTCTACTTTTCATCTTAAAGTGCATCTGACTTGGTTGCCATGCTGTTTCAATGGTTTTGTCTATGCCATTTGGTTGACTATTTTTGTCCCTGTGAAATGACATTTTTTTTATTATCTTTAAAGCTTCATTTTAGTCCAAACCACACTATCTACACAATTTCTATTCAGAACAAAGGCCGCTCTTTCACTGCAGTATAGAACAAATACAAGAAGTTATTTTTCTCTTTTTTGTTACAGAAAAGTAGATGGTTGGAGGTACAGCCTCTCAAGATATGGAAAAGTATTGAACTGACATCATCATCTATTTCATTGAATAGTAATTTCTGTGAATGCAAATACTGCACTGGAGTTTCCCAAAACATTTGGCAAGAATTTTTGGGTTTAGATTTTATCTCTCCATAAAGGTAAAATCAGTTCAAATCTTTCATCCTGCTTCAGAGTAACAGTCCTTCAACTGAAGGGTAAGGTTTCTCAAAAAACATAAATTCATTCCAGCAGCCTTTTTTTTGCTCTTACTACTTTCCTTATGGTAAACAAATGTCTAGTATCAGAAGTCAAAATCTGATTTGTTCTGAGAAAAAAACCTTATATGTACACAATAAACAATAATAATACAACTATTCCTTACAGTTGTATTATTATTGTTTATTGGTTTTGTATAATGTATATTATTGTTTTTGTATTTCTTACAAATCCGTCACCTATGACTCATACAATTAATAGGAAATAATCCCATATTTGATGTTAATAAAACAGATATTTATAAAATTAATTAAATAGAAAGAAATAGGGTGGCGTTTGTTAACTCAATACAATATTCAAAGCTACAAAGTGAAACTGTAATCTTTCAGTCCTAAAAAACTCATAAAAGGGCTCAAAAAATGTCCTGAAGATTTTATTAATACAATCTGCAGAGTAGAGTGGGGGAAAAAACCACACAGGGTAAGTTCATGCTTTTAGTTTAATACCTTCCTTACATGCACAGGTCAGCTACTGCATTGTGGCATGGGTGTAGAGCCAGCAGTGTGTTTCTGGCCTTGATATGGAAACTTCTGCCTATTTGACTGTACTATGTTGAATGTCAAAACCTAGCTTAGCTTTTCTGTCCCCTTAAAAAAAAAAAAAAAAAAAAAAAAAAAATTCTTTTGCGCTTCCAGGGCTTTCAGTCATCACCTCCAGAGCTACTGCAATTCCTTGACAGAGACTAGGGGTAGGAAGAGCACAAGTTGGGTTTTGTTTACCATTTCACTTTGGTTAGCTACAAACCTCATCACTGGCCTGGGCCCTTGCCTCAGGTCTTTCCTTCAGTGATTTAAGGCACCCAGTGGGGTCCACATTTTTAATGAGTCAAAAGGAAAGTGGAATGACAGGGATTTGTCCAAGCCCAGGAAATACATCTGCCAAAGCAGCTGGAAGCAGAACTCAAAAAAACTCCAGTGGATCAAACTGCTCTGTCCTATAATGAAGGAAAAAAACCCAACAAAACAACCAAGGCGGCTTTATGATTGAACAAGGATTATTGTACATATAAGCCATTAGTTTAAACTATTGCTAGACTTCCAGACACCATGCCATGCAGGAGAACAGCAAATATCTCAGGTACATTTCTTGGTAAGCTGCCTCTTGTAAGATAGCTCTTTCTTCCGGGAAAAGAAAACTGGGGGTGTTTTGCTTGTTAAATAGGTTCTTTCCACTTCTCTCTGAGGAATCCTTCCCGAACCAGTGGGGCAAAGGGGCTGTGTGGGTTTGCTTTCTGTGGAGGCCCCCTTTGGAGGTTTTCTCCCAGATTTGACCTAATCCAGGACACTTTCAGTCCTAAAAAACTCATAAAAGGGCTCAAAAAATGTCCTGAAGATTTTATTAATACAATCTGCAGAGTAGAGTGGGGGAAAAAACCACACAGGGTAAGTTCATGCTTTTAGTTTAATACCTTCCTTACATGCACAGGTCAGCTACTGCATTGTGGCATGGGTGTAGAGCCAGCAGTGTGTTTCTGGCCTTGATATGGAAACTTCTGCCTATTTGACTGTACTATGTTGAATGTCAAAACCTAGCTTAGCTTTTCTGTCCCCTTAAAAAAAAAAAAAAAAAAAAAAAAAAAAGATTTTTAAGATTTTCTTTTTTTATTAGAATATAGTGATAGTGAAGTAATTTTATTCCTGTTCCAGTTTAAGAGGCGAGTTCATCTATTTGTATATTAGTATATATTCATTACATAAATACAACAGAATATGAGATCTAGACAGAAAAGATCAATCTCACACTTTTTAATTTCACAAATGTTAGTTGAACAGTGATTGGATTTTTTTTTATTTATCCACCAAAATTAGCATAATTTACTAATTTTGGATAAATAAAACCAGCATTTTATTTAAATGCAAAATCTACTTACTATATTGTAAACTCTTCACATGGTGTTTAATAAAAAAAACAACTGAAATTGCTTGGAACTTTTTCCAATCGGCTTTTTTAAAATCTGATTGTCAGCAGGAAATATCTGCAGTGCAGATATAATTATCTTTTGTCACATTTGTGGCACTTGTAGAGACTTGTTCATACTCATGCCACTGTGACTCAACAGGAACTGACTCAGTACAACCCATGTATCCTTCAAAGACTGAAAGCATGCTTCTTGTTAATTAAATATGTGTGAGTGCATGTTTGCAATGACAGTGTATGTGCTGATTGATTTTTTTCTGTGCCCTCATTTCTCATTCCACTTCTATTCAGCTGCTAACTGAATGTGTTTGCCTCACTAACTAACAGCCTCCTATGATGCACCAGTGAACAGAGGAAAAGCTATAAATGTCATCCACCCAGACCTTTGATAAGATCCCGCACAATGTTCTTACTTCTGTATTGGAGATGTATGGATTTGTTGAGTGAGCTTTCAGATGAATAAAGAATTGGATGGATTAATGAGTGGAAGGATGGATTAATGAGTGGATGGATGGATGGATGGATGGATGGATGGATGGATGGATGGATGTTCAAAGAGTTACAGTCAATGGTTCAATGTACAAGTGGAAACCAGTATCAAGAGGTCTCCCTCAGGTGTCTGCACTGTGACCGATACTATTTAATATATTTATTGATGATGTAGACAGGGGGATTGAGAGCACCCTCAGCCGACTTGCAGGTGACACCAAGCTGAGTAGTGTGGTTGACATTTGAGGGATGGGATGCCATCCAGAGACTGGACAGGCTGGAGTAGTAAGCCCATGTAAATATGCGAAAGTTCAGCAAGGCAAAGTGCCAGTACAGACTGGGTGATGAAGGTATTAAAAGCAGCCAGACAGAGAGAAGGAGTTGGGGTACTGTTGGATGAAAAACTGGACATGAACTGCCATGATGTGCTTGAAGACCTAAAAGCCAACTGGCCAGCAGGTTGTGGAAGGTGATTTTCCCCTTCTAATCTGCTGTTGTGAGACCACACCTTGAGTATTGCATCCAACTCTGGCGTCCTCGGAAAAGGAAAGAAGGGAACTTGTTGGAGTGAGCCCAGAGGAGGGCCATGAAAATGATCAGATCCTCTCTTATGAGAGAAAATGGAGAGAGTTGGTGGTTTTCAGCCTGGAAAAGACTGTGGGGACACCTTCTTGTGGCCTTTCCATATATGTAAATGCAGCCTATAGGAAAGGTGGAGAAAGACATTTTACCATGGGTCTGTAGTGATAGGACAAGGAGCAATGGTTTTAAACTGAGGGAATAAAGGTTTAGATTGTCTGCAAGGAAGAGCTTTTTTAGAATAAGAATGGTGACACATTGGAATGGGTTGTCTAGAGAGGTTGTAGATTCCCCATCAGTGGAAATGTTCAAGGCCAGGTTAGAGGGGGTTTTGAGCAACCAGATCTAGAGTCGGGTATCTCTGCCCAAGGCAGGTGCTTAGAACTAGAAATTCTTTAAAGGTTTCTTCCAACACAAAGCATTCTACCATTCTGTGATTGCAGTTATGAGTGACATCATCTCTGGTTGTATTGATAGAGGCATGAGAATAGTAGAGAGACAATTTAAAATTGGTTTATTTTGAATTTCAAGTCATGTGATTTTGATCCTTAATATATGTTCTATATGTTCTGTTTTATATGTGCAGCACTGAATAACACATTATCAATTCATTCTAAATAATAATAAAGTATAGAATAGAAATGGAAAATCTTTTTAGGCTTTAGCCATTACCACTACTTATATAATGCACAGAATTTTAAAAAAGGCTAAACAATTTTACAGACAACTGTGTGTTATTATTTCAAGTGTGATGTAGTATTTTATGCCACTGTTTTCAGATCTCTGTGTTCTTTCAAAAACAGGCAAATAGATATAGGTCAATGTGGACCAAGTACAAGTCTCCATCAGTTTCAGGGGAACACTGCAGGCAAGCTTGTTATACTGGCACATTTTCTCAGTGTGAGACACAGCTGAAAACCTTTCCAGTATGATTCAGATGACAAATGCCACCTCTGAGCTGATACACAGACCCTGAGGAAATTACTTCTTTTTCCCATGGAAAATGGCCTTCATTTGTGGCCACTCGTGCTGGCTGACACTGGGGTGCCAACCTAAAGATTTGCAAACTTTGCTGGATTTCTCCAAAACTAAAGATGCCAGCAATGAGGACCCTGGATGCCCTTAGAATCCCAAATGCCATCTCTGAGCTGAGAGCCAGACCCTGGGAAGATGCCTTCTTTTTCCCATGGAAAATGGCCTCGTTTGTGGTCACTCGCACTGGCCGACAGTGCGGTGTCAACCTAAAAATTTGCAAACTTCACTGAAATTCTCCAAAACAAAGGAAGCCAGAAATTATGACCAAGCATACCAAAATGCCACCTCTGAGCTGATATCCAGACCCTAGGGAAATGACTTCTTCCCATGGAAAATGGCATCCATTTGCAGCCAGTCGCACTTGCCAACATTGGGGTGCCAACCTAAAGATTTGTAAACTTTGCTGGATTTCTCCAAAACTAAAGTTGACAGCAACTAGGACCAAGCATTCCCTTAGAGCCCCAAATGCCACCTCTGAGCTGATATCCAGACCCTAGGGAAATGACTTCTTCCCATGGAAAATGGCATCCATTTGCGGCCACTCGCACTGGCTGACAATGGGGTGCCAACCCAAAAATTTGCAAACTTAAAAGTTAACTGGCCGCAGTTTTGATTTCCTTCTTTAATATATCACAGAGGCGCTAGCAACTTCTCTAATTGGCTTAGCAGCATGTCTGTTCTTAGAGCCAAGAATGGATTCGCCTTGCCAGGCATGGAGGAAGCTTCTAGCAGCTTTTCACAAAAAATCATTTCTGTGGCTGGCTTCTTCCCTCTCCACCAAAAACCAAGCCATGCAAAACCAACACATCAACTAAATTGTAGTACTTAGTACACATCCAATAATTTCTTTTAAACAATACTTTACATTTTTTACCAAACACACTGAAAATAAATGTATAAATAATATTGATAAAAATAATTCCAATTAAATAGAAATATTTGGTCATGCAACTCTGGTTTACATAACTATTTTTTGTGCAATACAAAAACCTTTTTCATCTATAAAGAAATATTTCCTGATGGTTTGGATCAGAAGATCCAGTATGGCCATCCTGAGATTTTTGTTTTGAAGGCCATAAGCTGTGGTCAGTGTTTTGGGTATATTCTTTGTTGTACCTTGCATCTATTTTGGATAGAAAGACAGTATAGATGATGTCCTTGCTGCAGTAGTGATACTAAATAAGGCAGAGGGTCTGGCTGAAGTACTGGAGCTGTAGACTATCCACCACTCCCTGAGGGCAGCGAGGATCTCTAAAGGAATATAATATTGGCTATGCTCCAGGAGTTTTACAGAAAGATCCTCATAGCTCAACAAATAAAAGGTGTCCCTGCCCATGTCAGAGAGTTGGAACTAGATGGCCTTTAAGGTCTTATTCAACCCCAGCCATTCTATGATTCTGTGATTCTGCTATGGTAGAGTTCAGGATAATGCGTGTTCCACATGTTGGCCATTTCCAATACACCATTGGTTCCAGGCGCCATACACTAGCTTGCTACCTGAAAATTCTGTCAGGATAAAGCACACATATATATATATATATATCTTATACACATAATAAATGAACAAATGGGTTTACACATTTGTCCACTAAGTTTTTTATGAGATTGTTGTGAAGTTTCTTTTGGTTTTCTTGTTTACTCATGAGGCCGACTGTCCTTGTGTCAGCTGCCTCAAAGGCAGCTTGTGTCTCCTCCTCCTCCTCCCTCTCAATTTCTTTCCATCAACAATTTAATATCATTTTCCCTTTCATACCTGAAAATCCCTGCATGCTTCTGGGTTTTCTCCCTTTTCATACAGATCTTCTTCCATCCTTGACAATCCATACTTTTCATAACATAAGGGCATGTTTGTAGGCATAAAAGACTTTCATTCCTTATTGTATCTATGGGAATTTAGTTAATAGTTTCATACCTTGGTCATGAAACAGTAAGGAATTGATAGCTTGTTCCCTGAAGTACATTAGGAACAGAATGAAAAATTAATCATGTGGAATGGAAAAGTTGCTATCTATTTTCTTCCAAGAACTACCCCACAAGATGGAGGGGGTGATGAAGCCTGGCTATACGAGTTACCCTTCTAATGGAAGGAAACTACCATGTGAATAAGGGCTCTGTGCTGCGGTCTAAGAATAGGGAAGCATATGTGTTTGTAAAGTGGAATGTCTCTCAGGTACTTCCCTCTTCAAAACAGCATGTTCCATGCCAAGCACACAACAAAGAAACAAAGGATGAGTGTGACTCTGCATTCAAATCATGCAATGTTCCCACAAGTTAATTTCTCTCTTCTACATGACTGACTTGTATGAAGATACACAGTGAAGTGTCCACTACGTCTCGCAAGGGGAAACTGTGCCAGGACAGCACACTTGCCCAGAGCTTGCCCCGAAACTTGTATTTGCTTGGCATTCAAGGGGCACTCCTCTTTCCTAGGCAACCTACAAACTGCTGTAAGATCACAGGACTCTCTGCCCACTCCTCCTCAGCTCAAAGTACCAGCAGGCACATTCGAGCCTCACAAAGGCAAAAGATCCTGAGAGATGTCACAGTGCATATGTGTAGCACAGACACTGAAAAGCAGCAAAGCTGAATGCCTTCGCTGAGCTTCAGTTATGTGCACATCTCAGAGTCATCTCTGGTGTGCGCTATTTCAGTGAAAGGTGAAGGACGACTTTAAGAACACCTTGTGTTTAGCAGAAATCTGCAGCAGTGAAGCTGTAGTAAAAAGCTTATCTCCATGTTGTGTGATGATGTCCCACAGCTGCAAGCGTATTCTCAGCTGACTCTGCTTGTGAACGAGCTGTTGCTGGACTTGTGCAATTGTTGCTGGACTTCTGCACTGCTCACACAAGCCCTCTGCTCTCCTGCTCCGTTCTTCACTTTCTGTAATCCAGACAGCTGTGATGCCCAGTGAAGGCATTCAGATTTGCCGCTTTTTAGCGCATATACTGCACACAACCACTACGTACTATGCAAGGTTTTTTCTCAGCTTGAAGTGCAGTTGAACCTTTTTCATTTTCCAGATCGAAACTGCTCTCATGTAGGGAAAGAAGCCAGAAGAGAAGCACTTTTGCTGGATAAGTCATTCTCTATTCAAAAGAGATAGAGCACAATACCACACCACAAGCTGGTTGACAAGAAGGGGACATTAGAACACCTCTTGTATTGAGGCGTGCTTTTCAGTTACCTATAGCTGCATAGCTTTTGCCGCAATGAAGGTCTAAGAAAGTGCTTATCCCTACATTTTGTGATGAAGTCTCATGGCTACAAGTGTATTCTCACCTGACTCTGTCAACGAGCCCTTTCTCGACTTCTGCAATGAGGTACACTGCACACAATGTCCCAGTACTCTGCCGCTTCATTCTGTGATCTGCACAGAACTAAAGCTCAGCGAAGGCATTCAGCTTTGCTGCTTTTCAGTGTCTGTGCTACACGGTGACTATGAAAGAATGTGAAAATATTTGCACTGCGAATGTCCGTTTGCACAGGAAAGAGGGCAGGTTGGCAAATGCCTTCTGTCCTGGCACTTCTGTCAGTCAGAACTGCAGCTGGAAATGCTTGGCTGTAACAATAGTCTCTGCCACTTTCAGAGAATGTGCTGATGCTATATATATGTAGTTGAAAAGGAACATGCAAATCGCTAGTGTTGATATAAATCTCGACCAGCAAGTTTTTCACTTTAAAGCAATCAGCTCTACTTTTGAACTGTAGTTAATCTTGTTCCCATGCATTTTTTAGACCTGGGTTCCAAGCATAAGAAGCTGAAGCATAATAAGCCAACACATCTTAAGAGCCAAAACAATTGCAGCTTCAGCTCTCTTTTCACTATTGGTTTATGTCCAATAGAGGAGGTCTCAAGTTTGCAAATGCTCCAGGAATTCTTTTGCTGACTGCAAAAGCTCAGCAAGGCTGAGTGCTTGGTTCACTCTCACTACAGGCAGTCCCCTGTAGCTTTTCCGCAGAGCAGGCATAAGGACCAGTAGTCCTGAACTGACTTGTAACTTTGAAGTTCTCTCCTCCACAAGCTTCATGTTGGCTTTCATGTGAATAAAGTCTTGGGTCTGCCACACTAGAGCAGCAGCTGCTTGCATTCAGTGCATTTTTCACAAGAGCCTTACTAAGAAAATGGGCATCTTGTTCTTGTAACCCTTAGAACCATCAGCAGTGGCCCTCATGCAGCTGACTATAGCAGTATGCCAATCCTTCTGAAAACTTGCTGAGTTTATTTTTCAGCCTCACCAACAACTGACTATAAAGCCAGCATTAGTAGAGCTGTTGTATGGCAGCCTTATTTAGGCATAAGATCGCTCCAGACTTGATTTAGCCTTCCACTCCCTTCTGGCTGTGAGATAGAGTAGCACTGGCAAGAGTAGTAAAAGGATTAATTATTGAAGTGGCTAGGATTTCAAGTGCAGTTCTCCTTTCAAGCTACTTGGAGACACATAAGCTGTTTACTTCCTAAGATTAATCTTAACAGAGGACTTCAGCTGAAAGATTCCAGCCCTCTGCATCATGCTGGCTAGTGCTGCTCAGCATTTATTTTTAAGGTCATTAGAATGTGATGCAGTTCACTGCTGTCAGGATGCCCTTTTGAGAGCATGGGGAATTACAAGAGTGAGGTGAGAGCTACAAGTAAAAAAAATGAAATATAGAATCATAAATTGGTTTGTGTGGGAAAGGACCTTAAAGATCGTCCAGTTCCAAACCCGTGCCATGGGCAGGGACATGTCCCACTAGACCAGGCTGCTTCAAGCCCCATCCAGCCTGGCCTTGAACACTTCCAGGCATGGGGCAGCCACAGTGTCTCTGGGCAACCTGTGCCAAGACCTCACAGGGGAGAATTTCTCCTTGTGTATCAACCCTAAATTTTCCGTTTCAGTTTGAAGGCATTCCCCTTAGTCTGGTCACTATACTCCCTGATGCAGAGTCCCTCTCCAACTTCCCTGTAGCCCCTTCAGACACTTGAAGATGCTGTGAGGTTTCCACTCAACCTTCTCTTCTCCAGGCTGCCCAGCCCTGACTTTCTCTGCCCCTGTCCACAGGGAAGGTGCTCAGTCCCCTTCTCAACTTGGTGACCCTCGTCTGGACTAGTTTAAACAGTCCCCTGTCTCTCTTATGTTTGAGGCACCGTATCTGTACACAGTGCTCCAAGTGGGGTCTCAGGAGAGGAGCTACTGAATGCAGGCGAACCTGCTGTAACAATTATTTCAACATTCATTTGACTATTTACACTCCAGTACTGGCCAAGGAGTGCAAGTAAGAACACAAAGAGCCACGACAATCGTGGATCATGAGCTCCCTGCAGCAGGCTCACGGTCAGCCTACCTGCACATTGAGTCCCTTGTGCCTGCAACAGGAACTGGTATGTGATCTCCCCCTTTAACTCAGCCCCTGAGAAGTTCTGCCTTCTTGTTCATCGGAAGAGAGCAGCAGGCAGCCAGCCAAGGGTCACCCCATCATACCCACAGTGTCATTCATCCCCTACACATTCACATATTGGGAACAACAGGTCATGCCAGCTAGAAATGAAGTAAGTCCACATTTTAACAGTGAGTACATTTATTGAGGTGTTTGAAGTTCTGCACTCCATTGAACACTGTTCATAATTTAAAGGCAAGAGCAAAACACTGTGACAGGCTCCAACTGGGATATTAAAAAAAACTCACAAAGTCATGTCACTTAAGAAATACAGTTAAATTGTTCAATCATTTTGGTCTTCATCCCAGTCTTTCTTTCCTGATGGAGGTTTTGGGCCACCAGCTGGTTTTGCCATAATAATCTTGAAGAGAATAGAGAAGTAGAAAAAGCTAATGTTAAAATCAGACTTGTACCCTTCTTCTACAGCCGCACGATGCTGACTGCTAGCATTCACTACATTCATGCAGCTTTCCTACTCTGAACCCAAGCCAGTGAATATCTATCTCATTGAGATATTAACAACTTTTTCTTTTTTTTCTTGAGAATGGTAGAGGCTGAGCCCTGATACAGTAAAAAAAGGCATTTTACCTGATTTTTACATGCAAAGTAGGATTTCAGTTAGTCTACAGAAAGTGAGTGCTTAAATATGCCAACAGCAGACTAGTTAACAGGGTGCACATTACAGAAAGGATTACCAAGCTACTGTTCTCAATTATTGTCTCTAAGTATCACACCTTAAAATCATGAAGTCCATCAGTCCTACCACGTTAAAGCTCATTCTCTGCCCTGACTACACAGACAAGTAAGGTAAACCTGAACTTGCACTTGCACATCATCCCTTCCGTGAAAATTTGGATTCAGGAGCAGAATCCATTTGCAAAGGGCACAAATACAGGATGTAGCAACCAGCACACAGCAGAAGACAGCAGTGTTATGTGTTCTCAAGGAGCATACAATCTGCCATGTGCTTGTCAATGAACTCATGCATGCACTCACAGATACCTCTCTGCTAGAGACACAGAGCTTACTGCACTCTAGTTTTCAGGCTCGTCTTTCCAGTCATCCTTATCCCAATGTCCTTGTTGCTTAGGGGCTTTTGGACCGCCTGCTGTTTTTGCCATAATAATCTACAAAAATTTTACATGCAAATTCATTTTTGCTGAAGTTTCATAAAATAATTTAAGATTTTTATCCTCACGACTGTAACCTCTCTTTTTCCTAAAAATTGGATTTTCATGTAAAAATGTATGCGAGAAGGTCTCTTCTACTAAAGCTTGCTCCTACAGAAGTTGGGGTAGCTCTCTGGATACAAATATAAACTGTCTTCAAAGTACCAACAAAATCTTTAAAAAAAATATCCCAACAAACATTAATAGTACTGCTATAGAAGCAGCCACATTCCAGATTACAAGCTCTTGAAAAAACGCCTTCCTGGCTTCCAGAAATGAACAAACCACATTCTCCAGTAGCATTATGTTTACACCTTGCATTTGCAGGAGATTCCACTTATTTGCATGAGGGTTAAGCCAGGTTTTAATTCAGCACCCAAATGCACATGAACTTACCTGATCAACCCTTAGGACAGTTACTGCTGCATTTGTAGCTAGCTTGATACCCCAGAATTTTCCAAGATACGTGTCTAACACACCAGCTTCCAACATGTCCTTCACTGCAGCAGCTTCGGCCTGTCAGATGGGGAAAAAACATTATTCAAAACTTTCTCAGGCTTTCACCTAGCAAGGTGGTATCACTTTTCCAGTCTCATCTTCTCCCTTTAGAAAACTTTCATTCCTAATCCATTAGCAGGAAGAGGAAGACCTACAGCCTGTCACATTAGTTCAGTGACAGTATCCCCCTCCACCTCTGACATAAGGCCATCATACTATACTGAACTGAACTGTCTGCTGATAAAAGAACATTTAAGGATTTCAGATCCAAAAAGTTATTATTCTAGACTGTGCAACACAGAGCTCCCAACAATTTAAAATAATCTATAAATACTTCATACTGACAGAAGTACTATTAAGTATAACCCTGCACTGCAGGGCAACAAGTAACATCAGAGATTATTTACCTCAATATCAAATCCAACATTCTTCTTCCCTTCCTGATGCATGGCATAAAGCTTGGAGATGACCTCATTAGCTTTTACCCCAGAGTTTTCTGCCAGTGCTCGAGGAATGGCTTCAAATGCCTCAGCAAACTTCTTGATGGCATATTGGTCAAGCCCAGGACAAGTCTAAAATGAAGATGAAAACCATGTCAGCATTTCAAAAACTGTAAGATAGGGAGGCATTTCCCCCCACACTTGTTATTACCCAAATATGTATGTTGGTATGACATAATACTTGTGGTTTTTTGTAAGAACGTGTGTGTGAAGATGAAAAGCCAAGAAGCCTGTTTGCCATACCTCTCCATAAGATGTGATCTGCTTGGCTAATTCAATCTCTGTCGCACCACCTCCAGGAACAAGACGTTTATCCTGTGGAAAGACCACACCAAAACACAATGTTTTGCTTAAAACATTCATTACTTCTTATTTTTTTTAGGATTTTTCTTGTCTATCAAGAATGCAACAGAACTTTATTCCACACAGACTTACTAAGAATCCACTTCAGAACAAACATGCATTTAAGGGAAATCTACCAGAATTTACTCATTCATTCCAATGCCTTTCAAGAAAAACAGCTTCTTTTGTAAAAACCAAAATAATAATGCAGTAGGATTTGTGTCTTGGCTTTTAAAAAAAAAAAAATTCAACTCCTGGTTAACTGCAACGGCATTCCTAGATTTTTTCATTTTTTCCACTATTTTGGTGGGAAATATCATACAGGAAACCAATCTACTGCACACGAAGTTTAATGTGTCAACAGGTATTACAAGGTGTTGGGACTTTTGTTTTCTTGCATTTTAAATTAAGCATTTTGTACATCCTTTGGCAAACCAGAATTTACTTATTAACTCTGGTCTCTTAGCCCTCAAAGTAATCATCATAAACCTTAAAACAGGACAACTCCTGGAGACAATCATAAATGCACAGCATTTCTGTACTCAAAATCAATATCCATGTCTTGGTATGTAGAGGATATTGAGATTCTAACAGTTTTAGCAATTTTTGCATGCTGTTTTCCAAGTCAATACAGGAACATTTATTTTTGTATTAAAAAAAATTGAAATAATAAGACCATATAAATTGCTCCCACAAAAAAAATCCTGTGTAAAACCGAGTTCCTCCATCCATAAAAACCTACCTGTATTATCTGGAGGAAGCATGAATGAACTAGAAACTGAGTCTGCAACCAATCACTTTCTCCTGATCCCAAGTGACAAAGCTATCTAGCTTTTCTTCTGTGCCTGGTTTCCAAGGAACATTACAAAACATTCAGGGAGTAAGTCAAGAAAGAGCTGACTGTCTTTAAAAAGTGGTAAAGGTAATCCACCTCCAAGCACTCGCTCAATTACTGGAAAACTGAGTGCAGTCCATGCTAAACACCACCTTCTATGTAGCCCATGTTCACAACAACAGCCATCTTCCCTCCACAGCCCTCCACAGCTCAGTACTACACAGCCACCTCTCCAGCTCCAGAAGGCACCTAAGCAGATTAGTATCTACAGCCTCTGGTAGCAAATGAGCACAGAGCAGGCTCAAGACTTGCCTCAAAATGATCCACTTCTCACTTTTGATAACTCAAGTGTTCTCATTACTCACCCTTGTGAGTACTTTGAAAGTATTGACACCATCATCCACGGCTCTCTCTATATCATCCATCAGATTGTCTGTAGATCCACGAATGAGGATAGTAGAAATGGCTCCATCCTCCTTTTCTGTTCAGAGACATGCATTACTGCATTAATTAATTAATCTTATATCCAAAACACATACAAACACACTTTAGAACAGCAGTGTCAGCAATTCTACAAAACATACATACCATGCTTAAACACCACAACCTGTGTATCCCCAACCTCCGATAAATACACACTACTGCAGTGACCCATTTCTTCAAGAGTAGGGGGAGTCTAGAAAAAAAAACACGAGTTAAGAACTGAACCTGCTCATCAGTTCTCATCCTCCTGCACCTCATTTGGGAAGTACATACCAGTCTGGGTAGGGCTGTTGCACCAACAGTTTTGCACAGTCTTCTCAGATCCCACTTGGAGTTCAACCTTTAAAAAGAAGTTTCCGTAACAATGTTAACACATGCAAAAGTATTGTCTTAACTTGGCAAGTACATTTCATAAATCTGGTAGTCCAAATGTTTTCATGCTCTCCCAGCACTTACCTTACTAACATAAGATTGTACTTGTTGGCATAATGAAGAGCCATATCTGCCACTTTGCCACCTGTTACTACTACGTTTGCACCACTATCAGCAATAGCCTTGACTTGCAAATCCATTAGATTTTCTTCTCCTTTACTGAAATTCATTAGTTCTTCAGCATTCTTTATTAGGACGGTGCCCTAGTAAAACACATGCACTGTTAAAATTCAGCATTAAACCACACACCTACAAGATTCTGACAAACCATTTTGCCACCCAGCCTATCTGTAAACCTTAAGTCATCCTGTTTTGTAATACTGACACACTCCCCAAGCAACAGGATAAAACAAGAGAGAAAAAAAAAAAAGGAAATCACCAGGCAATTCTAGACAACCTCGGGGTTCAGAAATTCAAGGTGTAGCTTGGCTCAAATAACCCAAAAAAACCAACACCATTTCCCCTATCTCAAAAACCCTGTGAAACAGTCAAGGTTCAGAACTTTTCTATACTAAGAAAATCAATATTCACCAAAATATCTCAATCACCAAGTGTCAAGAATATTTATAGCTAAGTCTAAAAATAAGAACACATATGCATAAATAGAGATGTAACTTATTTTGAGCTATAACATACCTTAGTTTCAGTTATCATACCATCAAAAGGGCAGGAATACACAGCTATTTTTGCATCTTTGACAGAAGTAACATCTCCTTCAGTTTCTTTTTTAAAAACCATGCCATGCAGTACTGAGGAAGCAGAAATACCAGCACCCTGAAAGGAAATAAATAGAATCTGAGACTTTTTACAAGGGCAAGTAGTGATGGGACAAGGGAGAATGGTTTTTCACTGAAAAAAAAAGTAAGTTTAGATTAAATATCAGGAAAAAATTCTTCCCTGTGAGGGTGGTGAGGCCCTGGCTGCCCAGAGAAACTGCGGCTGCCCCATCCCTGGAAGGGTTAAAGGCCAGGTTGGACAGAGCTTGGAGCAACCTGGTCTAGTGAAAGATGTCCCTGCCCATGGTAAGGGGCTGGAACTGGAACTGGGTGATCTTTAAGACACATTCCAGCCCAAACCAAACTGTTCTTTGATTCTGTGAATGGGGGAACATTGTATTACTGACCATTTATGGTCAAAAACTGCACTACTCTGCCTGAAAAGCAGACCTTAAAATCATTTGGATGTAACACCCTAAGTATAAGACTTCAGCTCATTCAGCAACAACAAACACTGTCTAAGAGGTTCCCATTTTAGATTACTTCCAGTATTAATGATTTTTGTTTCTGAATGCTGCTACTGGGCACTAAACAAGAGAAAGACTAATTTCCAAAAGTTAGTACACCTGCCACAACAAAACCAGAAAAGACTCTGGAAATTCAAAGATTAACCCTCATTACACTATTTACCTTAATAATTACAACAAAGCCATCTACTTCAAACTTACCACAATTTTGCACACTCTGATATTATCAACATTGAAATGACCAGAATCAGGAAGAATAGAAACTGGGGAAAAAAAAGAAGAAAAATAATGAATATGTCTTGCCTAACAAATAAAGTAGAACAATGACACCACAAATAATGCCTGGAATTTTTCTGAACTATTTAATTTCAGTAGTTTGAGATGTCTGCCTAAATTCAAGACAATCATAACCTGCTAATAACTGGCATAAAGAGACATTTTGTTTTTACAAAGTAATAATCAGAAAGAAGCATTTATTCAGGCTGCTCAGTTAATTAAGTTCAAATATGCACTCACACAGGTAAAGTCAAGAGGTAAGTCTAACCCAGAGTATTTAGAGAAATCACTGGAATTAAAAATGCAAGTTTTATCCCAGAAATCTAAAGGGATAACAACTCAACAGAACTACAGTCTTACTTCCATTGTTCTGTGGCTGCAACTAAAAACAGCTTATGTGAAGCATAATATGACATCCTTATGATCATAAAAAGAGGGAGAAAGATGGATTTCTGCACTAAAAAGACTTGAAAGCTATTTCTAGAAATGCCTAGTAGGAAAGGCAAACCTTTTCTGAGCTACAACACCAATGAAGAGTTCAACATGAGGAAGATTACCCTCACTTCAGAGGTAAAGCGTTCCATCCAATCCAACCTGCTAAACTAACCATCCTTCCTATCTTATAGGAAGATGTAAGGACCATAACCAAACCAACTCTCAGAGTTTTTTAGCTGTGTGCCCATACCTATTCCAGCCCCACTTACCACAGGCCTGAGCGATAAGCTTTGCCAAGAACCGTTCATTGCCGTATTGTTTGCTCATGACTGAGGTGAACAACAAAGATGCCACTTCCTCAACATCTCGAAGGTTCTTTGCAGAACAGCACACCAAATCTGGAAGAATTTCTAGGGCTTTCTTGCAAGCCTTTTCATATCCTTCAATCACCTGTGTAGCAAACAGTAAATAGTCACTACAAGAATTCATACTGCTTTTAATGGCTTTTCAAATAGCCACAAAATATTAACAGATGCAAAAGTTTACAAGGGAAGCAAGCAATCACAAGCAGCAGAACACATGGTTCCCTTTCAAACACCTTTATCTAAAATAGGTGGGAAGAAAGCAGATGATTTCACAGTATTATGACCCAAGAACACTGATCAGCAGCAATCTGGATTCAAGCTCTGTGAACTGTAATGAGAATATAACTTGCCTCTGAGACAGACAACCCCATCCTCAGAAGGTCTTCTGCTAACTCCAAAAGAACTCCAGCAAAAACAAGGACAAAATTTGTTCCATCTCCAACCTCTTGTTCCTGCATGTGTGAAGCCATCACAAGCATTTTCGCAGCAGGATGCTGGACCTTTAAAAGAAGATACAGATCTTGGTGACTAACACACTACCTAAGATTGCAGCTTCAGGCATTTTCTATGCATCTTTTTAAGTTCTCTTATTTCAAACTGTACCTAGAGATATAAAGAATGCACAAAATTGGAAAGAAAGCAGCACAGATATTCTTAATTGGCTAACTTCTCTAGTAAGAAAAAGCATAAATATATATTAAAAAAATCAGAGAACTGAACATTGCCACTACAACATACATTAGATATCCCTGACACTGGCTCTGAGCTACTTTCACAGGATGCAGTGGCTTCACAACTGAGTTCTGCAACAGGAGAAGTCTGGAGTTTAGATCTTCAAATTGAATTCATGTGTAACATACAATATATGTGTCTAAACAAGAGTTTCATTTTAAGGGGGGGAGTGGGGGAGGGTTCTGCTTAAAGATTGCACTGCTTCATTTTTCTTTCATATAAATGCAATAAAATGCAATATTCCTGAAGGCTTATACCTGCCATTTTATACCAGAAAGTAACAGGCAAAACGTATCAGATCAGGTCACTAGTATGCAGATGATATTTTTTTAAAAACAGAACTGAGACTTCCACAATTATTCTACTCATATTGAACACCAACATAATGTATTCAGTAAGTAAATACTTCATATTCACATAATCTCTATCACTAAGCACAAAATTCAGGAAAATATTATTCACGTTATGTCACAAATATAAATTTGAGGTCACAGGAACAATTAGGAGAGGAAAGTCTTTTCATGCCTTCACAGTATTCACAGAAGGATGCTACTATAGCCTCAGATTCTTAAATTTAATTGATGGATTCTAAACAGTCAGGAGAACATGGCAAGCAACAACATTGGGAGATTAACTCAACAGCTATGTCATGCAGACTTTTCCAAACCACGGCATTTCTAGACATATCCTCTTTTAAACCTACTGGTTTTGGGGGAAAGTAAGGAATTATTAAGCATTTCCTATAATTATAAATGATGCTTCACAAAAGAATTTATTCTTTACTGTGCACCTCAAATTCAGTGAAAAAAGTAAATGACTTCCAAAGTGACATATGTAAATAACATTTCCTTAGTGACAGTAAGAACCATAACAGCCCACGAGCAGAAACACTGGCTCACAACTGACATCACCTGAAGGAAGACAACTTACCTCTAACTCTCTCAGGATAGTAGCAGCATCATTTGTAACAAAAAGCTTTTCAAGATGATTGATAACCATTTTGTTCATTCCTAAATGGGGAAAAAAAAATCCAATTTATAGAAATAATTCCTCATGCAAACAATATTTTGTGCACGAACAGTGTTTCTTAACTTTCAGGTGTATCTTGCACATTAAAATGGTGAGCTCTGTTTATAATTTAAGAACTTCAAAACATTTTTGTGAAATAATACTTGAAGTGTAGGACATTAAGGAGAAATCAGTAATTTCTGAATAAGCAGTTTTCTGTTCTGAAATACCAGCACATAATTTAATTAAATGATACAGGAGAATATTTTGTTTCCATATATCTGACTGAACAAGATTATTTTCACTATGACTACCTATCATGTTATCATGTTTCCTTTAATTTTTATGCTTTTTCACGTATTTTATACTGTGTTTCAGAGAGAACACAGTAACTGCTACAAAAACCTGGCAAAAGCAGGCACTGAGCATAACTCAAGAGCTGTCAAAACAAAAAATCTGTTTTCTACAGTCACAAAGAAATAGTTACACTTTTGCAGTTTTAGAGAAAGCCCAATGTGTTTCCCCCAGAAACAAACAGCTGCTTCTTTGTCAAGGTATGTTCAGCCTCCAAACATTGCATTTGTCTCAAAAATGCAGCAATAATTTTAGAATTTATTTACCATTTGGTCCATATGCTGTACGGGTGGTTTGAGCAAGTTCTTTACACGCCTGGATGTTTCTATAGACAGCTTCCTCTAGTCCTGAATAATGCTGAAGAGAACAACGACTGATCAGAATTAGGCTAACAAAAAAAAAGTGATGAACTAGTAATTTCTCATCAAAGCAGCATCAATCTACTGAGTCCCTCTAAGTTTTTTTATTAATATACATTTGGTATTTCACATACAGTTTAAACAGACAGCAAACCTTACCCAAAGACAGTAAGAACTACTGCGTACACCTTCTCAACTAGGCACCTCAGCAGGCACAAAAAGCTGCCAAAGAGAAAATCTGAACAGTGACTTGACTTGCAATACAGTTTGCATTCCCTCAGTCTTCCAAAAAAGTTTTGTACCATGCCAAAAATAAACAGAAAACAACCAAGACCCAGCTGGAGAGGGGCAAGGGTTTCTGTACATCGTTCTCTCTCACACTTTGCATGATACAAAAATAATTCAAATCAGTTCTACATTTAAAACATGTGCAGTTTGAAAATTCAGAAGCAGAGTGATTAAACAAAATATCTGTGCTTGAGAAGGTAATCAAGCCTGGCTTCAGTCTGGAAACCTTAAGACAAGATGGGATTCCCAGAAAGGACCTTAAGAAAGAAGAAGCAGGGAAAAAAGTACTGAGCAGCCTGTAAGAGAAGGGAGAAAAGTAGTAATAACCATCTTAGATTGCCAGCTTCCTCCTTGTTTTGCAGAAGACAACTCTTGCTGTTCTGGCCTTGAATTTTCTAACACTGAGGCCACTCTACTTCCTTGTTCTGCCCCTGCCCTGAACGCAGGCCATAATTTGGCTCCAAAAATGATAGAAGGATTCTAAAAAGAAACACAAAGGGCTTTCAGAGCTGCTACCTTCACTCTTCTTTCTATTAAGTAACAGCAAACTGAAAACTTTCCTATTTTCCCTCTTTCTTGGGGAAAGGGACTTTGGACAAGGGTCTGGAGAGACAGGAGAAGGGTCGATGTCTTCACATTGAAAGAGAGTAGGTTTAGATTAAGTGTTAGGAAGCCCCGAAATTCTTCCCTGCAAGGGTTGTGAGGCTCTGGCACGGATTTCCCAGAAAAACTGTAGATGCACAACCCTGGAAATGTCCAAGACCAGATGGGGCTTGGAGCTAAATGATCTTTAAGGTCCCTTCCAATACAAACTCTCCTAATTATTGTATTAATAAAAAAGAAAAAAACCCACACTTGCTTGCTTTCTGCCCACTTTTCAAAGAAAGCTTCTCCTTTATTAACACATATCCTTCAACTCTACCAAAATCTTAATTATGTTAACGTTAAATACAGTGAAGCCGGATTTACTGGCAAGGAAATATATAGAAAACATTTCATTGTTCTTCATCGCTGACAAAGTATCAGAAAAAAAATGAAGCAGAACGACCCGGATACTTCTGAACAGCTTTAACTGCAGGGCCCGGCTGATGTTGCTGCCCAGCCCCTGCGAAGCGGTCCGAACAGCGCGGGCACGAGTGGGGCCCGGGCGCATCCCGGGGCGGCGGGATGCAGCGGCAGGGCCCGGCCCGAGGGCGGGGCGGGGAGCGGGATCCCGGCCCGCAGAGCTTTCTGGAAGCCGCGTGCGCCGGGCGCCGCCCCGCAGAGCCGGGCAGGCCCCGATCCCCGCAGCGCCAAGGCCGCGGAGGGGCCCCGGGCCGGGAGAAGCCCCGGGCCGGGAGAAGCACCGGGCCCCCGCCCCGCGGGACACGTGGTGCCGCCGGGCCCCGCCGGCCTCCCGGGGCTTCTCCCGCACCGCCACCCTGAGACTCCTGCCGCACCCATCCATGCATTTATGCGCGCATCCATCCGAATGCGGTCTCACCTTCGCGCCCTCCTTGAGCATCTGGGCGAAGCCCGGGGCCTTGGGGACGTGCAGCGCCATCTCCGCTCCGCTCCGCTCCGCTCCGGGGCTGCGGCGGCGGGAGCGCGCGGGGCACGGCGGGAGCGCGGCGCCGCGCAGGCGCGGGGCGGGCGGGCCGCGGCCGCGCAGGGCTTGTGCCGCTCCTGAGGCCCCGCGGGCCCTGGCCGGGTTCGCCGCCCGGGGAGCGCCGGGCGGGTGGGTTGGCTCCCTCTTTCTTTCTATGTCCCCTTCAGGAGACCGTCCCCGGCCGTTCCTCGGTACGTTTTGTTGAAGTTCCAGGAACAGTGCAGAGTTTTCATGGCCACTGATGATAAACGTCATAAAACTGAGCCGACTCGTGTCAAGCGTTTCACTTAGTACGTACTTACCCAAATGTAAGCACAATGCACCGATAGGAAAATTAGGTATCATAGAACCACACAGTGATTTGGGTCCTTGAAGGACCTTGAAGCTCATCCATTTTCAGCCCCTGCCATGGGCAGGGACACCTGGCCCTAGGCTGGATTCTTCCAAGCCCCATCCAACCGGGCCTTGGACACTTCCAGGGATGGGGCAGCCACAACTGCTCTGGACAACGTGTGCCAGGGCCTCGCCACCCTCACAGGGAAGGCTTTCTTCCAATACCCAATCTAAATCTCCTTGCTTTCATCTTGAAGCCATTTCCCCTTGTCCTGTTAGTGTCCACAAAAATCAGATTTGTTATTGGTGTGCAACATGCCAATAATTAAACACTCAAGATTGATAATTTATTTCAGAATTGCACAAGCCTGGGTGCTCAATGGTCTTCCACAAATCATTCATGCTAACTATGAAAACTTTTTTCTACAAATACATTTCAGCACACAAAGGAGTTAGTGTTCTTTGGCTGCAAGTTACATAGTTCTCTTATTAATTAGTATCCTGTCTGCTTTTTAAAAATTATTCTTGCTTCTCATGCCAATTAGTCTTTTGAGTCTGTGAATTTCTTGAGCCTGTGAGTCAGTGGTAATGATCTCCTCCTGCCAGATTACCCTTCACCCAGTTCGAGCTGATTTCCACAGAACTGCTGAATTGGCTTTATTAGTTCTTTTTCTGCCAGATATCCTTCTGGCCCATAAAGTCTGCGTTCTTTGTGTCCAGCATCAGGAGGTATCCTTCTTTCCCCTATCCTAAATCTGAAAATGCATTAAAGCATGTCAAACCCTAAACCTTAACAAGGCAATGCTAACAACAAATAATTTGTTTTTCTGACACCACTTAGAACTTGCTTGTTAGCTGCTATCTGTTTCAGGGATTAAATGTCCCTACTTGTTGATTCATCTTGAAAGTATACAAAGACCAAACACGAAGGAATATCCTTTCTTTTGATTATTGTATCTATTCCACTTTTTGAAGAACTGTCACTGCATGCCCTTGTAAATAAGCTCTTTCCCGCCTTCCATGTAGGCTTCCTTCAGGTGCTGGAAGGCTGCAAAGAGGTCAGTCCAAAGCCTTTTCTTTTCCAGGCTGAATCCCAATTCTCTCAGCCTTTCCTCACAGCAGAGTTGCTCCATCCCTTTAATCATCCTGGTGGTCTCCTCTGGACTCACTCCAACAGGTCCCCGTCCTTCCTGTGCGGGAGATCCCAGAGCTGGATGCAGTACAGTCAAGTGCTTGTTACCCAGGGTAATGCCAAATAATATGCTCACTGCAGACATGGTGAAGAGCAGTTTGGAGGCCCACCTTGACACCTCTGCAGGTAGTTGAGGTCCTGCCAGGAGACAGTAGATCTGCTTTAATTTTGACAAGTTTTATTAACTTTGTGCCACACAGAATCAAATACAGCGTTTAAAGACAAGAAGTTCGGGGCCTTAGAAATAATATTGCAGTACCTGAGCCTGTAAGCCAACAGACACTGTTACCCCACCTCTCCAGCAGGCTGCCTGCAAGGTTCATTAAATCATTTGCTATGTGTTGCTTAAGTAACCTCAGAACACAGTTTAATTTTACTGTCCCATAATTCTTGAAATTAAATTGTTTTACCCTGTAAAACAGAGTAACAGTTTTGTACACTGCCTGGAAGTATTAAAAAGAGTAATGATAGAGGGAAACTACATAATTTGCCCTACAAATGAATTTGAAACATTCTGTATGCAGTTTTACCAGAAGTATTTGGAGGTAGATGCCACTTGAAGCAAAGAGGGATCTTACTCAGCCATGTCTGTCATGACCAAAGAGTTTTGGGCATTTCCAAAAAGATTTGCTGGGGAACAACCCCAATTATCCCTCTCTTCTTTTTTTTCAGTGTATCTTGCACCATACTGCAGCAAGGGAAGAAGGAAATACCCATCTTGTTCTAGGGTCAAAATACTTTATAAAGCAATTTCCGCAATCTAATGTTAGCCATGGAGAATAGAGGAAGTGCTTACTTCTAAGTCATCACAGAAAACTTTAGATTCTATAAATTGATGGATGTCTGCTAATTGATGCATACAGCTTGAATAACTCTTTGTACTTTGCCCTAATTCTACAAATCTTTGTCTAAATTTTTCTCCTTATAATCTACATTCTCTCTGTGCCATTGCTGTCTTCTGCTCTCTCCAGGTATCTGTAAGGAATGTGACAAAGACGAGTGCTGGATTCTGCACCTGGGATGGGGCAGCCCCACATGTATGGACAGACTGAGGAGCAAGACACTGGAGAGCAGCACTGGGGAAAGAGACCTGGGGATTCTGGTCTGCAGAAAGTTGGATATGAGTCACAAGAGGGCCAGCTGTGTCCTAGGGGTATCAGGCCCAGCATCGCCAGCTGGGCCAAGGAGAGGATTGTCCTGCTCTGCTCTGCTCTGCTCTGCACTGGAGCAGCCTCACCTCAAGTGCAGGGGGCAGTTTTGGGCACCCCAATATCAGAAGGGTACATCCAAAGGAGAGCTACAAAGATGGTGAAGGGTCTTGAGAAGAAGCCCTACAAGGAGTGGCTGCGGTCACTTGGCTTGTCCAGCCTGAAGGAGAGGTGGCTGAGAGGAGTTGTCTTTTAGGAATGGTACTCCCCAATGTATTGCTTCCACTTCCATTGAAACCATGCACTGCTCACTGTCCTTCCTTCCCACCCTATCCCACCACCCGGTGGGCTAGAGAGGAGAAGAGGCATAAAAGATAAAGATCACAGGCTGAGGTAAGAACAATTTACCGGAAACACCAGTGAGTTTAGAAAACAAGCACTAACAACAACAATACTTCTGACAGAGGAAATCAGCAATCCACACAGAAACCCTCCAATAGCAGGCAATATCTGACCGCTCCCTCCATAGCACTTACTCCACTGGACTTCAGTGTGGGTCCCTCCCAACTCAGGATATTCTACATTGCTATGATTTCTGAACTTCCCTCTTGGCACAGTGCTTTTATCAAAGCTTGTGCTACCTACATTTTTTAAAGCCAGAATACCACTAAAACCATAATAAATATGTATGCTTGTGACTATTAATATAGACAATATCTATGTATTAAGCTGTATTCAATTAACACTAAAAAACATCTCTTTGTGTTACAACCAGGATTTCTTTGGGACTCACTGTCTAATCACAACTTTGACTTGCCTTGATCTTTTTTTAGCTATGCATCTCCACCATTTATTTTCTGCATAGACATTGACATGCTAAAGGACCATGCAAAGGTCAGAGGGTTGGCTATTGGCCGTTGGCTGCACTTTCCCCACCCAAAATCTATAATTGTGCACATGGAAATCCCCAGCTTATCTATAGGCACTTGTTTGTCAAATTCTAGGAGGGTAAAATTTTAACAAGATCTTGGGAAGTTCATAAGAAGGACAGAATGATAATTTTTGTTTGCTTATTCAGCTGTGGGAACCTGAGCAATGGAACAGAAGGGTTTGAAAAGCATCTGCTGAAGTGTAAGTAGAACAATTGTGTTTCACCAATAATACTGGCCAGTGAAAAAACTGTGAGTGGCATCTTGAGGGAAGGCTAAGGGTCGTGCTGAGTTTGCAGAGAATCATTCTTAAACCTGAAAAAGAAAATTGTGAACCACATAGTGCTGAACATTCAGAATAATCCTCTTAGTAACAGCAGCAGCAGTTACTTTAGCTTTCCCCCAGATTGTACTTATGTCACTTGTAATGTAATGGGAAGGAACAGACTAATTAACTAGAGTACGTCCAGTCAGCTAAGTACTACTTAGGTCATTGTTCTACAGGTCCTGGGTTAAACACTACCCTCATCCTGGGCTTCTCTCACTTGTGCAGAGGATTGCAAGCTAAACAGGTGTAAGAGACAGTCCAAAGTTTCCCTCATTTGCCTCACGACCATTGCAAGGACAGAGACTAGGACCCTGAAGACCCTGACTGGAGTTCTGGCCTGGTTGAGGTGGATGCTTGCCAAGTGATTGTTTGCAGGTGTGCTTGCTGTGCCACCACAGTACACTGCTTCAAGCAGGGATGATCCCCACTCATCACAATAGCCCATGAATTTCCCCACCTCTTGGCCAGATGCCACCCGCTTTGGAGAAAGTCTGATTTTCTGAGGTAACTTTGGTGATCCCCCACGGAAAATCCCTCATCTGCTTTACGACCATCGTCAAGTGATATTGAAGCCCCCCCACCAAGGACTGAAACTGATACCTTAAAATTCTAACATAGGGGTACTGGGCTGGCTGAAGCAGGATGTCTGCCAAGTGTTGCCTGCAGGTGTGGTTGCTGGACCAAGACTGGTTTCCCATAGAAACCAGTCCTGAAACAATGGGTCGCCCTGACTGCTGGGACTGGTTTTGTCCTATTTCCAAACGGGGCTGTCTGTTCTTGTTCTCAATGGACTTATTCTCCACTGTCCTGTACCTGTTCCCCTCCCAGCAGAGGACTATTAAAGACCCCTGAGTTACGAAGGCTTAGAGATTCTCCCCGACGTGACAAGACGGATCTATTGGCCAGGCCACAAGAATTTTGTCTCTCCTTTGGTAGCTATATTCCCCCTTCCCCCCCCCCCCCCCCCCCCCACTTTCTCTACCTCCTCTATCCTTTATCTCCTTTCTAATCCTTCTATCGCATTTGCTGTGAGCACTCAATAAAGGATGCATTTGGTTTGATTAATACTGAAATCCCCTTCTCTGTTGTTTTTGCACTCTGATATTGGTTAAATGAACCATCACGACCCCTGCTTGTACTAGTGGGTTGTGACAACAAGGAAGCAAGATTTCCTTACCATTTGGAATTCTTACCTCAGTGTGTGCTCTCTCTACTATAGCTAATCCAGTTAGCTTGAGTCACAGGAAAGCATTTCTGGGGATTTTAGAGGAGTGTTGCCTTAGCATGGAAGAGTTCAAAAGACTTTTAGATGAGGCAGAGGGACATGGTTTAGTGGTGGGTTTGGCACTGCTGGGGGAACAGTTTGACATAATGGTATTAGAGGTCTTCTGAAACCTAAACAATTCTGTGATTCCACCTGCACAAGTGACAAGAAATCAGAAGTTCCTCAGAACAAACAAAGTGGAAAGGATGATAGTCTCAGAAAGGAATCAATGTTGTTTATATTGAGTTTGTATTGTAGGTACAGTCAGGACACGTGTTGTGATACCGGTACGGTACTCAACAAAATACAATCCAAGAGAAGGCAAAATTATTGAGATCCTTCTTGTTTTGTTGCCATAAGAAAAAAACGTAATTAGGAAAAGAAGACGTGTCCTCTAGATGGTGAGTTCTATTTTGCTTGAGGAAATGAATTGCAGGATCAGATAAGGGCTGGCGAAACACCTTTCTTCAGTTTTCAGCTTGGTCATATAGGAACTCTTATCCAGTAGAGTGCACAGAAGCCTGGAAATACCCTGGAAATATATGCCTACTGCTACTGAAAGTCCAGCTGTTCTTGTCGTGTGGGAAGGACTTACCAGGACCTATATGGTGATGGAAACTTGGACAACACCAAACTGAGGAGTGAAGGAAATGGGAGTTTTAGGCTGTAACTGGAAAAGATAGGAAACAGCGGAAGAGAGGGGCAAACCCAGCATTGAATAAATGAAGACGTCTGCAGAAACAATACCCAAATGAAATAATGAAGAGTAGAATAAATAACATCTGTCTGCAGCCTTCTGGAAACAAGCTGCTGCTGCACCTGATTTGCATTTTTTCAGCTCTGAAATCACTAAGCAAAAAAATATGTTGCTAAAAAGGCAGGATTCTGAGATCAAGACTACAATTTTACACTGTCTGGTTCCTGAGCCACTAATATCTGCAGTCTTCTTTCTTCACTTTGTCATATTGTGACTTTGTTGCCCAATTTGGAATTTTCTAAGCATGGTCTAAACCAGTACAAGATCTTCAGGATAGAGACAGAGGCTTTTCCAATTTTTAGTACTTTGTTTATCTGCCTAAATAATTTTAAAGGCCTTCCCCAAGCAACTAACATTTTTGTTTCTCATATTGTCCCCATTATTATTTGAGGATTAATTTTAGGGTTGTTCATCATGTGTCATCTGAATATACCTGTTGAGAAATTCATTCATTCTCCAGAACTCAGGTCAGTGGGAGTCTTCTGGCCCAGGGTGTTCAAGGACACTGTCCTCCTTGCTGCCAGCATGAAATGTGACCCACCAGCATGACCTGGGAAACTTCAGCATGTCCCATTATTTCCTGGCTACTCTGTCAGGCATGTATCTGCCAGCAGCTCAGAAATTGGCCTGAATCTGTGCCTGGTTGTGAATCGAAATAACTGTAAAGACACCCCTGCAGCCCTCATTTCTGCACTGCAAAGCCTGCCCAGCTGTAACTAAGAACAATAGCCCACACTATGGAAAATGCATAGTCTTTCCTACATGGTTCTTGAGGTGTTTAAGGAATTGTTAATGAATAAAATGCTGTGCACTTATGCAAAGCAGGAGATACTCCACCATGTTGCACAAATAAGGGAATCATGTCATAACGTAGTATGGGCCAAAAGCCACAAAATGGATTCTTACCAGAAGCTGAGACTATCTCATGGGACTTGTTCTCAGCCTTGCATACTAAATCCCCAAAATGTGACCTTCTTCTTCTTCTTCTTCTTCTTCTTCTTCTTCTTCTTGAACAGTAGATACACACTGTCACAGTTTTGGAGACAGGCAAGTGACAGGCATACCACAAGGTTCATGCAGTAACAGCTTAAGTTTATTGTGGGGCAGATACTTTTATAGGGCTTTCAAATTTCCCTCGCTTACAGACATGACTGGTTAAGGGTCTCAACTCCACCTAGCTCACTAGCTAATGATATAGGTGCATCACTGCACTCTGCAAAGGGGTGGGCTGAGTCCTCTGTTTGGGTTTGAATCTGACCTATTGTTATCATGCCCTGGGACTTGTTTACTTCGAGCTAGGCTAGTTGAGCTGGTATCTGTTAAGCCAAATTATCTGTGCAGCTTATAGACCCACTATAGCTGTCAAACACACTGCCTAAAAATACCTGTTGTGTTGAACACTGTACTATTTATTTTTAAAAATAAAGTTTATATATATATATATATATATATATATATATATACACACATACATAAATAAAATCTTTACAGACAGTTAACCAAGGTATAATTTAAGTAGTGCAATACAGTTTACATATAAGGAATAAGCAGAGAACATTTTCTAATATACCTTCAAAACAGGTCATTGTGGATGTTGTGATATGTGCAACAACAACAAAAAAGGTGACATCCTGCTGTTAAGCCCCAAGCTCACTGATATTAGCTAAAGGATGTCACCCAACATTGAAGTTCCAAGGTGAAGGTGACATGGTGGTGTTCAGTCAAATGTTGGACTCAATGATCTTGGAGGTCTTTTCCAACCTTAATGATTCCATGACTCAGTAGTATCAGGCAGATTTCATTTCAAACCCTGTATCAGGGTTAAGATTCTTGAAACAGCAATTGAGCCATAAAGAAATCTCTGCCTTTTTTTTTTTTTTTTTTTTGAAGGATAATTGTCCAAACTCTTTTTCAGCATCAGTATTGCTTATCTTAGTAACTCTGCAGTCTAGGTGTTCATTGGTTATCAAAAATAGATTTTATCCATTATGTATTTGAGCATCCTTTTTCTTTTTTTTTTCTTTTTTATAACATGGTACAGTAAAGTGAATGTCTAAGTGTTTATTATGTATCTTTATGTCTCAGGTTCTGAGTTCTGTTGACTAAAATGTGGGTATTGAGGAGAAGACTGAGGGCAGATCTCATCACAGTCTACAACTTCTTCCAATCAAGGGGAAGTGGAGGAACAGCATCTATCTCTTGACTCTGGTAACTGGTGAGACGACCTGAGGGAATGGCATAAAGCTGTGTCAGGGAAGGTTTACACTGGATATTAGAAAGTTGTCTTTTCCCTGAAGTTGTGCCTCCATGATTCTAATTCTCTACAATACAGTGTAACCAGCAATTTGTCTTCAGTGTTGAATTTCTATTACTGCTGGCATGTACAAAAAAACTACAAAAAAAAAATGCTCTGTTCTCATGAGACTTACAAAGGATTATGAATTTGAGAGCTAATAATTGATATTACCTACTAGAATCACACTCCAAGCTGAAACAATGAAAGACTGCCATGTACAATATTTTTACTCCTAAAAATTTTTTAATGATTTTACTTGCTTGTAAGTTGATGTAGGTTAAGTTGATGATGATGTAGGTTAAGTTACTAACAACAGTGTGGCTTATTCAGTTAATCTATTGTCAGATTTAGGAGTTATAATAAACCATCCCTAGGGTGAAAATAAGGGAGATTTTAGAACAAGTGGGATTACTCGTTGTATGACACCATTGTATGATGTATGGTTCCAAAAGGTTGAAAATGTTCTGCAGACTTCTCAGTAGTCTAAAGAACAGATTATTTTCAGTTGGGCATGTATCTCTACTTGCCTGTGTCAGAGGATTCCAGACACATGCTTTAGATGTTTCTCCCTGAATAGAATAAAACAAGGAGTCTTTACACACCATCTAACAGTCTCACAGAAACCTGCTGCTTTAACTTTTTGTGTCTATTTCTTGGTTTAAGGAAACTTAAGTGAGATTATGGTGAAATTTCTCAATGGTGGTGTGAAGAGCAATAGCAAAACTGTCTAATATGTGGGTATACAGAACTTTAAAGAAAGGGCGTTCATCAGCAAGAAATTAGACAATGTTTCTTAATTTTCACTTTTTTGTAATCATTAATGGCAAATTATGACTTGTAAAAAAATTTGCAAAAGGAAAAATATTTGAAACTCTTTTATTATACTTGATTTTTGAAATTATTAAAATTCAGAACCAGTCTGTCATGTCTGTTTGCCAGAGTTTTTGTAACTTTTGAAAGTAATGCTTTAAAATTAAATATCATCAATTGCTAAGCTGTGATAATGCAAACTGTCAGTTCTGCACACAAAGAGTGCTCTAAAAGTTTTCAAGAATTGTGAGCTACATTAATTGCTGGCGTAGTTAATTTTAAACCACTTTGATTTTATTTATGGCTGTAAAACTCTAAGAACTAGGTGAATGGGATGGGAGTTAGTTCTCTTTTAGCTAGTTCAATAGTTATTTTCTAATTTTGCATTATGTTTGAAGACTTGAAATTCCCAAGTAACAGACAATTTGATCATCTAAATTGTAACCTGGAACATACCATTTTTCCCAAAAAATGTATGTGCACACTTTTTTTTTTTTGGAATCAGGGTTTAGACGCCTCAAACAGGAGCTACATCAGCCTGTCTTTAGTTCATGGTGCTAAAATAATTAGCTGGTACTGCCAGAGCTTATTAAAAAATTGTTACAAGTTTAGTTTGAAAATTTCATTTTGCTTTTAGATTATTATGGATGATAATATCAGGAAAATCATAAAATCAAAACAAGGTTGTCACTAGGGGGTAGCATGAATGTGGAATGGGGCATCAAGGTTCTTTTTTGGACAAAAATTGCTGTAGCAAAAGCAATTTTTTAAAGCAATTAAGGAATTTTACATTAATGTGCCATATTGGTGAACAAGAGGGACATGAATCTGTTGGAGCGAGTCCAAAGGAGGCTACAAAGATGGTCAGAGGGATGGAGCACCTCTGCTATGAGGAAAGGCTGAGAGAGCTGGGAGTGTTCAGCTTGAAAAAACAGAAGGTTCCAGGGTGACCTAACTGCAGCCTTTCAATACCTGAAGGGAATCTACAGGGAAGATGGAGAGGGACTTTTGACAAGGGAGTGATTGACAAGAGGGAATGGCTTCACACCGACAATGTTTAGATTGGATATTAGGAAGAAATTCCTCCCTGTGATGTTGGTGGGGGCCTGGCACAGGTTGTCCAGAGAAGCTGTGGCTGCCCCATGGCTGGAAATGTTCGAGGCTGGGCTGCACAGGGCTTGGAGCAGCCTGGTCTACTGGAAGGTGACCCTTTCTATGGCCTGGTTTGGAAACAGAGGATCTTTAAGGTCTTTTCCAACCCAGGCCATCCTGTGATACTGTGAATTTCTAGAATGTGCCCTCTGAGGGGCAGCATTGAAGAGCAGGTTTCTGTAAACAGCTACTTCTAGTCATGCTATGGATTAGATGTAAGGAAGGGATTGACACATTAGAGCTTATTCTCTGTTGTCTGGAATCATTAGTTTTCAAAGGTAACTCATCTGTTTGAGAGTATTAGTGCCAATCTGTCAAAAACCCTGTAGCAAACACATTTCAGTTTAAGTGATAAAACCATCAAAATTCTTTCCTGTGGAGTACTCAAAATCAAACAAAAAAGGTGGACATTTTGTTAATTTGGGGTTTTGTTTACTTGGGTTTTGGTGGAAAACTGACAGCAGAGCCAGTTAGCATTTCTTTATTGTGAGAAATATCAGTATCATCATTTTGAGAAGCAATATGTCATCTTGAATAATAAATTCGATGATGTTGAGTCTTTCATATCAATACCGCACTTAAACAGTATTGTGTGGGTATGATGACCCACCCTTCAGGGGAAGGAAGAACCTGATTTTCATAAATGTTCATTGGTCAAAAGGAGTGAGAAAAGTCTGAGGGTCAGCAGTCAGAAAGTTTTATTAGTGAATTACACACTTGGCATGAAAATTGGTGTTAGTCCCTGACCTAGTATGTAAGCACACAGAAATGGGGTTTGGCTAAAAGGAGTAGGGTGAAACAAAAGAGGGGAATTAAAGTGGGAGGGGAAGGAAGGGGAGGAAGGGGAGGAAGGGAAGGAAGGAAGGAAGGAAGGAAGGAAGGAAGGAAGGAAGGAAGGAAATGGGTTGGAGGGCATTGGTGGTGGTGTTAATTCCACCCCATAGTCTATACCCTTTCTTGCACCAATGCCCCACTCTATGTGGTCCTTTCTCATGGAAAAGTGCTGCCCTATCTCCACCTTGGCCCGTTTTTCCAGTATTATGGAAGGCAGTTTCAGTGCTAAATCAGTACTGAGGGGGCAAGTATTGCCAAACCAGCTGCTGTTTGGGATTTTGTCACATTCTTCTGCATGCTGGTTTCTTCCTCAGAGCAGCAAAGCTTCATGAAAGAGTGTGCTGCCTTGAAAGTCTTGTGCATGTACCCATGATCGTATGATGACCTCAGCCATCATCAACAAGTGAGGCTGTAATATCTTGTAGTGTCCTCTTCAGGTGAGCTCCTAAATGAGGTAAGCTAAGCATTTCCTTCAGGATCAGCAAGTCCAGTTGCAAGGGAGTGATTCATCCATTTAATCCATGGACGTGGGAGAACCATCTTTCTCATCTAGGACCAAGCTGAATGTAATTTAGCTGCACAATTGGTAAGCAAAATGGATACAGTTTTGTTTAAATGCTGGTGTTTCCAGTTAGCCAGTGCTAGCCAATGCTGCCTTTGAACATTCAGCTGTTGATCTCCCAGTGAATTGCTGCACACTGTCTAACTGTGTCCTCCTTCAGCATTCCCTGCTGAGATGACCCACCATCATTCTTCCCATAATTAGCTTCTAAAGGTTATTTTCATCTCTATGCTGATGTGAATAAAGTGTGTAAATTTGCACCTGTTGATTTCTGACAATAGTGAAGCTTTTCCAGTAATATTTCTAACTTCAACTTTCATCTTGTTTTCTATGCAGAGTTTCACAAGGATCTTTGGCAGCATCATATCTCAAAGGCTTCAGTTTTCTTTCAGCAGAATTAGCTTTTCACAGTTTCCGCCTGGAGTTTGCTGTGGAAGTGATGGAGTTTTTCACCAATCAGGTTTTCAAATAATCCTGTAGATGCACATTACCATGATTAAGCCAATCTTTAATTTCTCAGCAATGATCTCCTTTATTAAACCTGTGTGATCCTATGTAAATGAATTCAGCTATTGCATATCAGTTTGTCATTAATTATAAATTTGCTTATGTCCTCTTTTGTAAGTCAGTGCACAATGTATTTTCCTGCTGGTGTTAATGATTTCATTTAATCTAGTGGGGGTCAGCCATTCATGAGTAGAACTTTGGTGAAAGTACATGATTTTACCTGTGTTAAAAAACTACCTAGGCAAGGAGACCAGAGGTAATACCCAAGAACACTAAGGAAATACTCTGTTAGTTGCTCCAGTTGTCAGGATATGGGATGTTGGATTGTGAGTTATTTTGCTCTTTGTGTAATTTCAGGCAATATATGTATATTTTTTAGTTGATTTCTTCTTGGAACATCTTCCTTATGCTAGAATATTTAAAGTGTGTTTTTAAATAGTGACTGGCAATATGCAAAACACCATTTTAGCATGAATGAGGTCATATGCTACTAAAATGCTACTTATACTAGGATGCCGAGATGAATTGAAAGTAGCACAGCTAAAAAGTGAAGGCAACAGGTGTTTTATTAGATTGCAGATATTGGCTTCTTAAACATCTGTAGGATAACTGCTACTTCATCCTAAAACTTTCAAAATTTGCATGTTTCCACTACTGAATATCAGTAAGTCCCAGTTTTCCTAATTTAGAGTATATTCCTTTAAGGTGTTTTTGACTAATAAAATGTGATATCCTCTTCTAGCACATCACCACTTTCATAATGTGATGTAGGACCAAAATAATTTTGGTTAGATACCAGGAACCTGATTACTAAGAGTATTCTGAAAAAGGAACAGGGCAGGCTGTGCTGCTACACACAAAAACAAACAAACAAAAAAACTAACATAAAAAACACCCTGGAGTTATCAGCATTCTGTAATTTTCACAGAGATGAGTGTAAGGTGTATGTGCAGTCTGTCAGGAAGAAGTATTTTTTGTGTTGCAAGAAATTGGAGAGTAATTTGTTTTGGTGCAATTATTTTAATCACCTCCTTAGTAAGTAAGAATTGTGAGATTTATCTCTACCCAAATGCCTCGGACAATTAAATTGAGCGAGTCAACAAAGTGCAGCATCCTAGACTTCAATTTCCCCATTGTTTAAAATTGAGATCTTCCCTAGTTTACTCTTATAAAGTAATTTAAAGAACTTTTTAAAATATGCTGTTTGAGTCCATGTTGTTGAGAGTTTTAGCATAATCATCCCAAGAATAGATAGTTGATAAAGCAATTACAGTCAAATCATTCATTCTGATGCTTAAGATTTGATCTTCTGTATGTAGAATGCTATAACAGTCTCACATTTTAAAAATATGCCACCTCCCATAAAGCACTAGTTTCAGGTGACTAATCATTGTGTATAGCACAGAGCTGATATTTAAATGCAAATCGGGGCCTTTTGGTTTGTGCCGTTTTGGATCTTAGCCCATAGTTCAGAGGCAGCACACTTCACAGAAGCTTCACACAGTGTAACTGTGTCCAGTTCTGGGCTCCTCAGGACAAGAAAGACATGGAGCTTCTGGAGATGGTCCAGCAAAAGCCACAAAGATGGTGAGGATTCTGGAGCATCTCTTATGAGGAGAGACTGTGGGAGCTGGGCCTGTTTAGTCTGGAGCAGACTGAGATGAGATGAGGTATCTCAATAATCCATACAATATTTCCAGGGAGGGTGACAAGAAGATGGTGCCAGGCTCTTGTCAGTGGTGCCCAGTGACAGGACAAGGAGCAATGGCCATAAACTGCACAAGAAGTTTTACCCAAACATGAGGAAGAACTTGTTCCATGGAGTGAGGCAGAGCACTGGAACAGGGAGCCCAGGAGTCTTGTGAAGTTACCCTCTCTGGAGACATTCCAAACCCATTCCTGTGTCACCTGCTCCAGGTGACCGTGCCTTGGCAGGAGGGGTTGGACGGGGTGATCTCCAGAGGTCCCTTGCAAGCCTAAAAGCTCTGTGATTCCATGAGTCTGTGAACAATACAGATTTAACTGGAAACAGTGAAATTCAAAAAAAACGTGGATATAGTGGCTACAACACATAAAATTACGATCTACTTAATTTGCAAGTGCACATGCTATTTAAAGTGAGTGCAACTGAAGTGTCAGTGTGGAAATGTGGAGTGTCAGAGCCATCTGGAAAAAAGCACCCTGCCCTTTTCAGGCATCATTTATGTCCAAGACCCTTGCTGTCATGGAAGTCACTGGAAGTTTTGCCTGTCTTAAGATTTCATGTAGAAAGCCTTTCTTAGTCTTTACTGTAATGGCATGTAACAAAAGTATGAATACCATCTGAGTACCGTTTGTCCATACAAAGCAATATCTTCTGATCTGGGGAAAACTCTGGCTCCATGAAAACTGATGCAGAATATTTTCTGTGACTCCATTGGAGCCAGGATTTTCTGTATCTTCCAATACTTTCACAGTATTTGGATGTGCAGCTGGACATCAATAATAATGAGCTGATAATATTGAGTTGTAGAATGTTATTTGCTGTAATGGTTGTGATCAGAGGCAAATCTGTCTTCTGCCCCTTCCAAAGGAGACATGTAGGGAGGAGCCCTCAATCTTTTCAGAAACACATTGAGAGAATAGAAAATGGTCAGTGTAGTCATAGGTGCAGTCCACCTTTCCACCAGCTCTGTGGGCCAGAGCTCTGAAATCCCACTGCAGTTAAAGACAGCCTCAAGAGATACCTAACTAATGGTGTAGCTGTCCAATGCCTTCCCAGGTCATTCCTGGAGTAAAGGTAGTGTGGGTAGGATATTTTTGCAGTTCAGTAATTTGGAAGTATAAAAAAGGTCTTTTGAGACCACAACTGTCAGCTTCCAGAGTTTTACCCTGGTGAGATCAGTCCTGGTCTAGGGACAAAAGGTGGGAGAGTGAGGAAGGATGAAAATTTTACTTTAGCCCTTCATGTATTTATTTGTCCAGCAACCTTTCTATATGTCAGCTCAGCCAAGGGAATCTAGGAATGTATCTATATAGATCTGGGTTAGATAAGCTCTTTCCATTAGGAATTTAAAGATGAAATATAC
Source organism: Onychostruthus taczanowskii (assembly GCF_017590055.1). Taxonomy (NCBI): domain Eukaryota; kingdom Metazoa; phylum Chordata; class Aves; order Passeriformes; family Passeridae; genus Onychostruthus; species Onychostruthus taczanowskii. The sequence continues at coordinate 3,067,189 of NW_024505118.1, forward strand.
CTTCACATACATTTTGAAGGAGACCCCCTTTTCAAGCACAAAACAATAAAGATATTCTGTAAAATCATTCTGTAATTGTTCTTCATTTTTTTCCACTTGTTCCCATGACAGTGGTAGCACTCAATCAAAGAAGTCATGTAGGTAGTACATGTGCATGACAGGGATTAAACTTTTATTTTCTGACCACAGAAAATAAAACTTTAAACTGAAGAAATTAATCTCTTGTAATACTTCAAGATTTATCTCTTAAATTTCTTGCCAGTAGTTTAAAAAAAAAAAAAAAAAGCTATCTGAAATCACACTAGGAAATCCTCTGAGTTCAGTCAAATCTCTGAGTCAGCTTCATTTATCACTGCCATCACCGGCTGGTCTATAAATACATCTGCTTTTATATCTGCTTTTTATAGCATTCTGAGATTTGCTGTTATCTCCTCAGAAGAGAAGGGCTAGTGGCTTCTCTTAAACAAACCTGGCTTAGTCAAAGCCAACATGAACGGAAGCCTAAGAGGCCAAGTCCATCAGTTGTTCTTAGCTTTGATAGTCACTGCTATCATTTGAGAGTGTGCTTGTAGCCGGTCCAAGTTGGCAGTGTCAGCCCAAGCTGATTGGAGCTGCAGACATTTTTGCTGACTGGAGTCATGCTATCTTTGCCAGTTTGCTGGAATAGACACAGACACTGATTGGGTCATGCTGAAAACATTCCTGTCCTATGAAGCAAGTCTGTTTGTATTTCAGGTTTGCCAGGACTAATGAATTAAATATCTTGGGCTCACCACAGTTTGCTGTTTAATAATGCCTGTAACAGAAGGATTTTTTCCTCCCTGAAGTGTGACAGCATCCTAACTCCTCATCCCTGGCAAGGAGAGGAAGGAAAATCAGAATTGTGGAAAAGGGTTATCTTTTGGGACAGCAAAGCCTATGGGAAGTGCAGGTAGCAGCATGTTGCCCTGACAGCTGTCTCAGCTTCTCAGACCTTGTCAGTTTGTTGCTATGCAGCAGGTGCAGCCTTTTCTTTTATTGAAGCTTTACTCCATAAAGGCAACGACAAGCCAAGGCAGTGGCTGGCCCTGGATTACACAAGTGCAGACACTCCGCTAAGTGAGGTAAGGCAACAGGTGTGAAAAAAATCCATAGAGCTGTAACAGCATTTAATCTGAGTTCTGCTGCAGGTTTTTTACAGAGGAACAGCAGCCAGCCAGCTCTATAGGCAATTGTTGGGAAGATGAGAGCTGCTCATTAAATCTGATTAAGTTCCAGGTTGCCCACTCACTCTCATCTCTGTCTACAGAGACACTGTTCTTCATTCATGGAGAAAGCATGTGGGGAATTAGGGGTAGTTGGTCTGCATGTTTCATAATATCACCCTGTTTGCACACAGGCTTTTTCCGTCCCTCTCTGTTCTCTGTGATTGCTTTTTGTGATGAAGAGCTTGAGGATTTCGCAAAAAAAGGAGAGAAGGGATAAATGCAATATAAAAAATTGATAACAGAGTAAATGCTGTGTATAAGGATGAGATGTCTTTTTTTTTTTTCTGAATTAGAATAAAATGAAAACTTTCTTTTGTGTTTCAATAGAATTCAGCATTTCTTACTGAAAGGGTATTGATATTTGCCCTCACTCTGCCCTCACAGAGTAGTAGATGGTTAAAAGAGTTAATTTAAAAACATTGCACACCACAGAGTATGTGATTGGAATGAAAAAACAGCCTTGTAGCAGTATTGTTATGGCAATTCAAAAAACTCCACTTGAGATAGTCAGTGTCAGAGAAAGTGTGCAAACAGCATAGAACAATGAAAAGCCTTGGTTTAAGGATTTGCTTATCACTTAAAATCTCTTCATTTGGAGAGGTTTTTTTCTTTACTTTGTATTGGGAAGTAAGGAAGTGAAATATGTTTAAGAATTTTGCATTGGTAATTCTTTTGTATTTTAAAAACAATGAGATGACTCAGATGCTTCTTACGAAGTCAGGGTGGGGAAGAGATCAGGAATGCTCAGAAGGTAAAAATTATTTAATCTGATGCAATGCACTTCAAAATAAAATATTTCAGTTGACTCCAAGGGTCTTTTTCTGAATCTAAAACATACATGGCTGCAATTTATTTGGCTTTTCTTTGCTTCTGCTCCACAGATAACAGATACATTTTTGTGGGTCTTGAATAAGAGTAATGGGAAATTAAGAGCAATCACTGATATCCTTCATATACTAGCAGAAAGAGACACTTTCAGCTTCAAATAAAATTTATTCAAAGTAAGGATTTTATATTATTTGTTGTTATTGTAAGAAAAGATTATGAACTTCTAATAACAAGTAACCATATCACTCTGCGAGCTAAATATAAAGAGTGACAAAGTGAATAAACAAGAAATGCTGAAATTAATGGATCCAATGCAAATTTTATCCTCTTCCACTGATTGCATGGCATTGATGCCAGGGAAGTGTTTGATTCATTTGTATACCACCAAGGAGGATTATATTCCTGAAACAGTGTTCTGTTCTATTGACTTTTTGAGGCTGCAAAATAATTCGGTATGAATTAGAATGACTTGGTGGAATTTTCATGCAGTACAATAGCTATTTTACTGTAAAACTGCAAGACTATTGGCTTAGGAAACTGGCTCTTGTTTTCACCAGCTAAAAGCTTTGTTGTCTGCTGACAATGAGTTAGTAAATTCATTGTATTTTCCTGATGAATTTGGTTTCTAATTCCCTAAGAAGTTTTTATGGTAATTTGAAAGCATAATTGTCCACATACTTGGTATGAATACAATGTGTGCTGGATAGCAGTCCGGAGTCCTAAAATAATTTCTTTATGGGCAGATCTTTGCATGCACAAAGTCCCACTGACTTTACATTCTCCACACATGGTGCTAATCAGAAGATTAATATCTTTGAATTTTAGCAGCTTTGTGCTAGATAATCAAGGGGATTATTTGCATTCAGCTACTCAATAGAGTTTAACCAAAACTGTTCATTCAAAAGGTTAAATGTACATAGTAGAGCTCAGAGTACAACTTCTCAGGGCACAGAGATGTTTTAATTACTCTGTTAGAGATCAAAAGTAGCTCATTCTTTTATTGCTCAACAGTTCTTTAGTGCCATATTTGAAATGAACTAGGAGTTTTCTTAATGGACAGGGTTTCATCACGGTAAAATCACGTTTTGGAATCGATGGTCTCAGAAGAAAAACAGAGGACTGAGTAAGGTCCTAACCCAGGAGCTAAATCCATGCAGACAGACCCCTACACCTCCACAGGCTTCTACTGAAGAATCACCACCAAGGTTTGGAGACCCCATGAATTTTTGGTCATGAAGTGTGTGACTTGCAGGCACAGTTGGACTGGGGGAGTATGGGTGGAAGGTAGGAGGATGAGTGCCTCCTCATTGACACCATGTGGAGTGGTGTGCACGGTTCCAATCACAGAGCAGCCTTGGGGTCATGTTACTCTCAACTCCCCACCCCTTCTTCCTTCTTCACCTTCAGAACCAGGCAGTATTGCCACGAGTCAAGGCTTGCTGAAGGGGCAATGGCGGGGAGCAAGCAGGTGAGAAGAGAGACAGCTTCCTTTGCCATCGTTCTTTGTAATCTATAAATAGCAAAAATAAAAGCAGTCTGATTCTGCACTGAATTGCACTTAAATTCTTGTTAAATGGAAAAGTGAAATGGCGCTCCCTTGACTTTGATTCTAAGCATCTAGCTAGGATGGGAAAGGCAGCTGTGAGTGCATGAAAAGCATTATAACTCATTTGTTGAATGATGTCACATGCTCTGTAATAAATATATTTTTTGTATTATTGCAGCTGGAGCAAACAAGTAAAAGCATTGACTCAAGTGCCCACATGATCACCACCGCCAGGGTACCTGCTGATAAGCCGGTACGAATTGCCTTCAGCCTTAATGATTCCCCAGGTACAGTTTAATTTATGGAATAAAACACAATGCTTTTAAATTTAAACCACAACTGCTTTTAAATTTTACATTAACTTTCCAGTGTTTACAATATCAAATGTAGTCCAGTGTAATGGATGGATTTTTTTTCATGAGTGGTAGCTTGTGGTCAGTTTTCCTGTCTGATAACTTTTAATGTTTCCATTAAAAATTTCATTAGACTAAATTCTCTAGATTGACAGTTTCTATCTTTACTTTCTTTCAGTGGTTTGTGGAATGCAATTAGGTCTGTAATTAACTATCAAATTTACCTGCATGTGCAGTACATCTGATTTTGTGGAATTGTAAAACAGGAAAAGTAAAAGGACAAATTTGCCTGAGCCTAGAGGAGGAAGAGACTTTTTATAGGGGGAAGGTTGGAAAGTGCCACACATGCCCAGCTTGGTGAAAGGTTTCAGGAAACAGGTGCCCCACATGGCACGTTCTCTCAGCAGCAGAAATTTCATTGATGTTTATCCTATCAGCTCATGCTGAGGGAGTATTAATTTCCCCAAACATACCCTGTACACACATGGACCCTTTGGAGTAGATAAATATTATTGGTTTGCACCTTCAATATTATTAAGGACTAGAGAGCTGTTAAATAAATGAAAGGGGAAGCTTAAAAGCACCCAAAAAAAGTTTGTTGTTGCTTTTGCTAAAGGTGAATGCCTGCAGTCAGGGCTGAGATGTGTTTATGGCATGAGGTATAAGGACAACTGAAACCCTATCAGCTTTATGGGACTCTTTGCATTGTAGGACAATGTGATGGTTGGTGCCTGAGGTTTGTGTAAACAGAATCTCAGCTTGAATGCAATTTTCTGTTTTAGAAATATTTTAGAATATGCATTATCTTTCCTAGCTAATTGTTGCATACTACTAATTTTCAACGACAATACTGAAATACAATCTCATCCCCTAGCCAAGGGAATTAAAAACCAAACATCTTCATATGTTATTGAACCTAACTTTCAGTTCATAATGATGAGTGACAAAGAAAGATTGGAACAAGGAATAAAAAGAAACATGTGATAATCTATGTGCCCTTTTTAATAAATTAAAATAACCTGGTAATTACATTTTTATTACAGAGAGCAGTAAGGAATCATTCACATCTCTCAAGATACAGTAAACTTCTTGCAGGAATTATGGCATAGATAGGGCTTGAAGAAAGATGTAAAAGAAAGGAGAGTGCTCTTACGAATTATGAAAAAAAGAATGCTAATGTGAGACACTGAAAACAAGTCAGGGAAAGCTGAGACCATGGGAAAATCAAAGAGAGCAGAGTGGTTTGTGACAAGAGACGGCAGTAGGAAATGACAAGGTTGTGAATAGCTTGCAAGAAGGGGACATGAAAGGCAGGAAGCCTAAATTCCTTAACATTGCATCATATTTTATTTTCTACTTTTTTATCCTGCTAATAGTTCCAGCCTCTTTCTTAATGTTTACAAAAATAAACTCAATTAGAGAAAGGTAATCTTCTTCTTCTACATATTGTTAAATTGTTCCAAATGTTAAAATTATTAAAATGTTGAATCCTTTATTGTAGATATACAAATGTTCCTACAGTATGCAATCCAGAATCTTCATGAGTACTGATAAAAAAAAAAACCAGCAACCACTAGAGTGAGTGCCATGTTCCCCTCTGCATCACTTCCATTTGGGGCCTACCAGGAGGTCTAAACCAACATTATTGTTTTACCATACCATAAGAATTTCAAGTGCTTTTATGTTAGGTGTATTTCAAGAAGGCAAAGGAAATAAGCTTTTAATAGGTGTGAAAATTTCCAGCAAACCATAATTGAAACAAGAGAGTACAAACAAGTATTTAACACGTTGTTTTTAAGATGATCTACAAAAACATTCAAAAGATAGATCTTTAGGTATTCCGTAGTAGGTGCTTTTTTTTCCCCTTACTCTTTTATATTTTTTTCACCTTTTTTGTCTCCTTGATGAGGATATTTGTTTTCAGTTCAAACAGGAGTTACCTGATATGTGATAGCAAAGCATCAGCTGAAGCTCATGCACTGCTAGGATACAATAAGTTCTTGGCAAGGGCTAAGTGGTGAGGAAATCTCTCTTACTTAAGCTTTTCCTTAAATTCTACCTCACTTGAAAGGCACAGTGACACATTTCGCCAAGAAAGGCTGCATTCTCCTTCCGGGGGCTGTGCTACCGCTTACTAGGAGGAACTGACAGCATAACTGGATATAAAAAGAGGAAATGGAATGTTTCTTCTGGGTGGCGATTATCTCACTGGCTAGGATTGTAACCAAGCAGTGGGTGTGAGGAGCAGTGAAAGGAAAAACTACTCTCAGCTTATGAGAAGAAATTACTTTGTGTTAACTGACCTACAAAACCAGAGCTGGCCTATCCTGAGTGTACAAGAAATAATGTGTCTTACATTATTTGTCAGTCAACACCTGATGACTGAAATTCTGGCCAGCTTTGTGAGGTATTTTTAATGTGATAGTAATCAGTTCCTTAAAAGTCTCAGGAGCAGCCCATCAGAGGATGCTATATAAGAAGACAGTTTTATTGTGTATCTCCTATTCCTGTATATATAAATGTCTATGTTTGGCCCTTTCACTCAAGTTCACTAACACACATTTCCCAGGGTGTGTCTGTGCTCTGTATCACAGCAGTTTGACTTAAGGTACCATTTTAAAGTAATGAATTGGAAACATACTATTTCAGCCTACCTTACACCACTTGGAAACTAATGCAGCTTGAACTGAATGTAGTGTTCCAAGATTCAAATAAGTGTTCCAAAGTTGAAAATTCATTGTGGTTTGTCAGAATCAATTTAATGCTACCGGTGAAATTCAGTATGTCCTAATTTTTATCAATCTTAAAAATACATGAACTTCATGGAATTTAGACAGCTGGATTTGTTTTGGGTAATAGTTCAAAGGGAAGGTTTATAGGTTCATCTCTCTTCACCTTGTCTCCTCAAATAAAAGCTTGAATCTAGCTGAAAAGTTCTGCTTATGATATGTGGTGATAATTGGTCTGAAATTGTTAGTGAGTTCTTTAATTTGAAATTAGTATACCTCTGACAGCACTTTACAGAAAAATCACTGACAACAAAGGCAAAACATACATCTTCTAATGAACCTGACAGTGGAACAGTGTCATATTTTTGCAAGCATAGCAAAATTACTTATTTTACTCTTCTTTATGCTCATTATCCTAGTAACTACAAGGAGTTTTTTGCTTTTCTCGTTTATCATGCTAGACTGTTTTGCAGTGGTTGCTTCTTCAAAGGCAACCTTCAAATTGCTACCCCACCCTCATATTGCTTGTGACGGCTCCAGAGGTTTTCCAGCACATTGACTGACAGCCAGTGAGGATTGCTAAAATATATGGCTAAAATTTATAGAGCTAATTTCCTAAATCTACACCCAACCTACAGGGCTCGGTTCTTGGGGAATTAAGATGGCAGATCAGGTGAGATAGCCTCAAAGGGACATTCATCTGAGGATGCTTAGGTTTGAGTGAAGGTATATGAAGTAGAAAGATTTTGCTCTTACCTCTTCCATTATGGACTGCTTCTATTTTTGGGAGATCCACAACTCTTATTATTGAGCAAGCCCTCACATCCTATTCCTGGGTGGGGCAGTGGCCGTTCCCCACTATTTTACGAGTGAGGTAACTGCGAGGTTGTGTAAGGTCGTGTCAGGCAGGGCTGTGAATAGAAACCCTGGAGCTCCACAAAGCAGTGCCAAGTTGCAGTCACTTAGCCACAGAGCCTTCCAGGATGAATCTGATGAGTCTATGCTTGTCTGTCAGTATCCAGGCCCAGAGCTGCTGGATCTCACAGCCCTCCCAGGGCCAAGACTGGACCCTGACAGGCACTTTGCCACTGTTGTTGGTGCAAGTTGTGGTGCTTGCAGTTCAGTTTGAGCACTTTTCCTGTGCAAGTGCTGATCCACTTACAGGATAGCAGCCTACTTATGTTACCAATTTAATTCTTTAATTTAGAAGGAAGCGATCTGAATACATTGGCCCACACATGTAGGAGAAAAAAAAATAGGACCTGACTGTATAATTAAGTACTGGATCATAACTCAGTTACTCAAGGAAGCAGAGCTGTGATTGGCATTTCCTAAGTTTCAAGTGCTTGATTTAGCAACCTTAATGTGCTTTCAACACATTTAAATTTTTTATATTCTATTTCTGTCTATCTTAGTGAAGATCACAGAGAAACCAATTTTCAATATTATACTGGAAGTGAATCAGATGTTGTTCTTAAAGGATTTACTGCCTTTAGCTCACAGTTCAGTTAAATGGAACAGCCATATAGGAAAAGATTTGGGTTTTACACTTCATTGTGCCAGACACTGTGTCAGTCAGACAGTAACACGTGAAGGATTTCTCTCATTGGACTACATGATGGAGGTCTGGGATATTGGAATCTCCAGGAGGCCAGAACATGATTAAATAAGTGAAGCTTTCCAGAAATCAAGCTTCATTCTCAGATGTGCAACTTTGGCATATATCAGCTGCCTCAGGGCTAATAGTGAGCTTTTTGTACAAGGACAATCAGTGTTCAAAGAGTTCAGATACGCTTTGTTACAAATGACAGTTTTCAGCAGCAAGCCAAGCACGTATATGAACCTGGTGAAACAAACATGAAAATCACACTATTTCATGCACACCAACTGAGTCTTTGGTTAAAAACACATGGGTTTTCATCAGGGTATGTGTCTTTATGGCACTTTTAAATATAGAACTTTAAAATTAGATTTGGGATCGATGGGAAATCAGGAAGTGCTACTAATTTAGAAATCATGTTACAGATACATGAACTTAGGTGCCTGTAATGAAATCCCTGATCTCATTCTTTCACATCACAGGATAGTGCTGTTGACTTTGCTGGTATGGCCATAATATGCACATGTACGTTTTTCCTTCTTTCTTGTTTTCTTTTGACCAAAATCTTGATTCATTTTCAGGTGCAGTGAGTTGCTGTCTCTGCTTTTTAAATACGTCTTTATTTTAAACAAAATAAGTTTTCAACATTCAGCTTAAATTATAAATAATTTTCCTTATGGTTTCTTTATAGTGACTATAGGGATAAGATGCTGTTTGTAACTGGTGAAGAATCAGCCTAGATATTTTCAGGAATTTGTGGTACAGAAAAGGCACTAATTCTAACTCAAAAGAGGTCTTTGATTATATAAGTGATTCCTTATAATAATCTATATATTCATTAAAAATTGATAGTTAATTAAGAAAAGGGGGGAAAATAGGTATTTCAGAGTTTTGTTTTCTAGTTAAGGAGAAGTAGAGTGGAAAATAACAAACACAGATCAGGAGATAGTTTTGAGAATGTTTTGATCTTCAGAACAATTTCATTGGCATTTCAGACGTTTTTGTATCTGATTTTCAGAGTCAGTAGATTTTTAAGACTAGAACTCAATGTGATTTTGACTGGTATTCTGCTGGCAAGGGCAATAGCAATTCTTCAGAAAAAAATGCAAGAGTTTCTATCTTTCCTCTTGACATCCTGAAAACATCCTCAAAAAAGTTTTAGGAGGTGAATGACTGCTTTCATTTGCTTTCCCCTTGTGTGAAATTTAAGTTTTCATTATTACCAAGTGATTTTTATTGTTATTGTTGTGGTTGTTACTTTGACAACAGTGAAATACTGATCTGGGGCAATAATTTATTTTACTGAAAGCTGTGGGGAAAGCCGTTTGTTGTTCTTCTTGTGAAAAACAAGACTGTAGTTAGCTATGAGGATTTCTGTTAATTTTTGTAAACTAAATACTTCAGCTGAAATTATCAGAAGAGCTGAAGAGAATTAGGAACTCAGGATAATTTCAGAACTGAAAAACTACTGAAAAAAACTACAAAACTGAAACACTACAAATTTCAAAATTTCAACATTACAGACTGAAATCTGTAGCATTTCTCAATGATGTTCTGCACATCAGATGATGATCTAAACAAGTCTTAAACTAGTATAACTAAAAAAAAACCCTAGCAGCTGTTCAATAGATGCTAGGGCAAGCCCATTATAAAATGTACTATGGTATGTCATGATGGTTAGGATACCAGTGCATTCTATTTTTAGTACCATTGACTCAGTCACTTGAGTTCAAAAAATAAGCAGGGAACATCTGTTTATTGAAAGGATTTCCTCTACATTAATTTCTCTCTCTATTTCATCCTTTATAAAGTACTTCCAAAATTTTTAACTGGTTCCTTTCAGAGTATGATCCAATTTATTTTCCAATATTCTGACACTGCATTGATTTTATTTTCTTATTAATAGCTGATGCTGTGAAAATGTAATTACTCTCTGATGTTTCTTCAAATTCTTTTTAATCATTTGGAGTGTTGCTTTTGCTATGTTTTTCTGAATTTTAAAGATGTTCAAGATCCCTCAATAAAGCTACTGTACCAAAGATTGTACTACTGGAATTGCCAAAACAAATAGCAGTTTAACTGCCATCCATGACTCTGGTCCAATATCTCTGTCAGAATATTTAACAGCTATTCAGCCAAATACCTGTAGAGCAGCTGTAGCCCTAGTCAGACTGAGTCTTATTCTGTCCTTCCTTTTAGCCTTGCCATATGATTCATCTTTCTTCTTTTAGAATATTAGTCTATTTATATCTTGTACAAGAAAGCAATACAAATTAAAGATAAACACTTGCATATTAGCATGATAAAATTCTGTGCAATTAAAGCAATTTAAGTATTTTCCAGAATGGGCATACTTGACATATGGTATGAAGAAAGAAGGGGGACACTCACATGACATGGGTATGACTTTTTGATAATGTAGCAAGACAACTGCTCTATGAAAATACAGGAACTTCACTTCATTTCCTGAGGAAATTCAAGAGTTTTTGCTTTTGTATCGCTATACTTTTTTTCTTCTCTGTGCATCTCTTCCCAGAGGCTGTCCAGCTCTAGCTGTATTATTGAGTTAGGTTGTGGCCATATGTTAGCCAGTATGCTTATTTTTCACAGGCTAAGGTGACTTATTTTACTTTTCCCCCCAACCTCCTTTGCTTTATAACCACAGAGGCCAGGAGAAAGAGATATCAAATATCTGAGAAATAATTTAGATCCCAGTTGTGTTCTTTTAAAATCCTTCTTTGACATGAGGTCTTCTTGATCTTGTTGGGGTTTTGTTGCTGTGTTCAAGTCTACAAGTACACAGCAGGTTGCAGGATCTGAACCGTGTTAGCGATTTTCTCCTGGAAGAGCCATCCTTATTTAATTTTGACACATTACAAATAACTGACTGTAAGCTAATAGTACACTCTCCTCACCTCCCATAACCTGTAGTAAGACGAATAAACAGTCATCATAGTCCAATGCAAAACTGAGAGTGTGAAAGTCACTGAGAAAGAAATATTGCACTGGCGCTACCAAGTGCGATTCATGTTTCTGATCTCAGTCCAGTTACTAGTGGGCAGGTGTCCACATCACAACCCTGACATAACTGGCGCAATCTGTCCCACCTTTGCTGGAAGCCTGTTCTAAAAATAAACAAAAAAAAAATCCCTAACAAATAAATAAAAACACAGCTTGGTTTGTTGTCATGATTGAACTAACTCTAGCCCATAAGGATTGTAATTGACAGGTAAAGTCCTTTAAGACAGTCCTTTACTTAGCAGTGTAGTGGAGAGAATTCAGGAAGAAAAACAGTTTCGATTTATTTGTTTTATTAAATTATCATATGTTCTACTGGACCAACTGCTTTGTTTCTTAATCACTGCAATGCAAAATAGACTTTATTTCCAGAACGTAAACTTTTCTTATTACCAATCCACTAGTATTTTCAAGGATTCTACTGAGGCATCTCAAGAGTAAAAGATAAGATGTGGAGGTGTTTTCAGGATCCAAATATTACTGTCTATATATGCAATATAGAACTTCATTAAACAGATTACTTGAAATGCCCTCTTTGGTAGACAATAACTTTTAACATTGTGTTTACCTTTTAGATGACGCTTCCCCTGAAAGCTTCTCTTTGGCATTTCCAGAACTAGATCAGCAGCTGCAGGTAAACTTCTCTTATGACAGTTCTACTTCACATTCACTGTATTTGTTGTTATAAAAAGCCTCTGGTTGTTACATTATGGTGGAAGTTTTTAGTTTTTAGTGGTGCTTTTCTAGCCTAGTAATATTTAATAAGACCATAATATCTCTAGAAGAAAACACTGTTTTTTTCAAGATCTTCAGAAAATTTTTCGTCCAACCACATAAGCTAATAGTACACTCTCCTCACCTCCCATAACCTGTAGTAAGACGAATAAACAGTCATCATAGTCCAATGCAAAACTGAGAGTGTGAAAGTCACTGAGAAAGAAATATTGCACTGGCGCTACCAAGTGCGATTCATGTTTCTGATCTCAGTCCAGTTACTAGTGGGCAGGTGTCCACATCACAACCCTGACATAACTGGCGCAATCTGTCCCACCTTTGCTGGAAGCCTGTTCTAAAAATAAACAAAAAAAAAAATCCCTAACAAATAAATAAAAACACAGCTTGGTTTGTTGTCATGATTGAACTAACTCTAGCCCATAAGGATTGTAATTGACAGGTAAAGTCCTTTAAGACAGTCCTTTACTTAGCAGTGTAGTGGAGAGAATTCAGGAAGAAAAACAGTTTCGATTTATTTGTTTTATTAAATTATCATATGTTCTACTGGACCAACTGCTTTGTTTCTTAATCACTGCAATGCAAAATAGACTTTCTCTATTTCCAACATAAACTTTTCTTATTACCAATCCACTAGTATTTTCAAGGATTCTACTGAGGCATCTCAAGAGTAAAAGATAAGATGTGGAGGCGTTTTCAGGATCCAAATATTACTGTCCATATATGCAATTTAGAACTTCATTAAACAGATTACTTGAAATGCCCTCTTTGGTAGACAATAACTTTTAACATTGTGTTTACCTTTTAGATGACGCTTCCCCTGAAAGCTTCTCTTTGGCATTTCCAGAACTAGATCAGCAGCTGCAGGTAAACTTCTCTTATGACAGTTCTACTTCACATTCACTGTATTTGTTGTTATAAAAAGCCTCTGGTTGTTACATTATGGTGGAAGTTTTTAGTGGTGCTTTTCTAGCCTAGTAATATTTAATAAGACCATATATATCTCTAGAAGAAAACACTGTTTTTTTCAAGATCTTCAGAAAATTTTTCGTCCAACCACAGGGAAATTACTATTTTAACAATCTTGCCTGCTTTTAAGATTTTCCATCTAATTCCTGTAGTCCTGCTGCACTGCAATGAAGAGAGTTCTTGTTCACCTGATGGGAGAAGGAATGAGAGGGACATTATACATTCCAATGCCTACAGGCTGTGCTATGACTGATACCATCAGTTTTCTCAGACACATTCCAAGAGAATCCTTTGGTGACCAGTCTGATTTGTCAGCATAGAATGATGGGCCCCCAGTAATTGATGGCAGCTCCATGGCTCTCTAGGCACAAAGCCAGTTCTGTATCCAGGGATTATTTCCCTTTCCTCTGTGGTGGTTCTGGAGTGTTTGCTGGCTTTTGAGGACTACTTCAGATTATCTGTTTTCCCGGGAGCATTTAGACTTCCTCTGATATTTCACTATGAAGGCAGTTGTTTCCTGACTGTAAATTGAGAAGGGCATTAGTAGACCACTCATTGACCAATAATGTCATCTTTCCTGTACCCATCATCTTGTGAGACAACACGGGATGGCTGCAGACTTCAAGGGTGAGGCTTCTGTCCCACTGCTCTCATCAAACGGATGACTGAGAAAGGAATGGAGGATGACAGAGACTCTTCTTGCTCTATCCCTCTCATCCTGAGGATATGGGCAGGTTCTTTAGGCATAAGTAGGAATTAATAACACCTTAAGGTTTGGGACAAAAGGAACCGGGTAGTATGCTAACCTCTTTATTCCACTAACCTTCCAGTGCAACAAAGAGGATTGGGTTGTTTTTTTTTCTTTAGAAAAATTCAGTTTGAGAAAAGCAATTGTGTTGCATGGCTGGAGCACTAAATTGAAAGTAAAGAACCTGCATTTTGTTTGCAACTCTCTCACTGACACATTGCTTAATCCTGGAGTTGCTTCATCCCTCTGTTCATCTCTGAAATCAAGTTAATAATTTTTTACATTTTTTGTTAAAGAGCATTAAGACCAGTAGGTAAGGATTGCTCTAAAAGACTGAAGTATGATTATTATTGCTGCTATTGATACACAAAAACAATATTACTAGCATTACGTATAATTACTTTGCAGGACAAGTGATGATTTTTTTATTAAGAATTTTATGACTTTTACATTTCCGGAACCTATAATATACTCTAAATATGGAATTTCATGATAGGCTGAAAATGCTCCTCTGGAAGCATTCAAGTGTTCCGGATATATAATAGCCCTTCAGTAAAAGTTTTGAAGTACATTCTAGCACAATCCCACTAAGTGTACCCAACTGGCCTGTTAAGTACTTGACACTTGTTTCAAGAAAACCTTCCTTTACTCTCATAATCATGAATATGAATAATTCAATATGATAACAAATTCAAATAAACAATCAAAGGCTTTGGTTAATGTAATTTTCTTTTTATTATCCTACATAATCTCCCTTGGTAATATCAGGATAGCTGAAAGGATAACTTATGAGAGCTACCTGTCTGACTCAACCACTTAAAAGTATAAAATTTGTGGTAGCACTTAATAATTTTGTTTTCAAGTTTATGTGCATGTTTATATTTCAATGCCTTTATGTTCATCCAAGGCAGTGAAGTCAATACAGGGCTCTGAGCTGATGCAGAGATAACATTGCATTCAAATTTAGCAATAAAAACTTGAATTTCCTTGCTTTTGTCAATCTGGATCACAGTTTCATGTGATAACTATTTAATGTCATTACAGTATTTTTAGTCTGCTTTAAAATTTCAAACAAGTAATAGCTGTTACAAAATTATCATTTACCTTATTACATTTCTTATTAATTGTGTTTTTTTCAATCACTGCAATCCAAACTGCTGCAGGTTTGTCAGAACTCTATGGCATGTGCTTGCAATTCATGCCAACTTTGAAACAGGTAGCTCCTGCATTACAGAAACAGGTAAAATGGGCTTCACCAGGACCTGCAGAAGTAGTGAATGGTGGTGTCCCTTATCATTCCATCCATGTTTTTTTCTGTCCTGAAGTGCATTAATACAGAGCACACACATGAAGGGTCGTGTAAATGAACCTTTTAATCAACTGTGGCAATAGCAGCCTGAAATGCTTGAATTTGTAAGAATGCTGGTGCATATGTTCATAATAAAAATATCATATCTGAGAGCCACAAGATTTTAATCAGTGTGCCATAAATACAGTCAAAAATATTTGAATTTTATTTAAAGAAGCAAACTGTAAATGCAGGTTATGTGGCTATATAGTAATAGGCACCTTAAAAAAAAAAGGTAATAACTTTACAGATTTCAAGCATACAAAGGAAAATTTTGAAACCTGTTTTAAAAACACACAAACAAAAAAAAAAGCCTAAATTAGCTGATCTTTAAGCTGGATTTTGAAAGCAGCTTGAAAGCTATGTAAGTTCAGCAAGCCACTTGGAAAACCAGAGCCTTAGAATTCTATGCATGCAGGCAGCAGACCACAGCCTGAGTACCAAGCAATTTGCACCTCTGTTTTGGGCTTCAAGCTCTCGTCCTCCTATGTTAGGCCTTGGCAGACAACTTGGCTATTTGAGCAGAATTACCTAGTGGTCCCACTTTTCCTCCCACAATTCTTCCATACCTATTCCCTGGGCAGCAGTATCAAATGACAGGGCAAAGTTCAGTGCAGCCTTCCCTTGGCAGGGCAACAAACCCTGCTGTCCAAGCACCCAGCTCTACAGAGGTGGATGTGGAATTGCCTGGAGAGAAGGTATTTCTAGGAGACTTAGCAAAAAAGCTAATTCTCTATAAGGACTCTTACTAAAGGACAGTTCTAGCTGCAGCTTCTTTCTTAAGAATAAAAATGATCAGTCTGTGTGTTCTGATGTACTAGCTCGCTTCAGACTAACATGTTTTATTTTCAAATTACTTTTTTGAATGTTACAGTTTTCTACACATTCCGAGAAGCAATTTGTAAAAAAATAACTCCAATATTTTAAATCAAAATTTAAATGTGGTCTGTGGTCAATCAGACATGAAAGACCTTCATATGAGAACAGATCAGTTTAAGCTATATTTGCAGCTTTATTATTAAAAAAAAACAACAAAACCACACACACACAACTAAAATAACTCCTGCTAAGTTATCAGTGAAACAAAACTCATATTAATAATCTTCTTGTTTTCAATTCCTTTTGTTTGCAGTATTGGAAATTATTCTTTTCCCACTGACAAGCAGTACCTGTTTATTTGAGCTTTGGTGGTTTTCCCCGCTTCCGTGTGTGCACCATGTGGTGGGCAGTGCAGCAAGGGTGGGCTGGTTACACCTGTCACTCTGTCACTGGGAAACTTTAACCTTTGCTTTGTCTGGATGGGTCTTTGGAAGGCACTTCCTTGATTAGCTGCCCAGTGACCCCTCTGACAGAAATTTTACTATGGGTGATCTGCTGTATTTAGAAACATACATCAGCATCCAAGGCCTTGTTGATCAGGTCACTGAATGGAGAGGAGGGTATCTAGTGTTCATACCTGCACTGCTATGCCCTGTGTGTTGCCTGTCCCGTTCCAATACTTCCTGTGCCTTGCTCAGTTCATCTCTCTGTTCCCCATGAAAACCTTTATTCCAGATGAGAGCTTGATCCTGAAGAGGGAAGAACACAAGTCACATATGCATACACAGGGTGTTCTATAGTTCTTCATCTTTGAAAACCAGGTTAGATGGGGCTCTGAGCAACCTAGTCTAGTGGAAAGTGTCCCTGGCAGAGGGTTGGAAGGAGGTGATCTTTAAAGTCCTTTCCAACACAAAACAATTCAATGGTTCTGTGATCTTGTCTCATGAAATTGTGAGCTTGAGAGACATTTATGTCATATTTTGTGTTACAAATCTGTGTCATTAGATGACTATAAAATTGCTGCAACAAAGAAAAAGCTCCAACCATTTATAACATCCAACCTCAAGTCAAAGGATAGTTTTCTCACTTTAGTAGAAAATGCTCATATAAAAGTAATGCAAATGTTATGAAAGGAGCAGTGTGTGATATAAGTATTTAGCAGAAACCTTGTTTACTGTGGAACTTTAATTGCTTCTACTGAATGCCGGGATTTTTGTTAGATACATAAATTAATTTTAGAAAGTTTAAAAGCATACTCTGTTTTTAAAGAGGATGCTGTAAGTTTTTTACTATGTATTGGTTTCCAAGAGAATTCCTAGAGGACTGTGTTGCTCTATAATTAGATCTGATTGCCAATGAACTTGATAAGTCTCCTGTAATGCTGCTGTGATAACTTTGGTCTTAAATTATGTAAGGCCATTTTATGCATGTATGTTAACATGTATGCGTGTTCACCAAGTCAGAGCATCATACTAAGGTTAGAAAAGAATGGAAAATCTCACAGGAAGGAGAGCAAAACTCACAATTGCTCTCATCCAGTTGACCTGAATTGTTTGGAAGAGAACTATTGACTTTCATAGTAAAACTAGACAGGACTAGATGTATCCTAAGATGGGTACCTGAAACTGGTGGAAAAGTTCCATTTGCACAACAAAAAGTAGCTGTAATGTGCTATTTTTTCTTGGCACAATGTGGGTTTTTCTATCATAGAAGAGTGCACAAGGCCATATAATGAACATAGACCACATTCAAAATATTAGCATTGGATTTTCCACTTTTCCAGAAGAGTTCAGCTGAAAGTTACCAAATTTACAAAAAGCAAGATACCACTCTTTAATTAGATCAGTGCTGAAGACTTCTAAACAAGTTCACGTGAGCTGGGAAAACTGCCAGATACAATTTTTTCTTGAAACTTCAACTTTTTCAGGAGAAAGTTTTAATTTTTGCACAGTTAAACACATAAGTGCAATGATGGTGAATTTAAAAATCAACTGTTTTTAAACCTTTTGACAGTTGATTGGCACTCTCAACTATACAGCTTTTGTGGATATGGAATGCTGATTTTCATATGGCAAGGCAAAAGAAATTGTCATATAAGTGAAGCAAAAAAAAAAAAAAAAAAAAGCCCAAACCTGAAAATTTTCATTCTGTGTCACCCCACCAAAGATTATACTTAGAAGACTTTCTTCAGCCTGCCTTAAAAAGCAGGCAGATAGGAGGTTACCCAGATGATTAAAGGCATGGAGCACCTCTCCTGCAAGGAAAGAAAGTCCCTTCCAACCCAAAAGTTCTGTGATTTTCTGTTTCTTCATGAACTGCTTTTGCACGTCGTCTTCCAACATCTTTCATGTCTGGATTCTGAACAAAAGTCTGAATAAACAGTACATATGTCTTGTAAAGATCTACATATATATGTGCAGTTACAGGATGGTCTATAAAAGAACTCTTAGTGTCTACTTGCTGAATTCTGTAGAACATTTCTCAATGTTACAGTGAGTTACTCAACAAAATACATGGAAAAATCAGATCTTGTTGAAAATCAGGCTTAATAGGACAGACCACCAGTATGACTTACAGCTGTAGCTTTTGTACTAGCTTTGTGAACAAGATCAGAGATGCTGCACGTGCATATTTTGCCAGCACAGGAAAATGAGGGTGGATGACACTGAAGCCTGAAATAAACAGGATTAAAAGTAGAAACTGTTGCCATTAAATGTAACCTACTGTGGCAGGGATGTTTTTTGCTTGTCTAGCAGGTATGCTTTTATTTATATTAATTTATGGACAGGCAAGGTACAGCAAGATCAGGCTGTTCTAAGAGGAAAGTAAAGTATGGCTGTTTACTTCTGAGTGGAAAAAAAAGCATACTGTAAATTGAACTTTATTAAGGCCTTCTGAAATTAGTCACCTTGGTAAACTAGCAATCCCTTAACATAAAGATGTTATACAGACTTCCTGGAATGCCATTGGGCATTCTGTACTGCAGTATCTGCAGTACATCCCATTGCCTGGCCACAGACCATTAAAAAAGTTCTTCCACGTGGAATGGAGATTTGTATCTCTCCTTTTACCATGTTATTGCAGTAGAAAGTGTTTGCTAAATATGCAGTTTCATATGCTACTGACCAGAATCTACTCATGGATGCTGTAGATAATATCTCTGGAGCCTGTCTTAGAAGTTTCCAAATTACAGAGGAGTACACCAAATTCTCCAGTTCTGGCTGCCCCATCCCTGGAAATGTTCAAGGCCAGGTTGGACAGGGCTTGGAGCAACCTGGCCTGGTGGAAGGTGTCCCTACCCATAGCAGAGGGGCTGGAACTTGATGCTCTTGAAGGTCCTTTCCAATCTAAACCACTCTATGATATGATCCAATTATATTCTATCTAGTCATTTGAAAACATTGTAACATTTATGTTTTAAAGAAATATACACCAATAATTTAAAAGAGTCTTGATATAGTGCTTACTACCATCAGACAAATTGAAAAGAATTTTATGAATAGAAATTAGAAAACTGATTGTTTAATTTGTTTTAAGTTAATTTAAGTGGTAAAATAAAAGTGTAAGATAAAATGTCACTGAAGAGGAAACAATAATAGGAAGGGTTTTAAAAGTCAGCAACTGGTTCTAAGTGAGCCTTAGATACTAAGTTTCAGCATGACTAGATAATTTTTAGCTCTCTATATATATCTTTTGAGTGGGAAGCTGGAATATAGAAACTGAGCACTGTTTTAATTTTTAAACTGGTTTAAACCAGCTAGATTAGTGGAAACTAAATTGAAAGCAAATCCAAGGTCTTTTCTGCTTTGTTTTGTTGTGTTTTTCTTTTGAAGTATCACTGTTTGGGGACTTTCCCCTTGATACTGTTCAAAATTGTTTTATTGTGACACAGTTGTTGGTAGCTGATCTCTGGTAGATAGCAGAGATGCTGCTTTGGCTCATCCATGCATTCTTGGATTAGAGCACTGAGACTTCTATATTCAGTCTTGCTAAATTTATGCTTATTATTTGGGTGGCTATATCAATGGTGCTCTTGCTCATCCACACTGAAATGCAATTAAAAGCCCTTTTCTAGGGATTAGATTCATCAAGTATTGGGCTGCCCTTTCCCTGGGTTCCCAAAATCTCCAAGATCAGGGAGAATGAAACAATGTGCTGTGAAACAATTCTGCTGCAGCAGTTTTAAATTTAGAATATGGAATATGAGTGTCAAAATTTCAGTGAGGAATCACATACCAACTACAAGTACTTGCAAGCTCCATACATTACTTATAGCTGTGCTTTGGGTTATGTCTGAAGCCAGCTTACCCTGTCGCCTCAACAAAAATGCTTTTAATCTTTGTTTCTTAACATGTTTAGTAAAATTTGAATTTTCAGTTTAGATTAAACAAAATATTACAAGATCATAAATAGGAAAAGTCTGACTACTTGTGCTTTTCTTTTCCTAATAATGTCGTTAAGGAAACATTATACTACCCAGAAGAGTCAAGGTAGGACAGCAAGAAATGCAAAACAATCTACTAATATTGTGAAAAGCAATTGGATGTTATTTAAATGGACAGTAAATTAACTATTTTAAGTGTTTCCTTTTACTTCAAACAGGTGGCTCAAGCTTGCTATTTGGAGTTCATTTACAGTCAATAGATTCATGGCTAATAACTTAAAAATACTTCCTGAAAGTGTTATAACCAAAATGTCACAGTCAAACCTGAAGTCTGAATTAAGATGCATTCTTTTTTAAGGAGCAAAAAGCACCTACATTTAACCAAAATGTATTTTCAAGACCTTTGATGAAATTTACTTAAGGAGTCCTAGGACAGCTTTATTACATTCAGTATGCATTGAAAAAAAGATGATCTTGTTGCAATGATGTCAGTTCCTGGCAGTGTAAAGATGTATGTGATAGGTCTGATCAATGCATCAGCTTTAGCATTTACATATCACTCTAGCTGAAAAAGAGGGAGGTAAGGGAGAAATCCTCCTTTGAAAAATCTTCAGGGATATTTTGCAAAGCTGACAAGGAGAGTTCTGAAAATTCTCACAATGTTTGAAGTTTTACACATATGTTTGAAGTTTTGCACATATTCTTATGAAGGGAACTGTTTTGGGCTTTTTCCCTCCTTGAAAGGCCATCACTAGGAATAGTTGGCCATATACTGCAGTTATTTAAGGGAAAAAAATTCTTTAGGTATTCTCACAGGAATTCAGATAAATATTGTATCTTTCAAAATATGTGGGGTTTAAACTAATATTTCATTCAAAAAACAATGGGGATTTTTCTTCTTTTTTTTTTTTTTTCTTAAAGCCTCTGCCTCCTTGTCATGACTCTAAGGAATCTATGCAGGTGTATAAACAGCACTGCAAAATAGCAGAAGAGTACCACGAGGTCAAGAAAGAAATTGCTCTGCTGGAAGAAAGAAAGTGAGTAACTTTCCTAAAGGATTTACTGTGCTATATTCTCTTTGTAAAACCCTGTTTGAAACATGAAAGTTTAACTTTGTATTTTCTGACTTTCTATACCTATATGCTTACATATGTATATACTTATTTATACATATATTATAATTGTGGCCTTCCAGTATCTGAAGGAAGCCTGGAAGAAGGAGGGAGAGAGACTATTTATAAGGGCCTGGAGTGACAAGACAAGGGAATGGCTTCAAACTGACAGAAGACAGGGATAGATGAAATATTGGGAGGAAATTCTTCCCTCTGAGGGTGGTGAAGCCCTGGCACAGGTTGCCCAGAGAAGCTGTGGCTGTCCCATCCCTGGAAGTGTTCAAGGTCAGGTTGGACAGGGCTTGGAGCAACCTGGCCTAGTGGAAGGTGTCCCCTGCTGGTGGCATAGGGTTGGAACTGGATTATCTTGGGGGTCCCTTCTAACACAAGCCATCCTAGGATCCTATGATTTCATGCCTCTGCCTGATGTAGAGCACAAGTTGGTCATCGCTCTACAGTATCAGCTGAGGCCACTAAGGGCTGTCACAGTTCAGCTTTGTGGGTGTCCCTTAAAAGCTTCACTGACAGCCTCCAACTCACATAACAATCCAGTTCATCTGTTGTAGGTTCCTTTTCAATTTTATTTTTTTCAATAAACATTGCACGCTTTAATGAAGAACAAAATGGATTCTCATTTAGGCTTAGAATACTTGACAATACTAGTAAACCTGTTTCTGTGAGGTGCTTTGTTTTTGTGTACACTGGTTCAATATACATTGGCATTTCAGGTGTTCATACCCAAAGTGAATAAGCTGGAGGCTTTTTTCTTGTCTATGGCCTGTACTCATAGCCTTGTCATCTTTTGCCTGACTATTAAATGGCAAAGTGCACTCTATGGCTGTCCGTCCTTTTCCATGAGAAAAGGAAAAAGAAATGAAATTTCCTGAAAAAGAAGTTCAGAGTAAGGAAATAAGGTGAATAGTGAAATCTCTACCCAGCTGACCCTGCAGGTCAGCCAAGTTTGCATCCGTGGGAAACTTCAGCTGCAGAAGCAAGAGGGAAACGTGAAATCCTGTAGTCTTACAAGACAGTCAAAGAACTCCCTGAATCCAAACTATGCAGGGTAAGAAAGTGAGATGTCTTTATCTGGGTTGATGGCTATAGGCACAATACAGTTACTTTTTGCCTAAAGTGTCAAAGCTGTTTGAAGTTTCCCACTGCAAACCCCCTTCCACTGAAGGATCAGTGTTGCACTCAGAGGCTGACAGACTGGAACAAAATCTAAAAAAGATTATGTCCAGTGTCATGGGAAGATGCATTTTACATTTGATTCACATTTGCAGCATTTGCATTTGATTCACCATTAATTGAACTTGGCCAATAAAAAGTCATTAGTATTTTTAAAGAGATTAGAAGATAAGTATTTTTTTTTTAATTTGTAATTTGTTTGTCTGATACAAGCTGCTTATATATGTATTTAGCAATCAATCCTGTGGAAATCATGTGTGTTTGTCTACTCTGAAAATCCAAGTGCAATATAAAATATTAAATGATTGTTTAAGTGCTTGACTTTAATTGCATAAACACCAAAGGTAGCCTTCAATCATTTCGGTGTTAGAGTCTACTAATATAAATCCATCATTATTATTATTATTGGCACAACCCTGAATCAGTTATGTGTGTTTATGAAGAATGCTTGGAGCTCATGAAAATGAGACATTCACGTATATTTTTGCACTTTCTGGAATAAAACAAAATTGCTGTTTGAATGCAATTTTTTTATCTATAAGTCTGTGGTACTAGCTAAATTAGAAATGGTTTGCTTCTTGAGAATGGCAGGTACATGCACAAAACTATTTACCTGAACTCACAATTATCCTAATCAACCTCTGAGCCCAGAGGTCAGCCTCTCAATGGTGCGTATCTTGGATGATTTAAAGGGCTTCAGGCTGGCATTTTCCTTCATTCCACCAGTGGATGTCAACAGTGGAACAATGTCAGGAAGCTTCCACCACTGCTGTCTTTGCTGAACCTGTTCTGGGAATTCCATGCCCCAGTAAACATATGTTATGAGTGGCTGTATAAGGCAACAAATGGAATTACATTATTGAGACCTGTATGTACTTTTCTAATTGCATATTTGTAGCCTTATGTTCACATGCTGTATAGCTGTGAAATGCCTAAACATGACAAATATCAGGGCAGCACCTTTCACACCTCCCCTGTGTCTTAATCGGAAAAAGTGATCCTACAGCACAGGGATCAAAGATGTTTAATTTCCTACAAGCTGGTTCACTGTGGTTGCCTGATTTTGAGGTTTAAACTGCAAGTGCAAATTGAGGATATTTTTTTCTCCAGATGTGGATTGTTTATCACTTTTTCCTCCAAGTAGATTATCCATTTTGCATTACCGCATTTTGTATATTTCCTTTCTGGAGCAGTCTGTTTTTATTAAACCCTCCAGAAGCTAACTGGGACCTCTTTACCACATGGTTTGGTTGAAATTGAAAGGTGGATTAGAAAGTTATTAGTACATATGTAATTTTACGCACATGTAAGCAAGCAAACCTGAACATGACAGCCTTGATTTTTATCTAAAACTAGATAGAAAGGGAGTATAAGTGTGGAGGCAAAGGAATAAGTGAGAAGTAAAAGGGAGTTTTGCTCTCCTGTTCACTGATTTATGTCTAAAAACATTCTCAGCACTTACAGCAAGAGTTAAAAGTAGTTTAAGGACTAGCATATACTGAATGAAGAGTGGATTATAATGGCTGGGGTGGCATGCATGTTTAGAATTGTGTGTGTACATATAAGTATATATAAGTATATATTTATATATAAATAAATACATGTGTATATTCTTATATTTGTATATACTTATATATGCACCTGAGAGAGAATATTTACAAGGGCATGTAGAGATAGGATAGGGCAGAATGGTTTTAAACTGATAGAGAGTAGGTTTGGATTGGTTATTAAGGAGAAATTCTTCCCTGTGAGGATGTTGGGGCATTGGAAATGGTTGCCCAGACAGCCCTGGCTGCCCCATCACTGGAAGTATTGAGTATTCCGTTTTTAAAAAGGAAGAATGCTTTCACTTGTCTGAAAAGTCTGATGAAATGAACAAGCTTTTAGCCTCAAAATCAATTACAATCAAATTGAAAACATGGAGTTTGCAATTTTCTAAAATTTACCCCTGCTGTTGGTGTCTTCTTCTACATTTGAATTTGAACGCATGCGAATGAAGATGCCCAATTGTCTACGATCTACTGTCTATTTCTCTTAAATACTATTTTGAAAAATAGTATTTAAGTGTTGCATACAGTATTAACATATAGTTGCAAATAGTATTTTGATCAAGTTGCATCCCTTGTAATGGGAACAAACAGCTTTTATAGTGTTTTTCAGTGTACATTTTTACCAAAGGCTATCACAAATGCTGCTGGATGGTATCCTTGCCAATGCTCCCAACTTCTCTCCACAGATCAATTCACCTGTGTCATTCCAATGACAAGTCTCACCTGGCAGTTTCTGCACCTGTGGTGCCTGCTGATAGCACATACAGGATGCTGGAGGCTATGACTGACAGAAAAAACCAGAAAATGGATTGAGCAAATATTTTTATTTGTTGGCTAGGAGGAAGAAATAATGTTAACCTGACAAATATCTGTACAGGTACTAGAGCTTTTTAGGAAAAAAAAAAGGAATAGAGTTAATTCTATTTTAAATAATTGTTGTTCCAGCCTCCAAAGTTCAGTGTAACCTTTCATGCATGAAACAATATATACAGGTATATTTTTATATTGTTTTATAAGACATAGAAAGTTGTAAAACATTATTTTAACAATAGTGAAAAATATTGAATCTTTTACAACTTTTCAAAGGCTTTTGTGCTTCTGCTTAGCTTGATGAGCAATGTGAGCATCGAGTATGGCCAAAGTAAAAAGTCAATGAAACTAAATGACAAGGGTTGCTTTTCATCAGGGTGACAACAAACTTACTTACTTGTTCCCTTT
Organism: Onychostruthus taczanowskii; assembly: GCF_017590055.1. Lineage (NCBI taxonomy): Eukaryota > Metazoa > Chordata > Aves > Passeriformes > Passeridae > Onychostruthus > Onychostruthus taczanowskii. The sequence goes on from NW_024505118.1 coordinate 3,092,578, forward strand.
TGTGCAATATAGATGGCAGGAGGATGTACTAGGCTGGCAGTGGGAGAGAAGATGACAAGTATTTCACAGGAAAATGGGAAATGTGAGAGAGAAAAAGAGGTTGTAGTATCAAAAAAGGGAAAATCAAAGGACAAAGCAAATAAAGATAGGAAAAGAAGTTACTCAAGAATTAAAAAGGAAGCAAGAATTTGAAAGAACATTGGGTAGATTTTTTTGCTAATTAAATCATAGCTTTGCTGTCTTCACTCACACTCTTCACATTTATGCCAGCAATATGTAATACAAGGGAAAAAAACCACTCTGGAATGGGAGACATGATTGAAAATAAAGAAAAGGGTGTGGAAGCGAGAACACACCACATTTAGGGCACAGAATGTAATTTAATTTATGTTCCAGAAACACACACGTATTTCCATAACAGATGGTTTTGGGTATCTAACTTTGGGTGAAAGGGATGAGATGGCTGGTTATTTTGAGCACTTGTTATATTGCTATTACTAGATAATGACCCTGGATTATGTAGTTAAATATTAGAGTTGCCATGGTTGCTAGCTGTATCTTATATTCTTAGCACTGGATGGTTATCTCCTTTTCCTCCCCAGACAATTCTAATATAACTACAGAAAATATAATTCGATCACCACCTGGTTTAGGATCACCCATTTTCTTGGCCGTGGATATGATTTCTTTTCCTTCTTTTACATGTTAGAGCAGACACAGTACAATTGTTAAGATTGGAAAAGACCTTTAGGATTATTAAGTTCAACCACCAACCCAGCACCACCTCCCTGTTCACCGTTAAACTGTGTCCTCCACTGCCACCTCCACATGTTTTTTTAACTACTCCAGGGATGGTGACTCGACCACTTCCCTGGGCAGCACATTCCAGTACTTTACAAACCTTTCAATTAAAAAGTTTTTCCTGATATCTAATCTGAACCTCCCCTGGCACAACTTTAGGCTATTTCCTCTCTCCCTGTCCCTTGTTCTCTGGGAGCAGAGCCTGACCCTCACCTGGCTGCACCCTCCTGTTAGGGAGTTGTGGGGAGTGAAAAGGTCCCTCCTGACCTCCTTTTCTCCAGGCTGAGCTCCCCCAGCTCCTTCAGCTTCTCCTGGTGCTCCAGACCCTTCCCCAGCTCTGTTCCCTTCTCTGGACACACTGCAGCACCTCAGTGCCTCTCTGAGAGGACCAGAACTGGACTCAGGACTCAAGGTGTGGCCTCAGCCATGCCCAGCACGGTGGAACAGTCACTGCCCTGGTCCCGCTAGACACGCTACTGATGACAAAATCCAGCATCCCAGTGGCCCTCTTGGCAAATGACATGCAGCGGAGATGACTGCTTCATTTTGTGGGAGCCTTTCATATGTTTTAGCTTGCTCTCATGACCATAGGACTGTTTCTATGCTTTTTAGTCCAGAAGATTTCTCAGGTACATTTGTTTCTTGAGTGTCTTTCCCAACACTGTGAAGACAAGTAGTTTTCAGACTTCTAGGTACTTCAGAAAAAGATTGGTGTAAACCTTAAAGGCAACGTTTTAGTTCAATAATTTTCCCATTCTAGACCTATTTTTTCATCATCTCACAAAATATGCAAAATATATGTTGCTTGTCAAATCCTAGAAATTAAATTACAGCTTTTCTAATACAAAAAGAGACCTCCTCTTCTAAAGGAAGTGTCCTTGCCTTTGGAAGGTCCTTTCTAACTCAAACTCTTCTGTCATTCTGTGACCTTTTATGTGTTGGCATCTGAGACACATTTTCATTTACATTAAAGCAGACATTAATGTCTTTAATTATGTTGGTTTTTAAATTAATTAGTAGACTTATGCAAGGACAATCTCCTCAAGACAGCAGTTACCTTGCAGGGTCTCATAATTCCCTCAATAGGAAAGCCATGCCAAATGTGGGAAGGGAAAATTACCTTTTGGCTACCAGTTGTGTTGTATGCCACAGACACATGATCCTGAATACCTTGTTCACAATGAGGAAAATACAAATCTTTGTATTCTAGAAACTGTTTTCCTTGTGTCCAGTCCATCTCTAAATACACTTATCTGCAGACAGAATTATCTGCTTAGTCTGTCACTTTTCTTTGGATTTATTCCTTGTGAATATGAGTGTTGAGGAGCTCTGTTGTCTGCATGTTTAGTCATTAAGGCCAGAACAAGAGAAATTACTTCCCTAAGACAGTGCTATGTTTTTCTCCTGCTTGTGGTTTATGGGTTTACGATGCAAATCGCTAATGTTGCCTCCCAAACCCCTCCCCAAAAAAGAGCACTTAAAGTACATGTTACAGATTGTCTCAAAGCTTGAGACCTCAGCACTAATTTGGAAAATACCTTATCAATACTGTTAATATTTAAACTTTGGGTAACCATTAACAGAAAACACAGATGACACAGTGCTACATCTATTTATTAAGCATCCCCAACAAAGTCTAGATGGTGCAAGAGCTTAGCATGGTGTTCTTTAACCTCTGAAAGCTAAGTTCAAATCTTGGATTAGATCCGATGTAAATGTTAGTTACTGTCCTCATCCTTTTGTGAGCTTCATAAACTACACCATTCATAACATTTAGCAGATCCCTGGTACTCTAACTTTAGATCTGTGGCAGGCCGACAGTATCAGCCTGAAACATCACCCTGTCCTGTAAACAGGTGTTGATCCTGATGGGAAAGGACTAAGTAGGTTCTGCTGACTCAGAAGTGGGCAATTTTACTACCTCAGTGCAAGGAAACTGCTTTCTGTGAGGGAGGTCCAAGAGTGTGGACTACAGCAATGAGTGTATTTTGATCTTAATGCATTTATAGTTTGTTTGATAGCAAATCTGAATCCTGGGGAGGGGGGAGGGAAGTTATCTGTGCTGTTTGAGTATTACTGGAGAGCAGCATGAAAGCCAGGCCTGCAGACAATGTCATCAAATCAGAACTGACCTTCATTACTAAAGCTGTCTGAGTTTGCACATTGTCTGTCTGTGCCTCTCCTGGCTCAAGTCCAAGACAGTCAGTACTGTTCCTTTTCAAGTACTGGAAGTTCCCACAGAAAAGGTTTACCTGCTTGTAAGATGCTGATTACCTAGTAGTGTGTTCACTGCATCTCCCTTTCAAAAAGCTCATGAGTGTAAGAAAAGTAAGGAAGAATGATTCTGAAATCATTTGTTTGGACACTTCTGATTTAACAGTCTGTAATTTGAGAGAGCTTAATTTAGCCCTTTAGTCCAACATTGCACCAGAGAAATATTGCAAAAAAATATTGCAGAAGTTCTTACTTGGTCTCCAGAGATAAAAGTCTTCCAGAGGAAGTCCAGGGAGAAACAAAAAAACAAACAAACAAACAAACAATAAACCAAAAAACCCCCCAAACATCTGGAGTTGTAAAAACTCATTGTCCCTGAATGTATTTCTCATGTGAAATCAGTCTTCCATGGCCTCAGGCCCATGAATAGGAGCTGTCTAGCAAGATTGTCTCGACTTCTGTGAAAACAGGTTGATCTAGAATGGCCCAGCCACAGAGAAATGAACCTGTTAGTGGCTTGCTGTGTTTAAAACTTGTACAGCTGTATTGTGCTAAATGTAAACAGAATTCTACTGAGCAAAAATACCCTCATGATGTTTCCTCTCAAAGGCCTGGTTGAATGCACCTGTCACCTGATGTAAAGAAAAAGAAGAGGCTTTGCTGCAGCATAACTGCTCTGCCTTACCTCAGCAGTATAAAACAGAGCGTCACCTGGTGTAAAGAAAAAGAAGAGGTTTGCTGCAGCATAACTGCTCTGCCTTACCTCAGCAGTATAAAACAGAGCTCTCATATAGGAGGATGCCTATATGCTGCCTCTCTGGCTGATTTAAAAATTCTGTAACAGCTGCTCTTTTTTTTTTTTTTTTTTCAATCAATGGGAAGCACAGCTGGTAGAAATGGCTGTACCAAGGATCTGTTCTAACTTGTGACTCCTTGAACTGCAGTAACTGTGACTGTAAACAGTCAACTAAACCATGGGCAAACTCTGCTATCACTGAAAGCTGCAGTAAAGACAGAGAAAGGTTAACTTGATCCTAAATGAAGGCCACACAGAAGTGCTTTTCAAAAGCCAGATTTACAGTTTTGCTGCTCTACATGGTAGCTTTTCAGCTACGAATAACACAGGTGATCAGCAAAACAGAAATGTTATCTTTTCATGAATACTCTGACCTGTGGGAATAGAATTGCAGATCTCTAGGAATTTCCTGTCTGAAAGCACTGGTCTAGCCTGACCAGTGGGCTCCTTTAAGGACTGCAGTGAAATCTATCCACTATGAAGGCATTAACAAATTCCTACTGATGATCTACAAGCACTGTTTTGACATGACTGAGAAATAAAGTCACAGGGCTATGAACAGTTAAAAGATTAACTAATCTCTGAGACAGAATGATCAAAAGAACCTTTTAGAAGAAACTTCCTGTAATGGGTGAATTTTTGACTTAAAGGGAAAAAGAAACCCAGAGGCCATGCTAGCCTGGTGGGTGACTAAGGGGAGAGCAATTAGATACTCTGTGAGTTACTCATGCCTTCAGTGTGTTTTAAGACTTCTTTTATCTTAACTTGTGCTGAGGTAATTTCAGTTGATACTGTACAGGAAACTCCAGCACCTGGCCAGCTCTGGGAATACAGGGCACTGTGTGACTCCATCCAGAAGTCACAGCTCAAATCCTCGTGTCTGTGCTTAAGAGGACCAGGAGGGGTCAGGTTTGCAGCTCTTCCTCAGCAACAGGGCTTAAGATCTGAGCCTAAACACGTTATAGAAACAATACATGTAGCTCAGATTCAGTGCCTACTACTTACTGATTTGTTTATAGTAGAGAAAAGGAAACCAGGCACACCTCACAGAACTTATTGATAAATCCAACCAAACAAACAAAAACACCTCGCTCTCTTTCAGTGATACCTGGTATCAAGAGAAAAATAAATTGTTATTCTTCTGGCAAAGTATTAACAAGTCATCTCTAGGAACTTGATTTTCCACCGTGAATTGTGTGCTCAGATCTTACTGAAGCTATACATCACAGAATCATACAATCAGTAGAATAGTTTTGATTGGAAGGGACCTTAAAACTCACCCAGTTCCAATCCCCTGCCATGGGCAGGGACACCTTGCACTAGACCAGGTTGCTCCAAGCCGCATCCAACCTGGCCTTGAACACTTCCAGGGATGGGGCAGCCACAGGTTTTCTGGGCAACCTGTGCCAGGGCCTCAACACCCTCAGAGGGAAGAATTTCTTCCCAATATCCCATTTCCTGCTCTCTTTCAGTTTGATGCCATTCCCTTGTCTCGTCACCTGTGTCAGGAGTCCCTCTCCAGCTCTGTTGGAGCCCCTTTTGGTACTGGAAGCGGCTCTAAGGTCTCTCCAAAGCCTTCTCATCTGCTGAACAGTCCCAAATACAGACGCATGAACACAGCATTTTTCAGGCTTGGTCACTGAACAGCAAACCAATCTGAGATTTTGGAAGCTTAGTCTTTTAAAAGGAAAAAACAGGACTCTAAAAAATTAATCTTTTAGGTCCTTGTTTCACACAAGTTCAAGTACTAAAAAGTAAGTTAACAACACAAAACACAGGACAATAAATTTTTGCCTACTGCCATTTCTAATAATTGGGGTTTTTTTCATAATCGTCAGAAAGGAGCTGATTGCCAGACTGGAACAAGTGGAAAAGGAAAGCATGGATGCTGCTCGGCTGGCTAAGGAGTATGCAGAACTGACAGAGGAGAACCGGACACTGAAGCTGGCCCAGACGCAGTGCGTGGAGCAACTGGAAAAGCTCAGGATACAGTACCAAAAAAGACAGGGCTCCTCATAACTCCCAACTAGCTCATGGGAGGCAGCTCATACAGGAATGGTCCTGTGCTGGAAAGAGATTTTAAAATAAAGATCTGTTTAATATGTTGCAACACTTTACTACAGAGTACATAGAAGTCTGAATTTGGTTTAATACTTGCCACCCAGTAGCTTAATATAATGGATATTTCATCCATTATATAATGAATGTTTTATTTCAAGTAACATAATTGAAGTTAATCTATCCCCATTATATGTTCTAGTGGATCAGGTTTCTTTTCTAAACATATTTCTTCCAATTTAAGAAGATATGGACACACTAGAAAATTATATAAATAGTCTCTGTGTTGGAAATTTGGATCATACTAAGGACTGGGACAATGTTAATATATGGAATACATGTATGTTAATTTTAGTTTGGTAAATTCTTTTTAAATTATTTTCTTCATGCATAAAGTGTTTGGAAGTTATTTTGAAGCAGATCTCCTTACTAGTAAAAACTATACTTCATGTCAACTTCACACTGTTGTATAAAATCTGAAAAACTGCACATTAAAAATTGAAGTAACAAAATCATTTTTATCAAACAAGTGGACTGCAGTGATAATTTGCAAGTTATAAAATTAAAAGGAAATAGATGGAAACTTTCCTTCCTTAAGTGTAAAGATTACTTGAGTGTCTGTTTATTGTACTTTTAGGCATGCAAGAAATGAAAAATTAATACAAGAATCATAATTTCATCATAGTTTCAACTGAGACTATGTCAGTAAAATTATTGTAAGGATCTTTTGTTCTTAATTTCTGGTCTATTTTGAAGCATAAGTGGTTGTAAGTAGGGACAGGAGTTCTGTGATACACAAATAACTGGGAAGTAAAATGTCAGTTTTACTTGCTCTATTTATCCCTGTATTTTCTTAGATCAACTTAAAAATCTTCATTACACTTCCATTTCTATTCATAGAGCAGTTTTTTCATTAAAAGTGGATGCAGAAAAGCCCTTTTATGTTCTGAATGTTCTCAAATCACCCTGTATTCTAAACTCTGCTTCTTAGATAGAGCTTGTTACATCTTCATGAGCTTCAAATTCAACTTAATATGTTATTAGTACTGTGTCTTAGAAATTGAAAACTATGAACTTAAGATTTGCACCAGGACTTTAGCTTTGATTATTATCATTAGTCTATCATGAAAATGGAATTTCATGTTAATCAGAACAATTCCTGGCAGTGAAGTGGACAAAAAAAGAATTACAAGCTGCCTGTAATTTATCTGTGCTAATTGCCTGCAGTATTCCCTGCAGCACAGGTGGGAAAACTGGCTCTGTGTTACTCCAAGCACCTGGCACTGCAGCAGGAGAGCATGAAGAGGTAGGAGGAGAGGACAACCTTTTTTCCACTTCTCCTCCTGAGCCACCAGGGCAGTGTCAGCATCCAAACTTGGCACTGCTTCCTCCTGTACCTGGGAAATCACCACTCTTGAGGCATGTGCTTCCCACTGGAATGCTCCCTGAGCAGTGTAACACTGTATTTATTCCTCTTATTATCTGAGGATCCAATTTTCACTGTACCTTGTGGATAGTTGAAGGAAAAAAAAAAAAACAACATAGTTAATAAAAAACGATTGGAATATTAGGCCTGGAAGTGCTGGAAATGTCTTGTTTGAGTTTGCACTGTTGGGAAACATAACTTGAAGAGAAATGAAAGCTTTGCTTTGAGCACAGAACACCACTAGAAGCTAGAATTACCCCTTTTTGCCTGTGTTTGTGTGTTTTGAACAAGAGAATTCTCATTTTAAAATAGTTTGCCATTTTAGTCAAAGGTTTTTCCATCTAGCCTTGAAAATATCGTGCCATCAGATGATTTCAGTGAATTCATTGAAAACCATATAAAGTACATAAAATTAGTTTGTTGACAGACTGTCTTTGTATGCAAATGGATCAGACAGCAGACCTTTACTTACAAATAACTATGTTCACGTTGAAATTTTCCATTTAAGCACAGTCACTATGCTTTAGATATCAGAAAAATTACAGACCATATGCTGGGAGAAAAACCTGAGAGAGAGCCACAGTCAGGTGAAGCAGGAAAGCTGGGCCTCATTTGTGCCAATCAGCACTTTGAGAATAGTCAGGGAATATGTTTTTCCTAACCTGTAGGTACTGACCAGTATAGAAGAATTCAAGAAATATTTTACAGATGTGCAGATGCCAAATTTTCGATATGGTCCAGCCTACAAGCCTGGATAAATATGACATTCTTAAAACATCCCAAACTAATTTAAGTGAAAGATTTATATTCAACTTGGACTACAGCTATGTGCAAGCAAATTTTCCTCCTACTTTTAGTTATGGTTAAAGTATAAAAATAACAGCTTTGTATGAACGTATTTTCCTGCATGCATGCTCATGTGCCTAAGGGCAGGAGCTCAGAGAAATTGTATCGCAATACAAATGAGTAAAACTGATATAGAAGTACCAAGGATGAAAAATTAGTGTCTCTTGAAAATTATCTTTAAAAAAAAATTGGGGGAGGTGGGATTCAAAGGCAGGAAGGTAGGGAAATTGAATTTTCCAAAAATATTCATAGGCAAGTTAAATTAAAATGTGGCACAGTCAACATATTGCAGAAAATCATCCATGTGTTGAAAAGAGTAAAGGTAGCTAGAACAACCTTCTGAGAGGTAACTGCTGTATCTATCGTCCATCTCTTAATTTGTTTATCAAGAGCGTAATAGTGAAAAATATTTTTACATTCAGTAAGTCTCCGATTTGGACATGCTGAGTTTTTCTCTAGATACAGTGGAGCTCTGCTGACTAAATAGCTGAAATTAGAGTTTTTAATAAACCATTTACCACACTGATCCTGTATTTTCCACGTAGACAATATGGTTTGTGCCCTGGTTGAAGTGGTCTGCATGTTAGGTCCTGTTGTATCTATCACACTATAAAAACAAGTTTTATGCAATTATTTCAAAGATGGGTTTAGAAGTTCAAAAACTTAGAAGCCACTTTTTGAAACCAAGTACCAATGAAAGGTTCGGTTTTATAACATGGGACTACAACCTGTGAGAACTGCAGTTGTATTGCAGACAAAGTGTATTTCTTGCTGTTATCCAGGTTATTCAGGTTAGCAAAAGTAAGCATGCCACTACCATGGTAAATGCATTTGCTGCAAGCCACTTAAGGCACAGTGAAGTGCATGGGTTTAAAATAAAAACAAGACCTGTGCTTTCCATTTTCTGTCATTGCTAAATAACTTCCTTCCGTCGTGAAGAATGCTGAACAAACTCATTTAAGGCTTCCAGTTAGCAAGGATATGACTCATGCGGTCTTGAAACAGCCAGAGCCAAGGGTGACTTGACGCTTGGAAAGTCTGGAAGATGAGGAGCTGTGAGTTTGAGTTCAGTGCCTTTTTTAAAAAAAAATGTTTCCCTTTTCAGAATTCCCACTATTCTGTCTGATTTTGTGAATTAATGATCTTTGGAAGTATGTCACCTTCCACCAGAGGCTTCCATCATCTAGACCTTTGTAAAGATTACGCGCTGTTAACAGTGGGGACAGGTGGGACAGAGAGATGTTCTCAGCCTTCCTTTGTGTTGTGTGGTTGGGGAGCTCTGCCACATGGCCCTTTGCTGCTTCACCTCAGCCACAGGACACCTTGCAGAAATTAGCTAGTCACAGTAATAACCACAAAGCCACTTGGTGTTTTTCCCTATCTGAAATTCTTTTTTTGATCAATGCACTAAGTGGAAGCGTCTAAAGGAACAGGGGAGACTTGTCTGGAAGAGTCTTGCCTCTCTGTGGGAGGTACAAGATGTGCAATGGTGGAAGAGGGCTGCAGGGAAAGGAAGTTTGGCCCAGGCAGTGATGTAACAGGAAGAGCACTGGCCCTGTCCAGCAGGAATGTGAAGAGAGTTGACAAAACCTGGGTGTTTTTGACTTTTGTCTCCTATCTTCATACTTCCACAGTCATACCTGTGCACCCACAGCTCTGAGGGTCTTCTGCCTCCTGGTGGAATGTCATGGCGTGCAGATGCGTGGATGATATGGTGATACCTATCCCTGGAAAACCCACGATGAAACTATTACCTGTCTTCATGACAGGCCTGGAAGGTGTGCAGCAATGCAAGACTAAGACTGAACAAGTACCAAAAAGCTGGGCCCTGCTGTTCATCTCGATGTACTTCTGCGGGACAAGACAAGACACCACCTGCATGACTGCACCACAGAGCACATTATGGGGGAAGGGAAGGTAGCAAAGCAGAGCTGGAGGGGCAGCCTCAACCTCTCCATTTCCTTCACTGAGTCACTTGGTTTTGCAATGTTAAACTGGGAGTTATCAAGGTGGTCTTTCAGGTGCACACCAAAACTGTGAGGCTGACACTTTAAATTCAAAGTAGATTATTTTATAAGAATGAAAAATCTACCTTGCTTGGGACAGTGCCAGTCACCTCTAGGTTCTTCAGTGCTCCTAACAAGTAATGTCATGTGTTACTCGTACCCATATGAATGAAAGATGACAACTATTCACAAATCACTGTTATCCTCAACCCAGGCTTCCTCTATTGCACGGTTTATTCTGTAGAAAGCACAAGATTTAGCATATGAGTCACTCTGCTTTTCTGCACACCAATTATCAGTTCTCCCTTCTAAACCCCAGTTCCTTTAATCCCCCTGACCACAATCCATCCCCACTGAGTAAGCAGCGTCAGCCTGGAGCTCAGATCCAGTTGTCTGACGGTCTTATGACATGGTCTGATGATCTCCATGTGTTCAAGGTGGTTTCCAAGTGCTACGTACAATGTTTTGTGGTTCGGTGCTGGTGTGTGGCAGCAAGGAATTCTGCCAGCCTGCAGGTGTCTGCTGTGAGACATGCTTGGTTTCCTTGAACTGGTTAGAAAATACGACAGTAAGTCTGTGGATTTAGTTATTTGTCTTAATCTTATACTAAATTTTAATACAGGAATTAGGGAAACGAAATGAGGATGTGTGTGCTGATGTAACAAATGTGCAGCCAGATGCCAAACTGTGCTTTGGGTGCTCAGAATGAGTTAAGTGACATGAGAACTTTAAGTGATGGAAAGGAAGTAGGTACAGCTAGGAAGGGGAACTGGTGAGTGAGCTGTTGCCTTAACTGCTTGCTTTTTGGCTACTTATGGCTTGCACCAATGGAATGTACAGGCTGTTGTCCTTAACTCAGCATTAAGAAGCTTTTGTTTGGATGTATCCCAACACTTTCCAAGCCTAGTTTACACTAAAATTTTATACTGGAATATTTACTTCATTAAGGTAATGTTTTTGTCAGCTGTCTAGAATTAACAGTTATGATGTGATACAGATGTCAGAGCATTGCAGATGGTTCTTCTACAGAAAGAGGAATAACCAGTATCAGAATATGACTATTGTGCTAATCATGGAATCATAGAAAACCTTGAGTTGGGAGGGTCCCATAAGGGTCATGGAGCCCAATTCTATGCCAACTACTGTATTTGCATTAAAGATCAATAAAACCTTGATAAATAGCCTATGTAAAGTAAAAACTGCACTGAAGCCAGGGCACTTCAGTACTAAAATAACTGCAGCCCCACTAATGGTCTTTTGCTGCTTTCACTGCACAAGCAGAGTTTGGTACTTTTATGAACTAGATCCCAAATTTCCCACATGAAGGAATAGCAGCAGCGTGATGTTCTGTGATTGAAAAACTTTCACCTCTGCCTTGTAACTTTCTTACAAGTGTATGACAAACCTCAGTGCACAACCCAGATCACCTTGTGACCACAGATTTCTTCACAGCCATTCCATCACAGTACTCTCCCCAGCATGGGTCTTTGATTCCCACATTCCTCTGCTGTGTGTGGACAGCTGAAATAAGTCAACCACTCTGAACTTTTAAAAGCAGTCAGAAGCAAACGCATCATTTAACATTATCTGCTAAGAAAATTGACTGTCTTGTGGTCACACCCTTTTGTATTCCAGGTCAGCAAGTACATCAGTATATATGTTTACTGATTAGATGTCAGTACAAAAAGTACCAGTGTTAATAGTCATGGAAGACAGAAGCACATTCAGACATACTGCTATGAATGCTGTTCTAAACAATAGACTTACTCAAGGTGTTCCCTCCATGGCTGTGAATATAGAAGCTAGTGACTCACATATGAAGAAGTACTTTCTGATTAAATTATCTGTGCCAAGAAAGTGAACACTTCTTCTTGACATAATTTCAAAGAAGGAGTATTCTTTCAAGCAAAAAAACCCAAACCACCCACATTACAGTTCCCAGCTAATATAAATTACATCCAGCTATGCACTAACTGCTAAAATTGTGCTTAAATCTATTTATAATCCTTCAAATAGCTCTCACCAATTTACATTGGTGGAACAGGCACTTACATTTGACTGAGCTCCCTCTGGTGGGTAATGGGACATTATTATCACAAAGCAGAGATACAAAAAATGTACAATTATGTTTGTCCAAGTAGTTTTATTTATTTATTTATTTATTTATTTATTTATAGCAAATAATTTTTTATATAACTAGGTAAAGGTCAGCATACAAATTTATCACTATCTTATCACATCTGAAACTACCCAAAGAGTGACAGCCAATATTTTTAAGATACTAGAAATACTTCAACAGAGGTGTAGTTTTCAACACCTAACACTGAACAGCACCTAACAGGAGCACCCAAGTTACATGAGTTCTGGCATCCTACATAAGCTGAGAGAGCTCATAATTAACAATTGTTGCTGAAACTGAAAGAGGATAGGTTTAGGTTAGGTATTTAGTATATAAAATTCTTCCTTGTGAGGGTGTTGAGGCCCTGGCACAGGTTGCCCAGAAAACCTGTGGCTGCCCCATCCCTGGAAGTGTTCAAGGCCAGGCTGGATGGGGCTTGGAGCAGCCTGGTCTTAGCGGAGGGTGTCCCTGCCCATGGCAAGAGGGTGGAACTGGATGAGCTTTAAGGTCCCTTCCAACCTAAACCATTCTAAAGTCTCTGTTTGTTCAAACTACTTTTGGAGTTCAGCTGGATTTATATACCTAGAAATATGGCCTATATGGCTTTAGACCAACTAAAGTATTGACCAACTGCAGGCACTTTGCAGTGCTTATTTAATGGTACAATAACTAAGAGTCAAATATGTTTTCAATAACACAGTACAGAACAACTGACGACTCTGCCTCTTTTTTGCTGGTAAATTTGAATATGCCTTAAATCTCATACACTCTAGTATTAATGAGGGACCCATTTCTAAAAGAAAAGCACAAGTGTTCTCTTCCTAGTTTTCTCTTTGTATTTAGGTTAAATAATCTGAATAGGGGAAATGTCAGGCTTTGGAAGAGTGTCCTAATGCATGGGCAAGGTTCCAACCACAGTTTGAGTTTCAACGACCTGAAGTGCTTGCACTGGAATATTAGAACTGCTTTACCCGTAAAGAATTTAGTGGCTCTGGCACATCCCACCATCTACTTGAACAAACTTGTTTCTGGAAAATTTGGGTCCCTAGAACATTCTGAAGGGTAAAAGAGCAGAAAAAGGATGCTACTTTTGATCTAACTGGTTAGGATAGTAACTTTGGTCTTCAACTTTAGCTGCTTCAGAATTCACCTTCAATTAATAAAAAGAGGTTTAAGTTTTGTCACTTGTCTGAAACATGGTAAGAGGTAAAATTCTAACTACACTGTATTTAAAGGTGAGACATGAAGACAAAAGACAAGGATTTTACCAAATACACCATATTTACTGGCAGTTTTTGAGACCTTTATATCTCCTGAGTATAACTGTATGTGCAGTGTTTTCAGATGTTTATCATATTCTTTTAATCCTGTAAATTCTGTTCAAGGGAATTTCAACTCACAGTTTGATTGCCAGAGTAAATCTACCATTGTATTACTGTCCACAAGGAAATCATCTGTGAATGTTTATCATGAGAAAGTGGCATTTAAAAGTGCTTAACATTCCTTTTGAAATGAAGCTGTCCAAGTCTAAATGAGCAAGACTGCCTGGTAAGAAATCAGCAACGCCAAAAAGGCACCACATGGTAGACTGGATTTAGGCTCTGGTTCAAAGAGCACTTACCGTGGGGCACTGTGGCCACATCAAACAAACCTCTTGAACATATCCCTAACTTGAAGCAATAAGTAGTTCCCACTGATTTGCCAACAGGACTATGCAAAATAGTTTACTCATGCACTGAAGTGTTTTGCTGGATTGAGGCCAGAGAGACCAGTTCCTTGGCTTGAACCTTGACTGTTTCGGGATTCACTGGAATTTAATTACATGCTTGGAGCTTTCAAACACTGGGCAACATCAGGGCCTTTCCATTGAGCCATCTGTCAGGGGGCTAAAAAGATCTTCACAGCATGTATCAGCAGGGAGGACCTTTGTGTGGTAGGGTACATACAAAACCATCTTGCTGCAGCACCATGAGCTGGTCGAGATCCAGCTGCAGCTGCCACACAAGCCAGATGCTTGTAATGCAGAAGTGGTGAACAAAACATTCTCTTTGTCATTCCTGGTAAGCACATGTGTTCCCACTCATACAACTGCAGCCATGCCAACCCATATGAAGTGACTCTGTAGGGTCATTATTTGAAATCGTATGAGTTTTAAAAGAAAAAAAAGCAGGCAAACGCAGAAGAAAGGTCAAGTATTTACAAAGAACTATAAATACATTTAGAAATAGCTCTTAACTGGTGGACTAACAGCATAATGCTAGTAAAAATTTTAGAAATGCTCCTCTTGCTTTGGTTTTTTTGGGAAAAGTGTAGCAGAAATACTGGACTAGGACAAAAATGCCATGGGTGTCTATCAGATAGGCCCCATTCCTCCTTTTCTCTCTCTCCATATACTGCTCCCTGTTCTTCCAGCAAGAGGAGATCTCAGCTGCTTCAAAGATGAGAGAGAGAAATAAAATGTTTCCTACAGTTGTGATTGTGGCACCCTTTTGTTGGAAAAAGCACTATCTGCTTTTGATGTAGGAACTGGGCAGAGGAGTAGTGCTTGGGTTAAAAGGTGGGTCCTCTGCTCTCCACATGAATTGCTACTCGAATTTGGATGTGTGATAAGCAAATAAAATTTTCAGTTTGCATGTGGTAAGTAAAGACATAGAGCTAAAATATGTCCCAGCTGAATTTACTATGTAACTCAAGAACTTCTGTGAGTGACCTCAACCTGGACCCAGACTGGCAGGGAATCCCAATCGTTTATTCGAAAGAAACTAGCTGGTTTCATACATTTTGCAAGACACAGTATTTCTTTCCACAGCAATTCTCACAACATGACCTATCCCATGTTGCTTTCTGAAAGCTTCTCTGTGGGGTGATCACACGCTGTTCACCCGTCTGTCACTTCCAGCTGGGTCCTCACCTGTAGGGGTCTGTGGTGACACCTCCTCCGCCCAGGGTCCAAAGGGGATGAGCCTCTCTGTGCTGCCGTGTGCTTCTTTGTCCTGCCAGGTGCTTCTGCAGGCACGTCCCCCATCCCACAGCTCAACTCCATCCCATCTCTTCCTGCAAACTTGGATGCATTGCCAACAATTCAGCACACAGATCTCTCTCCTCACAAATGCACACTTCACACAGACGTATGTGGCCACAGACAATTGTGCTTGTGATTTCATCTTACAATTTGATTCTCCCCTGCTGTCAATGCCAATCCTTTGGTCTTTGTAAATTGTGAAAGAAGAATATACCAAGTTCAAACATAAAATAATCCAGTATCTGGACCCAGGAAGAACAAAGACTGCCTTTAAATTTGGCTTAAACCTGTTCCTACTTTTCTGATTTGCTAATCAGAATCACTAATCAGTACTAATCAAAACCAAAGCTTCACCTTCTTTTTCCCTTCCCTCCCCTTCTCTCCTATTCCCTTCCCCCTTTCCTTAGTTTTTATTTTCTTTTTCTTTTTATCTATTCAGGAGTATCAGAAGATATGCCTACAAAAGAAAATGAACTTTGAATGCCTTTATAAGATGTCACATAACAGTGAGCTCAGACCTATCATGACATGTACAACTGAACAAACAAAATTACTTCTTCAGTATTTGGAGGTTTTTGTCTGATTATGCACTTTCCTGTTTCAAGAGAAGTATTTACTTAACATCTCTCTCCTGCAAGCAAAAGATTTATGAAACACATAATCTTCAGCTAGTCTCAGCCTTACTGATGTGTAATTGAGGACTTTTATTCCAAAACAAATAAATAAATAAATATCTCCAGCCTCATTAATTTTTTAATGCCATTTTAGTTAAAAATCAGGGCCAGCTAAAGGATGAAATTAGAAGAGGAGCCTCTACTGAGCTTAGATTGATCACTGTGAAGTTTGAGTTTTCAAAACTAAGTAGTATTTGCCTAAGCAGCTGGCTGAGTCTCTTGGGACTTCATTCTCAGGGACTGGGTAATAGGCCTTTCTGAGTATCTTCTTTTTCTGAAATAAACAAAAAGTGACATGTTACATCATGCCAGACTTCACCTTTGAAAATTAAGACTGCATAAAGATCTCTTCTGCCACCTGACAAGAACTTGGACAACGGAGAAAATGCCACAGTGAGATGTTAGCAACTGAGATCCCGTGTTATCTGGGGCTGATGCTGCCCTGGGAATGGTGTCAAGAGAAGGCAGGAAATGTTTGCTCAAACTTTAAGCACCTGGGATTGAGGTCTTTTTTTTCTGCATTGACTGTTTAGGGATGTAGGGATCTAGTCACCTGAAGTGTCTGCCAGAACCCGGGCTAGCTGTCAGAACTCCAGCAGTACGCCAGGAGTGGGGAACTGCCTCGGCATGGGGATTTAACAGAGGCAGAACCTTTAGAGCCACTTGCTCTAAGGTGCCAGACACAAGCCACAACAAGGATCAGGTAGAGGAGAAAGGAGGAGGTTCTCTGTCTTGAGCTTGCACAAGGAATAGCTTACACTAGGCCAAGGGAGCAGGACAGAAAGCTTCTAACTCTGTTGTGCAAGCAGTTTTGTTCAGATACAAGTCAGGGGGTGGACACAAACAGCTAACCAATAGGGAATTCTCAGGGAAGGAGTGACGGGATTACATCCAGTGTCTGGGACCAGCTGGGGTAGGAGAGTGGAGAGGATGGGTCACATGGGCCAATGGCGCATCGAGGAGTAGCGGAATTTCAAAGGGGTGCTGCAGACAGGGATTGGCCCAAGGTTTAAGTGGCAGAGAAGGTTCGGGAATCGAGGGCTGGATTGCGTTGATAGGCAGGGAAAGAGGTGGAACGAGGGGCAGGGAATGGTATGAAGGACAGCTTTGAGAGACAGTAAAACCCAGGGGTAAACCAACTCAGGGAGAACATGGGGGTACAACAGAACAAACCACTTAAAAAGGAATCAATAAAATAAATTTGAGCCGCAACAGTCGCCCACCAGCTGAGTCTCCATGCCCCTCTTCCTTTGCTGTGAGGATGGTGAGGCCCTGGCACAGGCTGCCCAGAGAAACTGTGGCTGCCCCATCCCTGGAAGTGTCCAAGGCCAGGCTGGGCAGGGCTTGGAGAGACCTGGTCTAGTGGAAGTGTCCCTGCCCATGGAACAAGATGATCATTCTAACCCAAACCTTCTAACCCAAACCATTCTGTGGTTCTATGATTTACTTAAAACTTGGCTCTCTGCACTCAAGATCCTTCTTGGTCTGCTGTTGAGACTGGGACTCCTGGTATTCTGAGTCATGTTGTGTGGATATAAAAAGTACTTAAAACTCAGGTTCTGAGTAGCATCAGCATCAGGCTGTTCTGGCTTTGCTTGAAAAAACCACCCCAGAAACCAACCACTTATCAACAAACTATTCTGCTAACCACACAAAGGTGGATATGGCACAGGCACAAACATAACACATGACAAGGAATTTCAAATCCTTATGGTAAGTCCATGAAGCTGCAGACATTGTTCTCTTGAAGTTGGGGGTCTCATGTAAAGCCCCCTGTGGGCCACACACAGCTTAGTAGGTTTTTGTGATCTCTGTTCCTTATGGAGTCACCTCCAACTTTTGCAGAGCTGTCCTGGATTGTCAAGCAAATTGTATTCTATTTGCCACCTGTATGGCAGTTATCTTCTGTTCAGTGGGCAGTTTTCCTTATCTCTTCCACAACCAATCCTCTCTTAGGGGAGACATCTGCTGGTAACAGGCTATTGAATGTCACTGCATGACTGATAAAATTGCAGCATCCCACTGTGAGATGCTCAGCCCAGAGGGAAGAGCCAAGCATTCCTAACTGGATATAATCTTGGAATTCTGGAACACCAGCACAGCTTCTGCACTGGATTTCCCAGAGCTGCCTCTTCCACTGGATCTTCGGATCTTTCCAAACCAAGGCAAGGGCAAAGCAGAGCAAAGGGGCTGCTCCACAACTTGATCTCCTGATTCTGCCTGTTGCTCTTCATGTAACGGGTAAAAGGCATCAAAGTTTGTAGAGAACAGAAAATGTGGCCCTTTGTCACCAGAGGCACTATCAAGTAGCAAAGAAGCCAAAAAGATTTCAAACATGCAGGGCAAGTGCTCCTGCAGCTCCAGAGGGTCCTAGTGGACTCAACAATAAAAGGAGATTCAAATGGAAAATGGGATTTAAAGTACAATGGAAACATTCGTGTTAAAAAAAAATAAAAACCAACAACAACAAAAAGCCAAATTTCTAGCAATATTACTGTGTTGCTGCAATGAAGAAGTGTGAGACACAAACTGACAGTCGTTTATATTGTATGGACAATTATATTCAAGAAGAACTTGAGCTTTTTCAGGGTTCAACCTGCAGCTTCTTCCAATAAGTAGGAACCCTGGAGAAAGACAGCTGACCAGGGGCAGGACACTGCTTTCCCAACATGCTGCAAGAATGTTATTGCTTGGTGATCTGAGCTAAGAAATGCAGGAAAAGTACCCTACAAATCAGTTCACTCATCTGCACTCTTTGACCTCCAGAAGGTTTTGATGATGTCTCAGCTTAAGAACAGACTTAGCAGAGTAATAAAGGTCTGGAAAAATGTGCACTATAAACTTTGTGACACTGTGAGTCGGTCTTTTGGAACTTCCTTGAAAAACTGTTTGGGACCATTTCATTCATCTATAGCAAACAGGAGGAGAAAGGCATGCAGTGATGTTCTACCAATCCTCCTCTCCAGAGCCACTCTGTAGGACCAAAAATCCCAGGACACATCTGATGATTCATCTCCGGTGCTGCAGGAACTCCAAGAAACTCCAAGAAGGAACAGACCCCCAAGGAAAGGAAGGAGGAAGCAAGGGAAGGAGAGAGGAAGGCAGGCACAGTGCCTGGGCTGCCTGGCATCCCTTTGCTGTGCCCACTTTTCCCACTTTTCCCATTCACTCTGGACAACTGATCTGGATTGCTATTTTTTTCAGTTGTTACTCCAGGTGGTTCCTTCCTTGTTCTTGTTACTAATTTTTTTTTTTAATTGGGCTATGCACTCTGTGAAATCAGCTCCAGTTTCATCCTTGCTTCTGCCTAATTATTTCTGGAAACCGTGTGCACATGTTAACCATTCTTTATTGGTCAGAGCCAACAGTCCTTCTTGATTAAGCAGAAATTTTTATTTTAATGCTGTTTACTAACACTCTCAGGGCTGAACTTTTCTGTTACCTGTTCTCTGCTAGAACTTTGTTTCTCATTTCCTTTTTTTGAATTGAACATTTCATTGTGTTTTGTGTTAGAACTGCTCTAACCTTCTGTCAGATGGCTCTTTCTATAGAAAAATTAACTTAATACCCACACCAGTGCTTTATTAAAAGAAAAAAAGGATTTATTGGTAGCAACACAACTGTCTTAATTTATTAACAGCCAATTAACTTTCTTAATGGGCAGCTTTTCCCTGATTACAAGAGTCTGTTGCAATAAGTTGCTTGTTTTATAATTACTCTGCTTTCCAATCTCTTACAGGCTCATTGATTTATTTTTCCTCAATGCTCTTTTGAACTCCTTTTTTTTTTTTCCTTTTTTTTTTTTTTTTTTTAACTAACAGCAACAGGTTTTCTCCCTAGCAAAAGCTTATTTCTCTCTCACAGCCTGTAGGGCAGGGAGAGGACTCTATCTCTGGTATGTCTGCTCTGACATTGATATGGAGGCACCTTTCCTTTCTGGAACTCATTTTCATAGAAGTGTGTTTTCTGCTTTTATCTGAAACAGCTTCTATGAGCATGCTGACTTTAAATTCTACCCAAAACAACTTTTCTCAGCACTTCTCATTTGTTTTCCAGAGAAGTTTTTAGTCAACTAATTAGTCAACTCATTCCATCAGTGATTAAACTTTATGTTTTCACTGTATGACTATTCCAGGGCTTTATCTACCTAAATACCATTTTTCCCCTTTGGATGAATCTTCATTATTTATTTATTTATTTATTACTTACACACCATAATACTTGCTCAAATATGATGGCCATGTAGCCAATGAATCAAGGATATCTTGCATCTGGAAGGCAGCTAGCAGTTGACAATATGTTGTATTTTGTTGCATGAAACTCTGACAGCATCTGAAAAAGCTCAGTTTAATCCAAGCTAACTATCACATTTTTATGGCCTGCTCCTTGTGTTTTATAACTCATGAATTCCAAGCTTAAAATAGTGCACATGGATTAAAATAAAATCCAGGTGATGCCTTCAGAAGAGGAGTGTTTGATCAACATAAACAAACTAATAACTGGAGAACTAATGATCCAGAGGAGATGAGAAGAACTAAGGAAAAGTGGTAATGGCAGTTTTGGTTTTTTGTGGCTTTTTAGTAATTTCTACCGAAATAATTCAAGGAATGCTCAGAGGAATGTAATGGAAAGTTTTGTCAGCTTCAACGACAGTGTCCCCAGCACCAGAAAATAGGCTGAGGAAGTCAGAGGACACAGGCAGAGGATGAACCCCGATCCTGTCATGTAGCAAATGGCTCCTTTCCCAGCAACTTTTGCAAAATTTTGTGAGTGGGGGAGAGCAAACAAGAAACAGAGCCCTAATGTTTGGGTACTAGAGCTCTACACCGAAACTTCATACTTCTATTTTTGAAATATAATTCACAGCCCTCAGGTGGGGGGCCAAGTCCTCTCTGTTTCCAGCGAGGTGCCCCAGTCAGAAGGCAAAGGGCTGCATTTTGTCAGAGCCCGGGGCTTCACTGGTGCTCACTGACTGAGGACATTGCAAATGCCACTCCTGCTCCTCAAAGCTCGAGCCCTGCAGTTCATCAGGGATGAGGCAATAGCTTTCCTGGGCTGTCCTGGTCTGTGTGTGCTCAGCTGGGGGCACTGAGATTAGATGCTCAGGTCAAACAGGAAAGGATGCAGCTGTGTGCAGGAGGAGAAACAAGGAACACACTGCTTAGTTTTGCATTTTGGATGTAAGTGGAGGTCAGTTTTAGAAAACCAGGTGTATTTGTATACCTAGATATACCCAGGCATATTTCCAAACTCTTCCCATGGAGCAGTATTTGCAGTTGTGCTACTCTGTTACCAGCTCAGGGGTGCTGTTTGAACTGCTTTATCAAATGCAGTGCCTTAAACACACCAGCTATTATGAAGTTGCCTCCCTCCCCTTTCAGTCCAGTTAATATTTTACTTCTTCTAGCTCCCCAGAAGAATCACTGAAGAGCAATACTTGCAAATAAAACGTACCCTCTTTCATTTTGCAACACAAGTTTTTGCTAATGCCTTTGCCTTTTGCCCTATCTAACCTTAGGGTAGAAGTGGAGGTGGGTGCACAGAGCCCAGCTAATACAGTGACCTTTGCCAGGAAATTCACTGAGAGCAGCAGGTCCCCCCAGGGCTGAGCTGTGCAAAGCCCTGGGAAGTTCCTGGGGTGTGGGAGTGCTCTGCTGCCCCGGAGGCACTTGCTTTCAGATTAAGGTGAAGAGACTTGAAAAACTCCTTGAAGGCTCCACAGGGCAGTGGTCACATCGCCAAGCCTGCCAGAGCTCAAGGAGCATTTGGACAACACTCTCAGGCACAGGATGGGATTCTTGGAGCTGCCCTGTGCAGAGTCAGGAGCTGGACTTCAAAGACCCTTTTGGGTCCCTTCCAGCTAAGGATATTCTTTGATTCTGTGATTCTATGATCATGATTCTCTTTGTCAGACACCTCCATCACAGGCTTTATCTGGTGAAAATGCTGTCTTTCGTGATTGAGATAAATATATTCTTTATTATCATTCATTAGGGGATTTATGCTACCAGTGGCATTGTGTCACCTTGCACATTACCTCAAGACTTTCTGATTGTCCACCTGTTCTGGTAAATCACAGCTTTCTGCAGCAACAGCAGACTGCTCTCCAATACACATTATCCTTTACACTATTCTTAAGATACACTGTAATTTAAGAAATGTCATGAAAATAATGTGTCATTTAATTTAAATATAATTTTATATTTAACAGTCAAAATTACAAGATATGTGTTAAGAAGATATAAGTTAATCTTGTCTTGGATATGACAAGATATTAGTTGCTTCTAATGTTGATTTCTCTATTCTCACCAGCATCAGCAGTGTAAAAACTTGGCAGCAGTTGAATTCAAACTGCACCATTTGTGATAATCAATAGTGTTATTTCAAAACCAGAAAGTACCTAGAAAATACAACTGACTCTTCAGCAGTTTTTTTCTGCTGTATCATTTCCACTGCAATTGGCAAATAACAAAAAAACCCAAGTAGGCTGTTCATGTCCTGACAGAAATAATTTTTCCTTTGCCCTGTGCAACTGAGAACCTTTAAACCCAAATCTATACCGCAGTGTACATTTGAGAAGTTCCTAGAAACGTTTAAGTGGTTGTCAAAAGTATTTCTCACTTTATGCAACAGCAAGTATTGATATCAATGACAGCCAACTTTATATTAATAGAAACATGTGAAGCTTAGTCATCATGTCCTTACAAATACAACTGCTGGCAACATAAAAACAGCTAAAAGTTTCTTGCTGGAAGAAGAGCAGCTACTAATCCGAATCAAAATGCCTGTGGTGACACATGACCTCTCTCAGTCAAACAGGCAAGATTTGGGCAATGAGACGCAGAACCTCAAACTGTGTTTTATCTGTATATCACTTCACATTTCAGCTAATCTAAATGCATATTGACAGACAGGTTTACAAGTCTCATATGTGACACAGTTGTGAAAAAAAGTAATTTTCCAAAGATGGTGAAATTGGTCATTAATTATTATTACACAAGGACATTTACCCAAAACTGGTTTTACACAAAATATCTGTTACTCCTTGTTTTTTGAGATTAGTGTCTGGAAGTTTCCTTCTCATTCTGCTATATCGTTTCAGTTTGTTAAATCACATTGTGCCACCAGTGGAACTGCCAAGTGGTATTAAAATAGCACAGATCAGAATGATGGAGAAACACTTCTCTGGCATTTCCTGATATGCAACAGAACAGGGTATGTTATGAATGGATTTTTAAAGGCTTGTTCGCTCAGATCTTAGTGGGACTACTCCTCTACTTATGTACATGTACTCTGTTAAGTGTCTTAGTCTTAGCAGAAGAGGGACTCAGCCCATCCTATATTCCATTTTACTCTCTCTTTGGAGTATTTGTAACTCACAACCCTGGAGTTGTATAATTTTGCATAAACATTCCTTACATAGGCTATAAGTGCCAGTCCCAAAGCCTACATTCCCAGCTGCAGTGGCAGTTGATTTGCATTCCCAAATGCTTCTGTTACATTTGTTACTTTGCTTCAGAAACGCTGTTAAAAATGCCCCTGTATTGTTCACCCTCATCCACACCTCAGGATCTCTTAATAACACAGGAGCCACTACTGTGTATTCACATGCAATTTCTGTATGTATTTATTAAATTCATGCTCAGAGTAAGACGTCCAATTTTGATTCATCTAAGGCATGTGAGGGAGCACTCAGAGCTGAAGGCTTATCAGGTCCAAACCTTACTGTGCTCTGCTGTAGCTGCAAGCAGAGATGTAAACAAGTTGACCCTAACTTGCAAAACTCCACCTGAACTCCAGAATCCCAAATTTTCCAAGTCATTCTGAGGTGGAGGGACATGAGGAGAAGCAGGTAATAAGCACACCATGGAGAACATCACTGCCCCAGGGCATTTTGAGAGGTTAGTCAGCAGCAGACTGCTCTGCCAAGCACTTCCTCTGGATGCCCCAAGAGTAGCAGTGTGCTTGGCACAAGAAGGTAGAGGAGACTGCTCTGCAGGTCCCATAAATGGTCACATCCTCTTAGAAAGGCTGTAAGGGTCTTGCCCTCCTGGGGAGTACACCCACCCACAGACAACAGTCTTACACAAAGCCTTACGACAACCAGCTACGTAGTGGGACAGTCCTTGAGACAATACAGCTGGAATTTGCTAGATAGATAAAAGAGGAGGATTTTGTACTGGAGAAAGAATCACAGTGGCACAGGAAATACTAAGAGAAAATTAATCTCCTAAGCAAAACAACAGTCAGGAATCACCTTATAGGAAATTCAAGTTTCTAGGTCTCTTTATCAGGAAGTAAGTGGGCAAAGAAGGACCCACAAAAATTAGATTCTCTCCCAGCCTTTTGGTAGTGTGGCAACCCTTCACTTCCTCTGCCTTCCCTTCTTTTTCTCAACCTTCCAAATACTTGCTGAGGTGAAGCAGCCAACACGTAACTAAGCTGGTCTCTCCTCGGGACTGAAAACCCTATGTGAGCTCTGCAAACAAGAGATAGAGGCAAATTTCAGGAAAGAGAGAGAATTTGCAAAGAAACTATCACCAATATACTCACAGACTGCTTTTCATCACTGCACTCAAGCCTAGCATACGTTTGACCATTTTGGATATTGAACCAGCCCCCAGGCATGTAACAGTAGGTTGCTGCACCAGCCAGTCTGTATTTAAAAAGCCTTCATTGATTTTTTCAGGTTGTTTTTTTTGCAGACAGTTTTGAAAAGGTCCCAGGCTATGCAAGCTCTGGCTGGAGCAGCAGCCAGGCTCCAAAAACACTCAAGACCTGCACAGCCATTAAGAGCAATATTTACAGGTTTGTCTGTAAAAAAGCAGGCCTCAAAATTGCTGGAATCATGCAAGAACACACCAGAGATTTTTGCTGAGTAAATATGTCTTTGACAAGGCATTTTGGCCTATTTCAGCCTTCCTTTAGTACTTCATCCCTGCTAAGTAAAAGCTAAGGGAATATCTTAGCAGGTAAAATACCAGAAGGGGTGATATAAAGATGGTGGACATGGGCTCTTCTCAATGGCATCCAGTGACAGGCAACTGGCACAGACTGGAACACAGGAGGCTCCATCTGAGCATCAGGGAATCTCTTTTCACTCTAAGCGTGACCAAGAACTGCCATCCCTAGATACCAAAAAGTGTCTAGGCATGGTCCTGAGCCCTGTGCAGCCCTGCTTGAGCAGAGTGTTTGGAGCAGATGTACCTTAAAACCTCAGCCATGCTGTGATTGTGTGAAGGGAAAGGGGAAGAGAAACTGTGCTCCTGAAATAAGCTTTGACGCTGGTTTCAAGAAGTTCCTACTTGCACTGTGAGAAACTCAGCTCCAAAAGGTTTCTAAAAAAAGGTTGTGAATCTCCTCCTCTGGTCCTGGCACTCCTTAGCGGGACTCCTATGATGTGGATCCTGAGCTGTGCAAGAAAGGGAGAGGAAAAGTACAAACAGTAGGAAATTTGCTGATTATTGTGTGCTAAGATATACCTCATAAGACAAAAAAAAAAAAAAAAAAAAAAACTAAGAACCAAGTTATCAGGAAATGACACTGTATAATCAGTTCCATCAGTTCTATAACAAGTTCCAGATTTGCAAGTGCACTTTCCAGTTGTCAACTTGCTGTTTTCAGTAACTTTCATCCTCTGACAAGCACCAACCACTACTTTGTGCATCATCCAATGATCTGGTTTTGAGAAGCTATCAGAGCCAGTACAGAGAATTGCAGGTTTACGTCTCTCTCTCTCTCTTTCTTTTTTAAAATTTTTAATTTTCATGCTGATGGCAGTATCTTCTTCTGTGTCTGGTTTGCACTAGGTTACTTTTTGCTGTGTGTAGCAGTTTTGGTGACTTTCACAGAACAAACCTGGAGATAAAATCAAAAGTAGAGTTCAAACTGGCCTCATTTTCCCTGCAGTAGAGCTGTGCACTTAAACCATGACTCATCATGACTTGCAGTCACACCCAGACCCATGATGAGCTGACTGGCCAGTCTTGAGAACAGAAGGCAATCCAGATAGGCACAGCAGAAGGGTGAAGGTTGGCTCCCTCCTCTTACCGGATCACCACAGTGACAAACAAGCCAGCAATCACCCTGGTTTCTCAACTGAGGTTCCAGCTTGGTAATGAGTCCTAGAAACTGAACAGCCTCTGTTGTGGGACATTTTAATGTGCAGCTCTAGACAGCAGTAGATACTGAATCAATTTTTCCTCTCTTATGACAAATGGGGAAATGTACAACCTCAGAAAAATATGTCACCTTTTCTAAAAGCTGTAACAGGAGAGTGACTATGTCAAACAGTCAAACTATTTTCCTGGCAAGTCATTGAATGATCAATACATGAATTGCAGGCTACAATATGCTTATGCTGTGAAATTAAAACTCAGCCAAGTGTTTGAATGCCTGGTACTCTTTCCTACTTTTGGTATGCTTTCCAGCCTTAGCCAGCTCAAATGCATCATTCACTTTTGCAATCATTCTGTGTAGCAAAAGCAAGCTGAGTGATCATAAAGAAGAATTTATTTAATCAAAAGAGTAGCTTCATAAGTTATTTTTTAAAATTATGTTATATGATGCTGCAAAAGACATGTTACTTTATGCCACTATCAGACACCTCCAAAAGCAAATGCAATTTCACTGTTCTCTATTCTGGTCCTCATATATCCACAGTAGCCTTCAGACAGCCTAAGTATAAGTCCTTCAGAAGGTTTCTACCAATAAATGTTAAAATTCATCTTTCTTCAGGCATTAGACTCAAAAAGAAAATAAGCTTTATTTCTGTATTTTCTTTCAGAGCACTTGAACTGTTTCAGTCCAATGCCTGAAAACCTAACCTTTTGAGTCATTTAACCAGTGTTTTTGTTGTTCATCTGTCTGTCTTGGTTGCGTCTGACCTCTGGGATGATTGCAATAGAAAAAACATTCAGTTTTTCTTTTTTCCTTTCTTCACTATGACTCAACATCCTTCTCCTCTCAGGGTATGACTACAGTTCATAGGGAATAGGTCCAAAATTTCAACATTTCAAGTGTCTCACCCACAGATACTTTTGCCATTTAAGAAGTCTCAGGGTACCTATTTTTGCAAATATACTGAACATTCCCTGGGTTATAATCTGGGGTGGGGAGGGTTAGCATTTTTCTAGAGGAGCAACAAACCAGTACTCCAGATATCCCGATAATGAAGCGCTAAGGAGTAAACTTCTGGATTAAAGCAGTTCAGAGGGAAAGCAATAACCAGACACATGTGGGAATATTGCACTACCAGCAATTAGTTCTCCTAAACTAAGCATATGCAGAGGGGTCATCCCAAATTCCTACTTCAGGAGGCTCTCAATAGACTGTATTATAAATTAAAGGGATGGGTTCTTCCCTAGCAGTTTGTGAAGAGATTACTCTTTTCCCCAGCATGACCCCTTCACATGGAAACGGTGGGGTCTGGTATGGATTCAGTCTGTGGTCCTGGGAACGCACATCCTCAGTCCCCCGAGCATCAGATGTTTCACCAGGTCTCCCTCTACCTTCCCAAGCTCCTGGTGTTTCCATCAGTCCATGTGTGGATATGCACCTGGACGGAAACTAAGAGCCTGTGGGTTTCAGGCTCAGCAGTTTTCTGACTTAATTCACGCAGAGCCCTCCCAGGTGTGACCCCTGAGCACAACTCGAGGCTGGAGACACTGATCGCGCCCTGCACGACATGCTCTGCTTTCCCCACACGTACCTGCCTTTCCTCTCAGGGTTCAAGAGAGCTGCTGTGTGACAATGCCTGGTCTGGACAGCCTGGCTGCGGTGCTTCCACCTCACCTCCTGAACACCTCTGCTCTTCTCCCAGATCAATCAGCTCAGGCATTGCTGACAGAATTACAGCCATTGATAGTGTTTACTCCAAGCTTCCAGGAAGGCAAATCCATTTTTCATTAATAAATTGTTTTCCTCTTTTAAGTTAAGTACCCTTATGAGGTTTTTTTAGCTGTCCTACTGCAATTCTCATTCTTTGGTCTTTTCATACAGCTCCCCCAGCCTATCTAAGCAGATCTCTTTCTTTTCCGCAGCTAGCCCCTTTGTTTCCCACCTTTTTGCCATTGTTTACACATGGTTTATATCCCTTCTCACGGAACCAAAAATAATTCTCATTCTATTAAAAAAAAGAAGTCCCTTTTTTCCCATTGAAATGCTACTGCTTAATTTAAGGATGACAGTTTTAAAAATGGTATCTGGAAAAAAAAAAAAAAAGGAAAAAAACCAGATTTAACTGAGACACCCGTTTTCATTTTAAGACGATTTTATGTGAATCTGGACCATATTAGCTGTAGGTTTCAGAGAATTTCACTTAGAGCTGCATTTTGAAAGATAGTTTACTAGAATAGGATTTACTTCTAGATAGAAAGCACTTTTTTCTCATTTTTTGTAAAGAGGGAATGTAAAAATATTTTCCTATGATTAACACCATGATTTCCCAGGACAAACAAAAGACTTTTGTAAGCCAGAAACCACAAAAAATAAGCATGTGTGTTCCCAAGGATTAGAACAGTATTACACACATACAGCAGAAGACAGTATGGAAATAAATTCTAAAATAATGTGTTCAAAGGCTTCAAAAACCATTTTAAAGTAAGAGTCAGTTTTTCAGCTCATACCTATTGACACAGCCCTGAGGTTTCTATCACTTAGATACACACCACAGGAGCTCCTTGATAGCTCAATTTACAGTTAGAAAATGTTATCTAAATGTAGATTAGAAAACAGCTTTTGTGTTTGCAAGTTCACAGGAGGGAGTGGTTTAGCTTTCATTTACTGGAATGTAAAATGGACAAATCTTCTACATGATGCCTGCAGAAGTCATATTTGATGTGGCCAAGTGTGCAGCAGGGCCGTCAGCCTCTGCCCTGTGATGGAGCCTCAGACACCAGCCACAGAGAGGGAACAATTATCCCATGGAGTTGCCTATCCAGTTCCCTCAGCTACACAGGACCCTAGATGAGTTGCTTAGACTAGATTAGATTAGATTTTAGATGGCTAAAGGTTGGTGAGATGAATCTCACCTTTAGCCTTGGGATACAGGATATGCCACAATTTACCTCTGGAGAATTTATTGGTCAAGTTTCTATGGTAGGAAACCAGCTTCAGCATAGAAAGGATGAAAAGAGGGGACAAGGGCAGAAGAGAACACACCCAGTACTAAAGATGGCCTAAGTATTCCATAGTATGACCTGTGCCCTGCAGTCTACACAGCTAACCTGCAGATTAGAGCACTTTCATCTCTCTGGACCAGAATCAATCCACAGAGCAGCCAGAGCTCAATAAATCCAGTTACAAACTAGGGGTAGCTGAGGCTGGAGCTTTTAGAATGCCAGAAGCAGAAAACAACACAAAGACAGCTCCAGCCAGGCTTCATAAGGAAGTAAAAATATTTGATAGAATGGAACTTTAAGTCCCATTAACGCCACCATTGTATCCGAAAAATAAATCTATTTCAAAAAAAGGAACATTTTCCCTTGCTTTCTTTTGGTGATATTGTTATTATTTGTTATCATGCACGCTAACTTTGTGAGCATTTGTCACCTGAGTTTTTATATTGTTTTAAATGCTTAAAGCTTTTGTTATTCATCTGCAGGAAGATGTATGTCCCTGATTTTTAGCTTAGATTCCCAGATCTCCTTTCAATAAAAAGTTTTACCTCTTCACCTTAGGAAAAAAATTGACTATTTTTTTTTTTTATTTTTTCCTCTTCTAGTTATGTCTAATTTCAATGCAGGACGTACTTATGCAGTTCTTCAGTCTGACTGTGAGTGAGAACCAAGCTATTACACTGTAACTTCACTCCCTATTGTGTGGGAAGGAAGAATTGCATCATCCCTAAGATCCAGAACAGGAGATGAAGATCCCTTCTTGGTGGGTGCGGTCCATAATTTTGTAGTCAATCTTTCAACCAAAGAGCTCCTTTTGTTTTTATTCCTTTTTTCCCCCTCTTCTGTTTCCCTCTCTTCCCCACAAAAATCTTTGTGGAAGACCAAAAAAACCCCAAAAAACCCAACTTTCAGTTTAGCAGTAGGTATTTTAAATTTTAAGCTTAAGTGCTGTAAACATCTCATACTTCTGCAACTCAGCTTTTACCATCTAAACAGTTGCCTTTATTCCCCTCTTCACGTGTGAGTACCAGGGGAATAGGAATTCCCAGCAGATGTAAGAACATGACAACAAGTCATAGAAAACATAAAAAGCAGGCATAGAAACTTTGATTCAGAGTACCTTAAGTATTGTTAGTAACCAAATCTCAAGACAAATGCTACTTTTAGGATATCATTACCTAATAGCTGCTCTTAAATTTAAACTCCAACAAATTGCTTAGGTTATTTTGTAATGCAGCTCTTTGTACTGGTGAATACGTTGACCAACTAATACAAATAATTAAATTCTGCCTTCTTAACAAGGTGAAAGGCCATCAGCGAACAGACATTGAAGGAAAATCTGTATTAGCCTCTACCGAAACTGAAAGCCTACTGTAAAAACAGCTGAAGAAAGTTATGCAACAAATACAGTGTAAAACAGTGTGTCACTCTACAAGACATTAAAAAAAACCATTCAAAGGCACACTAAATTCTTAAACTGGGTTAAAATATCTTAACAGTGCAATTCCCATTAGCACTCTTGGCAGTGCATAATTTGCTGTCAATAACGTTTTATTCAGGAGCTTCTGGAGGAGGCTGCCTTCCTTCCCTGGTGCCCTTGGATAAACAGGTACGTGGAATTTGGGAGGGAGGGAACAGAGAGAGGGAAGGAGGCAGGGCAGGAGGCAGGCAGGGCAGGGCAGGGCGGGGCCGGGCGGGGCAGGGCAGGGCAGAGCAGAGCAGAGCAGAGCAGAGCAGAGCGGGGCCGGGCGAAAGGAGGGAGACAGGGCAGGGCAGGAGGCAGGGAAGGGAAGCAGGCAGGGCCAGGCAGGGCCAGGCAGGGCAGGGCGCTGCACCGCGGTAAAGCTGCACCGCACGGGCCGCGGCGGGAGCGTGCGCGGTGAAGGGTTGGCGGCGGGGGTGCTCAGACTGCACCCTTCGGGCGGAGGGCGCGGTGAGGCGGGGATCGCAGCGCGTTCGCAGCGCGTTCAGAGCCCCTACCTTGGTGGCGCGGCCTTTTCTCGGTGCCGCCCGGCCCGTGCGGGGTCAGGGGTCCCGCCCGCGGGGGCGCCGGGGCGGTGTCGGAGGCGCTTCGTCAGCGCCGGGCACCGGTGGCGGCTTTCCCTCGGCGGTGCCTTGCTGAGGGTGTTGCCCCGTTCCCCGAGAGCGCTCCTTGCTCCGTGCCTCGGCCCCGGCTCGCCGGGGTGCCCTTGTGCCCCGCTGGCGCAGGCGAGACTGCCCCGCCGCGCTCCCCGGTGCTGGGCGAAAGGGCCGGCGCAGCCCCGCGATCCCCGCTCTGCCGGGCTGAGGGGTGCAGCTGGTATTCGTTTCCCTTAGGGGGGAGCCGGGGAAGGTCTGTTTTAGATTGTAAACAACGAAATACAAATCCCGTCCGTCCTGTTCTGTGCGCTCAGATCCTCGGCATGCTTTGGGGCTTGGTGGAAATGTAGTAATCACAAAAGAACAGTTACCCCTTTTAGCCTGGCGGTGATCCCAAAATCATCTACAACTCGGTCTTCCAAATCTTTACTTGAACTAAAAAAGGAGGGAGAAAGTGTTCTAGCAGTAAAGGTAACTGTATGTGGAGTAAATTTTGACAGACACGTTAATTTGAGGTACTTGAGGAAGGAGTTTCTCTGTGAAAAACATCTGGCTGCAGTAATGGAGTAATTGCAATCCAGAAGCACTGTGAATTAAGGTGATGCAGCACTCGGATGCTCTAGCATATAGTGACTTAGTTAATCTCAAGTATTACACCATACAACAAGAAAAGAAAGGACTATATTCCTGTCAACATGATGAGTCTGAATTAAACCATCTAAGGTAAATCACAAAATATGATTTGTAATATGAGTTTAACTTTAAAGATTACTTAAATAGCATAATTACTCTTGCATGCCCTAACTCAAGTGAATAAGCCTGCATGTACCTTAGCAAGCAGTGAGGCCCAAAACAGGAAGATTTGCAGAGAGAAACAGTTGTCGCTGAAAACTGAATACCCACTGTGTTTTTCAGAAGGTTTCCTTTTGACCTGGCTTAGTAAATTTAAAAAAAAAAAAAAATAAATCCCTTAGTATTTGAAATTCTTGAGAACTTCTAGAGTGTGTTTTCCAATTTACTTCAAAAAAAGAGCCTACACTTGTTGTCTGGGTTCATCTTGTGATGTAAGCAAAAGCATAATAAATGGGGTGTTTGGGAAGTTTACTTCACTAGCACACTTCTGATTTTAACTAAAATGCTGAAGTACAGCTTTAGCTTCTGTCAGCCATATCTTTGAGTTTATGTGTAAAAATGTAGAAAATCTTAATGTGTTAAATGTTTGCTGTTAATTAGTTCTAATATTATTATGCAAAGGATATTTTGAACACTAATGAATTTCTTACGATAGAAATGGTCTAGTATTAAAACCCATACCTTTACCTGATCCTTTGGATCAGGTGGGCACTCTTGTTAGGTGTAGAATAGACAGGTCTTTGCACATGAGTTCTGTAAGTCCCAAATAACTCTGCTCTGTGGTTCAGGGAAACATACTTAAACAAGTCACCTTGTCATCCCTACCTTCCAAGTTTGATAATCAGCATGTTTCTGTAAACACTTCATGGGTTTTCTTTTAACCATAGTCCTGTCTTTCTCCCTGCACTGGGCATGCTGGTGTGGGGGCAGAGAAGAGTGGTAGATCAGTCAGAGGGCTCACATTTGTGTCTGAATGCTGGCATTTCAATTGTCCCGTAGAATTTGACCACTGAAAGTTTCATGGGGGAGGTTTTGGGGAGCAGGAGAAAACACTGTGGTATTCACAATGTGAGTCCTGTTTATGTGTAGTCCTTAGTTAAACCAGAGGTAGCGTGTTGGTTGATGCAAGTGTGGGTAGGAACAAAACATTGAGTGAGCCAAAATTAACTGCTGAACCAGTTAATTAAGTTGTGTAGATTCAGCCTAGTGTGACCACAGTGAGGATGATGTATGAGGATCCACCTGCAGGTTTCCCTGCCCCTACCTCTAATTCACAGGTAAGCAGTCTGGAGAGGGGTCTAAAAGTGATGGAAAGGCTTGCTTTGCTGTAATAAATCAAAGGCTGCATCACAAGGCACTCTGTTTCCAGCAGTATGCAGGTTTTTTTTGGTTAAGGCACTCTTAAGGGTGGAAGAAAGTTTTGTTCTTGTGAAGTATGAAGGGAAAATGTAGTATTTGGTATAAAAGTGAGTTAGAAGGTCAGAGTTAGGCTCAACTGACCAGCTACTGAAGCTTTAAAAAGGGGAAAGTGTGCTGTGAAGGGTAAATTGACTTTAGAAGCATTGGTGAAATACAAATAAATTGAGTTTAATCATTAAACATACATTGGAGAGCGGGAGAGCTGTAGCCTAGGGTGTCAGTAACTAAATGAGAGCCTGTGTCTTAAAGAATATTCAAGTAATTTTAAAAATTGTGTTGAGATACTTTGTGAATGACTTTATTTGAACTGTCAACATGATGTTTGTAGGTGTCTGGATTCCAGTCTTGCCCCATTGACAAATACTGTGATAAATAAATATATGGCACTTGCTCGCCCTGTTCATGCTACTTTTAAGGTCATCAAATCTCAGAATCCTGGAGTGGTTTGCATGGGAAGGGACCTTAAAAGATCATCCATTTCCAACCCACTGCCATGAGCAGGGACACCTTGCACTAGATCAGGTTAATCCAAGCCTCATCCAGCCTGGCTTTCACCGCTTCAGGGATGGGGCAGCCACAGCTTCTCTGGGCAACCTGTGCCAGGGCCTCACCACCCTCACAGGGCAGAATTTTTCTAATAGCTAAAGCCTGCTTTCTTTCTATTTGAAGCCACTCCTCCTTGTTCTGCCAGTCCAGACCCTTGTCCAGAGTCCCTCTCCAGCTCTCCTGGAGCCTCTTAGGCACTGCCAGGGGCTCTGAGGTCTCCCTGGAGCCTTCTCTTCTCCGGGATGAACACCCCCAGCTCTCCCAGCCTGTCTCCAGAGCAGAGGGGCTCCAGCCTCCAGAGCATCTTTTTGTTTTTCTCTAGACTTATTCCAGAAGATCCATGTCCTTCTGATGTTCTCCCCCCAGAGAGTCAGAGATCAGTATTTCATGTGGTAGCATCCCAAAAATGTTTACTTACAGGTCAGTTAGAAAGATTGTGTCTTTTGACATCATATGTCAAAGATAGAAAATAGTCTACAGTTTCAGGATGGGAAGACTGAGACAATTTCATGTGATTTTTTTGAGACCTTTACTAGTGCTACTATCTGAAGCCTGGTCTAGTGCATATATTTTTTTTTTAATTTTGTTATTATATATTGTTAGTTCTGATAAACCTGTGCTGTTCTGTTTTCATAGAAATGTTTCTGAAGTTCATTCTGATTTATGTCTAAAACATTTGCAGGTTTCTTTCAGTTTCACATACTGTGAAGAACAGTTGTAGAAACAAATCAAAGTTAAACAGATAATGCCAGCAATGAGATTCTGAATATAATTTCCAACAAGATTTTTTTTTGACCTGGAAATATAGCTGTTTCACAGTGCTTTCAGCTTGTTTCTTGTGTCTTTCTAAGTGCATTAAATGGTTAATTTAGTATTCATCATAAATATTTTGACATATCTACTTGTAAATGGATTGTGATAGTCATTCAGATGAAGTGATTAATGTGGTTTGTTTAAATGTGGCAATGAGTAGAATATGTAGCTCTAAATACAAAGGTATTTGTCCTTTAAGCAAAGGCAGGAATTGACAGTAGATTTTAGTTGTGCATGCTTTACTTATCCTAAGTGAATATTTTATTATCTAACCTAGTACTTATTTAAGAAAAAAAATGAAACCACTTTTTACTTGTATTTTTGGGGTGTTGTGTTTGTGGTTATTTTTGTTGTTGATAGATGCTTTGGGGGTTTTTTGAAAGTTCTGTAGAAAGTCTGTGCATTGTTATCTTTCCAGAGCATTTCTCTGTGAATACCAGCACAACTGAAGGGCTGGAAGTGATGGGATTTTTCAGAGGCGTCTCTGAAATCCCTTCAGACCTATTTCATTTTTTAGCAGTGAAACAAACCAAATCCCACAACATGATTTTTATCCCTGATCCAAAAATTAAACAATTAGCGTCATCTAAAATAATGGGAAACTGCAGAGTAGTTTGAGGTTTATTTGGCTTTGACACGGACTTTGTGTCATCCTCTGGGGGAAGCTTTTCAAACGTCTGTTCTTTGGAAAATGTCTATGGTTACATGGTATCAATCTCTTTTCCTTTTAAAATCATGGCCTCTGGAAGCTTGTGACTACTAGGATTCCCAGGATCCCCCTTGCTCTCCTTCCCATGTCCCAGTTTCTCAAACAGCATGCAAATACTGAGAAAAAAAGTGTGTATTCAGTCTTAAAACCTGGAAAACAGGTCTTAGCCCAGACTTAAGACTTGTCAGACTTATGTGATTCTTTTTAATACTCACTTGTGACTTGACAGGAGTCCAAATGCAGTGTTTAAAATTATTCTACAAAAATACAGACTAGTAATTTTTTTAAATCTCATATATGTAATTAAGCTGTGAATAATACCTTCCATGTGTTGGACTAATAAAGAAGACAGTTTAGAATTATGACTCTACTAATAACTGAAGATTAAATACACTTTCTTCCTAAAGGAGAAAGCATTGTTCTTGGGCAGCAAAGCTTGCTTTTTCGTTTTTTATCACTTTTTTCTTTTGCGTTCTTTTTGAAGATGAAGCAACGAGCATGCACACTAAAATGCTTGTTCATTCTTTGTCAGCATAATGTGAATCAGCAGCTATTAACCACTGTAGGCATTCATCTGTAATATAACTATTTCCTTAAAAGGAGAGAGAGCTGGGGGCAAGGACAGAGAGATAAAATTGTAGAAAAAAGCCTTTGCAATGTGTTTTGAATGAGCTGTATCTTATCTAAACTGTCTTGTTTTAGCAGTAGTAAATTATAGTTGTCACTTTGGACTTCACATGTGTGGATGACAGAACTTTTTTTGTAGGCTAAAGTAAGTGTAAATGTCAATCCTAAGAAAACTGATGGAATGACTGACCTGCTAGAACTTACTCAATAGGTCAGCATAATAGGAGTTACACCAAGAGTTTTGTTTTCTCCAGGCTATATTTTTGAGGGTCTACAATTATATTTTTACCAACTGAGGAATTTGTAGTGTTCCAAGGATACAGATGTTTTAGAAGCATGGTGCTAACTGAACAGACCCTTATTGTCTGCTAGGTGATAAATTAATCTTGCTAGTATTATCATTTTTGTGATCACAACTGAATTTACATCTGGGTGCCCAAGTTCAAGCAGCTTAGAGAGCAGTGACAGCCAAGGTGTGTCCTGCCTCGGTTCTGCAGCTACCAAGGGGAGCTTTGCTCTCTTATTTCAGAACTTCACCAGGGTACAAGTGATGCTGGGATTGCTAGAGAGGGTTGGTACCCGGTGTGGTATTGCTAGATCCTTGTTCACTAAGGAAGGACTAAGGAACAGGGTTTTGTTTACATTTTTAGTAATTTGGGTAACCTTAAGCTGGATCATGTATGGAAATTATATGGTAGGTGCAGATCAGAAAAAAGCCAGACATGTGTAGACTGAGTTGATTGGGATGGTAGGGATGCTTAATTTACATCTGATTCTAGGAATAAAAGGCTAGCTCTTCTTTATAGGAATATCTAAATTGGATTCATTCACCGATGGAAAATAAGAGGCTTTTGCTCTTTAAAAGAGCACTGAGCTTGTAGGATGTAACTCTTGTAGCTGAAGTGCTTTTGCTTGGCTCTTGCTAGAACTATGGCTTAGTGGAGCTTAAACAGCAGGACCACAGGTCCATTTTTGCTAGTTTATTGCCCCAGTTGCTCTTAGGTATGTTACAGTTGATGGTAACAATTTAGTTTCCTGTGTTTTATTTGGCAGTGATTTTTTGAGACAATTGTTAGGTTTGGATCCTAGATTGGATTACATCGGGTGCCTTTGGATGAGTCCTCTCTTCTTCAGTGTTTAGGTGGTGATAAGGAAATTCCTGGTCACAGAGGCACGGTGAGATCCTGCTGGATAGGAATGGCTGCTCTGCAAGGCTTACTGGAGTGCTGGGTCCTGAGCTGTCCAGAAGAGGGAGAGTGTCAAGTGGTTTCTGTATCAAAACCTTCTCCCGTTTACTCTGCTCTTCAGTCTGTTTTTTCCTGAATTTGAAAAAACTGTAGTTTGGAGGGGAAAAAATAATTTGGAAGACAAACTTTGATATGCAGAGATGGATGCTGCCTCTAGATTTGGTGTTCCCAGTGCATCTTGGTGACCATTAGATACTATAATTTAATTTTCCAGGTCCTTGGATTTAGCACATAGAGTGAAGATTGTAAAATGTAAATAGCTGTTTTTCCTGAAAGTCTGAGTCTTCAAAGTAGTAAAGATATGACTGTCAAAGATTTTCATGGGTTTCTGTGCTCTGATTTAGTATTTTTAATGACACTTGAAACATTCAGAATGTTCAAAAAGCGTTTTGGTAAAGATATATGCAAATGTGCGTGCTTTTGTCACCTTAAATGACAATTTGATGCCTTTTAGCTTCCTTCAACTCTTCCAGGACACTTATTTGTCCACAGGATGTTGAGTGTCCTCTTACATGTGGTGGTGGTGCTGAGCTTGGATGAAAGTTTGTCTGCCTTGTGTGAGATTTTTGTGTGGATGAGGAATACATCACACTATTTTGGGTTCTACTCTGGTACTCTGTTCCTACTCTTGTACTCTACATGCAGTGGATACGTTCCTCAACAAGCTTACCTGTTTTACTGCTATTTTCTTCTGTAACTTAGTTCCTTATAGCTTTAGCTTTGCCTGGTTTCAACCATCATGAGTCTCATCTTCGGAATACTTTTTTTTTTTTTTAACTATCAATGGGGAGACTTTATGGTTTACCTGAGAATCTACATCAAGTGACTCTAAAGCGGAGACTGTGGTGGAAGGAGGTAAAGGATTTTATATCTACCTTTATTCTCCAGTCAGCTGGTAAAGAGCAGTAATTGTTACCAGGTGTAAGCAGTCAGATGAGCAAACCTGCAGCCTAATTTTAAAGTACCTTACATTCACTGTACCTCACTATTACCTTCCTGTAATAATGTAGTGAATGACTTTGAATGCATGAGAAAAATGAGCCTTGGATGAGATGTGTATTTTACAAGGAGTCCTAATGAGCATTTTGCTCGGGTCTCTATACTGTGTACTTAAAAGAAACATGTATTCCTTCTTTAAATGTGGTTGCACTACTGATTTCCATTAACATAAGTATTTATATGTTCTTCAGAAAAAATAAATATATATAGTCATTTGGATCGAGACATGTCTAAATTTACTGAAGATATGGTAATTTTGGAGGTAACTGTTGGGCATAATTTTCATAATTGTATACTAGTAGGGAGAAAAAAATTGAGTTACTTCTCTTTGATAAAGCAGAATAAAGTTTTATAGCTGGTACTTAGGAGGAAATATTTTTGTCCTTATGCAAAATATTATTTATCTCAAGATCACTGGTAAAGAATGAAAACTTTGTAGTAGCAGACTTGGTTGTGTTCTCAAAGCAGAACTTGATTGGTTGTGCTTCAGGTGTTCCTGTAGGTTTTATACTAGCATGTGTGTATGCTTACATTCACATTCATTTTTTCATTTTCAGTCTCAAGAGTATGAGATTATTAGGTGTGCAGGGTTTCAGGTGAGAGGAATTTGAAGAATGCTCACACTACTAGTTTTCTTCCACAAACCGAGGATTTGTAGAGTGAGCTTTCATGGTGTTACTTCTTTAATCCTTCCAACCTCTGTTATGAGAACTATTTTAAATTTTGGAAGATCTTTCTGGACTCTCCATATTTCTTATGGCAATGTCTGTTACAAATATCTATTTGTTATTGTTTGTAGTATCGATTTTCCTTTTTAATACCTGGCTGCTGATATTATTTCCGAAAGTGGTAAAAAGAGCCTGATAAGTAATATTTGTAGAAAATTCAATTATGTAAAATGGACAGAAAAGCCTAGAAGGCCTATTCTCATGACAGTTGTAGCAAAAACTTGTAAGTTTAATTGAATTGCTTTCTCTGCTTCATACCTTTTCCCTTCTTTGTCCACCCAATCATAAATAAAACTAATTTTAAGAATTCTGAGTGGTCTAGAAGAACAGTTATAGTAGAAGAGAAATTTAACCATTCACAGAAGAGATGTACTTTTTCTCTTTGCTGCGACAGGAACCATTCTTGTTGTGGATGTGTGTAGAACAAATCTAGTTATAGAGAAGGTATTTTGTACTCTCGATGCTGTGGAAAATCGGGTTGGCTGTCATGACAGATACTATCATAAATGTGGTATCCTGCCCTAATTACACAACTGGAAAACAGAATTCAGACATTCACAAGTTTGACCTCTGTTAGTTCTTAAGTGTAACAGCTTTTAACAGTGGTTGCATTTTCTCTTTCCCATTTCATGCTTTTGTTTTCACCGGCATTTTCGGTTTTCTGATGTTTTACCTTTGGATTTTTTTAATTGTATTTGAATACCTAAATTTTACAAAGACTGAGACAAATTTAATGTTTGAGGGTAGTGTGGGAGTGGTATTTTTGTTTTGTGGGGTTTTTTAAGGGTTCTCCTAATGTTTGAAATGCTTATTAAGTGCTGCATGCTATATTTTGGATACTTCAAACTTGTCATCCTGTTTAAATGTAGAGGGGACATAACTTGGCTGATGAAGTCCTCACAATTAGGAGGTACAACATTCTGTCAGAGTAAAGTGTTAAATGGAGTTATGCTCAAACTAAGTATTTCATTCACTTCTCAAGAAACAGAAGGTAGTGTTTCAGTGTGGAAAGCTTATTTTTTTTTTCCTGGCAGCTGAAATATTGAAAGCTTTCCCTCAGTGCTCCAAGTAGTCCACAAGCTGCTTTGAAAGGATGGTGTGCGTCTCACAGAGATAAAAGAGAAGGACAGTTAACTCTTCTTTGCATTAATTTTTCTGTAAATATACAAATAGAAATAAACTACTGTTCCTTTTAGCCTTCTGTGCTAGAGAAGTATAGTGAACTGAACTGGATATTGGAATTAATTATTTAATCAGGAAAAACCCAAAAGCAGCATATATGATATGTGTTGTCTATCTAAGAAGACAGAAAAAAAGAACATTTTAAGGCTTGTCTTTAACTATAGATTCCCTCATGAGTTTTGCCTAAGTGCTCACCCAGAATATGTCCTTGTCTATAATACTTCCCTGTGCTCCCCACCACTGTGGATTTACTCTTCAATCTTTCTGGTTTGTCCTCTGTTACTTTTTGGGGTTTTGAGTTTTTTTTTTACCTTGTAACAAATACATGAGTTATACTTCATTAAACTTTGTGTGCTGTAAGATATGAGCAAGATGATCAGTTAGGCTGTACAGCAATCCAGTTAGGAATATATAATTTATATTGCACTAGTTACTTTTCATAAGCTCTTCTAAAAATAGAGTTTCATGAATAGCAGTTCCATGAGGAATAATTTTGTTCCCCTGTAAATTGACTGGAAATTAAATATTTCCTAAGTTAATGAATCTGTAGTCTTGTTATTAGGTATATGAAAACATTTAAACTGTTTCCTTCCAAAAATAAACCCTTTAAGATTAACAGTGCATGGCATATAGCACTTTCTCTACTGCTTCTTACAGAGAAAAACTCAGCTTTGTGGAACTTCAGGGATTTTCCCCTCAAAACTTGTGTTTTCACCATACATTTGTACATTTTGTTGGTGAAATTAAGTGTACAGTGTTCCATAATGGAGTGGGACAGGCAGGTAATGCTAATGTGCTCTGCACTCCCTGGGGTCCAGACCAGTACTGTGCTGTTGCTGCCACTGGAAATAGGGATCTTTTTCTCTCTTTCTGTTCAAAAGTTCACTCAAAATGCCCGTGTGCCGTGAAAATAGCTTGAGCAGTGAGTAACCAGGAGCACAGCTGGCAGCGTGGTTGCTTTTTCCACAGTGTTTTTAAATATGTCCATGCCCTGTGCACTCCCCATGTTGTGAAAGTTTCCCCACACCTGAAACCTGAGGATTTACACTGGCTACAGTTTCATTATTGTTGGGAACTGGCAGATGGTGACAACCTCTGTTGAGCAATAGAGCCATGAGGTAGTCCCGTGTCAGCTGAAGTGAGTCTCCACAGCTGTGCTCAATTACAGGAACTCTGGGGTCAAGTGTAATCTGAATGCTTGGCTTGTTAAGGTATAATGTGTCCTAGTAATACCATGTTTTCTTTGTAGGATAATTCCAAATCTGATTTAAGTGGTTTCTTGATCGAGCAAGGACACTTCTTAATAATCTTTTTTCTTCCTTTTAATTGGAAGCTAGGCTCAGTTGAAAGTGAAATACAGTGTAAAGATCAGATTTGGAAATACTTTCAAACTTTGCACTCTCTAGCAGAGCTGCCTTCTCCCTAGCCCTTCTATTTTTCTGCAAATTTAAGAATCTTCAGAACCATTATATATGAGTTATATATTTCAAGGTTTTAAATATTGTATAATATTAACTGTTGTTTATTATCCAATGAATAGTGTTATTTGAGAACTTTGTCAGAAGAGAGACAGTATTCCATTGCCAGGTGATCTGAATCATAATGATCCATTTGGAAAGCAAGCTTGTAAAAAGTATGACAAATCAAGTAGTCATGGAAGAAAAGGGGGGGAAAAGTTTGTGTTAAGGCAGTTAGAGAATTCACATTTTAAAACACCAACCTACTAGAAAATCAGGGTATTTTGCCAATGCCTGATTGGTTTAGCAGACAAAATACTTTTGAAAGAAGACAGAACACATATATTTTTGACTGCATTAGGTGAATCAGTAAAATGAAATAGCTCGCATAGTATTTTGGTGAATTTTAGTTTAATGCATTTGTTTTATTTCTCTTTACATTTTCATAGTGCTGGAGTTAGAATATACCAATTACTAAGAATGAAAGCTTAGATAATTTCTAGGTGTTACAGTAAATTTATACCTCTGAATCACTTGGCTAAGAAAGAACTGTTCTTTATTGCAGAGGTCCATTTTTTGGTCTATGAGATTATAAAAGCTGTGTTAAGATGTACACATCAAGGTTTGGGTACTTTAAATAGTCACAAGCATGCATTTATTTGAAGTACTGATTTGAAGAAGAATTAGACCAGGCCAGCGCACGTTTAACGTGTTTCAGAACCGCTGGGTTCCTCCTG
Organism: Onychostruthus taczanowskii; assembly: GCF_017590055.1. Classification (NCBI taxonomy): domain Eukaryota; kingdom Metazoa; phylum Chordata; class Aves; order Passeriformes; family Passeridae; genus Onychostruthus; species Onychostruthus taczanowskii. The sequence goes on from NW_024505118.1 coordinate 3,134,834, forward strand.
TTGGACGTGACTCTCAGGGGTACACCTTGTCACCTCGTTTCTTTGCTCCCCCAGGTCTGAAGCACAGAAGCATGCTTTCCACTGAGCCTCACGCTACCACCTGTGATACAGAATGTCTCTAAGTGAGAACAACAGTGTGGTGTTTGCCTATGAATCTTCAGTGCACAGTACCAACATACTCCTCAGCCTCGATGATCAGCGAAAGCAAGATATCCTTTGTGATGTTACAATTTTAGTGGAAGATCAGCGATTTCGGGCCCACAAAGCTGTGCTTGCAGCTTGCAGCAGTTACTTTCTTTCAAGAATTGTGGGCCAGGTGGACGCTGATCTTATCATCACCTTACCGGAAGAGGTGAGTGTCACTCCCTTCTGCATTTTACCTCGCAGTGCTTCTAATCTGCTTTGTTCAGTTCTGTTTTATGGTAGGCTGGGGTTTAACTGACGATTTAGAGTAGGGGATTTAAGAGCTGAAAGACACCAGCCCACAATTTGGGGTACCAAAAATATTTTTTTAATTCAAGTACTTCATATATATTATATTGTAAAGACTAAGTGCTGTCATCTTGCTCTGAGGTCTGTTGGTTTTTTGCCAGTGCTTTTATTCTTTGGCTTTCATCCCAAATAAAAATTAGATAAATGACTACTGCAAGAAGTGCTTTTCTAGGTCAGTCACACTAAGAGTCTTTCTACGATTTTTTCTTGTTTGAGCATAGCTAGCTAGAAGTATATAAGAGAAAGTGAAAGGAGTATTTTTCCCCTCTTGATCATTGCAGTTTTTGTAGTGTGTCCCCTTTAAATAGAAAAAAAGTTACAGTTTTAAAATACCGTTGTATTTTTTTTATTTCAGTTTCATTTATGAATGCTACTTATTTGTAAAGCAACTTTAATGTTTTGTTAACTACACTAAGTCTGAAGACATGTTGACAGCTTATGGATCAACTGTCTTTTACATTCTGCTTCCCTGCATTTTAAAGGATGAATTAATGTGGTGGTATAATCTCCAGAGCATATTTCAAATGCTATTTTAAGAATTCTTTAGGAAGGTTGTAAGTGTTTACAGACAGTTTTAAAGGACTGGGCTCTGTGCAGATCTCATCAACTTCATGTGTTGTATTCTTTAAAAAGAACATACCAAACAACTACTAAAAAAACCAAAGGAAACAAACCCTCAACTGATTCTTAAATTGAATTGCATGAATAATTCATTATTTTGCTGGCAGAAGGGTTCAGTGTAGTTAATGCATTGATATAGTGCTTTATTTAACATAAAATACTGGTCATTTCAGTAAAGGCAGAGAGCAGAGTGTGGACTTGAGTTTAGTTAGTGGACGTACTGCTTTATTCTTGATTTGCAGAGAAGAGGCTAAAGGAAGTGTCATGTAGTTGGTAATCTGTGGGATCTGTTTGTGGCTTTCTGCTTGATTCCTTAGACATTTTTTTTATGCGTAGAAGATCTTGCGCAGTTTCTAATGATACAGTCTTTGTTTATCTCTGGGTTCCTTGATAGGCAACTGCTGTGAAGACATAAATGTTCAATTAAAATCCCTTGCTCTAAAGGGTCTTTAAACTGAAAATTCTGTTTGGTGTACCATTTTTGAGTGCCTTTCATTAAATCTATGGGAGGAAGAAAGGAGTAGGTGGCTGTAGTAGTAAATAATCACATGTGATCAAACTCTATTTCTTTGAACTTTTTGCATGAATGGTGCATAAGACTAAGTGATTAACAGTAATTGCTCATGGAAAACTACAATTAAATACCAGCAGCATACTGTAAAGTAATTAGTATACAACTTGCTTTGAAATATATCTTTGTGAGGTTGGAATCTAGTTACTACTAGATTTTCAGTATGCAACAGTACTTTCTGCTTATAGTACTGCATTGCCAGAACGTTTCATTAAGAGACAGATCACAGTAAAGAAAACTGTCACAAAATATGTGTGATACGATTGTATCAGAAGAATTGTTTCAGAATGAGTTTGACCAAGTTTTCACAATAGAACAAGTCTGCTGCTTTTGTCCTGTGCTCTGTCCTGCTGGCAAGACAGGTAGATTTGTGTATTTCTCTGCTTAAAGCCAAATTGACCATACTAATTTTTTTGTTTTAATTTGTTTTTGTAATAGGTAACACTTAAAGGATTTAGTCCTTTGCTTCAGTTTGCGTATACAGCAAAACTTGTTTTAAATAAAGACAATGTGTCCGAGGTTTGCAAATGTGCAGAATTTCTGGGTGTACACAACATTGAGGAGTCCTGCTTTCAATTTCTCAAATTCAGATTTTTGGACTTTAAATTGGATCAGCAGGAATGTCCTAGGAAGAAGTGTTGCACACAGCATTGTCAGAAAGCAAACCCTAAAACTGGCAATGTGGATGATGCAGACCTAGAAATAAATTATGAAGTAGAAGCACTTCTAGAAAAGGAATATAGTCAAATTCCTGACACAAAGCCCTGTAAAGATGAAGAAAATGCTAAATCATCACCTGTTCTCCAAAATAATGCCAATCAAAACTGTGATCCTATACATTTAGAAAGGGGTAGTGCTTCCAGCTTATCTTCCCAATGCCCAAAGTACAGAAAATTCCAGAAAGCCTTTGGAAATGACAAAGTTAATACTTCAGAGTCCAGTTCCAGTATTAAAGATGTTCAGGTACCACCATTTGCAACTTCTCTTGAGAAGGAAATACCTGATAATGATGGTATACAAAAAGCTCAGGAGTGTGTGCCTATGCAGCTGATCTCAAACTGTGAAGAGACTCAGGTAGAAATGGAGGAAGGGGAAGAAGGCATTCAGAAAAAAGAAGAGTCAAGGAGAGATTCTGCAACTCGGAATGTGTCATGTCCTGTGGAGAAAATGGATCTTGCTGCTTTCCCCCAAAACTCTGCTGCACCTCATGGACTCAATTCTGTGTCTATTTTACATAGTTGTGAGCAATATGGTAACTTGAATTTCAGTAGTATGCAAAACAACACGGTCTTAGCTGAAAAAACTGTGTTAAGTACTGGAGCTGGAAATGACAAAACTGAAAGTCAAGGTAACCCATCTTCAAAGGTGGATTTGTGCATTAGGGAAGCCACTAGCATCACCTCAGCTGGAGATCGAAGCAGTGTGGAAAGAGAGATAGCAGAACAGCTGGCACAGGGGTTCTGGAGTGATGTTCACAGCACAGATGCCTGTCAAATACATTTACCACCTGCAGTTTCTAAAGAGTATTTGGAGCCCACGTACTCGGGGAAAAAACCAGAGTGTCCGTGGCTGGGGATCAGGATCAGTGAAAGCCCTGAACCTTGCTCTCAGCGAACTTTTACAACACTGAATTCAGTCAATTGCCCCTTTATAAGCAATCTTAGCACTGAAGGATGTTCCAACACCTCTGAAATAAACAGTGGAGATTATGTTCAGGGACAGCAACAAGAACAGTGTCCCTATAACTATGTGATAAGTCTGGGAGAGGATTCGGAGACTGACACTGAGGGAGACAGTGAATCCTGTTCAGCAAGAGAGCAAGAATGTGAGGTAAGAATATCCTGATGTATCCTTTGCTTCCCAGTCTTTTAAGGCCGTATTCAAAAATCTGAGTTTTCCGTGTTTTGTTGTTTTGGGGTTTTTTCTGTGGCTGCTTGTTTTAAAAAGTCTGGTACTGAAACTTTAAATAACCATTCAGAGGTTTATATGAAAGGTCGCTGTTAATTCAGGGAGACTGAATAAAAGTATGAAAGTATTTTTGGTCAGATACTGAAGTGTTAGATGCTTACATATTAGATCTTTTAAGATTTTTTCTGGAACTGTCAGAAAAAGTTGTGAGCCTTAAATCAAGGCATGAAGGTTCATTCTTAGATTTTTTTTTTCTTTTATCTGCTACAGTTTAAGTAAACTCTAAACTTCTTGGAACCTTTGTTTAATAGAAACTTACCAGTTTTCTTGGGTTTATTCTGAGCTGTGGGGTGAAGGTGGGAGAGAAATTATACTTTAGATTTAATGTGAAGTGAAAATTAAGCTTTTAAACTTGCTTCAACAGCTGTATATTTAAGACTGTTTAATAATATCACCTTCTCTAGTACTAAGTGATATACCTGGAACAATTTCCATCTCAGTTCGAATCATAGAATCGCAGTGTAACTCTGCATGATAGATCATTCAATGTTACAAAAATTCAGTTGTTCTCAAAGCACTAGGGTTTTTATTTTTCAAGATGCAGGGCCTTACTGAGGCTGAACATAAGTGGAACCTGCCATCAATACAAAAAATCTGGAATGCTAAACAAAAGGCCAGAATTCGTTAAATACATTCCTCCCATTTATGTGGCAGAGAAAGTGGTATCATTGCTGAGGACAGTACTCTGGGATTTCTTATTATTTTTTTCCTGTTTGTCACCAGTAGTAGCCAGTCAGAGGAAAGATTTCTCTGTGTTCTTTTTAAACTAAATTCAGACCTTTGACCACAGCAAGGTGACATATTCTGCTACTTACTACACTTAAATCTAAGGATTAAAATAAAATGTCTTTAGTTGGATACTCAAAACCATGGTGATTATTTTGTAAAGGTAAATATTTTTTCAGTATTAGTCAACACTTTGTGATCTCAAATGCTTTTGTAGTTCAGGTATACAACAGTAGCAAGAGCCTGGTCCTCTGTCTTCTCCAAAAAATAAAAGATGAATATTGTAACTTCTGTATTTTAAGGAAATACCTGTTTCAGATGAACTTTTCCTGCAGAAAAAAAAAAAGCATAGGTATAAAACTGTATGCAGGATACAGTCTTAATAGCAGCTTTGGCAAAACTTTAGACTGTATGAGTGAGTCTTGACACCTGTTTTGTATCTGACCAAACTGTAACTCGTTCTTAGAGCGTATCACCTGCATATTTGATGCACACACAAGTAGCTTTCAGCCTATTCTGAATATGCTTGTAAGGATCTAAGCTCTACTGCACCTGTGCTTGAACTCCTGTAGTTGAATCCCCTGGATTTTATCCCATCATCTGATGGTTGTTAGTTTGCTCTTGTCTCTGAGATGTAGGAATAAAGATGAGTTGTGTGGTAAAGAATGCTTGAGATGGAAACTTGAGTTGTTGGTGTTTGTGTATATCAGTTCCACCTTAGATTTACAACTGTGTCTCACATTCTAGGTAAAACTGCCGTTTAATGCACAAAGGATTATCTCACTTTCCAGAAATGACTTCCAGGCATTTCTGAAAATGCATAAATTAACTCCTGAACAATTGGACTGTATTCATGATATCCGAAGAAGAAGTAAAAACAGAATTGCAGCGCAGCGATGTCGCAAGAGAAAACTTGACTGTATACAAAATCTTGAATCTGAAATTGAAAAACTGGTATGTATAAATATTCATTGCTGTTGTCATGTCTTTCTCTAAACATCTTGACTGGCTATCTGGCAGTAGCTTGAGAGTGGGGTAATTTACTACTTTTTCCACTCAAGTTTAGTCTTGTATAACTCCTTGATAGCAGTTTTAGGTTTTTCTGAGCCTTGCTCTAAAGTACACGCATCTTTCCTTCTGTGGACTTGTTTCCATTCAAATAAAACATGCATCACAGCATAATTTTTGGTGAATGATGTTTCTGAAACCCATAAGCTTTGAATTTAATTGTACAGAATGATTCCCAGATTGTTATCCTATACTGCTTTTTGCCTCTTCCCCTTTCTTGCTTCAAGATTTTTCTTCAGCTCATGGTATTGCTCATGATCAAGTTTGCAGTTACGCAATTGTTAGTTGTGTAAGTACTGTTCTTGGAACACATCAACATGGGCTGGCAAACTGTTTCCTGAGTCTTGAATGTTAAAAATGAGACCCTTGCAGAAAGGCAGAAGATACAGAAGAACTTGGGAAGTTGCTTGCCTTTTTAGCAGTTGCATCAAGATTGTAGCTGAGGAATTGATGCATCCAGATTTCTCAGCAGCCATCTGTTAATACATTTTCTCCTCCTTAAGAAGGCAATAAAAAGATAAATATGTAATTTAAGAGAAATGTAGGTAATCTGAGGTTAAGATTATGTAAAAATAGCAAAGGCAAGAAGATAATTGAGTGGCTTTTCAGAAAAACAAGTCTTTGTTTGACTCATCTCAGTTTCATAGTTGGTCATAGCCATGTGCATGAAATAGTTCAGTTGTTTAGGACTACTGTACTCTCATTCATGGAGCATTTTAGGCTTTGTGTACCTGAATTTGGTATCTGCATCAGCTGGAACACAGCAGTCATGTTGCATCTTTTTTGACTTCAAAGTGAAAAGGAAAGTTAGAGCCAAGTGCCACGGACTGGAAGCTTACTTTCTTGTGATAATCATCTTTCACTCCATCTACTCCTACTTCTGCAGTGAGGAGTTCGGCTTTGAAGGAGGGCTTGCAGTGCCACAGAGCTCTGATAAGCTGACAGAGCAGGTTGTGCTCAATAAAGAAGGTGTGCTGTGAGGGAGGGTAATCAGGTGATTGTACTAATAATATCCTTACTGAAGAGAGAAGTTGCATTTCTGACACTTCAGAACTTTTTGCCTGGTTTTGTCATCGTGTTGTCATTTCTGTTATGTAACTCTGTCAATATTTTGCAATACTTGGGCAGGCGATTAAAGGTTGATGTGCAAGATTAGGCATGTGGCTGTTTGAAACTAATAATTATAATATCCTTCTTTCTGTGGACCTATGCTGGAACAGATTGAATGTCTGCTGTTTGACAGGTAACACTGAGCAAGGCCTAGATAATAAGTGTTGAGTCTTGAGAACTGTGAGGTGAGGTCTGAGTTATATGAATCATCCTCTAGGCACAAACATGTTCCAGTTGCATATGTTTTTTTCAACTGTGTGATAAGTGTCTTCAGAAATTCTTGAAAAGACTCTGTTTGGAGCTGTTGACCATGCCTGACAGCCAAAGATCATCAAATTTGTATAAGCTGTATGCAAATACAGAAACATCAAGATCAGTCTAGGCATGATTTCCAGATGGATGGAAGAAAAGAGATGTCGAGGAGGGGCTATGTATGGTACATCCAGGTTGTTTCATGCATGATGGCTCCTGCCTTGTTCCTCTCAGACCTTTTAGACTTTGATCATCTCATGGTTTCACCTGTAATGGGGCTTTGAGAGGGAATAGAGTGGTTCTCTGGGTCAGTCATGTCTCAGACCTTTTAGACTTTCATCATCTCATGGTTTCATCTGTAATGGGGCTTTGAGAGGGAATAGAGTGGTGTAGCTGTAGTTTGACAGCTCTTGACAAGTAGATAATACTCTGTACTACCAGTTAGGAAATACTTTTTCGTGGAATTCCTCATCCTGGTTTTCAGTATGTGCAACATGTTGTCTTGTATTAGTTTCTATTTGGTGCTGCTTCAGTTTTTTTCTCTTTCAGAAGATGCTTGTGGTGTGTTTCTTGGAAAAGTCCTATATTTGGAACAGAATGACCCCTGCCTGGCTAGAGGCTGGAGACTAGCAGCTGGCAAGTAGCTTTGCTGACAAGCACCTTGGGGCCTGGTCAGACAGCATGTCCAGACTAAAAAAAAACACCATCAGTGTCCTGGGCTATGTTAACAGGAGTGCAGCCCGTTGTTGGAGGGCAGTGCTTATTTCCTATCTTGGCATATGTAACACTGAATTGTTTGCTGGGTTTTCACCCCGCCCAGTCCCAGGAGCACATTGATCAACAGAAGGAAGGTTGGGTGAAGGCCGTTGGCATGGCCAGGCCTGAAGTACTTCTGTGGTGAGAGGCCAAAGAAATGGGGCTTCTACCCAGAAAAGGGGTGGGGAGATCTAATGGCTCCCTGCCCATATCTGTGGGGCAGTCCTTGAGGTTATACAGCCTTTGGTAGTGGAAGATCTTCAGCTTTCTGGGGGAGTACTTGTCAGCAAGAGAACAAGAGATGTGATCTTAAATTACAAGGGGGATTTCATCTGAATGTAAGGAAAGTTTTTTCTTCCACTGGGGACAGGCAGGCAGTGGAGCAGTTCACCCTGAAAAGCTGTGCATGCACTGTCTTTGAGGGTTTTATGGCATGACTGAGCAAAGCCCTGAGCAGCCTGATCTTACCTGATCTCTGACTTTGTTTTGAGCAGCAGGTCAGACTACAGACTGCTGCGGTACCTCCCCTCCCAAGTGATTTTGTAAAATTGAAAATCTTACATTAAGTTCTACTTAGATTGAAGAAAAATATTGTTCAGTGCTGAATGTGTTATCTGGGAGAGTTACCTTTGATCATGTCTTTTGATCTTCTGTACTGATAAAGTCATTTTTTTACCTTCCCATACGGCCTTTGCTTATTGACCTTTCAGGTGAATCTGGGTGTTCGTTAATGTTCTGTATTTGAGAATATGTAAGGGCTACTTGGGAAATGTTAGAACCAGCTTGTTAGAAACAGCTCTTTCAGAGACCCTGTGTATATTCACATTCCCTGTATTTTCTCCTGGACAATGGGATGACCCTGCCTGAGCAGGGAGGTCAGACCACATGACCCACTGTGGTCCCTTCCAACCTGACCCATCCTTGGATTTTTCACTTGGAAACTTTTAAAATGAGGGTACTTGCGAGGAGGAGCAGAGTAGAGGACAACTGGTCTCAAGAAGCACTAATTTGCTGAAGATTCTGTAGCTGAGGAGGATGTGTCAGTGCTCCAAGAAAAATGTAATTGAGATCTTGTTATATATATTATAGCAGGGTGAGGTGAGTGAACTAAGTACTTTCTTTAGCAGGAGATTCAAAAGAGCTCTTAGTTTATTATGACCTCAAAACTGACTGGCTTTGTTTTATAGTATTAGTATTATGCTGATAAAATAAAACAATAATATTTAAATGTATTAACCTGTCAACAGCTTCAGAAGGGAGGTGAGGAATTTATGCTGGAATGACTATTTCTGAATATTGCTTTAAATAGCAGTCCAGATAATTTTATCAGTCAATAATGCAGAGCTGAGTGCCTCTACATACCCAAAAGGTATTAGGTGATCTGCCTAACAGAATGAATGGAAAGATTATTCTGATCAGTATTGAAAAACACCTGGAGAAGAATGCAGGGATCAGTCACAGCCAGCATGGCTCCATGAGGGGAAAGTCCTGCTTGTCAAATGATTACCTTGTATGGCAGGGTAACCCACCCAGCTGATCTAGGAAAGCTAGTAGATGTAATCCTCTTGGACTTCACCAAAGATTTTGACAGGCTCTCCCAGGATCCTTCTGAACAAAATGTGCAGCCCACAGCTGGATAAAAACATCATGTTGGGGAGAGCAACTGGCTCATGGGTCAGGAGCAAATGGTGACAGTGACTGGGGTGACATCAGGTCCCCAGTGGGGTTCTGCAGGGCTGCATCCTGAGCCCTGTGCTCCTCACCATCTTCATTGACCACCTGGACAGAGGACTCAATGGATCACACCCTAGGTTTGCCATTGACACTAACTGGGAGGAGTTTGTCAACTCCCCCAAGGGCAAAGAGGCCCTGCAGAGAGACCTGGACCAATTGGACACTTGGACAATCACCAACACTGTGGAGTTTAATGAGGACAAGTGCCAGATCTGCTTGGGGACAGGGCAGCCCTGGCTGTGTGTGTGGACTGGGGAATGAGGCTGGAGAGCAGCTGTAGAAAGGGACCTGGGGTTCCTGGTCCATGGCCAGTTGAACAGGAGTCAGCAGTGCCCTGGTAGCTAGGAGGGACATCCGTGTCCTGGGGGCATCAGGCACAGAATTGCCAGCCAGGCAAGAGGGGGCATTGTCCCGCTCTGCTCTGCACTGGGGCAGCCTCACCTCGAGTGCTGGGGGCAGTTTTGGGCACCATGGTTTAAAAAATGGTCTTAAGCCATTGGAGAGCATCCAAAGAAGGGTCATGAGGATGGGGAAGGGTCTGGAGGGGGCAAATCTTATGAGAGATGACTGTGGGCATTCAGTCTGTTCAGGCTGGAGAAAAGGAGACTGAGGGGAGATCTCATTGAGGTCTTCAGCATCCTCCAGAGGGACAGGTGCCAATCTCCTTGTGACTAGTGACGGGACTCGAGGAAACAGCATAAAGCCAAGTCATGGAAGGTTTAGGTTGGACATTAGGAAAAGCCTCTTCCCCCTGTAGGGTAGTTGGACACTGGAGCAGATTCCCCAGGGCAGTGGTCACAGCACCAAGCCTGACAGAGTTCAAGAAGTGTTTGGACAAAGTTCTCAGGCACAGGGTGTGACTCTTGAGGTATCCTGTGCAGGCTCAGGAGTTGGACTCAGTGACCCTGATGGCTCCTTTCCAGTGTGGCATATTTTATGATTAACAGCTGTTCCCAGTATGCTGACAAATAGAAATTTATTCGCCAAGTCCTCTTTCTTCTAATTTTAGACAAAAAGAACTGGCAACAACTGTTCCTCTTGCCAAATGCTGCCTAAACTTAAATCAGTTCTTTCAAAAAGAAGTTGTAGAGGCTGCATTATGAGGTTTCTCTGCAAAAGGGGATGTGAGGAGTGAAAATAATAAAACTTTACAAGAGCGAGTTGACATAACAGTAGATGTAACACATAATCCCTATGATTAAGACTTGTAAACTATTTAAAGCCTTGTGTGTCTTCAAAAATCTATCTTCTTTTAATTAATTAATTACAGAACTAAAAATGTTTGTGACATGTTTGGATTCGGGTTCTTTGTCTTTTTCGTTCAACTTCTTCGTGATGGTCTTGGTTGTTCCCTATCCTTTGCCATTTCCTCATTTTTCTTTATTCAAAAAGTTGCTTGTTTCCGTGATTAGTCTTCTCAGTTATCAGTGTCTTTTCATCTTTAGCCAGTTCTATCAGAAGTCTCACAAAAATTCACAACATTGAAGCCAAGTAAAAACTTGATTTAATACAGGCTACTTTTTTCTACTTGATAGTTATTATTGAGTTGCCATCCTGTTTGTTGCCATGTGCTTGGACAATCCTGCTACATAATCTCTAAGTTGTTAGTTGTTCACCACATCTTCTTTCCTTTACCTTTCTGAAATTTTCTATCTAATTTAAGAACTATACTTAACTACATTGTTTGTCCTGTAGTGGATTTGGCACTTCTTAAGAATGTAAGTTACTTTCACCAAATAGAAGAGTATCAGCAATTAAAATGTGATTTTCAGCATTTCAATTTTAAAATACAGATCTCTATGAAGACTGCTCAATGTTTTGTTGGCTCATTGGTAGTGGTTTGTGTTATCCTGTAGAACTAGTGTTTCAGGAATGTTCACTGTAAGTGCAGCTATGTTTCATTTGTTCAATAACTACAAATTACTCCTTTGTCTGCCAGCATGAGTTTGCGTATCTGAAAAAACAGATCAAATATCTTACCTGATGATGCTTCCAGAGAGGTTAGGATTGACCTTTTGATATGTGTTTGATTGTGTTATTGCTTATTTTCTTAATGCCAAATTACTTCTATTTCAGCAGACCAGAGTATTTAAGGTATTGTTTTAGCTTTGATAGGAGCTTAAAACATAGTTTTTATGTTCAAATGTAGATGTATTTAAAATACTGTTTTTCCTTTTGCAGCAAAATGAGAAGGAGAATTTGCTGAAGGAAAGAAACCACATTTTATCAACTCTGGGTGAGACAAAGCAAAATCTGACTGGACTTTGCCAACAGGTGTGTAAGGAAGCGGCCTTGAGTCAAGAGCAAATACAAATACTTGCAAAATATTCTTCTTCAGATTGTCCACTCTCATTTTTGTTCCCAAAAAGAGAACAAGCAGCTCCATCTGATAGTGAGCTTGTGCTGCCAGCATCTGTAGAATCAGCAAATGGTGTTTCAGGTGTCCCACCTACAGCTGAGCAGAGTTCCTGTTATCAGTGTGTCAAAAGCGTGTGTGAGGCCGCGTACGATCAAGTACAAGAACTGCATCCAGTTCCTGCCAGAGCATCGGAGCAAACGTCGCTCGTGGAGCCGTGTGGACAGAACAGCGGCATCACAGACTTCTGCCAGCAAATGAGTGACAAATGCACTACAGATGAATGAATCTCTCCTTCCCATTGCCAGCCTCTCAGCATTGCAACAACAAGTGGGATTGAGCATTATTGGAAAGTAACTTACTAAGTGAAAGAAACGACAAAAGTTTAATCTTTTGAAGCTATATTGACAATTACATGATCACCATTATTACTTGGCAAGCTTTGTGTTTGTTCTGTGTAGTTCCAGAACATAATTTGTATGTGTCAGCCTTGGAGCTTTTTCTGTGTGGTGATGCCAAGGAGGGTTCAGGAAAGCTGTTGGAAAGTACAAATTCCATGCACAGGTGCTTATTTGTGAGGAAATTTTGTTCACGTGTAGAGCAGCCTACTCTGATTTATGCCACAGTACTTAATGTTACTCTGCATTTTAAGGAAAGCCTCATGACAGCTGTTTATGCGCAATGACTTCTATACCTGGAATTCTTCTAAGACTTCTTTTTTCCTGGTAGACAAACCTTAAAAGCATATATAGCTCTGTAAATGTTCATTTTGTAGATGGGCTGTTACATGACAGGATGAGGAGATTGTGAAAAGTGCACTCTGGTATAGCTCCTTGCTTCCTGCTGCTCCCCTCCCCATCCCAGAGAAGACTTTACTGAATTAAAGTAGTAGGCTACTAGTAGTAGTAGAATTGATTGGTAGTAGGCTTTTATTGAGTAAGTGGTTTTGTCCTGTCGCTGGAGTACAGAATTAAAAGAACTGGAGCAGCAGAGGTGCTGCCACATACTGCTCTCTTCTCTAAATGTAGTGGGAGGAATAACAACGCACTGTGGAAGGCAGACATCTGAAACTGGTGCAGTTCTTGGATGAGTGTGCATTGGATCCTCTGGCATCTGAATCCCATAGGCTTATTAAACTCACAGTTGTATTGTGACTTCCTGTCCTAGCACCTTCAAGCTTGCTGCTTGTTTGTGGCAAGTTGGAATCAAAGTATTGTGAAAGTCTAAGGACAGACTTTTTTTTTTTTAAGGTATTCAGGCACCACATTTTTTTCTTTCAGTGCCTAACTGCCTCAAGTAAGTTACAAATATTTGTTCTCTGATCACTGGGACCAGTAAAGTTCAATTTCAGAATCAATCTTCAGGATACTTGATGGCTAAACCTGTAGTATATTTTCAATGGCTTGTGCTGTTAGCATAGATATATTAAAAGTTTATTGAAGAAATTAGCTGGAGTTACTTCCTTATTACTTGGTGAAGGAGAAATTCAGCTACTGAAAATAATCCCCATTTTCTAGATTTTTACATAGCAGTGGATGCATATTGTATACCAATGATGTTTTGTTATTGAGATGCTATTCTCACACCAGAACTAAGTATTGAACCTCACCACAGAAAACTTTGGGTTTGCTGGTTTACAAAACATGAAGAATCTTGTACAAGCCAGTGGAATTCTTCATTTCCTACCTCAGAATGTGTATTAGCTTTTTGTGTCTTTGTGTGCATGTACAGTAGGCAGCAACTAAGCAACAGCCCTTGTAAATACTGCTTTTCAGTTTTACCTTGCAGCAAGGCAAAACTTGTTCTTGGCAAGGCTCTTTTTTTTCCTCTCCCCAGCATCCATAGGTAACATAGCATTAATAAATACAGTAAGCCACTTATTTAAAACAAAAATTTAAAAATTAACAGATTTCAACAGGACTTCTCATAACCAGCACGCAACACAAATGACTACACTACCTCACCTATGGGACTGAAAGTTGATTCAAATCTCTAGTGAATCCTGGGATTTTCATCATGTATCATTACTTTTTTAAGGGAAAAAATATGCTGATGGCGCATAGCTTGTATAAATCACAGTGCTTGCAGTAATTGAAATTCAGAAATAAATACTACATGGCAGACATGATGATAATTGGATTGAAATTCTTTTAAATTACATAATTGAGATATGATGATCCTGTATATGTATTACTTCATGAAGCTCTCTGGGCTTTTTCTTCAGTTTCTGTAGATTCCTGGTTAATTTAATCCTGTCTCCCTCCCACACTGCCACCCTGGGAAGCATTTTGCTCTTATGTCTCCATTTTGTTTAAAAAAGCAAACCAAAAGGAAATAATAAAAAACAAAATTCAAAGCCCAAACCTCTACTGTTCATAACTACTATCACTTTTAAAGCTGGTGATATTCTGAAATGACGTGGACAATGGCATTAAAACATTGTCCTAGTAGTGCACATAGTTGGAAATAGAATTCCTTGGGTGAAGTCCTTATTATAACAAGGTGGAGCGTCTTTGTAGGGAATGGCTGTCTGGGAGCTTATCCAGTGGCCCAAAGGCCTGACACACTTCGCTGCAGATGTTGGAACACGAGGTCAGTGAAGACCAAGTGTGAGGCTGCAATATCCCTGAAGAGTTGTGCTCCACTGCTGGAGTCTGGGGATCAGCCACAGCCTGAATTGCATGTAGCTGATGGTGGAGGGATTCCAGGGCAGGAATCATGGCAGTCATTGACCTATGATAAAAGTAACATCATGTTTTTAAACCTGATATGAACTTGATGAAGTTTGAGGGTAGGTTTGTGCCTGACCAGCTGCATCTAATTAATTTTTAAAATATTTATTTAATACCATAGACCTACAAGTTGCATGTTGACTTCTATAAGCCTATATCATCAACTTGCAAATGTTATGAATGAATGACAATTTTATGATACAGAATTCTCAGGAAAATGTTTTTGGAGTTTGGTTTTATTTTTTTTCTCTTCCAGTAAAGAAATATTCATTTTTGAAATTGTAAAATACTTTGTTAAAGCATGTTTTAAAATACTTTGAACAGACTATCTTAAAGCCATATGGTATGATGGCATACAGATTGTAAAATAAACAGATAATTACAACAGTTGATTTTGTATTTTTCGTAATTCAGTATTTTCTAAGTCTGCAATAAAAACCACTATCCTTTCTACAAAGGCTTTTCTATTTTGTGTAAGTTTTCTGCTGTGAAAGTCTCTACTGGTGCATTATTCATTTATGTAGTACTGCTCAAGCAGTTCTGAAAATGGTAGCAAAGTAGTCTCTATATAATTTATAAATTTAATAGGCCCAAACCAGTAGCTTAGGATTCTTCAGACAAAGCTGAAATCTAATAATACAGAGGTAATTGTACCAAAGTTGGGTATCTACTAAATTACTCATTATATTTCCTCAGTAGTGTGTATTTTGCCATATTGGTTTTCTTTTTTAATTGCATATTCTTAATTACATGAATATTCTTCTCAACTTACTGAAGATTAAATTTGCCATGTGGAAGACCTGCTGTTTCATATGAATGACAGAGCCAAAATAGGCAGAATTTAAAATAAAAATGCTGAGAATTATTAACAAGTAATGAGTGAAAATAATACAGCCATACAAGTAAGTTGAGTATATCTTGTTAACTTGAGAAATAACATTTAAGGCTTTCTTGTTATATGTTAATAGTCTAGTAAGAATTCAGTATGATACTTTAACAAGGTTTCCTAATTTTTTATAATCTACTATTTCATATTTACTGTGGAAGAGGAGGAGATGGATGTGAGAGATTTGGGAAGAAACAAGACTCAGTAATCAAAATAGCACTCCAGAATGTGTATATATTCAACTTAATTAACTGTTGAAGGCCATAAGTCTCAAGCTGTCAGGTGAACTGGTATGATTTTGTTTAGAAGTATTTGGTGATGAGAGAGACTGAAAAGTTCTAAATCATATTGCAATTTTATTTCTCAGCCCAGTGGTGATAAATCAGATGATACGTTTCATGTCAGCCTGGCAACATTTGGGACTTTTTCAGGCAATGATCTAGGAAATAAGAAGGATTTTCATTGAGCAGCCTCTATTGTTTCTGAGTTTTCATTCCTGTTACTTTGACTCTTGTTAAAAGTACACTTGATTTGCTTTAGTACAGGATCCACTGAAGTCCTTCAGATGGAGCCTCATCAGGTTGCACTTCTACAGGCCTGTCAGATACTTTTAGGTGGCAGTGAAAAATGGTGTGTTTAATCAACATGTGAAGATAATTTAAATACAGATGTTATGACACTGTTGGTTGGTATTGTTACACAATTGCTCGTTGTCAATAATTACAAGTTATAAAACTACCCATATTTACAACATTTACTTGGATGCAGAATAATCAACTACCAGCTGTGTGAAATTATTATTCTTAACAAAGTAGTAGTAAAAACCAGGGGACAGGTGCAGGGATAAAAGACAATAGAAGTCACCGAGTCCATAGAGCGGATAATAGCAGACCATGGGAGTTTGGGGAATATCACTGACAGCTGTCTGTTGGGCTGGTCCATTTTTCACATGTGGTGTGTGAATGTAGGAATCTTAAAAGGTACATGTAATTTTCAGACTCTTATTCTGGTCTCTGAAGTTAATCAGTCCTGCTTACCCATAAAATCATGGAACTTCGCTAACCTGCATCTATCCAGATGTTATCCCAAAAAGCCTATGGACCTGTCATTGTTCTTGTTGAAAATCTGTCCTGTGAATTGTTTCACAGGCTTTTTTAAGGACTTTTAAAACACGGACAATTTTTGTGCTTTTATGTCCTTTCTTTTTTCTTCCCTCTACAAGAATTTTAGTAAACCTTTTACATGTAAATCAAAATAGTGGATGAAGGACTGAATGAGATTCTGTGCTTTGTGTTATACAGAATACCAGAATTTGTTGTGGTCTTCTCAGTCATAAAATTACTATTTCAGCTTTGTGCTGGACTTACAAGACTTCAAAATCTTACAGAGAAATTTGGACTCTTAACTGGTTGGAAATGTCAGAGTAACAGGCAGCAACAGAACTGTGTGTGGGGACATTCTTTTGCAGTCTTTGTCCTTTAGGTGTTTCCCTTCTGCTACATCCCAGGCTGACATGAATTGTGTAGTGTAGCCACACCTGCCAGTTCAGACCCATGGACTTTTAAGTAAAAGTATTGAGGCTTGTATGCCCTCGGTTGCCATCAGGGGTATGTGCCTGTTCAAACCAGCTCTCACCATCCATCTCTAGCAGTGCATTAAGGACAGAACTGGGAGCTGTCTCTGCCCTAAAAGGCAGAGCGTCTGTGTTGACCTCAAAAAGTAAGATTTTTTGTATGTGTGTGACTCCCTTTGTGAATTCTTCACGTTTTCATGTAGTACTATGCAGCTCTGAGTTTCAAGGTTTGTGGAAGGCAAATTAATCTCTTGCACTGAACTTTCTTATGCATGCTGTCATTGCTAGTGAGGGAGAAAATACTGTGATGTGGGCTCCTGAGAGAGGATGATGGTGCCTTTCCTTGGGAAGGAAAGCACCTTGCCACAGTATTGGTATGGAGATGATTGGTTGCCCAAGGGAGATTAAGGCCAGCAGCATCTTTCTGTCTTGGCATTGTGTCTGTGGGAGCAATCCCCAGGGCTATTCACTTTTGGGGGTGGTATCCAAATTTCAGAGGTCAACTCATGAAGGAGGATTACATTACCTCTCCTTGGGAAGGAAGGCACCCAGCTCCAGTGTTGGTAGTGCAGATTTGTAGGGTGCCTATAGAAATTCTTGGCCAGGAACAACTTTCTCTCTTGGCACTTTTTGTGTGGGAGCCATCCCCAGACGTATTCTGGGGTGGGCTCCTGAAAAATCAAATTACCTTTCCTTGGGAAGGAAAGCACCTAGCCCTGTTATTGGTGGTGCAGATAATAACGTGCCATGGGGAGTTAACAGCCAGGAATATTTTATTTTCTTGGAAACCTTTGTATGGGAGCAATCCTTGAACATGTTCAGTTTTGGAGCTCAGCTTCGTATTTCAGTGTTGGGCTCATGAAAGAGGATGACAGCACCTTTCTTTCCTCAGGAAGGGATGCACATAGTGCCAGTGTTGGTGATTTAGATAAAAGGCTGCCTAGAGGTGGTAAAAGCCAGCAACAACTTTCTGTCCTGGATGCTTTTGTGTGAGATCAGTCCCTGAATGCATTCCGGACTGAATGAATTCAGGATGGCTCCAATTTTCAGAGCAGGTCTTCTGAAAAAGAATGACAATACCAATCCATAGAAAGGACAGAGCCTGATCCCATTTTTGGTGTTGGAAATGTGAGGTGCCCAGGGAGTATAAAAGCCAACAATAAGTTTCTCTTCTAGCACTTTTCCTATGGGAGCAATCACCAGTTGTATTCATTTTTGGAGCTGGTATCCAAAGTTAGGAGAGGGGCTTCTGAAGAAGTATGGCAGTAGCTTTCCTTGGAAAGGAAGGCACGTACTCCCAGTATTGGCAATGCAGATGATAGGCTGTTCATGGGATAGAAAGGCTAGGAAGGGTTTTCCATCCTGGCACATTTTGCATGAGAGCAATGTATTCCATAATTCTGCAGGTAGTATGCAGAATTGGGTAAGTGGCTCCTGAAGGAGGTACCTTTCCTAGGGAAGCAAAGCATGTATTGACAGTGGGGGTGCTCTAGATGATTGCCTGCTTAATGGAGGTAAAGGCCAGAAACATCTTTCTGTCCTGGAACCTTCTGTGTAGGAGCAAATCTTGAACACATTCAATTTTGGAGCTCAGCTGCAAATTCCAGAGCTGGGATTCTGAAATAGGATGTCACTACTTTTCTTTGGGAAGGAATGCACAGTAGTCTCAGTGTGGGTGGGAATTTGTCTTAGTCCTGCAAGATCAAGGATAGCAAACCAGATACATCAAAATAAATTATTTACTCTCATAGTCTTCAGATGACAACATCCCCTATTTTGTTACCCCCTCCAAAAAAGAATCAGTCTGGGCTTGGAGCCCAAACAAAAGGTGCCAGGAGAGAAAGCTTGTGCTGGCCTTTACCTCTCCTGGGCAGCCTCTCATCTGCACCACCACCGTGGGGACTAAGTGCTTTCCTTGCAAAGTTGAATGGTGCTGCCATAAATTTCAGAATACCTCCTCCAAAATTTGAATCTGAGCACCATCATTAAAGACATCCAGGGATTGCTCCCAAACAAAAGCTGCCAGAACACAAAGCTGATACTGGTCCTTTTCTCTCCTTGGCATACTGTCATCTGCTCCAACAATACTGAGCTTAGTGCTTTTCTGCCCAAGGAAAGGCAGTCTCATCCACTTTCTGGAGCCCACATCCAAAACTGAAATACAGCCTTCAAATCTGAACAGGTTCCAAAATTGAGGCTATACAGGAGGCCCCAAGAGAACAAACTGTTACTGGCTTTTAGGTCTCCTGAGCAGCCTGGTGACTTCAACCACTACTGGGGTTACATGCTTTCTTTCACAAGGAAAGATACAGTTCACTTTTTGGAGGGCATATGCAAAATTTAAATTCAATCTTCAAAATTAAATAGGGCACAGGATTACTCTCACCAAAAAAAAAAAAAAAAAAAAAAAAAGTCCCAAGAAGAAAGGTTTTATTGCTGTTTACCTTGTCTGGGCAGCCCAGCATCTATACAAAAAACACTGGGGCAAGGTGCTCTCCTTTCCCAGGAAGCTGTTTCACTCCCTTTCTCTCTCCCTCCTAGAAATTTGGATATCACTGCTCAATTGAATACATCCAGGGACTGATCCCACAAAAGAGATTCCAGAACAGAAAGCAGTTGCTGGCCTTAACCTCTGCGAGGCAGCTCTCATCTGCAGGATGAGCTTGTGTATATTTCCAAGGAAAGGTGATGTGATTCATGTTCAGGACACTAGCTCCAACAAATGGATCCAAGCTGCAAAGGGAAAAAGTGTTGCTGGTCTTTACCTCCCCTGGGTAAGTTATTTTCTCCTGCTGAAACATGTGGTCTAGGTGCTTTCCTTCCCATGTAAAAGAACTGTTGTTCTCTTTCAGGATACCTCCCGCAATTTTGAATACATCCAAAGATTGCTTGCACAAAAAACATTTTAGGACAAAGTTCTTGCTGGCTTTTACCTTCCTTTGGAAGCTTGTGATCTACAGCAGCAACACTGGCATTATGTTCTGTATTTCCTAAGGAATGGTACTGTCACTCAGTTCCTGGGCCCCACTTTGGAAATTTCAGGCTGAGCTCAAAAATTGAGTATGTCCAAGGATTGCTCCAACACAACAGGTGCCAGGCTAGAAAGTTTTTCCTGGCCTTCATTTCCAGTTGGCAGCCTATGACCAGGACTTAAAAACACTGGGTCTCCAGGTTTTCCTTCCCATGGAACAGCAGTTTACCAGCCGTAAGAGGGAGTGCATGCTGCTAGTGTGATGTGAATTAAAGGTTGCAAATGGAATCTGAAGGCCAGACAAACTTTCCTGCCCTGGAACATTGCTTTTTGCCAGTACTGACAATTCAACTTGGCATGTGCACACTTCATTGCTTCTGGAGAATCAGGACATTTACCTCTTTTGCAACTACACTGTCGCCATCGTGTGGAGCTGAGCAACAGCAGCGGGGAAGGTAAAAGACACCACAAGCTTTTTGTTGGGACGCTGTTGGTGTGGGAGCAGTTGGTAAACTGTTTGGGATCTTGGGTCTGTAAGAGGGAAAGAATGGGAAGGTACATGGAGAAGGAAACTGAACAGCACCAGGGTGTGCACAGGCTGCAAGCAGAAGGTGATGCCCAGCTTCTTGGTTTCTTTTTGTTCTAGGACCTTACTCTGGGGGTTATTAGAGATTTCAAATTGGTGCATGGACTCACCAGACTGTAGGAGTATGAGACCCTACATACAGCTGGCAAGAAAAGTGTATAGCCCCAGTGTTTGGGCGCACTGATAGGCAGTGAGGAGAAGGGGCAGTCCAGCAAATCCTTTTTTACTGGTACATTTTTCTGTGTGAGCTGCAGTTGTTTAATTCCCCGTGTCCACAGCAGCTATCCCAAAAGCCCAATTATGTCCTTTTGTGTCCTTGAAGTACCTTCTCCTGAGGCAATCTCTGCCCAGGATATCCTGGGTCACAATGGGGAGCCATTTGTTCACAGTCAGGGATCGCCCTGCTGCCCCAGAAATACAGATCGATTCTGCCCCTGCATATCTTGATGGCATCAGGGTACTTTGTGCACCAGTGTCAGTTAAAGCCTTATATCCAATGCCAGGCCATCAGATCCACACAGTCCCAGAGACCAGATTGTCCCTTTCCTCCACCTGGCAGGAGAGAGGGCCCTTCTACTTTTCATCATGGTACTCACTGCTCACTTCTTGTAAACATGAACTGGAATCCTTCAAGAGGACTGGAAGTAACATCAGCCTTCCTGTTGTGTCTGAGGACTTGCCCAAAGGAAATGGGAAAGGCATTTATACCTGTGCTGCCAGGGCAAAGGTGAGTTTTTCATCCCACTTCTTGATGTGCTCTCCATAGTTATGCAGGTAAAACCAAAGGTTACTCATAGTGTGCACCCTCTCTCTCAAGCAGAAGTTTCCTGCTTCCAATAGCAGAAACTCCAGGCTCTAGGGCTGGGTGTGGGACACTTCTTGTAATCACTGGTAGTCCTCTTTAAATTGCTGCAGGTCCTTGGACAGTCTTTCCACAGACAAGACACAGGCCTGAGGGGGGCAGAAAAAATACTTCATATAGCTGGAGTTTGATAGAGAAGCTTGGTAACTACTCTTTGTTCTTCTTTCCATGACAGCACTGCCAATGACCTGTCATATGACACTGGCATGCTCTGTCAGAACTTCTGCCACAGTTTGTGTACACTGGACTTCATCTGGATTTACAGCGGATTGCTCATCATTTGAATCCTTATAGATTATCTCCAGCACCACTAATTCTCTCCAAGATACTGGGTGAGATTTGGGGGCACAAAAGGTAAAGATCATGGGTTGAGATAGGAACAATTTCCTAGAAAAAAGCGAGGAGAGAAAAAAAACAGTAACAGCAACAGTATGAATAAATAAATAAATAATGAATAAGAAATAAGTAAATAAATAAATAACAAAGAGAACTGTGACCACTTCCTCAGCTCCAAATGACACTTACTTGTCACTCCCAGCCCTTATCCAATGACCCTCTCCAGCTCTCTTACAGGTTCCCTTCAGATCTTCTTCAAGATACTGAAATCAGTAACATTTTTAGCAGAGACAAATCAAATCTGTCACTATTAAATCATGCAACTACAACTGCAATACTATTTCAAATATCCAAAGTATGATTTATGTAGGTATGTGAATTCCAGTGTTAATCCTATTGTGTTCACTTGAGAACTCCAGCTTTTAAAGATTTATTTTCTGACGCACTGGAATAGTCAACCAGAACCGGTACCCACATCATTTCCTTCACTCCCTTCCTAAAGCAGCAAAGCTTGCCAAGTTGTACTGCAACAACTCCTTGACAGATGAGTTTATTGAAGCGGTTTTTAAAAGCAGGTATTTCTGAGTGTGCTTCATCAGTCCCAGCTGTTCAGAAAAACAACTATCCAGTGGCCCAGGAAGTGTCCATGCTACAAACGGCATGTGTTTAATATACTCATTTATATCACATGCCACAACTATAAATACTATTCAGTATGCAGATTGAAACAGTTCCCTGAAGTACAAGGTGGGCACACATGGAGAATAGCTCTTAATCCAAGGCTATTACAGCTCTCCACCTGCCTTGGAGCCCAAGATCAAGTCACTAGTGTTTTCATGTGTATCAACAGATTTTTGGAGTGGTTTTCACCTACATTTAAATTAAATGCCTTGGGGTTTTTAGGACTACACTTAGGTGATATTTAGTGATGAGAGGAATGAGATTTGTCTTTACAAACAAGCTGTGGGTATGTTGGTAGATAAAACTAGCACTGGGAGATAAAAGAAACAATGGGAAGGATTCCACTGATGGACGAATGGAAAAAGATATTTGCTTTTACAAATAAAGTTCAGGTTTGCTGATAAATGAAACTGGACATTGAGAGATGAAACTAACAATGGGGAAAAACCCTAAATTCCATAAGAATTAAAAATTTAAAAGGAGGGTTATACATTAGAGGGAAATCGTCAGGATCAGGCATATTGGGAAGTCTGTACCTCTCAAATACCTCAGCCAATGGGGAAAGAGAGAGGGAAATGTGCCCAGGAAATTAGGATAAAAAGGAGGCTGTGTCCTCCAAAAAACTGAGAGACCCCAGGGGAACGCCCCATGGCCTTTCCTTTTATCAGAATAAAGTAAAAGGACTTCTCTGTCCCTTTTTGGACATAAACCTCTGATGTTTGTGGATTAATTTTCCTAACAATGGGAAGCATAACATTTTAATATTTACAAGACAAATACTTCAAAGATTTCAAAATACCTTCCTTTTGCTCCATATCTTCAGCCACTCTAACCTGAAGAAATAGCTTCCATGAAAGACATTACAAAACAAAACAAAAAAACAAAGCAAACAACCAAAAAACCAAACCCAACTGCCTCCCCCCCAATCCTGACACAATTTAAGCAATTTAGAAAAGGAAGGACGGTCCAGAATTCAGAGGTAAACCATTAGTCCTACGAAATGAAAGTTGTTTTGAGCTTAGGAAGTGCCACCATCTACACATGCACAGTAAGCAAAAATTCACAGTGTTTGCCTGTATTAAAAAAAAAAAAAACCCTTCACCATTTATCCAGATCTTCCTTTTGAAGAAGAGTGGTAAGAGTTCCATATTCTGAATGCAAATCACTTTTTAGTCACTCCTCTTGGAGTGCACAGCTGCTTTTTAAAGGTCAGGATCCACTTCAATGTGCCCTTATTCTTCAACTCGTGACTTTTCACATATTGGAATATTTTACCAGCCCTTTTGACCAATAATACGATCATTTTATTTTCAAAATAAGTATTTTTTAGCAAATGAAAAGCTTATTGCAACAGTACAACATCTCTATATCCAGTGTGAAAGCAACATGGTGGTATAAATATATGCATCACTGTATTACACAGAATCTATTATACACATTCCAGTTAACCATGGAACAATTAACAGGAGTAGATGACCATTGATTATGGGCACAAAGTATTTTTGTGAACAAGATTTTGAGAAACTTGAGGAAAAATCTGGTTTCTGGAAAGATGACAATCTTGGGATTCCATTTTTGTTTTCAATGAAGTCAATGATTTTTATTTTTAAGGATGCTGTATATAAGAATGCATTTTGTATTAAAACAAAGATCAATACTTTACAGTGTAAGAAACTTTACATATGTACATAAATTACACATCAGGAATGGTTTTAAAGCTCAAAATGAGTGGTGGGAAAAGTCTATTTTCCTTCTACTAGAATCTTGAACTCTTTTACGTTGTGATCATTTGCAACAGTAACAGCGTGATCCAGAGCTCGGATACTTGCTAGAAGCTTTATGATCTGCTTTATGTGCTCCCTAAAAAAGAGGCAGGAGAAGTC
The DNA here is from genome assembly GCF_017590055.1 of Onychostruthus taczanowskii. Lineage (NCBI taxonomy): Eukaryota > Metazoa > Chordata > Aves > Passeriformes > Passeridae > Onychostruthus > Onychostruthus taczanowskii. The sequence continues at coordinate 3,158,998 of NW_024505118.1, forward strand.
AATACAGAAACAGAACAATCAATGACATTGACTAATTTTCCAACAGAAGACTACATTATGGAATATTTCATATTCCTGTTGCAGATTTATTATATTTGCTTAATGAGGTAATTGCAACAGATTTGTTAAATGCTGGGGAAAAGCAAGACAGAAGATAGAAATCAAATTTCTAACCTAACCCTAACCCAATCCCGCTATGAAAACAGGATAATTGGATGTTTCTCTTCCAATAAAAAAATTTTTACCAAGTTATCATTTCACCTGGTGAAGAAAGTTCTTTCAAATTCAGAAACACACCAGCAAAACAAGAGAGATCAAAACCTTAAATAAATCTAAATCCCAAACTGTTACACTGAAACACAGGACTCTACTAAGACTGGAAGACTGTTGTTCATTCCTGTGCTGCTGCTGCTGCTCCCATAGCATGTCAGCTTACCTGGCCAGCAGTAACGTGTCTAATGCAAACTTTTAATTAAGCTGATCACTGGATTCAAGTAAAATTACTCTTGGATCTCAGGCAAAACAGGTTCATCTAGTTGGTTGTGGTAAATAGTCAGAACTTTTGAATTGCATACAAAAGACAGTTTGCAATTTAGAAGCCACTATGCAGGAGTCAGCAACAGGCTCACAAGGTGGAACAGGCCACACATGGTAGCTACAAAATTTGGCAGAATCATAGAAAGCTTTGGGTTGGAAGGTACCTTAAAGCTTATCTCAGTCCCACTCCCTGCCATGAACAGGTTCACCTTCCAGCAGACCAGGTTGCTTAGAGCTCCAGTCAACCTGGCATGGAGCATTTCTAGGGACAAGAAGCTTCTCTGGGCAACCTGTGTCACAGCCAAGAATTCCTTCCCAATATCTAACACAAATATCTCCTCCTTCTGGTTTAAAGCCATCCCCCTTGTCCTGACAGTATCTGCTCATATAAAAAGTGCTTCTCCCTGCTTTTTATAAACCCCCTTAAGAATCCAGGACACTAAGCAGTAGTGCAAAATATATTATCAGCGTTACAGTATTTCCAGCAGTTGCTATTTTCAGACACCTTAAAAGTATCCATTTCTAACATCTGAATTCAAAGAAGTTTCCAAAGACACACAGCAGGATGGAGAGAGCTACCCATGTTTGCATGCATTGGCAAAATAAATCAAATCACAAGAACTGCAAGTGCTTTAACTCAAAGTTACCTGGCGTTTCTCTTCTCTACATCAGAGCAACCAATGCTGTTTCTGTAAATTGTATCAGCCAGGTGAACAAGGTATCTACAGAAGTTTTCTAACTGAGAAATAGTCTTGTCTCCCATTAGATTAGCGAACCACTGCTTAGGGAAGCAAGCAATTACCTATGAAAAACGGGAAAAAGGAAGTTAAACACAACGTAATAAAAAATTTAAAAGCTATGTAAGATATATATAACTTGTGAAGTCTGCCTAGTAAGACTGCAGAGATAAGGCCGAACTGAGTGAAAAAATGAGAAAACTACCAAAAAACACCACACCAAAATCCACGCAGTAAAGCACTGAAACACACAGTATACCTAATCCATCTACAGGCATGAGCAAGAGAAGGTTCTTTCTTAAGTCTGTATACTACAAAAAAAGAAAAATAAATCTACTTTTCACTAACTACAGCTTTTGAAGTATCAAAGCCAAGATTTCATAGGCAGTGTCAAGTTTTAACTATATTTTTCTTTCAGTTTAAATCCATTACTTTAAACATTGCTTGATTTTACTTACACTTTGAGCTTTCTTAATGCTGTCCTCTCCATACTCTGAGTTTTGAAAAGCCATAAGAATGTATCTATTTAGCAACCCATCTATGGACAGCTCCTGTAGAGTTTTGTTTGAGAGGATTCCATACCACTGGAGAAAGTTTCCCAATAACTAAAAATACAACACAGGGAAAATAACTATTCCAAAATGTACTGGAACCAGAGAGTTGATCAAACATATCAAACATTTTAAAATATTTTAAATGTTTTGCAAACCTATTCAGAATACAGTCTCCCTTGCTGCTGCCATTTGAACAGAAAATTCCAGAGAAGAGTTCTGCTTGTGTGATCATGGCGAGGAGTTGTTCAATCAACATTAGTCTCTACTTATCTGTTTAGCTGGGAGTTAATTTTTTTCAGTCTTTTACTGGACAAAAACTATGACAGCCACAGCTTTGAGCTCCCACATTCCCCAAAAGTAGTGTCTTTTATTCTGACAAGCACAAGGATATAAAAAACCTAGGGTGAGTAAGCTAAGTGACCCCATAACATTCAAGTTGAAATGATGGTGCTTCCACCAGACAACCTCTTCAACTACAAAACCACTTAAGTTGGAAAAGACCTCTGAGATCAAGTCCACTCTTAGACCAAACAGCACCTTGTCAACTTGATCAGAATATGGAGTGCCATGTCCATCTTCAAAAACACCTCCAGGGATGTGACTCCACCACCTTGCCAGGCAGTCCATCCCCATGGTTAATTATCCTTTCTGTGAAAAAATGCTTCCCAATGTCCATCCTGAAGCTCTCCTGGCAGAGCTTAAGGACATTTCCTTTCATCCTGTTGCTGGCTGCCTGGGAGCAGAGCCAGACCCCACTTGCCCACACGCCACTGTCAGGCAGTGATAAGGTGCCCCTGTCCTGTCTCCCCTCTTCCCCACCTCCTCTTTTCCAGGCTGAACAACCCCAACTCCCTCAGTTGCTCCTCACAGGACTTCCCCTCTAGACCCTTCCCAGCTCTGTTCCCATCTCTGGACATGCTCCCACCCCTCAATGTCCTTCCTGAATTGAGAGGCCCAGAGCTGGACACAGCATTGGAGGTGTGGCCTCAGCAGTGCCCAGCACAGAGGGACAATGGCTGCCATGCTCCTTCTGCACACACCATTGCTGGTACAGGCCATGGGCCCTTGACCCTTCTTGCTCACCTGGGCACAGCTGGCTCGCCTTCAGCTGCTGCTGAGCTGCACGCCCAGGGCCTTTCCTGCCACTCATCCCCCAGTTCTGGGGTTACTGTGCACAGAGCACAGGGACCCAGCACCTGGCCTTGCTGACCCTCACCCCACTGGCCTCATCAATCCAGGTCCCTCTGCAAAGCCTTCCTGCCCTCCAGCAGATCAACACTCCAGCCCAACTTAGTGTCATCCACAAATTTACTGAGGGTGCACTTGATCCCCTCATCCAGATCATCAATAAGGACATAAAACAGGACTGGACCCAAAAGTGAGCCCTGGGGGACACCACTAGTGACTGGATACACCATGAAGAGAGAGGGCACAGTGTGTTATCAAAGACTAAGAATCCAGAGTTGGAGTTTTTGCAAGTGAAGTTGAAGCAGTTTCCATCTACTGTTTTCCACAAAGTTGAGGAGGATTTTATTGCTACACTGTGTTAGACCAAAGATGTACCAGACATATTTACTGACTTACCTTAACAGAGGACCAAAACTGACGTTGGAAAAACAAATATGGACCAGAGTTCTTGTTTTCTAAGATGCTGGAAAGTAAGACATTTCTTTAATGAGCAACCAAGACCACACCTATGTCTTGAATTTGCTGGCTTTTTCCTTCCAAGACACAGTTCACTTCCATAAATATTCCCTTTCATCCTTCTTGTCTCTGCTAAATGCTCCCAGAAGGATAACAAAAGATCTCCTGTACCCAGGCACTGAACCACACTGGGAAAAACCCCTCTTAACTATGGACAGAACACAGTGACTTGCTAAGGTTTAACAACATAGTTGAAAGTAAACTTACTTTTTTGGATACAAGGGCATGAATACATCATCATCTAGTGTTCTCCTCATTCTTAGCAACAAGGCCTTTAGAAGCATCTGAAACAAGTAATTATTTAATGTCCAATGCACTGCTTAGTAGTTAAACACTCAGAAACTGATTTTTAAAGCAACAAAGAACACTTGTGACCATAACAGTAAACATACATACATATTTGAGCACACAAATAAATAGTCTTAAAGAAGTCTGTAATAATTAACAGAGCAGAAATTTTACACTTTCAATTAAAACTTGAACTATTATTACCAGTTCCTGCATTCACAGAAGGCACTAAAACAATGCAATTTCCAGGCAATACATTTCAAAAAGCAGCAAAGATCTAAAAAAGAAAAGCCCAAGTATTTGTAGCCAACCCTTACAGCAAAACTGGAGACTAGCAAGTCTTATTACATCTGGTGTATTTTTTTATCTCTGATATCTATTTTGGGAAGGCTTCACTGAGTTTCTTCTTTTAATTTATCACCATACTTTACTCCCCACAATCAGGCTGCAGAGCATCAAATAACTTTGAAGTTCTTTTTCTTGCTGTACTTCCCAACATAAGGTATTAAAAATGTATTCAACTTCCTTAACGTATGCAACACATTTAAGAAAAAAATCCAACAACTTACTTGTGTATTTTTGTTTTCTGCATTCACCACTGAGGGATAGCCATCTATTAGTTTCTGTACAATTGCTACCATTCTAGATGTCTGTGTGGTAGAAAAGGGATCCCAGATACTTTCAGAAATTACTGTAAGAGATTAAAGAATTACTCCACTTTACAAATACTGAAATACAGTAATTATTATACAAATACAGTATTATATACTCAAATACAGTATTATATACTCAAATCCATGCAATTATTTACGAAACAGTAAAATCTGAAAGCACAAACAAACATCAGACTCCATAACCCCTCCCCTCCCATTTTTTAAGCCTATACCTGTTAATTTAGGAAGAACAACTCTCTCTACAATGGTAGGCAACAGTGAAATATCAGCATCATCTTTCACCTGCTCCTGCTCTTCACAGCCATAGAACAGCAATGACTCAAACCACAACATTGTTTCAAAATCTCGACACTTGCCCTAATAAAAAAAAGAATTTGGGTTAGATTCCTAAACAAAGATTTGAAGTCAACACATAGAAGATGTATTATGTAAACAAGTATGATACACACGCAAAAACAGCTTTAAAACACTCTCCAAATGAACCAATTCATTCTACCAGCATAGCCACTAGATGTAATGAAGAGAAAATGGCTGAAGCAAGACTGATTTTTTAACAGTTTTTGCCCCACAGAATTTAATTCCTACTTACACCTAAACCAGACAAAAACCTACAGATTAGGGTACAAGTCAGAAGTACAGCTCAACTGTGCTGCATTTTAAAATTATGCCTTCTGGGTTTAAAACCCCTTTCTATGAGCACCTTGTAATTTTTCTACCTCAACAAAATGCTTACCAGGATCAGTAACAGAGAGTAGTGAATACAGTTAGACTTTACAATTCTGTACCATGTCTCCAACTAACATGAGCTTTGTTTTGTCAACCTGAAAACTCAGAGAAATCGCATGGGGGAAATGAGAATGCACAAAAAATGTTTTAAATTTAATGACGGCATCTTTCTTAGATTTTTCCTGGTTTGATTAATGAAGCCAAGCATCAAATTACTGAAGTTATTTTAATACTCTGAACTTTCTCTGAAGAGAAGTCATGCCTCCTCCACTCCACACTTGGAGAAGAGGTGACAGAAAAACCCCTTCTGCAGATATTGTCTTGGTAGGTTAAGGAGAAAAAAAAAGCACTTCTGAAAAAAGGAGGAACAGAAAGGGAGTCAAAAGCTACCTGAACTGCTTGTCCTGGTGGCATCTCATGAAAGCATACATATCCAGGCTGGACAATAAATGTGTGCCAGGGATACTGGGCTGCCACAGTGCTGACCTGCTTTTCCCATGTTCCCTACATAATAACTGGGCAGTGAGTACTATGAGAAAGACTTGAGCCAGCCAGAATTCTACAGGGTATGGAAGTGTATGTGAGAGACAAATACATAACCTAGAGACACAGGTTGTAATGCCATGTAAGAACAAACTTCTTAGTTCCACTTCTGATGAAACAGCATTATCTAGAGTCACAATTTTCTCTGAAGTATTTTAAAGACTAAATGCATTTTCACAGAACCATACAATGGTCTGGGTTGGAAGGGACCTTAAAGATCACCCAGTTCCAACCCACTACCATGGGCAGTTGCAAATTTTTTGGTCTACACCACTTCCTGAGAAGGATCTGGCAACGTGCCAAATTTAACTCTGGTTTGCTGGGAACATAGCAGCTCAACTAGCCCAGGCACCCCCCAGAAAAACTTCGCCCCAAGACAGGTGCCCATTTCAAACTTCATCCCTAGAACACACCTTTAGGAGAAGCATACATCAAAGGTGCAGGTTACTTTGCTCTGCTCAAGTGTGAAAGAACCACCACGTAGCAGTTCACACAGAACCTGCTTGCAGACAAGCTTACCTCCAAAGGAGTCCAGGTAAGCAGCTGAAGTCTGATTAAAGGGTTAAACAACTTTGGTAAACAGAGGCCGATATAAGCATCCTTATAAGAAGCAAAGTACTTGGAGCGCCAAGCTTCAAACTGTGACTTAATGCAATCAATCGAGTAAAAACTTTCCAAAACATCTTCGAAAACTTTGCTGGACTCTTTCAATATACGATCTAGCAGGGAATAATAGGAACAAAAAGTTAATTACCTACTCCCTGTAGTGCCTCTTTCAAGACATACTTTGATGCTCACTGGCATAAGCTTATTCCCATAAACAAACCCAAAATAAAAATCCCATCACCTTTCGAAGCTCTGTTACTCCTGCCTCAAACACAAAAAGCTATAAAAACAGGAGCACGAGTACTCTCCAACAGACTCGTTTATCACAGGTCTTACTTTTAACATTTCATGGATGGATTTTAAGTTACCAGACGTAATTAGGATTGGTGACGTACTGGGCTGTATTCAGAGTGGCTCTAACTTCAAACTTTGCATGGGGGTTTCAAACAGGGCCTGATCTCCAGGCCCCTTTCAACCCAAATAATTCTACACCTTTGATAATCCAAGTGCAAATATAGGAGGGCATCTCAGACAAGCCAACTGAACTGCCAGCTCAGACAGGGTGGGTCCTGGCACACATCATGCTAAAATGCTGCCCAGAACATGCCTCTAGCACCTTTTCTTTTCTTTCCTTTTTTTTTTTTTTTTTTTTGTATTTGCAGTACCAGTACTCTAGGCAGTCCAGACCTTTTTCTCCATATATTATTTTCCCTTTATGTTTTCTATTTCTCAGGGTTAGTTTCATTTTAATCAGTCATATTTGCTGCAGCCACAGCTGTAAACGTTTGGTTACAGTAGTAACCCTTAAGCAATGAACACAACTAGTACACACAACAGGCAAAGACAGGGCTGAGGGAACAGGATATTATGTCATATAACTACACCTTTCATACTGGGATTAAGAAAAAACAGTACATATAAAGTTATTAGGTCCAAAGTGCACTCCTCTATTCCACTGCTGTTTCTGGACTAACACGAGAGCTACGAACAATAGTAAAAAAGCTTTACAAACACTACACCTCTTCAGAAACTGAAGAAATTTCTACAAAATGCTTTTGCACACATAAATTGCCAAGTTACCAAGTGCAATTCAGCCCCATTGAATCTAGACAATTTAATTTAACAAAGTTAATTATAGCACCTAAAAACCCTGAACAGTTATTCTGTTTATCCAAGACCCCTTCCCTGTAGGAAGAAAATCAGTGCAATCATAAAACTGCAGTAAATTAGCCAGCAACTAAAGGTGTGGAAACTATCTGCACTTCCAAAGGACCTAACAGCCAGACAGTTCATCTAATTGCTTTTCTAGCACATTCTTACTTTGGGTCTCCACAACCACCTACATCAATGACTTTGCCATTTATTACCTTCTCTGTGGGAAACGACCTCTTTATTTTAAACCTATCCTATCACTTAATTTCATGGTCCCTAGCTATCATACTGTGAAAAGCTGATATTGTTCTACTTGGAGAGACCAAAACCATTCAATCCCTCCTCAAATGCAACACAGGAAATTCTATGTATGCAATCCTTGCTGGTCTCCTCCTCCTCACTTCTAACCTGATTCTCTTTTAATTAGAGCAAATGCTAATTGTACCACAAGATCTTTCTGCAATGTTTGCATTCAACATTGTTTTCTATCATTTGCACACTTTGCCAAGCTGCAACAAGACTATACAAAACTTTTGTCATTGCATTTCTAGAAGCTTATTCACAACTCCACTAAATACTTGCCATGAACCAAAAAAGACTTCTAAAGCATTGAGGTTTTCAAAATTTCCCAAGTAAGACAAACACGTATTTCAAGAATGATAAACTATCTTACAAATTGAAAGACTTACTGACAGTCCAAAAGCTTACTGCCTGCCACCAAAAGCATGTTAGAATAAAACAAAAAGAACCTCACTAAGGATGGGTTATTCAGTCAGCTGCAAGACACACAACAGGTTGGTGATGGGGACTATTCTGGTCACATTGATGATCCAGGAATCAAAAGTTCCTAAACTCCTTCCAAAATATGGTGAAGTATATAAACAGGGCTGTGTTTGGATTCTGTCAAGTATGTGGTATGTTGTTATGTAAGAGAATTGGGATTGTTCAGCCTGGAGAAGAGGCTTCAGGGTTAAGGCCACTTAACTGTGGCCTTAGAGTACCTGAAGGGAGTCTGTGCGATGGAGGGACTATTTACAAGGGCCTGAAGCAACAGGACAAGGGGGAATGGCTTCCCACTGACAGAGAGCAGGGGTAGACAGGATACTGGGAAGAAATTCTTCCTCTGTGAGGATGGTGAGGCCCTAGCACAGGTTGCCCTGTGCTATGACTGCTCCATGTTTGGAAGTGTTCAAGGCCAGCTTGGATGGGGCTTGGAGCAACCTGGTCAAGTGAAAGTTGTTCCTGCCCACGGCAGGGCAGTGGAACTGGGTGGGATTTAAGGTCCCTCCCAACCCAGACCATGCTGTGATTCTGTGATAAAGCTTGGGTAGCTTTTCTAACCTCGCTCCAAGTTGAAGTTTGTGATATCTGTTGAAGTTTCCTCATCATCGCTGGAAAGGCCTTCAAGGTGATCTGCCATCTTCCCAGTCTGCTCTCTCGCTTGTCTGCGGCGAGCTCTAGAAAGGAGCAGCAGTATAAACCAGCTATGATACAGAAGAGAAACCAGCTGTTTTTCCCACCTATACAATGAATATGCCCACTTAGGCTTGTCCTTTTAGTACTAGGGAAGTCAAGCTGAGAAGAACTTCTACTATGCCACAACCTCAAGCATTCCACTATGTTGCTGCCTCAAACAGTGAAAAGAAAACAAAACCAGCAGAGACCATATAGATATGGAATGTATTTACTATGCTTTCTTTTAGTGATTTTAAATCATTATCAGGGAATGTTTTGTATACTTGCACGATAAGCTGGGATATATAAGAATACCCCTGCCCAGCATACCAGCTGAAGTGTTTTCTTCCCTTTTCAGGGAAGAAGTAAACATTGCCACTTATGTTAGTAAGTCACTCAGGACAGTTATATCTTGCAAGCAGACAAAGACTCCTAAAGAAGAAAAGAAATCTCATTCTCTACCTCCTAGCCTCTCTTTCTGCAGTCCGACGCTTGACTTGTTCTTGATAGATCACTCTGTCTCGCCCAAAAGAATCAAGATTTGGAGCCATCAGTGCTTTATCTGTAAAATTACATCAATGAAAATTAAAATGCTTATTTACGATTCTATAAATGTGCTGTAGGCAGTTTCAAAAGAGCCTTTTACCCACTTTTAAACTAAGTGTAATTTGAAATAGAAAGTCGAAGTATCAAAAAAGAAAAAAAACCCACAATGCCCCCCAGAAGCCTGAATTCACGACGTGTAGAGGTTAAAACAGAAAGCAGTGGACTTTTGAAAAATTTCAAATGCCAAATAGTTTTCACCATATTTCACTCTTATCTCTCTCACAACAGTGCCGAACTACACAGAAGTCAACAGTTTTAACAGAAATAGCTTAAATGAAATGTCCAAGAAAAAAGTGCTCCTTACATAAACACATTCATCACATAATTGTTAAGAAGAAAACTAGCAAAAAAAAAAGCAGACAAGAGTGACTGGGGCAAGAATATACGTTATTTCAGAGTTCTAGCCACATTGTTTCTAAGTTCATATGCTTTAGATTGCCTGAAATTTAAAACACATCAAAATCTACAGAAAGATAAACCATCTTCCTTCCTTTTTTCAAGCTCTGCTTATCTATGTTCCTGGCTATAGAAAACAACCCAGCTAGAACAGCAGACAGCAGGCAGGAGTGTTTCCAGTTCCTCCTTTCCAGGTAATTTTAAACAGTAGATTGAATGCCAGCCACTGCTCAAGTCCACCCATCATAGTATAAACATCAACATTTAAACAACAACCTATCCAAACTTTCCAAATCAGGAATAAGTTACATGTTCTGACAAAATCTATTTACGAATTCATAATTTAAAGTATTACTGCTAATCTGTGTCAATATTCCAATTCAAGACCTGAACTACTAAGAGCCCTGTCTAAACTTCCAGACACTAAATAAGATCTTTCTCTAAAACCCAACCTCAGCAATGAGAACTATTCCCCATCCTATTATTAAACATCAGTATAAAATATCCATTCTAAGCTTCTTTCAGGAAACAGATTTCTAGTTCTCAAAACAGCATTTTCATGATGAAACTGCAAGGCCATGTGATGCCTGGAACTCCACCCAATAGTCCTAAAAAGAATATGTATACTAACCACTCTATAAATGAATGACCAACTCTGACATCTTAACATTTCATCATCTTCGGGTGAGTTCTAGCTAATGGTATTAACAAGATTTCATCTCTAACAACTGCAGCAGAAGAGGGAAATGGCATTGCTTATAGAATTTTACATCAGCAACAGGACAGAATGCCATTAAAAATGAGAAGTTCTCTGAAGCATAAAGAGGAATGGCTCCTCCTTATGAATCCTCCTATGAATACGATATTTCATCCACTGATTTAATACGCTGAACAAAACCTCTTCCAAGAAACACGTATTTCCATCCAAACTAACATTTACGCTTTTGTAGAGTTTTACAATCTGAAGAGTAACCACCATAAGAAACCTCCTTAGTGAGAATCCCCCACCCTCAAATTCACAGGAAGCAGGCTTTTTAATTGGCTATTCTTAAGCTGCATTTCATACAAGGTCACTGTATTAGTCTGATTAGTCTTCCAGTTCTTTAATTTACCAGTTAAGTGTCTGAAATCAAATACTTATACTGGCTACAAAACAGAACATTCGACAGAAGTCTAGCCCAGTGCTTCATGGCTTTATACAGGTTAAATGTACATGTTAAATGACATTTATAGATTCAGGAAGGTTAAAATAATTTTTTTTTAAGTTCTGATATAAGAAAATGGGGAGTCACATACTACCACTACTCTCACAGCCACCATGCACACATTTTTAGTGCTAGGAAGAAGAAAATATAGTTAAGAGAAACAGAAAGGAGAGATGAAGTCAGAGTTACAGTGGTTTCGAGTTTAAAACAAAAGAGATTAGAGAACTTTCATCTAAACTTGCTTCTACTTATCTCAAGAGTAAGAATAAACTTCAATAAGACAGTAATACATTAAACATTTACATTTCAATTAACTCATACTAAGTAAACAAGGTTGTTTAATGAATAATAAAAACCTTCAAGATGGACTGACTTGAATGGCTTGAAAACTCCGAAGATTCATCTTTAATATCATCTTGTCGTCTTTGGACAAGGCGGGAAGCTCGCTGTTTGTACAGCTGGTGCATTGCAGATTCAAGTTCGTTAATCAGAGGCACCTGTAAAAATACAACACACCACGTAACACCCGGATCCTGAGCTGCTCAGCTTCTGGGGTCCCAGTCTATTCCGGAGCAAAACGCTGTCACTGTGCTCCCAGCAGCACAAAGTCCTGCCTTTTACTCATCTGTATCACTTGCACCAGCAAATAGTTCCAAGCGTGGAAAGCGCATACGTTTAACACTGGCAGCTTTCAATCAGAACAAAAGCATTCTGAAAGCAACTTCCATGGCTTGAATGAGTCTACACAGCTAGACATCCTATTTAGAGGGCGAAATATTCTTTCCAGTATTCTTGCTTTCCCTGCCAAGTGTGTTACGTGTTATGTGGAGGTCTGCAATTCTCAGACATCAATTGTTTCCTCTCTCTCTAAACAAGAACGTAGAAGTATTTTACACTTCAGTGAGAAAATAATCTGACTGTATGCAGTGAAATAAACACCCATCAATCCAACCTACTGAAGCCAGCAGCTACTATTCTGTGTCCTCTAACTCTTAACAGCACATGCTGAAATACTATGACTGAAATGAAATAAAATCCTGCATAAGGGTGTTATGCCAACAGGTAATTAAAATCAGTCAAATACTCCTCTAGCTTATCACTAAAATTAAAATAGTACAATTTGTGCAAGTTATGCATTAAGCATAACCTTGAATTAATCAGGCAGGACACGTCAGACCTGTCACCTTTTTTTCCTTAATGAACTACTTTGGTATCATCTTAATAAAAATAGATATTATGACAGCCAGGAATTTCCTGACATTAAATAGCAGGTTCACTGCTCTTTTTTTCGGTTTTTAATGAACTACTCTGTCATCATCTTAAAAACAGATATTATGACAGCCAGGAATTTCCTGACATTAAATAGCAGGTTCACTGCTCTTTTTTTCGGTTTTTTTTTTTTTCATTTCCTTTGAAAAAAAAGTCCTTTTGGTATGAACACCTAAGCCATGTCCTCCTTACCTCTGAGATGTATGCTTACTCCACAGTCTTCCAGCATTTTATATTTCATTGCTGCCTACCATCCAGGATTATGTTTTTTTTCAAAACAAAAGATAAAATCAGAAATTGTTTCCTGAAGTATTTTAGAATGTGACTCAGCAACTACTGAAGTTCAGTAAAATGTAAAATTCTGAGTTCATAACTACAGGGTCATTTCAGCTGACTGAGACTGGCATACACATCAGAGAAGAAAAAGGTTTTAGCTCTGTGGGATAAACGGGGCTCCAGGGATTAAAATGAAAGCAGCTCTGCACCAACTCAAAATACACACACCTTTCTTTTGGAGAAAAGAGTAGAGAGAAAGACAAGGAGGGAATAATCTTCCAAGAGCTGGAAGTCCATATTTTGAATTTAAGACAGTTTTGAAAACAGAAATAATGGTTTAAAAATACTAGCTTTACTGCAGTTTACCAGAGGAAATATAGCTTCTTCTGTTAAGCATGTAGAGGAAATTCTAAGATTAAAAAGTTAAATGAAAATTTATCAACACATCCATAGTGGTTCTTTCTGTAATTTTCTCAGGATAAAAGAAACCTATTGAAATATTGAAGTATTGAAATATATGAATCCACTCAAAATATTTCCCATTCAGAATACAAGACACTTAGAAGCCCTCATTCTTCTCTAATCAATACTGTGGTTAATGAGTAGCTGACAATTTCACTGACTACTATAAAGTTATAGCCCTCATTCCCTGTTTTGTTTAGTTAGTACTTTAAATTCAGTATTTTTAAGGGGATTTTTTATTCACTTTCCCTGTAAACAGTGGAAGAGGAAAAGCAGAAAGGTCTCTAAACATGTAGATCACAAGGATAATTCAGATACACAGAGCATATTTTGGTAAATCACTTTTGCAGGTAAAGTAACAGTTCATCTACTTGTGCTGTCAAAGGTACGCCCAGAACAATTCAATCTTTCTGTATCCACTGCATATTCCTACACTCAAAATGTAAAAATGCCATTGTGACTCGCCAGCCTTCTCAGAAAGAGTAATTTTTACAGTAATTACTTCTGAAGGAAGTCTTGCAACCATCTTCCACTCTCCTGTTTTTCTTATTTATGGGGGGGGGGGGGGGGGGGGAAGATTACACAGGATTTGACCTTTCTAGTGCTTGTTTCTAAAATCTGTGTAATAGTTGTCTTCTCATACTCTGCTAAGCCTTAAGACTGGGCAAACTGATCCTAACATTCAGAATCTCTTCAAAATGTCATATTTAAATGTATGTTTTCATATATGTATATATATAAATATATGTATATACACATACGGTATTATTATTACACATATACATATTCTTATGTATATTATAATAACGACATACATTATTGTAAATAATAACAACACTTTAAATAGAAGCAGTCAGGGCCACAGGTTCTACAAAAAAGCTGAAGGTAATTTATCTCTACACTCAAAAGATTAGAACTATTTATCATCCTACCACATTCCATTTAAGTAAAATCTGATACTGATTTTATTACTTGACTTTGTTCCCTTCCGACATCTCCTTTTTAGAAAACTTTTCAGTGTCCTGTGGGCTACTGGTTCTGAATTTGCTGGTACTTTTGTCATGCTGAAAGCACTGAATTCCAAACCACATTATCTAGCCAAACAATATCCAAATAAATGAAATGCTCCTGTTAGACTGACCACATCACCTGCTGCTTTTGCAACTCACTTTACATACAAGTACAGCAGCAGCCTCCACCTGAAACCAGCAAAACTCTGTGAATGCCTCTAAGAAGCCTGAGATGATAAAAGTCACAACAAGACAGCTTATGCTATCAAGGAGAACCTCCAGACATGGTTTATAGTCACAAAAGTAATTTAACACAAGGTCTTTAGAAAGCAAACAATGAATAGAGACACAGATATTTAACTTGACTTCTGAAATACAAATTTATCTCAGACTAAAAATGTAAAAACTTATCTTTAATAGGAAATCAGCCATCTGGGTAAGCAGCACTGCCAGCGCTGCTTATGAAAGTACCTTTAATAATCTTCAACAGCTAATGCTAATACAGACTCAGGAATATGGCTTCTTAAGTGAATAATCAATTGCAACTGATTAGTTACACTAATCAGTCAGCTGGGTGAATTAACTGTCCCACACCTCCTGGGTTTCCTCAAGACATAGTTACTCTGCACTTTCACAGGATGAAGACTGGACTCTCCCAGTTCCACTAATAGAGGAAAATTAGTATCTAATCCATCAGCACCCAAAATACTTCTCCATTTCTCTCCCACACCTAACAGGCTGGGCAAGCAGTAGCTTAAAACTACTCAATTATTCTGACAAGATATTAAGAAATTAATATACTACTACTGTATTCAAGTCAGAAGACAATGAAGAAATAGCCAATATACCGCTAACCGAATTCTACAGCTTCTGCATGTGCTAAATATGTGTGTGCATATATATATATATATTCAAGAGTTTCTATTATATTTACAACAAAGTAAGGAATCAAAGCATGGTGCATAACATAAGAAAAAATACTAAGTTTTTGACTTAGAGATGCATAAAAGTATCACATTACATGAAAGAAAAATATTTTTAAGTGTGGGTGTCTTTGAACAGCTATGCGAGTTTTAAACTTCTCTCCTTCAGACTCCAGAGCAATAGCAAGAAACACCTGGCAGGAGGAAGTTTATAGTAACACAGAAAATACAAGCCTCTGTTGTTGTGTACATCAAGTACTCCAGAAAGCAGTAATGTCGTAATTCAGCCCTTATTTTTGCTAACCTGATGTCCAACACAGGAAAAAAGGAGTATCTGGGTGAAGCTGAAACGCCAGAGTATCTACGAAAATCCTGAAGACATAAAATCTGCAAGTTTTTAGGCAATCTAAAGTCAGTGAGCTGGGAGAAGAGATTTCTGATAACGAGCTTAGCATGATAGAAAGTTCTTATCAATCCTCAAATAACCAAACCTTTTGAAGAATATGCTCTCAAAGGACTTTTTTCAAAAACAGAGGGAGATGTGCTGTTTGGCATGTAATAAGAGACCCTTTTTTTTTTTTTTTTTGTAAAGAGATGAATGTTTTTGCATCCTTACCTTTTCACTGAAACACTCAAGCAAGTCTTGGACATACCCTCGCATTTCTTGCAAAAACTTATACCGTTCACCAATACCCCCAGAAGACCCTTCTAATCTTTCAATTGCCTTGGTAGAGTCCTCTTGGCTTTGCTGATGTTTCTCATATTGCTGCCGATTAGCTTTGTGCATCTCTTTCATAGAGTCCAACCTGAAGGGCAACGGATAAATAGTAAATTTACATCCAAAAGTCTGTCTATTTCAGACCATTGAGACATCAAACAGACAGTACAGTGCAAGTACTGAGCCTATATATGGAAAATTTTACAAAGAAATTCTTGACCTTTGATTTGTCATCTTCTCCCCTCTCTTCATGAACCACAAGGCTAATGATGGACACTCATTTGCTAGACTATGCCGTAGTGCATCGCACTGCCCACTCCTACAAACTTCTACAGGAGCTGATAGCACATAGAATAGTGAAAGGCTGTCCCTAATGAAAAGCTGGCAGAACAGGTTGGGGGTGGATGGGGACTACAGCTTATACAAAGTATTCTTTTTCCTCTACTAACTTGATTCACTGTCAAAGGCTACAACACTACAAGGGGCATACAAACCAATTTCGAAGACATGTAAAGTGCAAGCTGTTCATTACATATGATATCTCATTGCAACTGAGTTGCTCATTCCACACCTTCTGCGTACCTGACAAGCAGATTACAGTGTTTAAGCCCAAAAACCCCTGTATACACTAAAAACTGAATTCTTTATCTACTGAAGGGGAAATCTCTGATCCACAGTTTAAAGGAACGCGGCTTGATAAGCTAAACACCTCACTGGCCTTTCATTTCTTCACTATAAGACTGTGCAGTGTCCAGAAGATGGAACTCAGACCTCTCTTCAACAAGATCAATGGCCTCATATTTAAAGTTTCACTTCCAGAGAAGCAATCCAAGAAGATTTTCGAACAAAGTGTCAGTGTCATCTTCACTTTGAGCTTTTTTGTTTGCCTTTTTTTTTTTTAATGGATGTACCAGTCAGTTTCCAGCGATGAAACTCTGTGTTTGCTCACCGAGACTAAAAGACACCTGAGGAACAGAAACCTAGGGGACAGGTCTTTAAGTCTAAAAAGATGGTCTGTCCTACCTGTCTTTAAGCTGTTTCTTTACCAAATCAATAGTAACAGGAGTCATCTCATTACTGGGAGTTTTGAAAGGAACTGTATTATCTGTTTTTTGAGCCTTGGTTTCCGATGATCCATACGCAGCATAGGTGTATGGAATGCCATATGAAGAACCATAAGACAGTGTCTGGTAAGTGTTCTGGTAGTACACATTATTCACTTCTGCAGGCTGACTTGGTTGAACCTAGTGGCAGAGGAATTGTAATTGCACTATATTAGGCTTTAAAGAAAGGGGAAAGAAACTTTTTTACACATTTCAAATCAAAGTGAAAAATGCAAGCAGATACGGTTACAAAATGTAATTATCAAGGGGATTTAAGCATCCAATGTCTAAGACAGAAGAAACAAATGCCCTCAAGAAGGTAAATGGAGAAAACCTTAGTATCATTACCATTCTAAATACTTACACTATTTCCCTTTAAAGAGCATCAGAATTTACAGACTTAATTTCTCAGATGAAACAGCCATCTGTAAACTACTCAAGTTTGTGAAGGATTTAGCCAATACTTGCAGAAACAAATCAAAAAAGAGTGCACAATTATATACATGCCTGGGGTATGTTGATTCCTTTTCGTATCTGCTCTTGCTCCCATCTACTGAGTTCTTCATCTTGCTCCCCTGCCACTAGTGCTTCATCATCGCTTCCCTCAATCCCTTCACACAAGTAAGAAAAATAAGATAATGCATTCATAATTGTTAAGGGCCACAAATTCAAAAACCTGAAACCATGCCTCAGTGAGAACATCTCAGAGCATCTTCCTTTCCTCATCATAAGGAACTAAGGACACTGGCCTGTGAATTATTAGCACAGGGGTTCCACTTGAAAGATCCAATGGGAAAATTCACAATTCACTGCTGGTAAAATCCTCTACTATCTAACTCCTTTTCCAAAAGGTTATTTTACCTGCTAGCCAGCAAGAAGAATTCTATATCAAATGTTTTTCTTTTCACACTTATATACTTTCTAAAAACAGAGTACAGGAAAAACAGGAATTGATCCTTAGTGTAAGTTTCTATCAGAGTCAGCAGTGTGCACAGGAACATAGTTTTGTGCTCAAAATTTTACAAGCATATTCCATTATGTAGTACTTTTCCTCAGCAATGTTATGCAACTCCATAAAAACATGTTGTTTAAAAATGCTGAATGGGAGCACTCACAGTGAAAACAGTGTGAACATTTACCAGCTGACCTTCCAAAAAAGGATTTACCTATTTCCTCAGCAATCTTTTGCCTTTGGGATTTTTCCTTCACTGTAAAAACTATCCTCCTCTTCTCGTCATCATCTTCATCATCACTGGCATCATTTTCATCTTCTCGAACAAGGCGGCCTTTACCCGGTTCACTGTCAACAGGGGTAAAGTCTCCAAGTTCACGAGCCATTTGACGCTTTTTCCTAGCGGCATGAATAAAAGCAGCATCTGGAATTTCTCCTAGAGACAGATGTGTGCACGGTTAAACAACCTCTGCAACAGAACAGGTGTTATAATTTCTTACTGCTCATCTCTGTCACTGTATCAAATCATCTCTGCACACAGAAAAAAAAAAAACAAGAGAGGAAGCAAATCCATACTCACGGACAACATTTGCAAGCAACTTAGATGCTAAAAATGTCAACTTTCTGACCAGAAACTCTCAAAGTTAGGACTGTCACAGGAAGTCTGGCTCTGCTTCCAGCAGTTCATGTCATAGACAGAAGCCTAATGCTCCTATGTGAAATATTCCCAAAGAAGAGGAAGCCCTTTACAGGAGTTGACTATTGCAAAGGGAGGAAGAAAATTAGGTGTGTGACTGTAATTCCCTATCCCAATATTGCTCCCAGCTCTTCTTATTTTGGGGGAATAAAAAGCATCAACCATTTCAACAGACAGTCATCAGCCAGAGATTAAGATGACACCAAATGAGACAAAGTTAATATACAGAAAATTGTACAATCAAGGGGAAACACGAAAGCATCACATCTAATCAGAAAACTCTAAAATGTACAGCACAAAACTTAATGCAACTTACACCCATCATTTAAATCAATGTGTGGACCCAGGACACCCATCTGGTACTTGGGGAGCAAACCACCATAATTAGCAAACTAGTTTCAAAAATATTTTCTCAGAGGGATTTCTTTGGCCTCAGGGTTTGACTAAAACCTCAGTATACAAAACAGGATAGGAAAATACTTCAGATACCTTGCAGACCCAATTGAAACATTTTAATTAAAGAAGAAATTTTAACTCAAAGCAACTAAATCTCATGTGAAGTCACCTGTTTCAAATCTAGATTTTCTTGCAGTTTGTCATCTACCTGAGAGACAAATTCCTGCTTCTGACATCAGGATGAAGCATTCCGTAGCAAAACATTTTCTCCCATAAGACTTGTAAAGCTGAACACCTTTAGAAAATAGCAGTTGCTTGAACTCTCAGATACTAAATTGTTGGAAACTATTTCCTCATCTCTCACACACATTAGTCTGCTATAAACATTGGTTAAATCACTTGCTAATTTATCAGACATATTACAAAAACCAACCTGGGCGAAGAACATTCAGTGATGACAGAGCACTTGAAAAAGCACCACCAGCTTTTGGTTTTTCTTCTTCCTTCTCACTTTCAACTTCCATTTCTTCTTCACCATGCTCACTGTTTGCAGTCCCATCTTCTTGGCCTACATCCTTATTCTGTCCTATCTTTTCTAGTGGTGCTTCAACTGATAAGACAGCAAAGTCCATGTTTTACTCCATTATAAAGATCACTTCAAAGTATTTTTTTAAAGATATAACAACCAAAAGTGAAAATCAAATAAAAATGTTAAATAATAATTTAGTTGTTTGAGATCTAGGAAAATACACTTTCTTAATTGTGATTATATCACTGACATCCTCTCAAAATAAAATGTGACAAGGCTGGCCCCACCAACCACTAAACATTTTCCTCAAGTATTAAGAAAGTGGGGGAACTCAACCTTGTGCAACCTTGTCAAAGTCTCTTTCAATGAGAAAGCACTGCCTGTGTTACACCAAGTCTTCCCACAAGAACCAACTGATTTCAAAAGAACCCTTCATTTTCCTCTTGGGCTACACCCTACATTAGGTGGGTAATATACAGATACAGACAGCAAGTATAAATAATGTGTAAAAAAATGCATGTTAAACCCAGCTACCCAAACCAAGCTGCACATAGCTGAGGTTTCAGACTCAAGCACTTGTTTAGAGAATCCAGGCTTCTCTCTCAGTAGCAGCCTTGAAGTCTTTAAACTATAGCCACATGAATTAGGGGGAGCAAAACAAACAGAAATGAAACATGGCCCACACAGACGTGTGCAAAATGTAATGTTTTAAGCATCACTGTGACAGAAGCAAGAATCCAGGTTTTCACAGATGACCTGAACATGAGCCACAGAAATTAAAATTTCTGGTTTTGCTAATGCCCCACACCACTGCATAGGCAATTTAAGGATTCTAATAAGAAAGAATACGTGGGTTTTCCAAATGCAGACAAAACCTTTAAAAATAATTTAATTAAATTTTAAAAGGGTATTTCCTTCATGGGGCCATGTTCAACCCCCACGTGCTTCTCTGGATCATTGCACTCTTTAGATCATAAACCTCCCAGCTCGTGCTTGTAGCATTACATAATCTTTGTAAAAACATAAGTGGAAAAGGAAGCACTACACTTTACCAATGAGCCTCCCAAAAACCAATAGTACAATGAAATTGAAGTCCCAGGCTCCATTTCAAGCTCTCAAGGACTGTACATTGTTAACAGATCCTTTTAAAAGAGATAGACTTAAAGTGTCTATCATCTATCATCTTAATCAAGTCTACTCGAATGTCCAAGTCCTGAAACAGGCAGCTGTTTAACAATTAACTTAATAACAAAGACCACCACTCTGCTCACCCAAAAACCTTCCTTTTCGAAGAAAATGCATTACAAGGACACATCTTGTCAGACAAGCACCAGGTACGTTTTCAAATGAATGGAATCCCTTCCTCATTCAATAAGCAATTAATCTGTCATAAACACAACTGCAATTCAGAATACTGATGTCTACCGACAACCATCTAACAGAGCTCAGAAGTTCCATCCTTCTATGTTGATTTCTACATGAGAACCAAGGAACTCTACCGACACAGACTAGCATTCCTAAGGCTCAAGTAACACATTTCACCTGTGATAACTTCAGCTCTAAATGTGACATTTTCTAGAAGACTAACAATTCATTCTGAAAACAAGAAATTAAATTACAGTACTTTATCTTTTCCACTACAGAAGTTACTATTATTATTACTTTTGCAATTACCATCTGTTGGAGAATTGACCTCTGTTCTAACTTTTGATTTTTCAAGATCTTCTTTGTATTCTTTCTTCAACTGTTTTACAATCTTTTTGCTGTAACTTGATTTCTTCACTTTGAAAACTTCTTCTGTTTCTTTAAAAGAGAAATTGGATAATGTTACATCAGATCTGTCAAGGATACTTATTTACTAAATCTCTAAACTTTGTAGCTGGAACTTCACAAATGCCACTAACAAACACTGCAGGGTTCTTTCACAGTCTATAGTGAAAGTCTAATTCTACGCCTTCAGTACTTCCATCAAGATTTCAAACGACAAGTCTTAGAAACCAAGTTTCAGTGATTTCAAGAGAATTCCTTCTAAGACGACTCAAAACTATAAGAACTGTTCGGACAACAGGCAGGGAGTCCGAGGTGACCCACGAACACCAGCCACATCAGTTCAAAACAACCTCGACACAAAGCCACGGGACAGTGCTCCTCAGCTAACACTGATGGCTCCAGCGGGAGACTCCTGGCTGCACTTACTCCCGCACAAACCTGCGGGCCACCCAGGTGCGGTGAACGCAGCACAAGTGATGCACCGGCAACACAGAAGCAGAGGCAATTTGAAGCCCTACACCGCAACTCATCCCGCTGGGAGCATGCTGGCCCCGCAGAGCCATGGAAGCCGGGGAAGCCGCGGGTTCCCCGCTCTCTGTACCGTGCCCTCGAGGCTCGCCCCCTCTCAGCGATCCCACATCAATCCAGGACACACGGGGGACCGCCCTAAAAAATAAATACGGATCCCGGCCCTCTTGGAGGCCCGGTGCAGACTGAGCAGCTCCGGGTTCCTTCCACTCCCGCAAGAAGCGACCCAAAAGCCAGGCAACCGCCCGCCTCACCCTCCTCCTCGTCCTGGAAGCTGAGCAGGCTGGCCCTCGGCACCTCTTTGTTCTCCTTTGACCGCTTCTTCTCCTTGGGGCGCCCGGCCACCGGCAGCCCATTGCCCTGCTGGGGCTGCGGCGGTGGCGGCGGGGGGCGCAGCACAGCGGGCGCCGGCAGAGCCCCCAGGCCTGCTCGGTCGCTTCCCATCAAGCCCAGCCCCAAGCCGAGAGCCGCTCCGTAGCTCGCGGCGCAGGCGAAGGCCGCGGGGCTGCCGGGCAGGGCGAGGGGCACGCAGCCGGCGGGCAGCGGCAGGAGTCCGGCGCCCGACGCCAGCGACACGGAGGCCTCGCTGGGCCCTTCCCCCGCCGCCGCGGCCGCCGGCGCCGGCTCCTGAGGCGGCTCCTCGTCGCGCTCCTCATCCTCCTCCTCCGAGTCGTTCCGCTTCCGCACATTCACCCTCCGCGCCTTGCGGAACATCCCGCCAGGCACCCCCCGGCCGCCCCGCCAGGCCCCGGCGCCGCCCGCTCCGGCCGCCCCGCGCTGCGGCCCAGGCCCGGCCCCGCGAGCATGGCACCGCCGCCCGCAGCGCCCCCTGCCGTCGGCTCCACCACAGGCGACGGGAAGGCGCGGCTCTGCGCCTGCGCGGCGGGGAGCGCGCGGAGCGGGGGCTCGAGCGGCCCGCCCCGCGTCCGCTGGCCCCTCACGTCCGGCGCCATCTTGTGCCGAGAGAGCGGCGCGACCCGGGCGGAAAGTGGGGGAGCGGAAGGGGAGAGGAAAGTGGTGTAGGTGTAAAGTGACTTGTATTAAAGAAAAGGTTCATCATGCGACATGAGTTTGTTATATAAAATTTGCTTTGTTATACCAGACGTAGATGCGTTTTGGAGACGTCCCTCTGGAAAAATTCTGCGAGCTTCTAATGCAGTACTTCTGTAGCGCAAAGCCATCATAAATAGAATTGGTAGCGGGTTCTTGGTATCTGCTGGGGCAGAACAGGGACGTTGGGAAGCTCACCACAATATCGGAGACGTGGATTTCTGTAGTTGAGGGTTTTTTGCTCTTTGAAGGAAAAAATCCTGCAGTGCTTACTTGGGCACTGGAACAAAATGTCTTTTGCACCAGCCTTATTTAGAACACGACGGTGGCAAAAGCAACTAGAAATTTAATTTGCTCTGTTAGGAAACCCATGGATTTATTAACCTCATTTCTTCCCAAAATGAACAGGCAGGAGATCTTTCTCCTTTTTGATGCCTTTATGAAAGGATCAGCTCTGGGTGGGGGGTCGCGCACACCGCCGCTGCTCCCTGGGGACGCGGAGGCCGAGGGGATGCGGGGACGTGGGGATGCGGGGATGCGGTTTTGCTGCGCAGCAGGCCTGGGGCTCCTGTCCTCACGGGCCTGCCTAGCAAAGTGCTCGGCCTGCCTCGAAGTCTAGGGTCCCCACTCTGACCCTGTTCTGTGAGGTTACAGTGATCTTTAAAACCTCACTAATGGAGTAGGAGTACTCCTTGCTAGCGGAACCCTTCGCTTAGTTTCTTAAATTTTGATTTAGTTTGGTGGTTTTAAGGGTCTTTAGTCAGATTCCCTTGAATTCCCCTTAATTTGCATATTTCCCAGGGAGGTTTTTCTCGGCGCCATTTTAGAGGCAGTGCTTGATGGGGTAACAAGGGTATGTGTGGAATGAGGGGATTAACAGTGGAGGTAACTAACAGGATTAATATTTTAACAACTTTGCTCATTACAACTTCATGTTAACAGTAACATTAAAGGTTTTACATTTTAACAACAATTTAATTAACACACTTAACTTCTTACAACTTCACATTAACAGTAATAATTTCAATGGCATTAACTCACAAACTTGTCCATCACATTCCCAACAAGGCCTCAGCTCCTGCTGCATGTGTGAATTTTTGGACACTTGCAGAGACAGCTGGATGAGGGCAGATGACATGAATTATTTGCCTGTGTCTGTAATAGACAGTCATGAGAAGTAACGCTGGAAATATTTGTAATTTGGAGAAAAAGGCTTATGGTTTGTTGCCAAGATGGTGACAAAGGAAATGACGTCTTTACAACAGCTGATTCAGTTGTTCTCTGGCTGAATTAATGGAGTTCAGTACTCAGCTTGCAAACAGCAGTGCGCTTAAATCTATTTGCAATTACAAAGAGACCTCATTAATTCCATTGTTATCACAATGCTGATTTCAGTGGGAATGCTCACAGTAATGGGGGTTAGGCATGTTTTTAAGTTTTCTGAAAAATTAAAGTTTGCTTCCTGGCAAAATTCTCCGTCACTGATTACAGTTATATCAATATGACTGTTTAAAATAGAAATCTTCACTGGTTCCTCCGAATCTTGATAGCCATTCCCCTGAGTGCACAGAGAATCATGGAATCCGAGATTGGTTTGAGTTGGAGGTGTTACAAATGAAAATTGCGAGTGAGCCAATTTTAATAAAAATATGAAAGATAAAATTTATCTCACGACCGCAGTAACAGTCCGACAGCCGCCACCGAAAACGGACAGCGTGTCACCCCGGCAGTGGTGCGGGTGAGCGAGGAACCTGGCTTCCCTAAGGCAGATCCTCCCCGGCCACACACACACACAGGTCTTATACTCTTTAATTTGCCCGCGGCTAGTAGTCCTTTGTCTCTTTCCAAGTTTCACATATTCAAGTTGGTTTCTTTTCCCTGTCCCAAGCTGCACAAAAACCTCGGCCGAGAGCGGAATTGTCGTCTTCCGTGTTCCGTAATCCCGGCATTCGTGTCCAAGGTGCCAATGGCCCTCCAGATAGGCATCGCCAGGATTTCCCGGACCCGGGCATTCAGGGTTCGGGTGTTAATGGTCCCTTGATAGGCATCTCATCTGGTGCCATCCTTTGGGCCTAGGGTCCTTGGGCACTTCCCGTCTTGGCAGCTACACCCTCCTTCTCATGCAAATGTCCATCTGCCGCGGTTTTGCAGCGTGTCTCCAGGCTGGATTTCTTAACCTGAATGGAGTGAGAGGGGAAACCCTCTTCCCCTCTTCCCTTCCCCGGGGTATTTTAATTTATATTCTTGATACACCATTTATTCCCATGAATTACTACCCGTATTTCTAACAGAAGGGCCCTTAAAGACCTCCCGGTTCAATCCCCCCTGCCATGGGCAAGGACACCTTCCACTGGACCAGGTTGCTCAAAGTTCCATCCAGCCTGGCCTTGGGCACTCACAGGGATGGAGCAACCACAGCTTCTCTGGGCAGAAGTTTGCTTATATTTTATCTCTGTTTCATGTAATCCATTGCTGGCAATGCAAGGCTCTTACAACTTGCTATTTCAAAGCCTTAATTGTACTGGATGGATGGATCCAGCCTTAGTCATATGTCACAGAATTCAAAACCTGCAGACACAGGCACGGAGCAGCCTTTGGGCTATTTTAGTAGTCCTGGTGTATGTTTTTCAGGGGATGACAACCTTTCTCAGGCAACACATCTGAAAACTGCCCAAAGCTTCACCTCCCTTGTCAGATGAGAGTCATTGTATGGAGTATTTCTACTCTCTCGTATGGGAGAGCATGAGCAGTTTGCCATTATCACAAAAGCTGAAGCTCCCTCCATTTGGGGAAATTGCAGGTGTCAGCACATCCATCATGCAGGTGGCAGCCTTTCCCTGGAAAAATATGGATCGGCTGAAGTGGTCCAGTGAAGAGTAAGGGGCTGACACACGTGATTGTGAGAAAAGTGTGAGGGAACCGGGCATGCTCAAGAAGGATGCCTGGAGAAGGCAAGGCTAAAGTTCATACATGGAAAAAAGCTTGCCAGTAAGGACAAGGCAATTCCACTTTTTTTTTTTTTTTCCCTCTAATTGCACTTCTAAGTATTAAAAAAAATGCAAAACAACAATAAAAAGCCTTTGACTATTGTGTGAGAATGCTACTGTCACAAGGAAAGTTTATCCTATTCAATGGAAGTTCCAAGTCTATAAAACTGATGTCTTCCATTCTTTCTTCAGAAAAAAAAACTAGTTAAACCCCTCATTCATCACTTGTGCTAACATATGCCTATCTGAAAGTGGTGTATTAAGCAAAGAGGATTTTAAATCTTGAGTAATGTACACAGGATGAATAGCAAACCCATCCAATTTAGATAAAAATGGCATTTAAACTGAGCAGGTGTTAAAATACAAGATTACAGGAAAATGCAATGAGTCAGTCCCTGAATAAACTTAATCTGACTAGCCACATAATCTGGTCAGAAAGCCCTAGGGAGACTGCTGCCTTAAGGAAAACAAAATGCTGGATTTGCTGTTTTTACTCCATGGGAATTTTAGGAATTCCCTAAGTGGGCTGATGGCTGAGAGGAATTTTGTTTTCCGTCCCTTTGCTTAAACAAAGAGACCGTACTTATTTAGTTAGTCCATACAGTACTTATTTAGTTAGTCCATAAATAAATTGAGGCAAATAAGTTTGTGATCAAAGCTGAAGTTCTACAGCCTTTCAGGCTGCAGCATGATTCATTCTTGCTGTCAATTATATTTGAAAATTATATTTGTGTCTGCTTGTGCAGCTGAAGCCTGGGCTACTGGCATTAGGTTGTAGCGGTGGAGTGCTCAAGTGTAGTGGCACAAATTCCTGCCCAGCAAGATAAAAATGCAAGATAAAATAGGCAAGCACTGAACTTGGGCACTGAAGCACTGAGCACTGAAGCACTGAACTTGAACAACACACTGACCCTTGACATGTTTACTGTATAGGATTTTCAGATGCACACTTCCAGGAGAAGCAATTAATCTATAATTGCTTGTGTAAAATCCTCAAGCCTGTCCATCCTATGTAGAGTTTCTGTCCACAGCAGAGGCAAACGTTACAGCAGGGAAGGCTGTGACATGGAATTGCAGGGAGGCAGAAAAACAGGAGAAAACTTAAGGGAAAGGAGGAAATCTCCTCACAAATAATTTGGAGTGGTGATATCTCCCTTTTTCCCCCAGATGAAGGTCAGCCTCAGCAGGTCACAGCCTGAGAGAGCAGAAAGGAGGCATATGCAAGAATTTAATTTTCATGCTGTGTTTCACACATGCAGCTTGCAGTTTTCCTAATAAAGAGTAGAGGGCCAGGATGAGCAGCAGGATTTGCTTTGCCAGAACACACCTGGAGCTATTCCAGCTTGGAGGTGTGCACAGTGCATGCTGTCTGGAAGGCAGACACACACTGACCTGGGTATTCACATCTGAATTGCATCAGAATAAGCATGTACATGAATGAAAAGTGAGAAGGAAGTGTTATTACCAGCACGGGAGGAGAGAACTGTTTTGCACAGATGTAAGGTAGAATGATTGGTGGAGTTGTTCTCCCTGGGATTTAAAGTCCAAGTATTAAAAAAACTCCACAAGTCTATATCCATGCATAAAGCATGAACACGCAGGCTCACAAATAAACAATTGTATTTTCATACAAGAAGTACTTTTGTAATTGTAAGGTATGCACAGTCAAAGCCCTGTTTATTCATGTGTCCTGAGAAAAGGACACTTTCTGGGAAGCCAGGTGTCCCAAGGATGGGTGGTCAGCATTGTCCAAAAACCAGAGCTACCTTTGGTGGCTCAAGTTGAGCACTTCAACACTAAAGTACTTGCATTTATTTTTTAAAGACCTTTTTAAATTTTCTTTTTTGTATGTCAAATGAACTACTCACTGGAACAAGGGCACTTACACTAAGTGAATGTTAGGAAATAAAGTTTGACAGCAATTTTGGTTATTTCCCAGTACCCTTTCTAACGTGACCTGGACAAAAGTTCAAATTAAACATTACATGAAACTAAGTATTACCTAATCCCAAAACATAATGCTGAAAATTACAGTCTATAGTAGCACTTAATTTTCTGTAGTTCAGATCTTAAATTAGGGATAAAAAAGAGCAGAAAGCTGCATGATGAAAAAACTGGTAATATGAAATATTAGTGGTCACTAAGCAGCTGGAGAATGAAACTCTGGAGCAGGACACCTTGGGGTTGAAAATCTCAGCTCTGTTCACTCAGATAGTGAATGTTGTCATTGCCATTGAGACTCCAGGGCTATATAGAGATAGTATATTTGCTTTAGTTTGTCCTTACTGTATCACTGACTTTATTTATAAATTAAATGCAGAATAAAACAGAAGTCCTAGATGCTCTTTTCTTGAGCCTTCTTTTCCAATGCTCTTCTCAATGCAGTTTTAACTAAATAAAATGTCTCAAATCCTATCAGCTGGAATAATTCCCATGAAAATCCCTGTCCCCTTTTAAGATTTGCATAAAGGAGTCTTTGCAAAATGGAGCAAAATCACTCTACCATTCCTTGTGCTTATTATTCATAGAACTTTTAATTATTACCTTAGGCATATGGACACAGTGTATAAACAATTGCAACACATGAAAGGTAAACTTTACTGAATCTGTTACTTCACCTCCATTACAAAGCACCACATTTGAAACAAAAATACCTGCTAGGAGGAGTTACTGGAAAGGGAGAGAAAGCCTCATTCATAAAAATACAAACTATTTAATGTTTCTCTCTTATTTACCCCCCTCCTTTAGAGCCAAAACAGTGACTTACTCGTTCTCTGGATGCCAGCAGATGGGTTTGTCCATGCCCAGTTTCCTGCTTGGCTGAACTTCTCAGCTGTGGCTGGGAATGGGGTCAGTCTGGAGGGCAGGCAGCAGTGCCTTCTCTCTTACTCAATGCTGCACTTTTATGTTGTCATGGGCCAGCATTCCATGGCATTCCCCCACCGGCCAGCAGGGTGGTCCAACGTCTGCCCTGACCATTAATGCCACCTTGTACCACGCTGTCAGGAACAAAGGGCTTGCCTGGAAATGCTTAGATGTGCCAGCCAGCTCCCTGCTCAGTCTGGGAGGGGAGCTGGAGTGGTTGGCTGGTGACCTGTGTTCACAGGGGGTTGGATAGGCTGCTGTCCTGGGACAGACACAGGGCCTGTGGTGCTTTGCTCCCCTCATGGCTCTGTGTGGCCATCCACCTGGGGAGCCCCATGACTGTCCCCATGGGACATAGTCTGCTCTGCCTGCTTCCTAGGGACTTCGGGTAGAGATTTAAAACAAAACTTCAGGCAGACTTGGAAAGCCTGCTCAGCCAACTGGATGGAGTAACTGGAAAGCCGTAAGAGGAATGGCTGAGGTCACCTGGCTTGTTCAGCCTGGAGAAGAGGAGACTGTGAGGGGAAACTTCATAGCAGTCTGCATCTTCCTCACGAGAGGAAGCAGAGGAGCAGGCACTGATCTCTGCTGTCTGTGACCAGGGACAGGACCTTAAGGAATGGCCTGAAGATGTATCAGGGGAGATGTAGTCTGGATATTAGGAAAAGGTTCTTCCTCCAAAGGGTGGTTGGGCAGTGAACAGGCTCCCCAGGGCAGTGGTCATGGCCTCAAGGCTGCCAGAGCTAAACAAGCATTTGGACAATGTTCTCAGGTACAGGGTAGGATTGTTGGAGTGTTCTGTGAAGGGCCAGAAACTGGAAACAATGATCCTTGTGGTAACTCAGGATATTCTGTGATTCTATGAAATTTTCAGTCACAGCTTAGCAGAGGCACAACTGGCTTTCAAATGTTCAAACACTGTGTAATGCTTCTCCACAATCCACATGGAAAACACCACTTTTGTGGCATGTTTTACATTCCAGCTTTCACAGCAGAGTACCTACTGAATGCTAGAATTTCTGCTGCTAGCCTGGGACTAACTGTCCTGAATAAGCAGTGAGATTATTTACAAGAAATTATAAGCAGCTTCACAAGGAAATGCAGTAAGACTACACTAAAAAAATCATGAGGCAACGTACTGTGGAGTAAAGGCACTCTAGTAGGGCACATGTAAGGAACAAAGACTAAGATTTGCTGTGATTCAAATGAAAATATATTTGCTGCTTTTTCAAAAATAATGCCTGGCCTTTACATGCTGCAGGTCCCTCTGGGAACAGCCAATACTGGTACTACGGTAAGAACGTTTGGCATTTGGTAAGAAAGTCAGGAGGAGTTAGGGTGCCATTTGGGGCCTGGACATCCAGGCATTATTTTTTCCTAGCAAACAGTGCACCTGTCCAAGCCATGAGCTGAAAGCTTTTCCTCGAGAAAGCTGTGGGAAATGGTGTCAACAGCCTTACTAAACCCCAGATAGACAACATCCACACTCTTTCACTCACCCACCAAGCGGGTCATGTCATCTTGTCACAGAAGCCAGGTTGGTCAAGAGGACTTGTCTTTCACAAACCCTTGTTGGCTGGGTTTGATGCCTGGCTGTTCTGCATGTTCCATATTATGGCACTCAGGATGGTGTGCTCCATCACCTTTCAAGGTACCTGAGACTTTTCCTCATTCTTTGTCTCTAGAGTTCCCCAGCCATCCAATAAAGGAGATTCTTCTTTGTTTGGGTTGCAATCAAAATGTCATCCACGTAGTGACAACTGTATGCCCCTGGAAATTGTTCTCTCACTGAAGAGAGCGCCTGTGCAATGTACCATTGACAGATTGTAGGGCTGTTTTTCCTGCCTTGGGGAAGAATTCACCATTGACAACGTTGCATGGGTGCAGTGTTATTAATGGAAGGCACTGTGAAAGCAAGCTTTGGATATCGTCTGGATGCAGTGGAATAGTGAAAAAACAATCCTTCAGGTCCACAATCAGTATGTCCCAGGAGGCAGGTATGATTGTAGGAGAAGGCATACCAGCTTGCAAAGTGCCTGTGCTCTCCATCACAGAGTTGTTTTTTCTTAGGTCATGGAGCAGCCTCCATTTACCAGATTTCTTTTTACAACAAATACAGGGGTGTTCCAAAGGCATATAGATGGCTCTATGTGTCCTTGAGCTGGCTGTTCTTGTACTAATGATTTTAGGGCATCTAGCTTTTCTTTTTCAAGGGGCCACTGTGTGGTATCCCCACAGGCTGAGTTGTAAGCCATTTCAGAGCTGGTGTGGGACACCTTACACCCTTTAACACAGTGGCCCCTGTCAAAAATCCTTCCCTAGCCAGACTCCCCACGTAGACAAAACATCCCTCCCCCACAGGTTCAGTGGTGCAGCAGTGATGGATGGCCACATTGTAGCTGTTTGGCCCTCAGGATTTTTGATCAACACAGGGTTGCTGCTCAAGCAACAGCAGATCCTGCAGGTGTAGTAGGCCATGATGGAGGACACATGTTGGCAGAGATGATGGTGACATCTGCCCCTGTGTCAGCCATCCCACTGACCTTTATCTGTGAAGGCTTTGCTTTAGGCATTATAACAGTACAAACCATGTTAGGTCTTTGATCTTCTACGACCTGCATCCAGCTAACATGGGGCTGTCCTGTTGATCCGAAGCCTTGGTCTTCTCATTCCCTAAAATCTGTTTTGGGGACAGAAGACTTAAAAGGGATAAGTTGAGCAATTCTGTTTTTTTCAGGTATAGTCATGGGTAGAGTAGGGGTGAAAACCATTGCATGTATTTGTCCAGTAAAATCTGCATCAACAACAACAGGGTGCACAATGATACCTTGTATGATGGTGCTGGACCTTCCAATTAACAATGCACTCAATCCTTTCCCAATAAGCCCCTGAGCCTTGAGAGGGACCTTTGAGGTACTTATGGTTACTGGGAGACAGGTGGCCACATCCATTCCAGCTGCTCCTCAAGTCCTTCCTGTGAGCTGATCACATGGGCTTGTACTGGAAGGTAGGAAATTCCTTGTGTTGTCATGTGATTCCCATTCACACTTGGTTTCGTGTTTCCCTGGTTCTTGAGAGATTGACCATTAGCATGAAATTTGGACCTGCACACCTTGGTCGCATGTCACGTCTTTCCACATCAGCTGCAGCTTGCATTTGCTCCTTTCTGTCCTTGAAACGTCCCCCGTGGAAAGGACTTACAGGGACAGTTTAGCTTCCTGTGGCCTTCTTGTCCACACCTGTAGCAATGAGGTGTTAGCCTTACAGTGGCTGTTATGGAATCTGCTAACACAGTCATATTATGAGAATTAGATCCAACCTTAGCACAGGCATTTATCATGTCACTGAGTGATGGATTTTCATTAGGTAGTAGTTCTATGACCTTTCAGCAGTCCTCATTGGCATTGTCCTTTGCCAGTTGTAAAATTAGATGATTTCTCACTTCAGCATTAACAATTTGTTTTTCCATAGCATCTTGTAATCTCTCTAAAAACAGTACAGTTCCTTTACTCCTTGTCTAATTTTGCAATATGTTTGGGTTGTGTTTGTCATGTTAGTTACTTTAAATAGTGCCTGCAGACCTAATTCCTTCACCTGTGCCAGAATTAATGGATGTAGCCTGGCCTGGAGTCTTGTATCTCCCACTGGTGGGAGACCCAGAAGTTGAGGGACCCCTGCCCCATAACATGGGTCCTCTTGCAAAACCTTTAGATTTTTTAACTCCTGTTTTTCAGCGCTGCTTTTCCACACCGATTCAAAAACCATGTAATGGACAGTTGTAAACACTAGTTTTGCCAGTTGCTTTATATCAAAGGGAGTTATCTCCTTGGTAGTTAAGAACTGTAGAATATTAGCAACTGCAGTAGAACCCAAACCATGTTTGGCCACAAGCTGACACAGTTCAGATAGAACTGGCCATTGAAAAGGAGTATACTTGTCAGAATTAGCTCGATTGCCTCTTATTACTGGATATGCTCCCAGTGTCCCATCCTCAGGCTCCCAGCTCCCTGACATGGCTACACGTGAGTTCTGCCTCATCGTAGACTCACTCCACACGTCATGATGGCAAACTTCACCTTTTGCCAGACACTCGCAGGATCAGGCAGGGCTGTCAGCAACAAAACTACTGTGGTGTTGTGGGAAAGACATTTCGTGCTGTTCTTGTGAGCCAGCGAAGGCTTCCTGGAGATAAGGAAAGCCCCATATCTCTCTCAAGGAACACATCAAGGCTACGCCAGCATGATGGAAGAGGGAAACTTAAAAGATAGGGATGTTGGCTGGCTCACAGAATGAGGTGGCTCCCTGGTTACCTATTGGGAACTTTGTTTCTTTTTAATTACCAATGGGCAATGTATGTTTCTGTTAGGTAAATGTAAATATCTTGAAAAACTACAAAAGCAACATGTTGGTGTAATAAATCTCTCTCATACACCCTTCAGATGGAGTCTGGGTGCTTTGCGCTGTGTCGCACTCTATAGCGACATGGTGTTATTGTGGTATTCCGCAGGGGGATGATAATCCCTTGTGTCCAGCAGAGGTGGAGCTGAGGGGACAGCGGATCCACTTCTGGGTATGTGGTCTGCAGGAGCTTTCGGTGATGTAATTCCCAGACCCGCTCAGGGAAGGATTGGGGGTGGGGCCACGCCCACTGGAGGCATGGCTGTGTTCCACAGGGGTGGGGCTGGGGGCAGGGCTCTGCCCCCTGAGAGAGGCAGGATCGGGGGTGCAGGCACATCCCCCAGTGTAGGCACAGCCAAGCTCCACGGAGGCATGGCTTTGCAACCGGCCCACTCGGTCTCAGCCGGGGGCAGTTTTGACATTTCCATGGTGATGGAAGGTGCGGGCGGCTCTGGTGCAAATTGTTATGAATAAAAAGTTATCTATTTTTGTTTAAGGTTACAGAGCTAAAACAGGTTAGACCAATTGCTGTTAAATTAGCTTCATTGTTAAGAGTTCTTCTTTAATTGCCCGTCAATGGTTGGTGATTTAGCCATTGTCCTCCTGATGCTTGCCCGGGAGCAACACCTGGACACCAGGAGAAACGGGAGTGGCCTGAGACCACGTATGCAGATGAGAAATGCACTGCTCCAAAATCTTCCCATTTTCCAGAAAAACCCCTAAAAACCACGAGCCAATATAGAATTAGGGGACCTAGGTGATGTCTAAAGATGGGCACGTAGTCCAGTGCCTGCCTGGATCCTTTTTGCTTCTCACCCTGACCTAAAAGGATGTTCACTAAGGAGGGGACCCGAAGTGTTGGACCAAAAAATAGGAATCTGCTAATCTCCCATGAGGACGCAGTCCCCAGCTCTGCCTGCAGACCAGCGGACAGAGCTGCATCACCCTCCTCCTCCTCCGTGCCGCTCTTGGGGACAACAGCGGTATGGGCGCAACCCGTTGATTTCTCCCCATCTGAGCTGAATCTCTTTAATAAAGGCATTAAAAAGGAGAAAGATCTCCTGCCCATTTATTTCACAAATGGTGGGAGGGCAGTCCCTGTTGCCACATGGCATGGCACCATGGCCACGGGATTCTCACCTAGCCTGGCAGTGCAGGGAGGCATTGCAGTGGCCGCCATGTGGTCTGGCCCTGCGGAGTGGGGAGGCACATTGTGTCCCCTCAAGGTAGCAGCATTGCTGGTCAACAGGACAGCAGCCTCGCACAGCTGAATGGGGGTCTGGCGCCACGCAAAAGGCCAGCAGCACAGCCACAGCTGTTGGTCAACCCAGGACAGCAGCCTCGCACAGCTGAATGGGGTCTGGCGCCACGCAAAAGGCCAGCAGCACAGCCACAGGGCAGCTTAGCACAACGCAGCATCTCTCTGTAGGTGCAAAGCATCTCTGTGCCACCAGAGCAGCACAGTTCGCCAGGGCCATGGTGGTCACCATGACTCCACATGGCTGGATTACATAATCCATTTCGCCACCTCCCTGTGCATTTTCAGCAGCCACAGCGCAGGCAACCCCCAGACTGTCTCCACCCACTGGGGTTCCCCGACTCCCCAGGGCAGCGCTGCCTTCCACGGTCGTCTCACAGTGGCCAGCCACGGCCCCAGTGCCGCAGGGCGCGCTCTCACAGTGGCCGGGGCCAGCGTGGCGGGACACAGTGAAGCGGCTATGCTGCTGCCCAGCATGGCATGGCAGCACAGCGTTTCCTCACAGCCTGCCGGACCCCCACCACCCTCCGGGGCTGCTCCACTGGCCAGGGCACTGCCTGGACATGCCAAGGCACCGGCTCTGCTGGGCCCCAGCCATCCCACCCAGCCCAGCCACACGACTAGGCTGCTGTGTAATCTTCCACATGGCACCCGTTCAGTGCTGCACGGCGCTGTGCCTCTCTTGGCACCTGGTCCTCGCTAGGCATCTCAGTTTTTATCTGCATTATTAAATTCAATATAAGTTTTCAAGGTCTTAGGATTTTAATGGCACTTTTGTCACTTTTGAAAGCTGCATCCATTATATATTTACCAGTCTGTGTCCATGTACGTATATTTAATGCATTCTCTTTGGTAGGTTCCAATCCCTGATTTCTAGTCCATAATATTAATTCTAAAAAATTCTCTTCTTCACATTCGATGTCCCATTTCCTTAGGAAGTTACTCCCTACCTGCACCACAGGATGTTCTTCCACGGAGATGGATCCTCCCATGTTTTCCAATGGAGTTTTCTTCTATTTAAAAGGGGTATATACCAAGGAAATCTGTATTTTTTAGCAGCTTTTTGCCGCAAAACAGCTCTGGTCGCTGTATAATTTGGGCGGCTCTACACACACACCTCTGGTTATATCCAGCTCTTTGCTGGTTCAGCAGCTCTCCATGCTCGCCCTTTGATTATTTCTTCAGCTTTCCCAATGTCTTTTTCCAGTGG
Organism: Onychostruthus taczanowskii; assembly: GCF_017590055.1. NCBI lineage: Eukaryota > Metazoa > Chordata > Aves > Passeriformes > Passeridae > Onychostruthus > Onychostruthus taczanowskii. The sequence goes on from NW_024505118.1 coordinate 3,194,582, forward strand.
CTCTGCATGCACACAGGCCTGTCTTCTTTTGCACCCACGGGATCTGGCTCAGTCCAATCATGTCAGTTTAATTATTATTAAACATAATATGAGGTCACCACATATTACCTTTAATAAATCCGCATGTTTCGTGGGGTCAGTGGTTGGAGACAGGAACAACACACACCCCCATGTCCATGTGGCAAAAGAGCAAGTTTATTCTTCAAACTCCTCTTTATAAAGACAATTTGAAAAACGCGGTTTGGATAACTCATTGGTGTGATCTTTCACACTGCCCAGCTCACGGACCAGCGAGATGTCTGCAGCTTAGGACGGAATGTAATTGGTTGAGTTTCCTGTCACTCAGCCCAAGGGCTGGTTTTATGGAGCCAGCTGGGTATCTTATCTATAGCTGAATCAATTGCCCAGTACAAATCAGCTTGAACAGTAACATCCAAGAACCTCCTGAACTCTCTCCTCTGTCTGGATTATATTTTCAGCAGACATCTAGTGTGTTGAAGCCCCCATGAAGACAAGGGCTGGCCATCATGAGACTTGTTTGCCTCTTGGTCCTTGGTTGAGTGATTTCTACCCAGCTCCCACCTGGATATCTACCCTGTTAGCATTCCCCACAATTCTTACCCACCAACCCTCAACACTTGCATCATCACTATCAAGCTCTAGACAGTCAAAACACTCCCTCACATACAGGACTACCCCACCACCTTTCATTCCTTGCCCGTCCCTTCTGAAGAGTTCACCACCAACCTTTGCACCATTTCAGTGGTGCCAGTCATCCCACCATGTCTTTGTGATGGCAACTATGCCATGGTTTTCCTCCTGTAACATGTCTTCCAGTGCCGCTCAGCCTCGGCTAGCTGGTGACAGGGGGAGCGGGGGCAGCAATCCCCCTCCCCCGAGCTCCATTGAATCCCAGGTGCCAGCGTTGGCATAAAACACAGAGCAGCACACGGGTCCCAGGGTAACTTTATTTGATAGCAAAACTTCCCCTCTTCTTCATCCTGGGAGCCCGAACTGAGAGCAGACAGTGACTTATATGTGGGGGCAGGTCTCAGGGAAGGGTACAATCTTTAACAAATCAGGAAAATTGGGAGGGAAAAACAAGGCAGGGAATACAATGTATAAACCAATACAAAATTTCAAGGGAGGAGAATATTTTCAGTGAATTACTAAAGTTTGAAGAAATAGAAACTGGCATCTAATAACAGAAGTGACGAAAGTTCTGGGAAAAGGGCAGAGACAAAAGGAAACAGCATAAGGAAACTACAAAATTACAAATCAAACAGTAAACATACTAATAAAACAAAAAACACACCACAACATTCCAGGATCTCCTGTTTGCTGCCCACGCTGCACGCACTGGGGCAGATACACTTCAGTTGGGTTATCAATCCCAATGCCTTTTTGGGGAGAGAAGCTCCAGTACCTGAGTGACCATTCTCAGGAGTTTCCATGGTTTCTAGCACATCAATAACACTTGCACTCTTGCTGCTTTATGGCAATGAAGTAGACATTTCCTATGTCTACTGAGATGGTAGCCTAAACGACCTCACTAACACGCCATCCTTCGAACAGTGTCAAGCGACTCCCAGGCTTATCTCAAGTGACCTGGTTTTTATCCCCTTCCCCCTTCAAATCCAATTTAAGGCTCACTCAACATGCCCTGCTAACTCCCGCACAAAGATCCTTTTCCCTGTGAGACAGATGTACCCAATAGGCTTGTCACCAGCAGGCTTGCTGTCATCTAAACCATCCCATGATCAAAAACCTCAAAATCCTGTTGGTGACACCTGGCTTAAAGCCAGGGATTTGTCTGTACAACTTTCCTGTTTCTACCCTGAACAGTGAACCCCCCAGACCAACCCCTCCCAGTTCTACTGCTGACCATGACAACCTGTGGTTGGGAATATGCCTGGGGTCAGCTGGGGTCCAATGTCCTGGCCATGTCCCTTTCCAACTCCTTTCACATCCCCACCCTACTCGCTGGTGGGGGCAGTATGAGGAGCACCAAAGGCCTTGATGCTCAGCATTGACTGAAACATCCCTGGTTGATCAATGCTCCCTCCAGCAAAAACCCAACCCACAGCCCCAGGAAAGAAATGGAACTTATCCTCTGCCCAAAACAGTACATTCTCCATCCCTTATTCTATGCCATGTACATCCTGATCAGGTCCTCTGGTACCCAATACCCACCAGCCCCTTCTCACCCTTAGCTATCATGCACAGATATCATTCCCTTAGTCTATGGACCACTCCTATGAAATGTCCATAAAATGCTCATGAAATGTCCACGTCATAGAATCACAAAATGGTTTGGGTTGGGAGGGACCTTAAAGCTCATCTTGTTCCAACCCCCTGCCATAAGCAAGGGGACCTTCCATTGGACCAGGCTGCTCTCCAGGCCCCATCCAACACTGAACATTTCTGGGAATGGAGCATATACCTGCTCTAGTTTGGCCTTCTGCATGGCTGCAGTGCCTCCACGGGTGTACCTGCTCTGTTGGGGGTTTATGCAGGGCCACACACTTTGAGGTGTTCCAGCATGACCTCCAGCACAGCCACAGATGCTTCAAGGTGTACTTTCTCTGGCATGGTCTTATCCGTGGACCACATTCCCTTCAGAGGTGCTCCTGCTGCACCATGGACATACCCAATGCTTTGGGGTGTCCTGCTTCCACATGGACACATCCACAGGTCACAGTAAGCAGAAGCAGCCACTAGTGAGAACCAGACTAATTTACAGTAAGGTGAGCACAGGAGCCCTGTGGTTTTACTTTCCCTTTCTCCCTGGTCTCCAGGGCTGCCCTGGCCAGGCTCTCCTCACACCAGATCATACTCCTCATCCCAAGTGCCCCAAGGACAGTGTCTCCTCCTCACCACAGCTCGCCCAGCTGGATTCCTGCCCTTAGCCAGGGATAGTGCTGCTTGCACTTCCCCCACTATAGCAAATCCTCTACGTGCCATCCCAGCGAGCCCCAGGACCCCTCCTCCTTGGTGGAGGGGTCCTCCAGCACCTCCAACTCTCATCCCCCTGACGCCCCATCACCCATGGATACATACATATAGGATGCCCCATCACCCATGGATATATACATATAGATACTCCCTACATCTGGCTGCTGTCCAGCTCCCTGCTGGCTGATGGTGCCCCTTGTCTGGGGAGGACCCTGCTTCTGAGGGACATGAACCCTGCTGGTATGTGGGGGTGATGGGTGAGCATGGCCAAGTCACTGCTGCCAGCAAAGGAGGAGTCAGAGGTGGCTGAGCACATGAGTGATGAGTCTTGGGGGTTCACTTTGGCTCGGAAGTAAGCCTGGGGGCCTAGCTGTAGGCTGCCATCCAAGTGTCATGAGCATTGGCTCCATGGTCACCCTGTTTTTTCTCTGAAGCTCCAAGTGTGCTGTACCCTGCTGTGCAGAGCTGAGTACCCAGAGAGAGGTATTGCTGCTGACCTGAGCCACAGCCTATGCTCTCCTCAGCAGCATGGCGGGGATTGGGGCAAGCACCACATCCCGGGTCAGGAGCACCCTGCATCCATGCACCCAGAGTCTCAGGACATGCTGCTGGCTGGGATCCCAGTGGGGTTGCTCCTGGTAGGTGATACAGCAGGGCAGGTCTCAGCTGGTGCTGGCATCACTGTCTGGGTCAGTGCTGGGACGTGTGTCGAGGAAGGGCTTTGCCCTCTGATGCAGCTGGGGTGCTTTCCCCAGCCTGCCCTGCATCTCTCAGCAGCCCCTCCCAGGCCCCAACACCCTCCCTGACCTGACCTTGCTCCTGCTGCCACACCTCCCCAGCCACTTGTGGAGCAACCAGTTGCTTCCCTGTCCACAGCACAACAGCATCTGGGGGCTTCCCTTAGGGTGGCTCTGCCCACCATGGAGCATCTGCTGGCCAGGACTCTGGCCACTGGTAGTCCCCTACACCAGCAAGACCTCCACCTCATCAAGGAGATGGTGCTGGACATGGCTCCCACCTTCTTAGCTACTACTGTGTCCACAGGAGCATTCCAGTGCCACCAGCCTATCCATGTTGGCTGCTTCACATCCACCTCCCTCTGGAAAATGGCAGTTGCCCTTCAACTGGGATGTCATCTTCATGATGGAGAACTGCTACAAGTCCCTACCGAGGACTTGTTCCATAAGGACAAGGAGGGCCTCATCCCACTTTTCCAGATGTTTGACGTTGCTGACATTGCCTGCTTCCAGCTCTGTTTCCGAATGTGCTCAGCACCTACCACTATGATTTTGTGAGAGTTGATGTCCCTGCAGGACAGTCTCTCCTGCCACCAGGCCACAGGGACATGTGGCAGGGAATGGTCCTGTCCCACCAGCTGTGCCCGGACAGGGAGGTCTCGATCTTGGTCATGGCGGGGGGCGTGCCATGGGCACAGGGCTTTGTGCATCTCCGAGCTGCTCTGACCTGTGGTTTGCAGTGGGGTCTGTGGGCAGCAAAGTGTGACAGAGCATGGCACAGCACAACACAGCATGGCACGAGATGGCACGGCATGGCAGGGGTGGGTGCCATGCTGTGCAGTGAGGAGTGTGCTACTGCCATCACACTGAAGGCAAGGAGAAGGGGTTGGGGATGGAGCCACCAGCATCCCAGGGAGAGTAGGACACGATGGGGGACACAGGACCACCACACAGGGTCCTGCATGGCAGGTATCTGTGCCCAGCTCAGCGTAGCCATAGTGCCACTGTCCCCAGGACACTGGCTGAGCCTGGCAGGGCCCTTTGCTGAGTGGCAGCTGTGGTGTCAGGATGCAGCTGTGTGTGGGGTCTGTGAGAGGGGATGGAGGCTGGAATTAACCAGACTACGGGGTGCAGCAGGGCTGCCTTGGGCAGATCCCTGCCCAGGTGGCTGCTCCACTGCTTGCCTTTCCCTGGCTCCTAAGAGTCACTGTAGGACTGGGGTGTCCCCAGGGGGCTCCTGTGGCTCCCTGGGCTGAGGGCAGCTCATGGGGGCTGCATCTGAAGGCTTCTCCATCCCCCCATCCCTATCCTTCCCACATTCTGAGCATCCTGAAGTGTGATGCCCATAGTCCAGGGGCTGCTCAAGAGGCTCAGGATCTGTTCCCCAGCCAGTCCCACAGCCCAGGGGGGTCGCAGTCCCCACAAGCACTTGAGGGAGCAATGGGGCTGGGACACAAGAGCAGGGGCCCTGCCAGCACAGGATGGTTACGGGGGCTGCCCCATGGAGCAGCAGATGGGACTCAGCAATGCCATGCTGAGGAACAGCCCCAACCCCCCCAGGTGCAGAGTGGGATGTGATGGCCCCATCTTCCACAGTGCCTGCAACCCAGGGCTTCTGCACCCACCCTCTCCTCCAGGGCAGGGCACAGCCATTGTGCCAGGTATTCCCTGGGCAGAACTGGGACTGACTGTGGCTCTCTAGCCCTTCACCAGGCAGGAAGGGGGTGAGGAATGGATCCTGCCCTTCACAGGCACCAGGGCTACCTCCTCTCCCTCCCTCCTCATCCCACAGGTGCCCTCTACACCCCTGGGCAGCACCACCCCCAGGATGCAGGTGACACTGGGCAGCCTTGATGTACTTTAATAAACCCTGGGGTCCCAGAGCCAGCTATGGGCAGAGCTGGTTCCAACCCAGGCAGTGCTCCTGACTTAGCTTGGGGCACCAGGAGCCCCACTCACAGTGGGGCCAGCACATGTGGGGCCATGCAGTCCCCAAAGCAGGTCAGAGAGACAGGCCTCCCTGGAGGTATCACACGTGCATGCAGTAGTGTGCAGCTGTCAGAGCAGGGAGCTGCACTGCAGGGTGCTCACCCAGCGTGGGAGTTGCTCCCCCATCTCAGCCCAGGCCCCCACTCTTCCCAGTGACAGGGGCCAGTGCTTGGGACGGCCATCGCACCTCCCTGGTGTCGACACCGAGGGGACTGAGCACCACGCAGGTGAAGTTGGTGTGCAGGTGCTGGCTGTTGAAAGAGCTGAAGTGCAGGTCACGGTGCAGGGCCCACCCCGAGCCCTGCAGCTCCTCTCTGTGAACCCAGCGGGGACCAATCAGTGCCCACTCCAGATGGGCAGACCCAGGGGCCTTGTCCCAGCCTGGGCTGCCCCGCTGTCACTGCCCCCTGTCCCCATACTCACTGCACTGTCCCCTCACGCACAGCCCCGTCCGGGTGCAGGCTCTCCACGAAGAAGCCGTTTTCCAGCCAGTAGAGCAGTGTCGACTCTGGAAGCTCACTCAACGCTTCACATGACACAGTCACACTCTCCCCTGCAGCCGGAGGGCACATGAAGGTCAGGGCAGCTGCAAGGATCCCCAGTGCCCTCCAGGCACAGGCAAAGCCCCCCCTCCCTAACTAATCAGAATATTCCCCCACCTCATCTGCACCCCAAAATCTTGGCTGTGGGTGGAAGATTTGCCTTTTGTCTGCTGGAGGCTGGCATAGAAGCTGAACCCCACTGCAGCCTCCTCACTCTTAGGCCCTGCCATGGCCCTGAGGGTCTCTCACCTGGGTGAGGAAGCTCTGCTGGCATCCGCAGGGTGGTGATGCTGGGCGGCTGCAAGGACATGGCACCTGGGGGAGCAGCAAGGGGTGAGGTGGGAGGTTGAGAGTGACCCTGAGACCCCACATTTTTGTAGTGGGTGAGGAGGCAGGGTCCCACAAAGGGACAGAGGCTCTGCTCATCCCCAGACCCCTGAAGAGGCCTTTGAGTGGCACAGAGCCCGGGGTTGACCTTAGGCTCCCCAGCCCCCCACTCACCTGTGCAGCAAGCAGCCAGGCCCCAGCAGAGCAGAAGGATCCTGGCAGGGCTTCCCAGGGGCTCTGCAGACAAAAATGGAGCTCAGTGCTGGGCACACAGGGATGCTCCCCATGAGCTTGGGATGGTTTCCCCGGCATTCCCTGAGCCTGGCATGGTCCCATCCTCAGCATCCTCCCAGCTGGCATGGTCCCATCCTCAGCATCCTCCCAGCTGGCATGGTAACCTCAGCATGCTCCCGCCAGGACTCCCCAAGTCGACGATCCCGTAACCCTTGTATCCGTCCAGCACCCCCGGAGTCTGTGATATCCCGTACCCCCCAGCATCCTCCTCCCGGGGTCACTCAAGTCGTGGCTGGTGCCCCCCAAGGCTGTCCGCCCACCGCTCCGGTACATACGGAGTCCGTGCCTCAGCCGCGGGCGGCGGCGCTCGGCTCCGCGGCGCTTTATGAGGCGGCGCGGGGAGGGGCGAGAGGCAGCGCCGTGACTCACGGGAACCGGCCCCGGCCCCGCCCCGGCGACGTGGCGCGACACGGCCGCACGGAGACCCTCTCCTGGACGCGTGTCGATGGGTCGTGCGCCGCCCTGTTCCCGAGCCCCATGAACATGCCTTGTGCCCCCTGTGCTCTGTGCGGCCTGCACGCGGGGATACACATCCCTCAGGCACTCCCAAGATCGGCATCCCATGACCCTCCCCCCACCCCTGGGAGAACAGCCGTGGGCTCGACAGGGATGTAAGGCCCAGCTGGGCCCACCCAGTGTCCAGCACATGGGGCACTGGCTGAGTATCACAGGATTCTGAACATGCTGGTTTGTTCCCCGATGCTTTGGGATCAGGGATGAGGCAGGGTCCGCACAGGAGGAAGGTGGGTGAAGCCCCCAGGAGACTGAGTATGACAGTGTCTGGGAGAGCCTGGGTGTTGGTCCGTGGGTGTCTCAGCTGGGGGAGGACAACAGCTTAGCAGATAGAAACCCCCAGGGCTTTCGTTCTTGGCTGCAAGAAGCCATCTCCTGTGTCCCACAGCAGTCCCCCACCCCCAGAGCCAGACCCTTGACAGCAGATGTGGTTCCGACAACCCACTGGTTACAAAACCGGGGGCCAGGCCCCACACCCCACTTCCCAGCAGCATCAAGGCTGGGAGCCAGTGTGGGTACAGCAATAGGGCAGAAGCAGCCTCCTGAGTCACAGGCCCTGGCAAGTCTTGGAAAAAAGTCCCTGAACTCCCAGTGAGTTTTGTTTTCCATTCCCAGCAGAGAAGGAAGGTGGCAGGAATAGGAGTGTTATGGAGACTTGGCAAATGCAATACTTTCCCAGCCTCCTGCTGGGATAAGGGCAGTGGCTGCATCCTCCTCACACAACCACGGGTGCCAAACGGGCAGCGATGAATCAGAGGTGGCCCCCAGGGCAGCACCCAGCTCCTCTGCCACCTTCCTGCTCCCATCGATACAACCAGCTTAGCTCTGGATGCTACCGGGTAAAAGAGGTGAGCAGGGAATGCAGATGAGTGCTCACCTCTTTTATGAGGTGAGCATCTGCAGGGAATGCAGATGGGTGCTTGGTCATCATCCACCCAATATCCTTCCCCTAGGAGAGATGAAAGGAGGAACCTTCCATGCCCTGCAGCAAGGAAGATGATCAAGAAAAACCCAGGGCCACATCTCCGTTTCCAGGGCTCTTATTTTGGTGTTTGGCACAACACTGCAATGTGGTCTCACCCAAAAGAAAACTCAGAGGATGCAGCACGGTGCTGGGGTTCCCCAGGGGGAACACAGCACCCACAGCCATGTCACCATTGTGGCCACTTCCCAAATCCCCTGAGCCAGGAGCTGCCTTGTAGCCCTCCACCAGACCCCAGTGCCCTCGGGGAATATGATTCAAGCCTCCACATGCCAAAATACCACCACTGGCCCTGGGATTGGGGACTTTGCCCCCACCCACTACCAAAATTGAGCCCAAGGCCACTTGCCCCAGCAGTACTTTGGCATAGCTCCTACCAGCAAGGCCAGGAGGATGTCATGGAGTAATGCTGGGGCAGGGAAACACCAGTGCCAGCCCAACCTTCACTCCATCCCTTTTATTGCAGTGCCAAGAGCAATACGCAGTGAGGGCGGACCTGCGCCCCGGGGCAGGGCACCTGCTCGTGAAGTACCATTACCATCACCCAAAAGGGCACAGAGAGGAACAGCACTGGCCCCACTCCATGCCTTGGCTGAACCCCCTGCGCAGTCAGGGGACACCGCTGGACACCAGGGAGGAACACAGAAAATCTGGGAGCATATAAAAGGGTTCCCCAAGGCAGAGCCCCCCATCACCATGCTGGAGAGCAGCCTGGTTGCTGCTGGGTAGCCAGGTGACTTTCCATCCCCTCTTTCAGGGCACTGGGTTCCAGCCTCTCCTCTGCAGCCCCCATATCCCATCCTCACTTCCAGCAAGGCTGCTCCAGGGTGCTGGCGTTGGGAGCCGACAAAGCCTTGGCCCTTCTTGCCACGGCCTCCCCTGACAGAGTGGCAGGAAGGAGCTGAAGAACAGCCCCCAGCCCAAAGCTCAGCCCAGGAGGGCCCTGCAAAGGGCTGGACAGAGACAGGGAAAGGGGACAAGTGTCTCTTTTTGGCTGCAATAGAAAGTTTTAAATATGCTCATTAAAATAATTGCTTTTTAAAAAAATCCTCCCCTAGCCCCAGCAGGAGGGGCCCTGATGTTGCTGTCCTTGGTGGTGGCCAAGGTCCTGAGAGGTGACGGAGCAAAGCCAGCATCCCTGGTGGCAATGTCCTCTTGTGGTTCTGCGGCTCCCCACCACCTGCCCTTACTCCAGCCCGAGAATGTAGTTGATTCCCTGGACCAGTCCGATGATCACCGGCTGCCAGGCCACCAAGTAGCGCAGCCAGTCCAGCAGCTGCCCGTACATGACGTGCGGCCTCTCCCAGCTGCGCAGGAAGGAGTTAAAGAGTCATGGGGAAATGGATGACAGAAGCATGGCCCACCCAGAAGCCACCCAAAGGTGCCCCAAAGCAGGGACAGAGAACACAGGTGCCCAGAGAGGGATGGACAAGCACTTGGGGAAGGACAGACATGAGTCCTCATGGAGGGACAGCTGTGGCCAGGCTTGCCCTGGGTTTTGCAGGGCAAAGGGTCTCTGCCAGAGCCACATGCTGCAGCAACCTACTGAGGGTGCCAGGCAAGCCTCTCACCCCTTTTGTGCTCTACCCACTGCTTCCTTTCCCAAAGTGCTGACTCCCAGCAGGAGAAAGGATACGGATTACTGAACATCCTCTTGAGATCCACCTTCTCTTTGCAGTATGGACACGTCTGCTTCTTCCCGACAATGCACCAGCCCCGGATGCAGAACTCATGAAACCTGGAGAGTGGCACGTTAAGGGGAACTGGAAGAAGAGGGGGATACGTGGCTCAGTGTGGAAGAAACCACCAAGGCCAAGGAAGTTCCCCCAGACCACTGGAAACATCCCCCCACGTGAAGATTGTGCATTGCAAAACCACAGCCCTTTCCCAGAAGGTGCAGCAGCTTCCAGGGAGAGCGGAAGGAGCTCATGGGGCAGCACAACAGAGCCAGGGTGGCAGCATGAAGGCCTTGACCAATGCATGGGCACCAGGGAGACTGAAACTCTTTGGTGATGGTGCCCAAGCACTGAGAAGGTTTGGACAGCCTGGGAGAGCTCTGTGAACTGCATGCATTTTGGAAACCTTCTTCAAAGGCTTCCTGGAGATTAACATTTAAGGAATTTCTCTGTAAGTAAGGGTCTGACTTACAGGTGCTTGCTATGCTCTGTCAAAAGGATTTGCATAACCTGAGCACAGCCTGGAGAAGTTACAGGAAAATATGAGGTGGCTGCAGCTGACTCTGCCATGTACAGGGATGTCACAGAGCAAACAGACCTTCCCCAGAATATCTCTGCTGCTCAAACCATGGAAGAATGCCAGACAGCAGCAACAGGAATCACTTCCTTGCCAGCCCTGGAGCCATAGATGCAGGAGTGCCCAGCCAGCCATCACCCTTGAGGACCACCAGGAGCACCAACCAGCTCCTCTGGCAGCCACACCACTCCAAGCTGCTGCAGTCCCAGGCCCCTGCACAGTGTCAGCCATAAATCTCACCAAGAGTTCCCAAGAGTTAAATTTAGGCTCCTGTTTTGCCGGCCTGACCTTTGCTCAAGCCCAGTTTGGAAACCACCTCGCAGGCAGTAACACACACAGTGCCAGAGGACATCCCATCTCTACACTGAATCACCACAGGGAAAAAACCCCGACTTGCCATCCCAGCTGGGAGTGAGCACTAACCAGTACTTCCAGTTTCAAAACCCACTTCCCATCAATCAGCTGACAGGAAGAGCTGAGTGAGTCCAGTGTGCTGGAAACCCTGGAGGAGTGCTGGAGAAGCAGGAAGGTGCTGGGCTGTGGCCAGAGCAGGTAGCAATCAGCAGTACTGGACCAGGGGGATGTTTTCAGAGGGGGCCAGAAGTGCTTCCCAACAGTTCTTCCTTACAGACCCACTGCATAGACTTACAGACTTATAGACCTTATAGACTCTGATGAAGGGCAGTGTGGCATGGAGCAGGGATGTCTCATGTCCTGACCTCACACCATCACTTCCACCAGAGCATCTGCTGGGGGCACTGCCAGGCAGATGGGTCACAGCAGATTTGTCAAAAACAGGTAAAAACTGAGGTGCAGCTCCATGGCTCAGCAGAGGGAGCTGGGGATGAGAAGGAAGAGGAAACAACCACTTGAGAGTGGCGATGAAGTAATTTCAGGGACACCTCTTCCCATGCCAAGTCAGTGCTGACACAGCCACAGATCACATGCAAATTCAGCCAGACAGCCCCATGTCCCAGAACAGGCATTTCTTCACCCAGTGCGGGAGAAGCCATGGGGCAGGGGCTCCCTGCTGCCCACCCCAGCATGGGGCTAGTGAGGCAGGGGGCTGGCACCTGCAGAGAAGGATACACGTGGTTGCAGGAGAGACGGTAGGTGTTCTCAATGATCCCTTCCTCATTGACATCCACGAAGATCTGCTGGCCACAGACGGCACAGACGCTGTCAGAGAGGTGCTTGGTGGGCATCCCTGAGGCGCTGTAGAACTGAGCAAGGGCAGAGCAGAGGGAGAGCAGTGACAGTGGCAGGGCACGTGTCCCACACCCACGGTGCCACAGCTAAGCTCTAAGGAGGGCTGGGGTTAGCGCCCCAGGAGTCCAGCCTTGGCATTGGGGCTTAAAAACTTTGTTACAGGTCCGGCTGCAGGAAACAACTACAACAGGACAGCTGCTCAGTGATGTAGTGACCCATCACACCCCAGCCCCATGCTCCCCCTCCCCATGTCAAGGGGCCAGCCCTCTTTGCTCCCCAACAGCCAGGTGGGTTTTCAGCTGCCTGTCAGGACCGGGGCAGAGACTGGGGAAGAGAGCAGAACAAACTGGTGGTCACAGCTTTGACCCAAAATAACAGCCTTGGGCTGCCAGTCAGATACAGCCCCCACCTCCAGCCCTGCAGGTCCCTGACACTCATTCAGCAAAGCACAGAGCAGCCACCCCTCTCCATTTCCAAGCCTCACAGCTCAGCACAGGCCTGACATAACACGGAGAGTGCGGTCACAAAACCAGGTCCCACACACTCCAGCTGCAAGGGACCCCTCAGGATCATTGAGTCAAACTCCCTGCTCCACCGCACTACCTAAAACTAAACCACATGACTAAGGGACTGTGAACTCTGGCAGACTTGATGACATGATCATGTCTCTAGGGAGCCTGTTCCCTCTGGGTAAATAACCTTTACCCCATGTCCAACCTGCACCTCCCCGATTCAGCCTCACTCCCTTTCCTCACGGCTGAACAACCACCTCCCCTGGCCACACACTGATGCTGTGCCTGATGCACCCCAGGACACAGCTGGCCCCTTTTACCTGTCAGGACACACTACTGACTTGCTGTGCTGTGAACTCTAACTCCCTAATCCCTTTCCACAGAACTCTCTCTGGACTCTTGCTCCCAAATTTGTACCTATAACCAGGATTACACCTTCCCAGGTAGGGAATCTGGCACTTGCCCCTGTTAAATTTCACACAGCTGGAGCTTGCCCAACTCTCATCTGTCCAGCTCTCTCTCCAAGGAGGTCATAGCTCCTCCTGGTTTAGTACCATCAGCAAAACATGCCTCTGGCAGAGCACTGGCACAGCTTTGCTCTGAACATCCGACAGAGCCCAGAGAATCTAAGAGAGACCCTGTGCCAAGGTGTCCTAGCGTGGCAGGCCAGGGGCTGGAGCAGAACCTCAAGGAGCAGCAGCAGCAAGCTCAGAAAGATTGAAACACAAAGTCCAAGACCCTAAACAGGTGCTGAAAAGAAGAAACATGACCTACTCCACTGGTGTCCTAGGTCATGTATTTTTGGTGGAGTGGGTTATTTTGATATCAGGTGGGTGGGCTACAGATTTTAGGCCACTGCGTCCTCTGTCCACAGGGACAGCTAAAGTTGCAGCAGGTACAAGGAAGGAAGCCCACAGTGGGAATCTTTCCCTGGTGGCTGCAGGTCGCATGTTAATGCAAGCACAGTGGTGTCAGAAATGGGAGTGTTCATTGGCACTGGAGATTTTAAATGCCCAGGAAAATAAATATTTGTCAGTTTAGCAGGGCTAAACAGATCATTCCACTTCTCCATAGAATCAGAAAATGGCTTGGGTTGGAAGAGACCTTGAAGGTCACCCAGTTTAACCTCCTTCCATGGGTAGGGACACCTTCCACGAATCCAGGTTGTTACAAACTCCATCCAATCTGGCCTGGTACACTTCCAGTGGATGGGGCAGCCACAGCTTCTCTGGGAAATCTGTGCCAGTGTCTCACCACCCTCAGAGGAAAGAACTTCTTGTCTTGGAGATGGAACCCTGCAGAGGCTGCACTCTTCAGGAAGGATCTCAGAGCAACTCTTACTACATTAGATCCAGGGACCCTTCCTTGAGGGGGGAAATTCATTCGAGGGAAGCCAAATCTGCTGCTGAGACCAACAAGTTTCAGGCCTCCTGATATGGGCACAACTCTGGCCTGGGGTACAGTCCATCGTGAACTCACCCCGATGGTTGAGGCCATGTAATCCGCACACATCTCAGCAAAGTCCCGTTCCAGCACTCCATAGTAAAGACCATAGAAGAGGAGGGAGATGCCAAAGTCCATCGCATCTTCAGGTTTGATTCTACAACAGAAAAACCATCAACAGGGTTTTTTTGAGGGCAAAGACACTGTGATCATATTCTAGAGAATGTATTATTCCAGAGAAGTAGTCAAACTCTCTAACGATGAAGCTGGTTTGGGCTAGAGTCTTCTGCCACGACCCATGGACTGGCTGCTTCTTGCAGTATAGCAAAAAAACCAAGGCCACTGCTGCCCCCAGAGCTGGGGGAGCTTCCCACAAGTGAGCTGGAAGAAGGGCTCTCCAGCAACCCGGACCAGTTCAGGTACCAGCACCTCACCTGTCATCCTCCCAGGAGTGAAAGGACACCCCAATAATCTCTTTGGCCCCATTTAATCAGATTGCCAAGTAAACTGATTTTGCAGAGTAATAGCCAAAGGTGTGTTCCACCCCATTGCCCCAGGAGTGGGAGCTGAAAAATTCACTCACCTGAATAACAGGTTAAGTCCAAAAAGCGTAAACATGACAGCCATGTACCCCACGATCCCAGTAGCATAGCTGATCTTGTATATTAGTAGAAACCATTTATAAACCAGTCTGTAAAGAATTTTAAAAAAGAATTTCATTACTTCATTTTTATCTCGATGAAAGTACGCCAATCATCTGAAGAGTTTTATTTTTCACACCTGTTGTGTTTTTGCAGACACTTCACCTACCCCTACACACGGGCAAGAGCTTTACGTTCCTAATTCAGCCCGTCACGGGCTGCTCACAGTCTTGACTTCCAAACTAGAAACCTCATGATCTCCAAAGACCATAAGGAAGCATGCTGCATGCTGGGAATGCCTTGGGTGAGGACACCATCCCACACGGAATCCACCTTTCCAGCCCCACCCAGGTACCAGGTATATTGGGCTGGCTGCCAGCTAAGGGCTTCACGCCCTTCACACATGTGCAGGGTTCTCACACTCCCAGGGTGCAAAGCTTAACACACATCTGTGCAGGGAAACTGGAAAGAGATCCTTGTAATGGTTACCCTGCGGCTGAGGAGTTTCCCAGGAACAGCAGACAAACCTGGGTGTTGTCTGTACCAGAGGCTTTCGAGTTGCCCGGAAAGTGACAAAAGCTGTGACTGCTGAGAAGAGCACCCAGATCACCAGGAACCGCCACCAGTTCAGCTTGATAGTGAAATACAGAGGCACTACCCACATCTGGAAGAGGGTCACCATCTGCAGGAACAGAGGAAAGGCATTTGAAGCTCGTTCTCTGCCCCTCAGACATCAGAAAAACACTGTTAGCTGTGGCAGCCGTGCTCCTGCCTGCATCAAATGGCCCTGAATTGCACCAGGAACCTGGGGAGGTTTGACCTGGGGTACCTAGAGAAGAACTCAAAGCTCAGCACGTGAGTTGGACAGGGAGCATCTGAGGGAGCTGGGGAGGCTCAGCCTGGAGAAAAGAAAGCTCAGAGAGGACCTTCCTGTTCTCTGCATCTACCTGAAAATAAGTTATAGCCAAGTGGGGCTCAGTCCATCCTCCCAGGAAACAAGTGACAGGACACTAAGAAAAGGCCTCAAGTTTTGCTGGAGAAGGTTAAGGTTGCATATTGGGAAAATTTCTTCCCAGAAAGGGTGGTGAAACCCTGGCACAGTCTGCCTGTGACAGTGATGGAGTCACCATCCCTGGAGGGACTTAAAAGTTATGTGGATGTGGCACTTAAGGACAAAGTTTAGTGCAGGGCTTGGCAGTGTAGGAGTAACAGCTGGACTCAATGATCTCAGAGGGCTTTTCCAACTCAAACAGTTCCATGACTTTGTGAGGGAGTCAGAGGCAGCAGCCACGTGATTTTTGGGAGCAAAGGGTACAGCTGGCAGGAGAACACAGAGGAATCATCTCCAGAGGAATGCATGGGAGATGATGCACACAACTAGTTGTTGTAAGGCAGCTACATAAACCTTCACCTTCCCAGGATCCCAACATTGCAATCACAGACACCTCAGACAGGTATTACACAAGGCAAGAAGGTTTTGGCTTGCCTCTGCACTACAGCCTATTCCCAAAAGGATCTACAGCTGTGCAGCTGAGCTCCCACAGTGCTGCTGGAGGGAAACAGGCAAACAGGTTTAGTTTAAAGTTTACAGAGGACTGCAAGTACTACCTGTAAACATTAAATCAATATTATTATTATGACCAGGAAGTCAGAGTGAAATTGCTTTAGGTAACTAACAGACTCAGACAAGCTGGTGGCATCAGCAAGTGGCAGGTCTGCTCAGCAGAGTGCTGCAGGAACCATCAAACCCAGGCTGCCAGCAGCAAGAAGCCCCCATTGCTTCCAAGGAAGCACCCACAAAACGCAGCTTCCCTCAGGACAACCTCCAGGATCTGCTTGTCCATCCCTGATTGAAAGCACTATGTCACACTGAGTTATCTGCATCACTTCCAGCAGAAACCTGAGGCCTTCAGAGTCGTCCATCCTCATCCCTAGCTAGAATCCCCAACGTCCTGGGAGAAACAAGGGGATGCTGGGAAAACAAGGGAATCAACACCAGACAACAGAAAAACCAGGAACACTTTTCTCATCAGCAAAAGGAGGGCATCAGTCAGCACTCCCATGCAGGCTGTAGGGGTAACTTACGTTGTAGGAGCGAGGGTGCCGCTGCTTCCACTGAACCAGGAGGAGCTGTGCCACCACAAGTGTGGCGATGAGGATGAGGACCATTTCGGCGTGCATCGCCTCGTGCCCGCGGTGCTTGGCGTGCATCCGTACATGCTCCACCCTGCAACAACCAGGAAAAGGTGGCTGAAGAGCACACTGGCACAGACTGCATGCTGGGGTACAAACACCTCAGGAAAGCCAGGAAGACCAGATGGAAAAACAGCACCAAGAAGAATCGTGTTTGGGAACAATCCAGAGGGGAAGGGACAAAAGGCTGCTCTGAGACCGGCTCATTTCTGCGCTGTGAAAGCCAAGAATGCCATTTTGCCCATGTGAGCGTGAAGGAGGTGGAGAACTCCCACTGACGGACCTGAACTAATGAACATGGAGCGCACAGTTGGCATAACTTGCGATCCCAGAATGGGCAAGGTTAGAAGGGACCTCCAGTGAGGTCATCTCTCTCAACCTTCCTGATCAAGCAGCATCTTCCTAGAGCACACTGCACCTGTCTGACCCAGAGTGTATGCTAATTCTCAATACCAAACCCTCAGCCCAGTTTTGGAACCACCAACACTGTTCTCTCTCTTGTCCAACAAGGGAAAGGCTGGAAGGGTCAGGGGGGAGAGTGGGGGGAACAGCTGACATCTGGAAAAACCCCCACAACCCCAGCAAATTGCTTCTCTCCACCTTGAGTATTCTGGAACAAGTGATTTCCAGCCTGATACTTGCCAGACACCTGGGGTTTCTTTGCCCAGGTTGTGCTGTTTGACCAAAAAACAAGATGGAATTAAGAGCTGACAGACATTGATGAGGTCCCCTGTCAGTCATCTCCTTTTGAGGCTGAACAGCCCCAGCTCCCTCAGCCTCTCCCCATAAGAGTGACACTCTGGTCCCCTCATCATCTCTGCAGCCTCCACAGGACCCACTCCAGGACCTCCCTGTCTCTCTTGTCCTGAGGAGCTCAGAACTGGACACAGCACTCCCAGAGGTGCCTCACCAGGGCTGAGTAGAGGGGCAGGATCACCTCTTTGACTTGCTGGCAATGCTATTCCCAATGCATCCCAGGATCCCATTGGCCTCCTTGGCCCACAGGGCACTGCTGGCTCAGGGACAGTTTGTTCTCCACCAGGACCCCCAGGTCCTTCTCCATAGAGCTGCTCCAGCAAGTCAGCCCCCAGCCTGTGCTGGTGCAATACGGAGAGTCCAGTCTGACTGTGATTTTCAAGAAGCATCTGGATTAAATTTGTTTTCTTAGGAAAAAAGAGGAAATTTTCAGGCCCCTTACTATAAGGCAGACATTGAAGGGCTGGAGAGTGTCTAGAGAAGGGTAAAAGAGCTTGAGAAGGGTCAAGAGCACAAGTCTGGTGAGGAATGGCTGAGGGAGCTGGGGGCACTCAGCCTGGACCAAAGGAAGGTTGGAGGGATCTTCTTGCTGTCTACAAGGCCCTCACAGGAGGGTGGGCCCTTCTTCCAGCTAACAAGTGATGGGACAAGAGAAAATGGCCTCAGGTTGTGCCAGGGGAGGTTTAGGATGGATACTGGGAAAACTTCTACACAGAAAGAGCTGTCCAGCCCAAGCACAGGCCGCCCAGGGCAGTGGTGGAGTCCCCATCCCTGGAGGGATTTAACAGACGTGCAGGTGTGGCACTTGGAGACACGGTTTAGTGGTGACCTCAGCAGTGCTGAATGGCTGGACTCTGATCTCAGAGGGCTTTTTCAACCTTAACTATTTTGTGATTTTATATTTAGCAGCAGTTTAAAAGAAAAAAAACTATTGCCTTTTAAGACAGTCCATACTTCCCCCCGTCAAAAAATGGTGATCCTTTCCTGCCCAGCTGTGATCACAGGCTGTGCTGCTGCTTGCTCTGGTCAGTAGCAGGAGCTCAGGTGAGCTGTATGCTCCAAATCAGCTCCCAAAACTCACCTCCATCTCTCCTCTGGGGACAAGTGTGAAAGATCGATCTAGGGAGAAAAGAAAAAAAAAACGCCCATGAAATCAGCTGCTGTGAAACTCTGGATTTAAATGAGAAACCTCCAAATGCCCACAGTGCCAGCACAGCCCACAGCTGTCCTTCACCTTGCCAGGAAGAGCAGCAACTCTCCCTGCTCCTCTGCCTTACCTACACTCCCATATTTTATTGGAGCCGAGGCTCTGTCCAACATCCCATGTGACTAGAACAAAACGACTGGCTTAAATCCCACATTCACAACCCAGCCAGGTGTCTCAGGGCACACAGTGGTGATCCCAGTGAAGCCAATGCTCCCACCAGTGGTAGGAATCCAAAATCCCACTAAGCTGCAGGACAGGGGACAGTATGTCACACACCAGCAACAAATCGATGTCAAAAAGATTTCAAAGTCACAGTAAAAGAAAGATTTAGGCCTTGCTTTGCTGAGATAATTGGAAATTCCTCCCAAACATCACAGGCAGGAGCTACGGAGAGCAAGGGGAGCTGCTGTTATTAGTGATGATTCTTCTCCAGTAAGATTCACAAAAAGTGTGAATACTCTCACTTTTGGACAGGGGAGGAATAACGGGAGCTTCAACACTGCATTTCTGCTTTCACCTGGAGCATTATATAGAATCACAGAACCATAGAATGCTTTGAGTTGGAGAGACCGTAAAGGTCATTTTACTCCAACCCTCCTCCCATGGGGACACCTCCTCTAGACCAGGTTGCTCCAAGCACCATCCAACCTGCTCTTGAACACCTCCAGGGATGGAGAGCTCACAGTTTCTCTGGGCAAAACCTTCCCTCGATATCTTCAACTAACAGCTGAGGAGCCTCCAGCACCAGCCATGTCCTCACCCAGGGCCACTGACCAGGCAGCACACCCTGACCTATGGCACTGGGGAGGGAATCCCACAGCTCTTCCCATCACCTTTTCTTGGTGAGACACAAACTCAGATTAAATCAAGTGCAGCTCATCTGGGCTGGACACATGCATGTGGGGTTTACAAATCCTCACAGTGCTGGAGACACTCCAGTATTGCTGAGGCATTGGAGATGAAGCTGGAAACAAGCCATAGCACAGACTGTTACCACTCTTTCCTGCACACACCAGAGATGTGTACACAGGAACGAGCTCCACCTCACCCCACTGGGTACAGGGTTACAGGCTCGGATCCAGCCTTTATGCTGGGGCTCTCCACAGGCTGGTGCAGCAGTCACCTCATCTGCCTGGTCACCATCACCAGCACACAGGTGTCTCCCAGGCAGCAGCTCTGATCACAGCCAGGCTCAGCTGAGGATGCACAGCTGCCTCGTTTTCTCTGTGGCACCTAATTTTACCCCAGGGCGAGGAGGTAGGGAAAAGCACACCACAGCAATCCATCTGCCTGATGTGGAACATCTGCCGAGCTTCACCCCAGAGCAACACCTGCAAGAAACTCAGCCTGCCCTTGAGAATCAAGTCCTGAAGAAACACTTCAGGACTTAGATGCAAAATCTAAAGCTACGAAAATCCTTTTTGGAGCTTGCTGAACTGCATCAGAAGCCAAGGGAAGGTGGTGACAACCTAACACCAAGAAGGGTGTTTGTATCAACCAAATTCCCTGAGTACTTCCGTTCCTAAAGCAGCCACATCCAGATCCATCAGTTCAGTAATTGCAATGTAATTTGGAGCAACAACTGCTCCAAACAAACAGGAAAAAAGGAGATGTTAAAATGTTTGCTAGTCACTGCACACAGGAGACTCTGAGAAACCCCTAGTGCTTGTTGGCTCAAGCACACGTCAATCCCTCTACAAGCTCTGAGAGTCACCTGGGTGCTCCCACTGCCTCCCACCACGAGACTCCCACTCCTCCCAGGCTCTGTCCCCACCCTTGCTGGATGAAGACGTTTGACAAGCACCTTCCAACCACAGCAATGATTTTCATTTCTATATGGTGGCTCAGCTCACTCCCTTGCTCCACACCAGCAGCCACTCCACAGTGTTGGTCCCATCTTGGAGACTGGGATATTTACCAGCCTCTTTCCCTTGGTGTCTTCCCTGGATCTCCAAATTCTTCCAGTAAATGCATTCAAGATGCCTCAGCTCCAAATCCTGTGGGAACACTGCTGCCGCAGACAGGCTTCTTCTGAGCTATGCTCCCAAGCCAATCAGGGATCTGTGGCCCTGGACACAGTTTTCTCTCAAGTACAAGGACTGAGCTTCACCAGATTCCCCAGAGCTCAAAGCTCCTGAAATAACTTTATTAAGGGGGGCCAGGACGTGACAGAAGGGATGTTGAGAGGGATCTGATGACTGTCAGACAGGACTTGGCAGAGCAGCCACCCTGAGTCAGACCTTCCAGTTAACCCCTCCTTGATCTGCACACTCAGCACAAAAGTTTTGGGTTAGAGCTAAAAATGCACAGGAATGGTGAAGGAAGCACCTGCTCTTGCCAGCAAGCATTCATTCCACATCTAGTTTGGGGTTGTCTGATTTCAACGTGCAGTTTTTGAGTCTTTTGGGTCTCCTTCAAACCCCAACAGCCAGGTAGAAGAACCTCTACTCCTAAATCTCCCTTTACCAAGAGGAGTTTGACAACAACATTTAGGGTGACTGAAGCAGCTGAAGATCAGCTCTACCAAGTGTTCAACACCAGCCTACTCCTGTTTCAGCATCCTTCAGCTGCCATACCAACACAGGACCCAGTGTGCTAACAACTACAGCCCTCAGATAAACTTTTTGTTTTAAAGAAAAGGAATTAAGAACAATTCTTCTTCTCTCTGTCTCCTCTGTAATTCATGATCCTCTCAAAAACCTCAGCCTCTTCCAGGTGATGACTAGGAGAAACTGGATATCTAGGATTAAAGTCTAATCCTCTCCTTGGACATGGCATCATGGCCTTTGGAAGAACCTTGTGCCACTCCCTGGTTTTCTGCAGGAGCTGATGCCCCAAAGCCTCCACAAACCTGTGATCCTCACCACTGGGACAGTCACAGAATAACCACCTTGAGAAAAACACAAAAACTGTTGATATGGATAACAGCAAAGCTGGAGCCACACATTCCTCACAGCCCAGGGAGCTGGGAGGATCTCTGGGCAAACATACACACCACTGAGAGCTGACTGTAATCCACTTATGCTCTAAATCTCCAGAGGAGGCAAGAAGAATGCCTTGAGGATGGAGAATAAGCAGCTGCTGATTTCAGTTCAAAGCTCCAGAGCAACCAACAGCCTTGATCTCACTTTCCCATTGCCCCAACTTCAGTCTCTGTCTCCCAGCACCTACCAGGAATAACCTGAAATATGGGGAAAATAAATCTCCACAGTGCTGTAAGTCCAACCAAGGCAGGGTGGGATGAGGCATATTCTAGTGAAAGTCTGAAGAGATTTTGGCATCTCAATTCTGCATTTTTTCTGTTCATAAGATGCAGGAACAAGGAGCAGGGAGCAGAAATCTCCCAACTGACCAAACATTTGGATAACTGCAAATTAAACCTTTGCCCCTGCACAGGCAGAGCCAGGGCCATGGGACACTTGCCTTTATTCTGGTGGAATGTTAAACTGCTTTCAGTCCCCACCACGAGTGGCTCATCAGCAAACTGATCTGCCCAAAGAGCTGCCAAGACCTCAGGACAGCACAAGCAGATAGGTTTTGCACCAACAATCTGTGGAATCACGGGGATAAGCACAGTCCTATATGCAGCTCCTCATTTGCTGCTTCCTTGTGGTGCCCTCTCTGCCAGGCCCTGATGGAATGAAAGGTGGGAATTTCACTTCTGAGGATCAGAGATTTGTATCTTCCACATTTTTACATACAAAGTCACCAAGGAGCATCTTAAAATATAACCATGAGCAACTCAAGAGTGACTGATCTGGGATTTAATCCTCCCATCACCCCACTGCACCACTCTCTGGCAGCAACACAGGGCACAGGGCAGAGGCACAAGCTCCCAGAGCTCAGCCATGCACTAGGGAATCTCCACAACTGGGCCCTGCCAGGAATCTTCTCCAAAACAACCATCAGCATCTGGCAATATTTAAGCCACACCACCAATTCATGAGGAAAGGCACAAAAAAATTACCTGACTATACAAGCTAAGTGAACTTATGACCCCTGCGCAGCTGCTCCCACAGCACAGACAGGATGGAACCAAGTTTTCCTGGTTCTCTACAAGTGGGAAAAAAACTCCCAAGCATGAAGCACAGGGGACGGTGAAAAGCCACTGCAAAGCCCAGGGCAGCAGTGCTGGAAAGCGGCACACACACTGTGACAGAGCTCCCACTCTGCTTCAAATTCCATCTTTCCACACAGATTTTTTTTTTTCCCAGTTTTGCAATTTTTCATCCCCAAGAACATTTAGAAGCCAGCACGGGAACAACAGCTATGCCTCCATCCCTGCGCTCCTGCCCCCCGAGCCCGCACTGTCCCCTACCCCATGGGCCCTCCGAAGTTCCTGACCCTGTCCTCCTACACCAAGGGTCTCCCCCGCCCTGACACTCCCCACACCTACTTTCCCCAAAGGTCTACAAGCTCAAAGTGACCCAGAGTCGCCGCCGTCCCGTTCCAGGGACCCTCCTAACCCCTCAGCGCACATCCCTATCCCGTTCTTCCGGACCCCGCGTCCCTCAGGCCCCACGTCCGCTGCGGCTCCTCTTCACAGAGCACCCCACAGCGCTGAAGCAGCCCGTCCGCGCCTGGCCTGGCCTGGCCTCCCCTGCCCGGGTCCGCCCAAACCGCCCGCCGCCGGCCCCGAGCCCCAGGCCCCGCACCTCCTCCGCCTCACGCTCAACGGGGCCGCCAACCTCCACCTCCAGCACAGCCGCCATCTTGCCCCGCCCCCCCTACTGGCCAGCGTCTTCCGCCGCCGTCCGCCAATCACCGGGCAAGCTGCCGCACCTTGAGCCAATCGCTGGGCGCGGCGCTGCCCCTGCCACCAATCAGGAGAGGGGAGGAGTGGAACGGCTGGCAGACACGCCACTTCGGGCGTATAAAAGCGGTGAGCTGTCACAGCTAGGGGCTGGCTCCCGTTTGTAGGCCCGCGGCGGGGCGCGTAACCCCCGTCGACAGCACCGGCCGCCTCGCACCGCAGTACCGACCGTGGCAGCGCTGCCGGGCCGCTGCCCTGCCCCCGCCCGCCCCTTTCCCCCGCCGCCCTGCGCTGTCCCGGAACGGGCGCAGATGGCAGACGGCTCCTGAGCTCCGCCCGCGGGGGCCGTAGCGCGGCGCTGCCCGCGAGCTGTGTGTCCCGTCAGGCACCGCGGCGGGCCCGGGCCGGGCCCGACCCGCAGCACGGTCGGGAGAGCGGGAGTGAGGAGCGGGGATCGGGGGCTCCCGTGGCTTGGGCGGCGGGAGATCGGTGCGGCTGGGACTGGGGGGCGAAGCACTGGGTGGGCGAATGGCGTGGAGAGGCTGTGGGGCAGAGCCAGGGTTTTAATAGGGCTGGGGAAGTGGGGAACGACGAGGGAGCTGCAGCCATAGCAGAATAGTTCTGAGGCGTTGTTTGTGGGTCTGGGAACACGGGCCGTGGAGCTGAAGGGAATTGCGGGTAAGGACTTGAGGGCACTGTAGAGTAGGGCTGGGGCTCGTGGGCTGGATGTGGGTGGTAGCCGGGTGGCAGAAAGGGGCGGGAATGCGGCGTTGTGGGGTGAGCTGCGGGCACAGGAGTGGCTGAAGGCAGCTGGGGGACTGTGAGTTAGATACGGGGGTTACTGCTGGGACGGTAACCTGAGGGGTGGCGGGGCACGTCTGGGGGGCACCGCGGCGGTGGGATGGGACTGGGGAGCTGCTGAATGGTTCCAAAGCCAGGAGATGCCCAAGCTCATCAAACTCACCTCTCTGCCCACCAGGCACCGGCGGCATCTGAAGGGAAGTTACGCTCTGGCAGAGTGTTGTCTCCAAAGGATCCTGAATGGCTCTGGTTAAAATCAGCTATATGGTGTCCTTCTCCTCCCAGGTGCCTGGGGGTTTCCTCTGTGGGGCTGGGTGTGGGGGGTGATACGTCTGAGCTGCTGGGTCTTGGAAGAGGTGGGTCAAGGCATGACAGGGTGCTTGTTAAGCTGAAGGGCAATGATTCACATCATTTTTGCTTTCTCAAAATTGGATGTTGTTCCTGTAGGTTACCAGAGAATTACGTGTCTCTCCCCTTGTCCAGAACAAGCTAGAGCTGGAGGGGACGGTGTTTAGGGAGGGGTTGGTACATGATGCTGTGTCCCTGCTGTGTGTGCAGGACCCCAAGTACCCAGCAGAGAACCTGCTGAGTGAGGATAGCATACGGCCCTGACTTGGCTGCCCCAAGGATCACAGCAGGCAGCTGAGCGTGGAGCTGTGACTAAAGAGAGCCAGTCCCATTGGCTATGTTGATACTTCCCTGTTCCCCACTCCCATGCAGGAGCCAGGACCGTGCCCCACAATGGGGTCAGCAGCTCTGAACCCCCTTGCCCCGTCCTTCTCGCTGCTCCCCAGGGAACTACAGCTGCACCTTTCTGCAGTTTGCAGTGGGATTCTGGCCCTGTGACCAGCCCTGTCTCACCTTGGTGCCCACTGTCACACTGATGACACCAGCTGACTCAAAGCTGGACCAGAATCGCTGCAGGGTTCAGATGTTTTAGGAAGGTAAGGATTGATCCAAAGGAAAAGGCATAGGGAAGAGTTGTGGGCCTGGTAGTGGGATGGAGCTGATGGGGGGGGAATTGGTGATAGGATGTGGCTGATAGGAGGTAGAAGAGGACAGGTAGACTAGGGGTTAGGGTTGTTTATGGCCTCAGGAAAGCTGTACCAGCTCTGCTTCCCTGCCCTTTCTTGTGCCCATAATCCCCCAGGTGTCCTGGGTGGCACAGCAACAGACCAACAAGCAGAGATAGGAGTGGTGTTGGGACAGTGGTCAGGGCTGTGCCCCATCCACCCCAGCTGCTCTTCCCCACAGCAGATTTCTCAGAGCTGATGGTGGGGCAGACATGGCACCACGTGCTGTGACAGCTGCAGCTGGTCTGAAGCTGCACAGTTAAAATTGGCTGTAATAGACCCCAACTTGACCAGCCTAGCTCGTTAAAGAGTAGAAGCAAACAAGTCCCTGGGTAAGAGAGTGATAAGTTGGATTTGAACTCAAACAGGGGAGCGCAGCCAATCCCATTCAGTCATGAATACAGATATCTAACTGGGTGGCGTTAAGACCCCAGCCAATCAAATGTTCAAGTGCAGGAATTTTGAAGCACAATTTTAAAAGGGGGTGCCCATCAATAAACTTTGGCTCTTGTCGCAGGAACTTGGCGTGTTCAGTCGTGTGCCTGTCTCCAGAACTGCAGCAGTCTGTAGCTCACCTGTAGCCAGCCCTTCGGTCCATGCAGCTGCTTTGGGCTCTCCTTCATCCGCCTGTGCAAACCACAGGGGTAAGAGCCTGACCCCCCACGGCCACCCCTCGACACAGTAGGTGTCTCTCACACTTCCATGTATCCCTCTCCATGGGGAGGCAGCAGGAAGGGGCTGCTCCTCCGTGTGTGGGCGCTCCTCCATGTGTGGGCTCCACTTGTGCCTCATGGAAAGCTCAGGAAGTGCTTGCTGGGCTGAGCTAGGTGCTGTGCCCAGAGTGGTGGGCACAAGGAGCCTGTCTTGATTGCCTGGGCCCTCTCCTTGTCCCACAGGAGGATGCTCTGGGGTATTAGGGTCTGTCTGAGCACTCAGACAGACCCTAATGCTCCAGCCCTGCCTTTCACAGGACTTTCTTTCCTGAATCATGCATTTACGTGGCCTGATTTACATGTTCCATCCCATCCTGTCCCTGCACAGTGTGGCCTGGAGCCCCTTGAGGTGCTTCCTTGGACCCGAGCCCCAGCTCCCACCAGCTTTGTCCTCCTGCATGGCTGACACTCCCTATCCCCAGGAGATCCAGGGAGGAGAAGCAACTGAGGAGCTGCCTGTGGAAGCTGGAAGGGGCTGCCTGGAGCCTGGCCCACCTCACCACTCTGCCTGGATGGTGCTGTTCACAGCACAGAACCAGGTGCTGAGGCCCAGAGCTGGCACGAGCACCCTGGGGGGTCACCTGAGCTGCTGGCCAAGGATGTGGGAGCTCCTGCAGTGGTAGGTGAGTGAATCTGCACAGCTGTGTCCTGGGCTCGCTCCCAGCCACTGTGGGCAGCAGGGCAAGGGGGAATTCTGCCCCTCTGCTCTGCTCAGGTGAGAGCCCACCTGCAGAGCTGCCTCCAGCTCTGGGACCCCCAGCATCAGAAGAGTGTGGAGCAACTGGAGTGAGTCCAGAGGCTGTGGAGATGCTCTTGAGGGCTGGAGCCCCTCTACTGTGGAGACAGGCTGGAACATCTCCAACCTGGAGACAAGAAGGTTCTGAGAACTGGGAGCCCCTTCCACTGCCTAAAGGGGCTCCAAAAGAACTGGAGAGGGACAATGGCCTGGGAGGACAAGACAAGAGGTAGTGGCTTCAAATTGACAGAAGGCAGGGTTATGTGGTATATTACAAAGAAATTGTTCCCTGTGAGTGTGGTAAGACACCAGCACAGGTTGTCCAGAGCAGCTGTGGTTGTCCTATCCCTGGAAGTGTTCCAATGCCAGGTTTGATAGGAGTTAAGAGCTACCTGCTCTAGTGGAAAGTGTCCCTGCCCATGGTGGGGGGGACTTGGAACAAGATGAGCTTTAAAATCTCCTCTAACCCAAACTGTCCTCTGTTTGTCATTCCTGCCTTTTTCCCAGGCTCTGCACTGGATGTCCCTACAGCTCCCTTGAGTACCTGCAGGCAGCTGGACAGGCACTGTGCTCACAGCCCTGCTGGCAGGTAATCCCATGGGTCACTGTCTTCCTCCTGCCCTCACCCTGGCTGTTTACTGCTCTCGGTCTTTCCCAGATAGTTCTGGGCCCAGCCCTTCACTCTTCTGGGCTGGCAGAATGTAGCATAGGGTACCTCCAGCATGTTACCCCTCTGCACGGCTCCAGCTGCCACCTGAAGGATGTCCAGGGTGAAAGGAAGAGCCTGAGCCTGTGGCCCCCAAGAGAGAGAAGTCAGGAGGAATGACAGAGGACAGACCAGCAGTGATGGGGAGACAGGTGTCTGCCCCATCTGCTCAGGTCGGTGCTTGGCAGGGGTGTCATCTGGTAGCCAGGGGACACTGAGCAGCAAATGGGGATAGTGGTGGCAGTTCCATAGCTGGGATGCATCACTCCTGCTGGTGCCCTGGAGGTGCATCACAGTGTATTTCCAGGCTGCCATGAGAACCATCAGGGAGGGTGTCAGTCCAAACCCCATATCATCCCAACACTAGTGAGCTTGTGACAACCATACCACCTTCCCTTTCCACAGGCCACTTCCTGCTGAATCTGCTCCCCACACATGCCTCCCAGTGTGGAGAAGAACCTGCTGTAGCCTGGCCTTCCTTGTCCCCTGATGGCTGGGTGCCCTGCCCCATTTGCCAGCTGCCCTTTGGTGTGGCAGAGGTGGAGCAGCATGCCAGCAACTGCAGGGAGACACATGGGGCCCTGTCCTCACCGCACTGCCTGCAGGAGGACAGCAGAGCTGGGGACAAACCCTGTGTCACCACCCCTGAGGGCTGAACCTGCAGTACTCAAAGGCACAGAGACACTGCAGCCCCCGGACATCTGTGGCAAGGCTGGTGATGGAGGATGGAGGTGTTTCCCGCCCCATGGCCAGGTTTGGTGGGGTTTGAAGCACTGTAATAGCAGCAGTTGCCACTGGAGAGGAGTAAGTTAAAGGAGAAAAATAAGAAAGACAGAAATCTGCACTATGACTGCTTGGTGGTACAGCAGGCTCCTTGGGTGAGCATCCTGCCTTGAGACACCGTGTGTAGTCCAGTGATAGGGCAAGGAGGAGGTCATGATTTCCCTTCTCTCAAGCCCTGGTAAGGGTTCCAGTGCATGTGGACTGTAGGAGGAGGAAGCCAGGATCCCCAGATCAGGTGAAAAATACACTTTATTTACAAGTAGAAACATTTAAAAATGCTGCCTCAGCTTCCCTGGGAGGAGCAGGAGGACAGGGCAGGTGTGGGGGGGTCCCACACACAGGGAGCAAGGGTAGTGGCACGAGGGATGCTAAGTTTCACCTCTGTCCCTGTACCTGGGGCTGCAGAATATCCCTGGGAACAGCTCAGCTCCTCCTCTGCACTCCTGTGTGTTTCCAGCCCACAACCTCTGTGCATCCCCTTGCCTTGGGTCCCAGAAGGGTTTGGGATGACAATGGGTACAGGAAGGGCAAGGGGGCCTTGCCATGCCCAGGGCATCCCTACAGTTGTCAGTGGGATATGCAAGGCAGTCGTGTGGGTGGTCCCACCTGTTCACCCTCAGTGCTCCTGGGCCATGGGGGGACAGGAAGAGGTGAGGGGGTGCAGGTGGGGGTCCAGGGCAGAGCCAGCAATGCCAGGGACTGGGGAAACCTCAGGATTGCCTGTCCTTGCGCGACTGGCGACTGGCCTGTAGAGGACAGAGCGAAGATGGGAGGTTAAGGATCGTGAACGTGTCTGAGCCCCATGCTGGGACCTGCTGTTGCCATAGCACCCCAGGGACAGCAGGACTGTCCCCCTTTTCCCCATGGCCTGTATGAACCCAAGGCAGGAGCTGCGGGCACTGGGGCGAGCATGAGCTCAGAAGTGTGCCCAGGGGGTCAGGCAGTACCTACCTTGCCCTTTGGGGACTTGGCGGTGGCGATGCGGGATGAATGGCGGGTGCCGCTGGAGGATGTGGGAGTGCCCCTCTGGGCCACTGCCCGGCGCAGCAGGTGCCTCCTCAGCACCCTGGGGCTGTTGATGCTGAAAGCCACCGACTGGCGTCTCTGAGCCTGCAAAAGAGGGGCAGGACCATTAGCTCAGGGTGGGACAGGACAGAGGGGTCCCTCCTGATCCCTCTTTTTCCCCTCTGAAGCTTACTGGTGTGGCTGGGCCTGGCTGCTCACTGTCTTGACTGACTTGGGAGCCACTCTGTGCACTGCGGTCTTGGGTGGTCTGGGGCAGTGGGCACCTGGATCGCTTCTTGGACTGGAAAAGAAGGGGACCGGCTAGTACTGCCTGCTGTGGGGCTGGCAGCAATGAGGGAACTGTGGGGTTGCAGGGAGGGGATGTGATTGAGGGTAGCAGTGCCCAAGGAAGGCAGAAGGCTCAGCTCTTTGCCTCTGGAATGGCCTCCTTGCCAGCACTGGGAGCATCCCGAATACTAGACACACCACTGGATGCTGGGAATACTGGGCACTGGAATCCGGGATCAGTGGGAACGTGTGGCAAATGGGGGTGTTACTCACAGGGCCACAGCAGCTCCCTCAAAATGTGGAAACCTCTTGTTCCCAGCAGGGTGCTGTGATGGGGAACTGAGCTCACCGGGGGGGTGTCAGGGCTCTGGTGGCTCTCCTCCGAGAGGCGCTTCCTCTGCCGGGTAGTGATGCTGCTGGGGGCCTGGGTGCTGCGCTGGCTGCCGGTGGAGATGGCCTGGGAGGGCTGCCCGCTGCCACGTTGCAGCGTCTCTTCTGGGTCCCCCATCTTCACATCCTCATCCGTGATGGTTCCAGAGGAGGTGGAGGGCTGGGGAGGGGATGTGGGGATGTTGCTGAAGGGCGCTGTCCATTGCCAGACCCCCTCCCAAACTCCAGATATGGGCAAAGCGCTGCCTGACCTCCCCCTCCCGCCCCTTACCATGCTCTCTAGGGGGTAGCTGGTCTTCAGGTGGGGGGGGCAGGCCTGGTTCCTCCGCTGCAGCTCTGCAATGCGGTTCCAGTCATCCAGTTGCTCCGGCTCATCCTGGCACATGCCCAGCTTCGTGGTGCTCTGGCCTAAATCCGAAGCAAGGAAGGATGAGGGGGCTTCCAGGTAAGACCTGACTCCCCCAAGCCAGGGCAGAAACCCACAGCCAGCAGTTCAAGTGCCCACACACACCGAGGCTGGAGCTGCTGGTCTGCTGCAAGCGCAGGGAGCTACGGGTGGCTGGTCGGTACCCAGGGAGGCCTGAAGTGCCAGGGGTCGTCTCTGCAGAGGAGACTTCCAGCTTTTCAAGAGTTTCCTGGGAGCAGAAGCTGGTGAGGGAACGGGTGGAGGCACCTGAGTGCAGGCGGCCCTTAGCAGGGGAAGATGTTTTTGTGGACTGAGCCAATGGGATGTTCTTGATGCAGACCAGTTCCTCAGACTCTGCCTGTTTCTGGGAGAGAAAAATCCACAGATGGGTTTAGGTTGAATGGACCTTAAAGCTCACGTCCTTCCCTTGGCTGGGACACCTTCCACTAGATCTGGTTGCTCTAAGCTGCATCCAGTCTGGCCTTGAACACTTCCAGGCATGGGTCAGCCACAGCTTCTCTGGGCAACCTGTGCCAGGGCCTCACCAACCTCACAGGGAAGAATTTCTTCCCAATATCCCATCTAACCCTGCCCTCTGTCAATGGTACCTTTACTGTGGCAGTCATCACCTGGAACTTTCTGAGTTCCTGCACCTGCCATTTGGAAACCACCACCTGAATGGGAAGCAGGGAGGAATGGATGGATCTATCCTCCAAGTGAGGTGGTGATGGAAGCGAGGACAAGGAGGGTGAAGCTCAACTATGCCATACCCACCTGAGCTTCCAGGCTGTGGATCTGGCTGGTAAGATTCTTGCAGCTCATCTCAGACTCCTTGGCCTGCAGGATGCTCTGCTGTAGCTCCTTGGCCAGCCTCTCCGATTTGCTCCGAAGCTCCGTGTTCTCTTTCTGCAGGTGCTCCATGGCCTTCAGCTTCTCTGATAGCTCCTGGTTCTGCTGCTTCTTGGCATCATAATGACTTTTTGCCTTCTCCATCTAGAATATAAAGCAGAGGAATCCTGTCAAGCTTCCCAGCAGTGTCAGGCACGGCATGGCCATACTAGCCCCCAGCATACCTGCCCTTTGTAGTGCTCAGCTGCCTGCTCCTTCTGGGTGAGCTGCACCTGCAGCTCTGCCATCTTCTCCTGATGGCTTGTGACCGCTGCCTGCAGCTCCCCTTCGAGTGCCTGTGGGCAGGGAAGAGACTGGCTTAGAGGCAACCCAGGTGAGCCCCCTGGCAGCACCAACAGCTCCAGGACCCAGCCCCCAGCTCCAGGACCCAGCCCCCTCTTTACTTTAACTCTCTGCTGCTGGGTCCGGGTGGCCTTCTCATGCTGAGTCAGCTTTTTATTCAGCTCATCCACCTGGAAGAAAGAACATGGCTTGATGAGATGAGCTCCAGGCACAAAACTACAATCCTGCTGTGGAGGAGCACAGCCCCTCCTCTCTAGCCAGCTCTAGGGCACAACGAAGAAATTTCCTGTCACAGGGCAACCGTTCAGCATCACCCACTGCCAAGGAAGATCCCAGGACATGGCAAGGTGACAGTCACCCCATGTTAATCCTTACAGCAAGGATGGATGGAACTACCCAAGCGTTAAGGAGCAGCCATGTGCTGGAAGCAAAGCCTGTGTTAAGTTCCCAGTGCCCAAGCACTTGCAATCTGAGTCCCACAAGTCTTCCAGCACTCTTTGACACAGGTAGCTGGCTGCTGCAAGTTCTGGCCTGGCCATGCTCTGCCTGCTCCAGGGGATGCTTGAGGAGCCCTCAGCCTCCTGGTCATAGCCACAAGGTCTCTGCAGAGTCCTGCACAGCTCTGGCTGGGACTGGACAGGGAAATGTGGCTTTTCCAGCATTGTTTCCCAAGTGCTAACTCCTAGCACATCTGAAATCAATGCTGCTCTAGCCACATCTGGACCATGCTGTCTGAGCACAGCTGTTCCTATCAGTTATGCCAACAGCTGGGCCTTGGTTAAAGGTGAAGGGAGAAGCCATCCCAGCACTGCCAGTCCTACACTGAGGAGCCCTGGATGCTCCTGGCAGCCACTTGCTGCGTGTGCTGCCGTGGGGTGTGCAAGAAGCCATGCCAAGGTGCAGGCACCAATGTGAGGGAGCAGGTGGCAGGATGGGACCCCACTTGCTACCCCCTGGATGTGCCCAGAGACTTGGAGCCAAGTGCCCTATGGCTGGGTCCATACTGTGAACAGTTCACAAGAGGAGAGGGTGGCTCCAACAGGAAGTGACAAACAAGGAGGACTGTGCACTGTCACTGAGCAGCCAGCTCTTGGTGTGTGTTACCTGCTTAGTTTGGTCCTTCTGGATTATCTCCAACTGCTCCACCTGCAAACACAAAAGGCAGAGGGGAGTGCACAGCTGGGACATAGGCTGTTTTTCATACAACCATGGAGTCATTTAGGTTGGAAAAGCCCTCTGAGACTGAGCGTGCTGCCAAGACCACCACTAATCCATATCCACGTGTCTGTTAAATCCCTCCAGGGATGGGGACTCTACCACTGCTGTGGGCAGACTGTGCCTTGGCTGGACAACCCTTTCAGGGAAGGAATTTTTTCCTAATATCCAACCTAAGCCTCCCCAGGCACAACTTGAAACGATTTTCTGTTGTCATGCCACTTGTTAATTGGGAGAACAAGTTACCTGGGAGACACCCCCATCTGGCTGCATCCTCTTTTCAGGGAACAGTTTCACCCTTTCAGGGGAGAGACTGTCTCCCCCAGCCTCCTTTTCTCTAGGCTCAGCCCCCCCTTCCAACTCCCTTAGCTGCTGCTCATCAGACTAATGCTCCAGATCACTCCCCAGCATCGCTGCCCTTCTCTGGAAACACTCCAGCACCTGAATGTGACAGTCCCTTTCACACCTAGAAATGTGTCCCACACCCCTAGTCCCTGTGCTGAGCAGGACATGGATTCAGGGGTGTGCAGAAGGCTGAACACATCCCTTTTCCAGGAGGGCTCCCCATTCACATCCCTCCTGCTGGGAGTGGAACCCCTACCTGACTTGTCAGTCTCTGCTTCTCTTCCAGGAGTTTCTTCCTCTCTTCCAGGAGTTTCTTCCTCTCTTCCAGGAATTTCTTCCTCTCTTCCAGGATTTTCTTCCTCTCTTCCAAGGCTGCTGCTTTGCTGCTCTCATACTCCTTACTCAGATTCTCCAGCTTCTGTACTGCCTCCTTAGCCTCCTGCCTGCTGCTGGTCACCAGCTTCTCAGATGCTGCCCGCAACTGCTCCAGCTCCTGCATGTGCCGCTCCCTGGCCTGGCCCAGTTCTGCCTCAAGCTGCCGCTGCCCTTGGCTGCGGCTCTTGCTGAGCCCCTGGTTCTCCTCAGCCAGCCGAGCATTGGCCTGTTGCAGCCCTGCCAGCTGTGTCCCAGCCTCTGCTGCATCAGCCTGCAGCTGCTGAATGGCCCGGTCCTTTTCTGCCAACTGCTCCCGCAGTGACGGCACCTCGGCCACCTCCAGCTTGGCCTGCGCCAGCTCGGCTTGTAGCGTGGACACAGCTTTTGCTCTCTGCTCCAGGTCCTGGTGGTGCTGGCTTTCTAGGGAGGCATGCTTGGCCCGAGCGCTGTCGAGCTCCTGCTGCAGAGCAGCCAGGAGCTGCTCCTTCTGTAAGCACTTGTCCTGGCAGACCTTTGCCTCCTGCCGCAGCTCATCCTCCCGCTCGCTCTGGCAATGGCGGTCCCTCTTCAGGGCCTCAATGGTCATCCGCTGCTTCTCCATCTCTTCCTGGCACCGCTGCACCTCCACCTTCATCAATGAGCACCTCTCAGCTGCACGGGAGGCTGCGGTGGCCATCTCTGTCTGCAGCACTCGCAGCCTCTCCTCCAGCTTCTTGCTCTTCTCTGACTCAGCCAAGATCAGGCGTTTCAGCTCCTTGCTCTCCCCTTCCTTCTCTGTCACCTGGTGATGGAGGATGGAGACTTCATGCTCCAGGCTGCTGATCAGGCTGTTCTTCCTCTCCATCTCCTGGACACACTGGGACACTTGTTCCTTCCAGCTCTCCTTCTCCTGCATGGCAGAGCGGAGGGACACCAGCTCCTTCTCTGCAATCCGCAGCTGATCCACGGTGCCTTCCAACTCCTTGGACTTGAGCTTCTCCTGGGACAGTTGCTGGGAGACTCCCTCCAGTGTCTCAGCAGTTCTTTGGGCATCCGCCTCCAGCCTGGCCACACGCTGGGCTGCTGTTTGCTCTGCCACAGCCATCTTCTCCTGCAGGGATGAAATCTCAGCCCTCAGCCTCTGCTCCTCACTCTCCTTCTCCTTTGCCCATGACTGAGTGCTGGACAAGTCAGCCTGGAGGCTAGCCAGCCGTTCTGCCTGGGCTTCCACCTTCTCCTGCTCAGCCTGCAGCTGCTGACAGGTCTGGCTGTGCTCTCGGCTCAGCGCCTGTATTTCCTCCTTCAGCCGCCTGCACTCTTCGTCCTCCCCTCGGGCAGCGGGAGAGGCTCCCACGGGCTGCTCCTGGCTCTCCTCTGGCAACTGGCGTGTGGCCAGCTCCTCGCCCTGCCCTGGAAGAGCTAGCTCCCGGCCCTGAACCAGCTGCTGTCTCTCTGCCTCCAGCTCAGCAATCCTGGCCAGGTTGCCTTCCAGGCACTCGGCTGCCCGTCTCTTCTCATCCTCCAATATACCCTCAGTGTTCCGCAGGGATTCCTCCAGGAAGAGCAGCTGCTCCTGCAAGCGGCTGTTCTCCCGGGCCAGCTTCTCCCTCTCAGCCAGCCTCTGTTGGCTCTCCTTTAGTTTGCCCTCCAGCTCCTGCAGCTGGGTTTTCAGTGCCTCTGCTGCCACTCCCTGCTGCTGCTGGGCACCCAGCTCCAGGATCTGGGCTTCCAGTTCACCGACCTTGCGGCTCAGTGCAGCCTTCTCTTCATCCACAGTCTGCAGCTGGCTGCGAAGGGATGTGTTGGCCTGCTGGAGCTGCTGCAGGGCAGAGTCCCTTTCCCTCAGGGCCTGCTCATGCTGGACGCTGAGGGCAGCCAGCCGCTCAGCGTGGCCCTCGGCAGCCTGTGCCGGCAGGTCTCGCTTCAGTCTCTCTTGGGCCCAGTGGCTCTCAGAGAGGGAGTTCTGGAGGCTGGTGACAAGGCTGGCCAGCTGCCGCTTCTCCTCCTCCAGCTCCAGTCCTTTGGCGGTGAGGCTGGAAACTTCCTGCTTCAGCTCCTCCAGCTGGCAAACAGAAGAGCAGGGAGACTGTATTGGGTCTGACTGAGACAGAAAGATAGTGCTGCTCAGCAGTACCCAAAACACTGGTGTGTTATCAACGCCTTTCCAGCTACCCATGCAAAGCACAGCACTGTGAAAGCTCCCAAGGGAAAATGAACTCTTAGCACACACCACCACCCCCACCCCAGCCCCCCCAGCAAGGGTCTGGGAGTGGGCACAATGAGGCCAACTGACACAAATTAACCAAAGGGATATTCCACACCATATGATGTCAGCTCAGATATAAAAGCCAAGGGAGGTTGGAGGAATGGAGGGCAGTCACTATTTTAGTGTTTGCCTTCTGGAGCAACCACTACATGTGCTGAAGCCCTGCTTCCCAGGAAGTGCCTAAACATCACTCGCTGATGGGAAGTAGAGATTAGCTTTTCTCTTTGCTTATGCATACATAAATTTTCACTTTTCCTTTTTTCCTTTAGTAAAGTGCCTTATCTCAACCTACTAGTTCTCTTCCATCTTATTTTTCTCTCCCCTGTCCTGCTGGGAAGGGGAGTGATAGCGGAGCTTGGTGGGCACCTGGTGCCCAGCCAAGGTCAGACTACTACAGGGACAAAACATACACCCCCTATTACTCAAGCTGTAGCCAACATGCTCACCAGAGCCCCACGTGCTGCATCCCACTGGGAGCTACCCAGTGCCTGCGTTCCCTCCCATCACACCCCCAGGGCACCTTGCTTTCCCCTCCGCCTTGTGCCAGTCTGCTCCCTTGGACCCAACACCTTCTTTTCACCATGCAGGAGATGCTGTCTTCACAACCAGTTAATGTTGTGGGAGGCTGGGGAAGCCACCAGCTCCCTGGCAGCAGTATTTGCAAATTCAGCCCAAAAATTTGCACTCTCCAACTGGAGTAGTTTACTATTCAAGCCCTTGCTGCAGGAGCCCCAATGTACCTTCAAAATGTCCCCCATGACTTCTCCCTTCTCCTGGGTGCTGCACTCCTCCAGCTTGGCCAACTGGTCCTCCAGCACAGAAATCTTTCCCTGTAGAATCTCGATTTTCTCTTCTGAGCATTTCTGGGGACACAGATGAGACTGAGCATCGTGCAAGACAGAAGAGCCAACCAAGCAAGGAGAGGCACAGTCACCCACTCAGTACTGACATCATGCTTTTCCAGCAGCTTTATCTCTCCCCACTACGAGGACAGCAGCCTGTCCCACCATGGGGAACCCTATCTAGGAACAGGGAGAGGCTTCCCACAGGAGCTGACAGTTACACGGCTTCTCCCTGTGTGCTGGCAAAAATGGGCAGGAGGCTCCTGGCCACTGCACCCTGCTTGCAGTTGGCATCTCCCCCAGCTGGGAGGGGGCTATGGGGGAGCTATAGGGGGGCACCCACCACTCCCCAGGCCCGCTGACCTTATCCTGCAGGGCTGCATGCAACTCCTTCTCCAGCTGTCGCTGCTTTTCCTGCGACTGTGCCATGGCAGTGTTGTGCTCCTCTGAGAGCTCATTCAGGGCTCGTTGCAGCTGGACCATATTGCTGGCAATCTCCCGCAGCTGCCAAGTGAAAATCCACCCAGTCCAGAAGAGAGGCAGAGTGTGCCTGTGCTGTTCAGGGCTCTGCCTACTCCCCATTCCCAAGAGCTGCAGCACACATGGGCATCCTGGGTTCTGGGTGTTCACCACATGCAGGCAGCTCCACCCAGCCCCCATTCCCCCACCAGAGTTCCTATTTGGATCAGGATCCAGAGCCCAAGGCAGGCTTGGTCACTGGGTCAAAGATTGCATTAGCAGAACCATAAACATCCCAGCATCCAGCACTGCCATCAAATCCTCCTGCCGGGCTCCATCACAAGCAATTGGGCTGTGGGGACATGGAGAGGACACTGCACCCCATACCTTGAAGGAAAGATCCCCATTCTCCTCGGAGAGCTGGTTGATTTTTCGGTCCATCTGGGCTTTTTCAGTCTTCAGGTCCTGGCACTGCCTGAAGGCCTCGTGCAGGCGCCCCACCAGGCTGTGGGAAAGGAGATGGTTAAGGAGGCGGTGCATGCTGGCAGCAGGCAAGGATATCACCAGGGATTGGTGCTGCTGGATTTTGCCACGGAAACTAAAGGTTCCAAGGGATCTCCATGCCTTGCTGTGACTCTACCATCAACCCAGCTCTAAAACTGGGTCGCGATAGGTGGCAAAACAGAGTAGAGATAAGCAATGTTTGTGCTTTGCACAACCCAACTGCTCCAAACTGAGAGCAGAGGCAGCTGTGGGACTCCAGCCATGGCCCTGCAAAGGGAAATAAGTGAGGAAAGGACAAAAAAAGACATGGCACTTCCAGTGGACATTGGGCAGCTTTCCTGAGTAAACAATGGCACAGGGAAAGAGCAAAGACCAGGATCCAGTGTGACAGGTGATTTCAAGTGTGTGACAAAGCCTAGTACATGGGATCAAAGTAAAGGCCTGGGAAATGGGCTGGAGTCAGGAGTTCCAGGATCACCCTAAAAGCTTCTCCTTTTCCAGGGCAGGTGAGACCCACAAGGTCAGCTCACTCTTTTCACATAACAGGAATAGCTGCTCCCATGCAGGGTTTGAGCTAAGTCGGCTGTTAGAACAGGCTGCATGGTTTGGGACTGGATCCATGCCCACTGCAATAAAAATGGGCTGCAGGCCATAACTGCCCTGAGGGCATGGGCAGCATGATGGCAGCACAGCTGTATCATGGGCTGATCCCACAGCGCGGACAACAAGGGAGCAGGGGATTCTGCTCCTCTCTGGTGGGACCCCATCTGCAGAGCTGCCTCCGGCTCTGGGGTCCTCAGTATCACAAGGAAGTGGAGCTGCAGGGGCAAGTCCAGAGGAGATGCTCCAAGGGCTGCTGGAGCCCCTCTGCTCTGGAGACAGACTGGGAGAAACCTGGGGGTGTTCAGCCTGGAGTTGAGAAGGCTCTAGGGACATCACAGAGCACCTTCCAGCACCTAAAGGGGCTCCAAGACAGCCAGAGAGGGAATTTGGACAAGAGTCTGGAGTGACAGTGACAGTCTCCCACTGACAAAGGACAGGGTTAGATCGGCTATTGAGCAGAAATTCTTCCTTGAGTGGGTGGTGAAGCCCTGGAACAGGTTGTCTAGAGAAGCTGTGGCTGCCCCATCTCTGGAAGTATTCAAGGCCAGGCAGGAGGAGGCTTGGAGCAACCTGGTCTAGTGGAAAGTGTCCCTGCCCATGGCAGGGCATTCCAGCTGAATGAGCTTTAAGTTCCCTTCCAACCCAGACCCTTTTCTGATTCTATGCCTGGTGTCTTCTCCCCAGCAGCAGAGGAACAAGAAGGTTTGCTTTCTCCCCTGTTTCATGCACTGCTAGACAAGAGACAGACAACATAGAGTCTGGGGATGTGGGAGTGACAAGGTCCCACCTAGGAGGAAGGAGTAGATGTTCCTGGAGGATTACCTCTCATTCTTCTCCCTCAGCTCCTCCATTTCTTTGGGCTCCAGCCGGTCTTCAGTTTGCTTCTCACTGAGCTTTACCAAGCGATCAATCCGCTGCTGCATTGTGGTGATCTGAGCATCTGGGGAAGGGGGCAAGAAAGGGCTTGTTACCAAGTCTTCATGTCACCTGAAGCCCCCACAACAGCATTTCTGCACAGAAACTCTCTGCAGCAGGAGATCAGAGCCAGGCTACCAGTGCTACTGCTCAGCATAGGTGTTGCTTCAGTCATGGCTTTTGTTGCCCAGCATATATAAGGGAATACAAGATGGAAGAAGGAACCTGGAGTCTCACTTGTGGCATGGCAGGATGGACCATGCATGAGCAGAGTTTTGGTGGGGTCACAACAGAAAAACAGAGAAACAAGGGGAGATCTCTGCCCCACAGAGCCCTCCCTGCACCCCAGGATGTCCTGGACTGACCCTTCTCCATGATGAGCTTGTGATTCTCCACCACCTCCTCCTCCAACTCCTCCTGTTTCTTTCTCTCAAAAGCCAGCTGCTCCTTCAGCCGCCGCAGCTGAAACTGGGGGGTCTGCATGATGTCCCCCATGGGCGAAGATGGAGTGCTGGGCAGGCTGCAGGGAGACACACACACAAGCTGGATTATCCCGAGCCAGCACAGGCCCCATGCAGCCAGACCTACTCTGCTACTCCCATCTCTGGGGCAGGTTCTCCTGCCTAGATCCCCAAGGAACTGCTGCATTAAAAATCTAGGGACAAACCAACACACATACAAAACAATTTCAATAAAGGAGGTAATATAAAAGCTGGTCTTTCATTGGAGGCCTCCAGGGGCAAATATGGAAAAATGCCTCCATTTGGAGACATGGTTTAGTGGTGGCCTTGGCCGTGCCGAGGGCACAGTTGGACTCGATGGTCTCAGAGGGCTTTTCCAACCTGAACGACTCCATGGTTCTAAAAGGAGCTAAAGCCCAAGCTCACCTCCATCATCCATACCCATATCATGCCCGAGCAACATGCAGCAGGAGAGCACCAAGGCAGAACAGGGCATTCCGGGGAGTCAGCATGCAGCCTGGCTACATCTGTGGGTCCCAAAACCTGCCCTACCCACTCCTCCCTTTCTTCATTTCCCCTGGCAGCCAGGAGGCAGGGCACATACTTGGTGCTGGGGAAGGAGGCAATCCTCTGCAGCTCCAGGAAATGCACCTCTCGCTTGTGCGG
Source organism: Onychostruthus taczanowskii (assembly GCF_017590055.1). Lineage (NCBI taxonomy): Eukaryota > Metazoa > Chordata > Aves > Passeriformes > Passeridae > Onychostruthus > Onychostruthus taczanowskii. Next base: position 3,234,610 of record NW_024505118.1, read on the forward strand.
GAGAGAGACCAGTGGGGAATGCTCCTCAGAGCTGCTGCTGAACACACTGGACAAGGATGCCTCTGCTGGAAACAAAAAGGGAGAAGAAGGCTGTGATCTTCAATATCTAAGAGGCTGAGCAGCTGAAATCTCAGAGGCACAGGAACCGCAAATTCCAGTAGGGATGGAACAGCCAACTGAGGAAGCCATAAACCTGCCCTACATCCCCATCCCTCCTGCTCCACAGTCCTTCCCCAGCAACTCTGCTCCCACAAGACTGTCAGCATCCCACCTGCTCCTCTCCTCCAGGGAAAGGCTGAGGTACTGTTGAGTGGGAAGAGCCAGCAGATCTAAGGTAGCCCTACTCTTGGAGTTTACAGGGGACTGTTTTGTAGCTGACCGCATCTGGGTTGTGCAGCTGCCTTTATGGCTGGGCAGCTACAGCAGCACAAACAGAAGGAAAAGCCAGGGCCCAGCACTTACTTTTCCTCTGCAGAAAAGACTCCAGATTCTCATTCAGGCACTCCTCGTTATCCAGCACAAATTTGACAATTGATGCTAGTTCAACCTGTGTTGGAAGAGCTGCAGAGTTAGTGGCTCTGCTGCAGGTCACAGGCAGCACCACAGCAGGCGTGGGGCGGTGGGCAGCTCCCTGCCTGCCTGTGCCGCTGCCCACACTTGCCTGCCACAAGCTTTGGAAAGCCCAAAACCACCAGTGAGCACCACAGTGCCCACTCCACACCATCTTTCAATGAGACCCAGGAGGGCAAGTCTCAGAGCACTTTCCCCCAAAGGAACCACTGCTTCCCCCTGCACCTCAGATCCAGAGGAGGAACCCCAGAGGGATTACCTGGGTCTTGTAGTCAAATTCCTTCCAGTCCCCAGAGTTCTTGGAACTCATGGCGGTGTGATACAGGAGCAGCACGGCCACCTGAGCAAGGCAGGAAAAGCATGACTAATCCCAGGCCAGTCACAAGCACATTGGTGCCATCTGGGACTAAAACATGCCACACAGTTACCTTGGCCAGAGCCAGCTCCTCTCCATCCAGGAGTTTCTGTGCAGAGACAAGGTTTTCTGCAGCCAATTTGTGCCGGCAGTGCTCTGCAACATGAAGCGGAATTCCCAGTCACATAGGAGCCACTGGGCACACTGCCTCCCCTGAGGTGACACTCATGGCCACAAGGGAACTGTAATGCATCCCCAGGGAGAATGGACATGGGGCAGGATGAGCTCCAGAGCTGAGATCCCAGTGGTCAGCCTTGGCCATTAACTCTGACCGACTTTCATTCCCCTCCCTGGAACCCCACCCTAAATCCCAGCCTCCCCACCTTGGCACCTCTCCTCCAACATCAGGACAAACAGAGAGCTCCATCTCTGGGTGGGATATGGTGTCTTCCCTCCAGGAAAGGCTGAGCATGAGTGTGAGAAACTTCCCATTTCCCCTGCCAGGATTTCTGCTTAGGTAAAGGTTTTCAGCTAGGATTTGAAGAGCTTTACTCCAGGTACCCAACTAGGAAAACTGCTCCAGACAGCATCACAAGAGCAGCCACTGGCACTCTGCCTTTCACACCCAGGACCTCCTTTGCTCTGAACCTGGGCTCTGGTAAGGATTTCCATCTGGAAGTTTCCCCTTCCACAGCTGCTGCAGGAAAGCTGCTGGCACCTCACAAAGGTGTTGATGTGGGGTGAGGGGGTCACTTTGTGGAGAGGGAAGCTGCAGACAGCAGACCAGACTCTCTCAGAGGTCAGGGGCACCAAGCAGGGGCAGTCGCTTTCCCCAGCACAGCGAAGGGTCTTACTCTGCAGGAAACCATGGATGAAGGAGATCCTCTCTGGCAGTGGCTGCTCCAGCACGGACTCCCCCTCCTTGCTCCCGTGGCTGCAAGAGTGCAGGGTTTGCATTAACTCCTTCTGGAGGGATTAGACCAACGCTGCTGAGTTTTGTGCAGCAGGGTTTGCTGAGCCAGGGGCTGGCTCTAGGGCGCTGCTCTGCCTTCTGCCCCCACACCAGGGCCAGCAGAGCCAGGACCAACCACACAACGCACAGAAGTGGAATCCCTCAGAATCCCCCTGCCAGGAGAGCAGCTGGAGCCGGGCAGCCGACACCCCCTGGCACTGCTTCCTATTCTGCCTGCCAGCCCTGGCATCCAGCATAGCACAGGGAGCTTGTGGTGGCCCCACTGGCCAGGAAGCACCACAGGGGCCAGTCCGTGCATGGAGCCTGGGGCTTTTCTTGCTGGATTTTGGGGAGGCTGAAGCTTCCTCTTGCATTTATTTTTGACTACACTCTTCCTGAGCAGTGATCAGTTCATGGAATATCCTGAGTTGGAAAGGACTCACAAGGGTTATTGAACCTAACTGCAGCTCAGAAATGGCATGCCCAAAACTCACACCAATCATGCTTGACCAGTACTGTCATTTACTCCCAAGGTGTCAAAAGCAGGAACCTGGCCTGGGACAGGGGCTGCCGTGAGGATTTGTTCCTCCTCACGGACTTCCCTTTGTGCCACCGGGAGCTCTTCAGATCAGCCAGCTGCTGTGGCAGCTGCCCTGCTGCCACCCCACTTTATCAAGCAATGGCCAGGCCTCTTCAGAGAGCATGTGCCACCAGGATCCCTATTAATCCGAGCTGGAGCACAGACCCAGGAGATTAACCAGGTCTGACTAAATATATCTGCTGTGCCGTCAGCTCCTTCCTCCCCACCCACTGCAGGCAGATCCCTGCTCCAGGCAGGCTCTCCTTACCCCACACAGGAGGTAATTATAGTAGACAGGCTCCCAGTGAGCCTCCCACCGGAAGGGTTTGAAAGCAATGCATGGCAGCCTCACACCCTCTCAATTTGTTTTGCCAGCTCCTTAACCACCAGGATTTGTCCCACCTCTGATGCCCATTATGGCCTGTAGATTTTAGTTGCCCCTTGCTCCCAGGCAACAAACACAATTCCTGTAGGAGGCATTCCTCCCAACCCTGCCCAGCCACCTCAGGTCCCAGGATGGAGCAAACAGGCTCCATCCTGACCACACTATACTCAGCAGCAGCCTGACATCTCCAGGCAACAGAAGCACTTCATGGGGCAGAAACTGTCATTCTTTACACTGCTTTCCAGATACAAAGTTTTCTCAGGATCCCAAGACTGCCACTCAGGAAAACTTGCTGGGCTGTTCCCTCACCAGAGCAGCATAAAGAGAAATGGATAATCTCCTGCGTGGCTGCAGGAACCCCTGTGCCACTGGCAGCAGCACTCAGGTCTTTTCTTCAGTGCCAGGAGTGAACCCGGATGTTAAATGCCAGATGTGATAACAAGTCTCAAATGACTAAGGAACTCTGACCAAAACATTCCCTGGGCAGCTCTGTGGGACCCAACAGCCCTGCAAGCAGACCCCAGCTGTGCAGTGGCACAGATGAGAAGAGATCCCAGCATCTCATATTCCAGAGGAGGAGTAAATACCCCAGGAGCCCCACTCCCACCCTGCCCAAGACAGGAGCCTCTTAGCTCCTGGGGGCCAAGGCCAAGGCTCCAGGGACAGCACAGACCCAGCTGCGTGGTTTGAAATGTGTACACAGCTCCCCATACTCACATTTTGTGGATAATTCTGATGAAGACACTACAGTCCTGGAGCTGGGATAGATCACTGAGGGGATCAGGACAAATCTTTGTGCTGTTCACCTAGAAATGGGGTGGGACAGTCAGAAACCAAGACAAAACTGTGCTGTGCCACTCACCATCTCCAGTCCTGGCAGGGGACAGCAAGACTGGTCTGGGGGTGAAAGTAAAACTACCCCTTTAAACCACCCCTGCCCAGGGAACAGATGAACATGATCCCCACAGCTTCACCTCTGGGAGTCTGGCATAGGTCCCATTTATCACACTGCTGGACCCCTCTTCCCTGGAGAGGCTGAGAGATCTGGGGTGTTCAGCCTGGAGAAGAGAAGGCTCCAGGGAGACCTTAGAGCCCCTGCCAGTGCCTAAAGGGGCTCCAAAAGAGTGGGAAAGGGACTTTGGATAAAGGCCTGGAGTGACAGAACAAGAGGGATTGGCTTCCCACTGACAGAGGGCAGGGTTAGATGGGATATTGGGAAGAAATTTTTCCCTGTGAGGGTTGTCCAGAGAAGCCATGGCTGCCCTATCCCTGGAAGTGTTCAGGGCTAGGCTGGATGTGGTTTGGAGCAAGCTGGTCTAGTGGGAGGTCTCCCTGCCCATGGCAGGGCATTCCAGTTGAATGAGCTTAAAAGCCCCTTCTAACCCAAACCATTCTATGAGTTTTCACTTGGACAACCAGTGCTTTGTGAGACAGATCCAACAACCCCTTTGCAGTACAGCTGCTGCCTGCTTCAGGCTCAGCTCCATCTCCCAGGCAGTTTCCATGACCAGACCAAGCCATTCCAGCATTTCTGGTTGCTCAACAGGAAGGGTGAGCAAGGCTTCTCCTGCAAACACCCACCTGCCCAGGAACAGCAGGAACTGGACTGCCCTAGGACCTGCCCCAGCCACAATCCCTCCTGTGACAAGCCCCAGCATCGTGCCCCAAAGCTGCCAGTGCTGGCAGCAGCATGTCCCACCTATGCAGTGGGCTTCAGCAAGGAGGGGGGACTTACCCAAGCAAGGAGAGCAGCAACCCTTGCGCCATGAACAGACATTGTGGCCAGTCTGTTAGGTTCCTGCCCAGACCTAGAAACACCAACAAAGGGGGAGGGGGGATAAAAAAGGTAAACTATTGTAATTATGTTACTAAATTACTTGCACCCAGCACCAGGCATTTGTGCCACCAAGGAAGGATGTGTCTCTGCATGTGGTCAGCTATGCGGGAGCAGCCAGCATCCTCCTGCTTGCCCACAGGCTCAGAGTGGGGAGCAATGCTGAGCAGCAGCCAGGTCCATTCCCACAGATTAGGATCCTGACAAGGGATCAATGGAAAACTGCTTCTCAGGCTCCTTATTCTCCTTCCTGCTGTGCCTTCCTCCCTCGCCTCCAAATGTCACTAACACTTCTTGCCCAGCAAGGCAGTGGCCAAGCCATTGAAGCGCTGCCAGCTCCCCTTCCCATTGCTGCTAGTGAAAGAACCACGTGCCGGGGGCACAGGTAGCTCGCTGGGCATCGCTGCATTGGATGGGAGCAGGGATGAGCTGCCCTGACGGGATCTGGGATCACTGCCAGGTCCCCTTCACAGCAACCTTTGCCTCCACACTGGCTGCCCCCAGTGCCACCCTGGTAGTGTCCCAGGGGAGGGGACTGCTGGGAGCCAAAAAGTCACCCAGATGAGGAGGGGGCTCCTCACCCTGTATTGCACCTGGACACCCGCACCACGATGGGCCAGGAGCCTGGTTGGGATCTGCAGTGCTCAACCAGTCACGGTGGTTTTGGGGACTACAGAGCTCCCACTGCCGTCAGTCCAGCTGGAAAGCACGGGATCCTCAGCAGGACAGGTCCTCCCTCAATTTGGCTAAAACCCAGCTCCCTGTCCCATGGCTGGGTCACTCAGCAACTAGTGTCCCTCCCCCCGGTGGCACAGCCAAGACCTCTCCCTAAAAATCCACCCAAAGGCACCGGGCAAAGCACTCGTGCAGCACTGGATGCAGACCCTCAGAGAGAACCGTGTCCCACCAGCATCGAGCCGGGTTTTACCAGAACCAGTCTGCAAACACACGGGTGCCTGGTGTGAGATCTGGACGGGCAAGGCTACCCGCTCCTGCCGCGATCACAGCCTGGATGTGACACTGGTGACAGTTGCCACCCTTAGCGTCTGAGACAACGCCACGACCCGCCGCGAGGACGTTTCATTCGTATGGCAGGCGGGAAGTGGTCGGGGAGCCCGCCAGCGGCCGTGAGCGCCTTCCAGCTGCATCCCCGAAGAGAGCAGCTGCAGGAAGGCGGTGGGAACCGGGGAACGAGTCCCGGCGGTGGCGGCGGTCGCGGCAGCATTGTCCTTCCCCTCCTTCCCCCGCCGCTCCGGTCACAACTCGGCGTTACGCAAACGTCCGGCGCTCGCCATGGGGAGCGGAATCGTCCGACCCTGGACTGCCGTCACCCTGCCCAGGCCCAGTGACGGAGTGCCGGTGGGGCCGGCACAGACCCGCTCCCGGCCCCAGCGCAGCTCAGGGAAGCCGGGGCTCGGCAGAGAATGGCTCCCGATGCTACGTCTCCCTCTAACCTGGCTGGAGTTACATCCCAGCTGACCCCTGAAAAACTACCCCCGATACGCACACACCCCGCGGCCACAGATTCAACGGGAACCGGACCCTACGGGTCACCAGCTAGACCAGGGAGGCCTCGGACGAGGAAGGGAAGCTCACCCCTCGCTGCTGTTCCGGAGACTCTCGGAAGTCATCTCCGCAGCGCCCGGGCTGCCTGAGGAGGATCAGGGCCGCAGGATGGGGCTGCCCCGAGCACGGCACAGGAAGGGCACAAGGAGAAGGTTCTTTCAAACCGGCGCTGGGGGCAGCAGAGGAACTCGCAAGGAACGCGGCCGCCGACTGCCGCTGGCGAAGGTTCCGACTTTGCCAAGCCCCGAGAAACGAAGAAAGCCCCGAGCCTCAGCGCTCCAGCCGCGACCGCCCCGTCCTTAGGGTCGGGGACGCAGCTGAGCTTGGCCCGAGACGGAGGCAATGCCACAGGCGTGCCCCGCCCGCCCGAGGGTTCCGCGCCTTGCCCACCTCTGGCACAGCCGCGCTCTGCGGCCCTGGGCCCCCGCCGAGGAACCACCGGGGCCCGCCCCGCGGGTGATCTCAGCTTTCCCCGTACCGTGATCGTAGCTGGGGATCGTGTCCTTCTTCAGCGTCACCGGGGCTCCAGCCCGTACTGACGGCCCTCTACACCACCGAAGCCGTCAGGGCGCGGACCACGGCCGCGCGTACTCGAACGGCGGCGGCCGCTCTTATTCGAACGGCAGCGCCCGCCCTCGCTGCTGCCCATTGGGCACCGCCGGGCCGGGGGCGTCACGCGGGCGGGCGGACCGCGGGGTCCGGCACTCACACCGGACTGCGGCGGAGGGCGCCCTGCCGGGCCCCGGCACGCACGCGGGGCCGTGGGCTACCCGGGGGACACACGCAATAGCCCAAGCGAGGGAAGCTCTAGTGTCGGGGGAGGGGGGAGGTTATAGGGCTGCCTGGGGCCAAGGGGAACACAGGCAGGGCCCACCCGTGAAGGTGTAGTGACACAGATGGGAACACGGGGGTGTGCGGGAGTGCGGGTCTCGAGTCCCCAGTCAGAGGTGAGGACACATGAGGGGAGGTTGTGTGACACGTGGAGGGGGTTGTGTGGGGCCACACGGAGTACTGGAGCCCACAGTGAGTCAGGGGACACGGGGGGGACTCTGGCGGTATGTCACGTGCAGACAGCCCACTCTGTCCTGCAGTGCCGGCTAGGCAGGAGTCCTCACCAGCCCCCAAACCTGTCAGACCTACTAGTGGGGCCTCGTCTCACTTGGGGGGTCCTGCGCTTGTCCCAGTGGCCACAGCCCTATTTCATCCTGTAGAGGCCCGGATAAGTTTAGTCGTGGACTGGATGGTGGTGGCTCATGTCCCTACCACTGCCCAGGCCCCACCAAGACCTGAGAAATGCTTGTTAGGCCTTGGCCTTCACAAAGAGCACCCAGACTAAGCCCCTCTTGAGCTTACTGGATATAATCTGTTCCAAGGAACTAACAGATGTTTATCGAGCATCTGTTTTTTAATGAACAGACTCGGAAACTTATTTTTCTTGCCTGAGTAACAACCCAAGTCAAACAGTATTTTTGCTGTTGAACCTTCAACCAACTCAAATTGTGGCCAGGACGGAAAATTACCATGACTAAAGCCTACTCTCTTGAGTCCTTCTAGACAGCAATCCAAAGTGAGACCTTTTGAGCTCTCAGTTATAAAGGGCTAATGCATACTCAAGTCCACTCTCTAATGACCCTATAAACCGCAGTCCAAAGTAAGTCTCACTGAGCATTCTATTCCCAGAACATAGGAGAGCTAATGTGTGTGTCTCAAACACAGATAACTGGATGGCTGCGGAATCAAGCAAGGACTGTTGGCAGTAAGCAAGGACTGTTGATATTAACACGCCATGAGAAAGAAAAAGATATGGCTGAAGAGGGAGGCAAGGTGGAGAAACATCCTTGTTGTAGTTCCTGCTGATAAGCACAAGACAGCACAGCATAAGCACAGGGATGAGTGGCAGGAAGTGGGCATGGACTATAGGGTAGGATTAAGATGACCAAAGACCCCTAAACCCCTCTGACCCATTTCCAGGAAGACCTGAAAGAACAAATTGCGCATGGTAACTAATCTGCATAGAAAATGAGAAATCCATCTTCAGGCTGGGGAAACCTATCCATGAAAAGGTACCCTGCAATTTCTATGCCAAGTGTGTAATTTACTAATGAAACTTTCTGATTACTTGCAAACCCTGACTTTTGACATTCCTTTCGACCTTGAGCATTGAGGAATCTCAGGGGCCTCCTTCCCCTTAAAGGTGGGTCATCATACATTCCCTGTCCCCTTGTCCTCTTGGCCCTGCAGGACATGATCAAAGAGGTGACAGGGGTCAGACAGATGTGTGTACCCCCCACCAGAGTATGGCTCTCCCATCACATCCATGCTGTGTCCGACAGAGAACAGTGGAAACAGGCACTGGATGAACGTGGCTTTATCTACTGTGGCAAAAAATAATAATTAAAAAAAAAGAACGAAAACAAAACAAAACAAAACAAAGGTCTAAACATGTAAAAAGGAGAAGGGATGGTGTTGGAGCCACCAGGCCCCATGCAGAGCATCACATCTGGCTGGCTCCAGCCCACCCATCCTGGTGACCTGGCACATGGTGCTGACCCACACCAGGGCCTCCTCACACTGGCTGTTCCCTTTGTGCTTGTCCCTGTGCAAGGCAACCAGTTATCTCAAAGAAACTGTTGCAGGAAGTTAGCCTCCAGTCCTAAGGAGTCCCAAAGCCCATCCTGGGCTTTCCTCCCACCTCTAACAAGGCCTTAAACCTGACCTAGGCTTTGCCCTCAGCTCTAAAAAGTCATGTCAGGGCTCTGGGCATTACTGCTCCTCCAGGATGAGGATATGTCTCTGGGGAGCATGGCAAGGGCTCAGGGCTCAGCCCAGCCCTGCTCACCTGCTGCAGGTCTGCAAAGGGAACAGGGTCGCTGGCGAGCACTTGGTGTGGTTGGTTAGTCAGAGATGGCAGCAGTGGGAGCTTCTTCCAGTGCGTCAGGTTGTTGCTGAGCATGGCCAGGCGTGTGCTGTCAGGGAAGAGCAGCGAACATCAGTGCCATGCCAAGACATGGGGACATCCAGAAGATGGGTGCTGCACCCCCAGGCATCCAGCACCCCCAGGAGGAGAAAGGGAGAGCAGTGGTGCTGCACTCCCAGCATCCAGCCCTCTCCACTCCCTACACCAGAAGGATGAGGGAGCTTCCAGCTCTCCCACACAGGGACCTTTCAAGCAGAAGCAGCCACATCCAGCCCCCCACCATCTGCCCCAAGGGCTGGGTGAGCACAGGAGCCCTTTGTCCTGGGCTCTGCTGCCTGCACTGCCATCAGCTCTCCCTGAGCAGGCTGCACCCTGCTTTCTGAGATGAGGCAGCCATTCCACATGCCGAGTTCACTCCCCCAGGCCAAAATCCCAGGGACCTGCCCAGGGACACACACAGCTGTGAAGGACTGCGGGCACCCCAGGGGAGAAGTGCAGGTCCCACCTGTACTGCCTGGCTCTGTCCATGTACTCATGCTGCTCCATGCCCTGGGAATCCGCTGCCGACACGTCAATGATGTTGCTGCAGAGACACGAGACAGTGGCTCCCACTGGAGGATCATTACTCCCCCTCAGTTCCCTCCCTATCTCAGAGCATCCTCTGACCAAGGCAGACAAAATCCAGCACCCACCAGACCAGCGCCCACCAGACCAGCACCCCAAAACAAACATCTCAAGTGTGTGGCGTGGGGAGTTCCCAGAGTCACAGGGCGTGTTCCCCCACTCACTCCAGGAGGTGCAGAGCTGCAGCCCAGCCCTTGATCCTCTGGCTTGGCTGAATGGTAATGCAAGGGTTGTGAGAAGAGCACAACAGAAAGATCATGGTCACAAACACCCATGAAAACAAGATCACAGAACCAGTGAAACTGGAAAAGCCCTCTGAGCCCAACTGTTCTCCCAGCACTGCCGAGCCCACCACCCCAAGTGGTCCCCAAGTGCCAAGTCTACACCGCTTTTAAATCCCACCAGGATTGGGGACTCCAACACTGTTCTAAGCAGCCTGTGTCACAGCTGTACAACTTTTAGGGAAATTTTCCCCAATATCTAACCTAAACCTTCTATAGCACAACCAGAGGCCCTTTCCTTCTGTCCTGTTGCTTGTTCCCTGGGAGCAGAGACAGACTTCCACCTGGCTCCACCCTCCGGTCAGGGAGTTGTGGAGGGTGAGAAGGTAATTCCTGAGCCTCATAAGAGGCTGAGCCCCCTCGGCTCCCTCAGCCACTCCTAGTGCTCCAGCCCCTTCTCCAGCTCCGTTCCCTTCTCTGGACATGCTCAAGCCCTTCTATGTCTGTCTTGCCCTGAAAGGATGCTCAGCCTGTGACCCACGGTGAGCTGGGAGTGCAACCAGTTCTCCACACACGCTGTCAGTGGCATCTCCAGCTCTTCCCTGGCCAGAAGCTTCCTCTCCCGTTCGTCCTGCTGGGAAATGCTGCTGCGATACTCTAGCCCAGGCCCTTCTCCTTCCTTTCTCACGAAAGCCGGCTGGGCTCCCCCTGGGACGGGCTGTCACAGCCGAGCTCTCGGCGCACCCGGGCATTAAGTTTCGCGGGACAGGTGACAGCCCCAGCTCTGCCCCGGCCCCCGAGCTGCGTGGCAGTCACGCTGTCCCAAGAAGGAAAAGCTGGCGCTGCTCCCGCCGGTGCCGTTTGAGGCCTTGGACGTACACCGGCAGCGGGAGGGTCTGGCACGACCCCCGAGCCCCCGCCTCCAGCCCCACGCGGCACCGGGGGGACACACGAGGCGGGGCGAGACACGCGAGGAACGAGCGACACGCAGGCGGCGACAGGCGGGAGCAGCGCTCAGAGACTGCCCGGGAGCGGGGAAGGGCCGGGCCCCGCCGAGGACGCGCGCCGCCTGCCCCCCCGCAACCGGGAAGCCCCGGGAGCGGGGCCGAGCGTCCCTCCCGGTGCCACCCCCGGCGCCAGGCCCACCTGGTCGGAGGCCTCGGCCTCGCTGCTGTAGCAGCAGCCCATGGCGAGCGCGGCCCCGGCTGCGGCACGGCCCCGCCGCGCGGTCACGTGAGCGCCGAGTCACGCCGGTCACGTGAGCGGCGGGGAACACACGGACACGCACACGCGCGAGCGCGCGCGCAGGGCCGCGCCCGCCGCCAGGGCGCGCGCGGCGGCGTCACGTGGGACGGAACCGCGCCAGCACGTGGGCTACGTCACGCAGCCTTGCGGGCGTGGTCACGTGTCTGCTGCCAGGCACCGCCCCCCCCGCGCGCTCCCGGTGAGGCCCGAGCGCGCTCCCGCGCTCAGACGGTGCCCCCGTGTTCCTAGGTCTTCTAGTGCTCAGAATATAAAGTGGGAAAAGAATGGGGAAGAGGGGGATGTCTGGAGTGATGGTGTTTGTTGTCCCAAATAACTGTAACATGTGACGGGGCCCTGCTCTCCTGGAATAGCTGAACACCTGCTTGCCCATGTGAAGTGATGGCTCAGTTCCTTGCTTTGCTTTGCTTGTGTGTGTGGTCTTTGCTTTCCCTATTAATCTGTATTAATCTCAAAGCATGAGATTTCCAGCTTTTACCAGTCCAATTCTCTCCCTGATCTTTCTGATGGGGGAGTGGGCAAGCGGATGGCTTGGGCTTGGTTCCTGTCCTTGTTTGTCACCCAGCATGGGGCACTGAGGGTTGAGGTAATAATAGAGTGGCTTGGAATCAAATTTGATCTCAGCATTTGCTGTATTAGGTTGAGTCTGCTATAGAGATTCGAATAACAAAGTCCCCTTTAGGCCCAGATGTCCAATGTACACAGTCCTTGTGGCACGAGTTTGTACAGAGCATTGCATTGTCATACGCCAACTCACTGTCCAGTAAATTGGCAGAGGGAGCTGTCTGGTGTCATCTGTTGTCAGAAGGGGGTCTTCCATGTGTACCCCTTGTCATGAATATTGTTGCTGTTACTGTTCATTTTCTTATAGCCAGTAAATTGTTCTAATCTCAGCCTGAGATCTTTACCTTTTGTGCCTCCTCTCCATCCTGCCGCTGTGAGAAGGGGGAAAGAAAACAGGGGAGCAGGAGAATGGGCATGGTTCGGAGGGTCTCAGTGGGGGCACTGAATGGGTAAGTACCATTCCTAAGCCACAACAGATCCCAGTGCCCCAGCCCTCTACACCCCCCGTGCTCCCAATGCCCCCGTGGTCCCTGGGCCCACAGTGTCCCGAGTGTCCACTGATTAGAGCTCCCAGTCCTCCCAGTGCCAGTGCTTCCGGCTGCCCGTGGTCCTGTTGCCCAGTGTTTCCAGTACCCAGTATTCTGGGTGCACAGTGACAGGACTCCAGCTCCAGTACCAGGACCACAGCTCCTAGTATTACACACCAGGACTGGGACCCCAGCCATGCTACTGGTACCCCAGGCCCCAGTATCAGCACCCCAGCCCCAGGCCCCTTTATGCAGCCCAGGAGCACCTCCCAGCCCCAGCCCGGCCCCGTCTCCAGCCAGCCCCGCGGAGCTGGTAACCGGAGCTCCGATAGCAGCTGCAGCTGTGGTGATACCATCAATAATTGAGTGGCAGCAAGGCTCCACACAGGACTGCCTGCCTCTGTCTGCCTGGAGTGTGGGGACAGGTACGTGCCACCCCCATTGCCCTATCCTGTTGCTGTGGCTGGGCACCCCAACAGCTCAGGGTGTGGGGAGCAGGGTGTGAGGTATAGAATATGGGGGATAGGAGCTGGACCAAGGTGGGTGCCAGGGGTTGTGCTGAACAAGGCCCCTCACAGCAGCACAATTCCCTGGAATGCCGGCCCTGCCAACCCCAATATCTGGACCCTGGCAGATGGGTCCCCAGCACTCCCCAGCCCTGGCACAGAGATCTCCACAGCATCCTGGGGTGCCCCAGCCCTGCAGGCCCAGCAGCACTGGAGCCCAGGGAGAGGTACTTCCAGGGGGTGCACAGCACATCCAACTCGTGGCATGAGTGGGAGCTGTGAGGCTGGCACCCTGTGCCCCACAGCTCCCACTCATACCACAGCAACCCCTGCGAGGGGATGGATTTGCCTCATTACGGTTTAAGGGCTCACAATGCTTCAATGATCTCTGCACAGGGGAGATTTTCAAAGCCTGGCCAAGGTTATGCTACTGATAGTGGACACAAAGGGTGCGGAACTTCCCATTTGGCAGAACTCCCAAGATAAGTAGGAAACTAACAAAGTCAACTCAGCAACTGTGCAAAAAGCACAGCCTCAATCCCTTGTGATGGTGTCTCCAGCGATTGCCCTGGCCTTCCTCCCCTTCATTGTCACCCTGCTGATCCGGTACCGGCACTACCTGATGCTGCTGTACCGGGCAGTGCTGGTGGCCTGGCTGCGGGACCGGCTCACTGGCACCTCGCGGGAGCAGCGTGCCTTCCAGTACCTGCTGGCCCATGCCATCCCTGGGGACCCCCACCACATCCTCCAGACCTTCGACCAGTGGTGCTACCACTGTGAGCACCTCAGCTGTGTGGGGCCCGACAAAGGTGAGTGCCACCCTTGCTTGTCCACACCACAGGGCATGGCAGTGGGCGTGGCCACGGCATCACTGACACGGCCGTGGCACTGCCAGCACGCCCACAGCACCACTGGCACGGCCATGGCACAACTGGCATAGCCTTGACACCGCTGACATGGCTGTGATAGTGTTGGTGTGATCTCACCACTATCAGCATGGCAGTGGCATTGTTGATATAGCCATAGTATTGTTGGCACGACTGTGGCACCGGTGACATGGCCGTTGCACTGCCGGCACAGCCTGGCACCGTCAGTATGGCTATGGCATCATTGACCTGGCTGTGGCATTTTTGGCATGGCTCTCCTCCATCCCTCTGGGAACTGCCTGGCACCTTTGCCCTGCCCAGGGCTAGGGTGGCACAGATGGGCGGGTGCTGAGAGGCACGTGCCACGTCAGGGCGGATCGTGGAGCGGGTGCTGTTGGAGCGGGCACCACTGCGGGTGCTGGAGCTGGGCACGTACTGTGGCTACGGCACGGTGCTGCTGGCACAGGGGCTGCCCCCAGGCGCCCGCCTCTACACCATCGAGGGTGACCCCCGACACGCTGCCGTGGCCGAGAAGGTCATCCGCCTGGCCGGCTTCAGCGAGCAGACGGTGAGCACCCGGACACTGGGATAAAGCTCCGCTCCGCATGTGAAACCGGGGAGGAGGTGGGTGGGGGTCCTCTGCTGCTGCGGCAGGGATTGCGGCACCTGCCGGGTAGTGTGTGTGGGAAGAGAAAGATCCCGTGCCGTGTGGACCTCTCACTACCCTGTGAAGCAGGGTGGTGGGTGGGCACCCCGACACCCTGCCCCAGTGACTGAGGGTCTGCAGCACAGGTGGAGCTGATCGTGGGCCCCTCGGAGGAGGTGATACCCCGCCTGCGCGAGAAGCACGGCCTGATGAACGCCAACTTGGTCTTCATGGATCACTGGAAACGCAGCTACCTGCGGGATCTACGGCTGCTGGAGAGCCACCAGCTGCTGGCTGAGGGGGCCACCATCCTGGCTGATAATGTCCTCTTCCCTGGGGCACCCCACTTCCTGCAGTACGCCAAGACCTGTGGCAAATACCACTGCAAGGTGCACCGCGCCAGCCTGGAGTACTTCCGCGCCATTCCTGATGGTATCGCTGAGCTCCGCTACACCGGTACCCGCTGAACGGGCAGCGGGCTGCTGCCTCGTGCTGGCCAGTTACCATGGCAGTGCCAGCTGCCCAGCCCCCTGCCATGGCTTCAACATGGGCTCTGGAGGAAACGCAGTGGCTGCTGTGGTCTGTGGCGGGGCGCAGTGGGTAATGAGGGGGCTCATTCCGCAGAGTGCTCCTGCCTGCGCTGCGCAGGGAGGTCTGCCAGGCACGCCAGTGGATGGTGGGGAGCAGCCCTGCACTTGCCTGGGTGGTACCCCCTGCCTGCCCTGGTGGCCTCAGACACCAGATTTGGGGTTGTTTTCTTGAAAACGGAGTTTATTAGAAAAGATGTGTCAGTTCCAGGTGGCAGTCTCCCCTCTGGCTCCTCTTGGGGGAAGGGGGGGGGGGTTTCCCTCTGAACCTCCTGCCCCACACAGCACCCATGGCAGAAGGAGCTTCACTGAACTGTGCCCCAGAGCCGTGGGGGGCAAAGGCTCTCCCCCAGCCTCTGGCTTGGTGTGGCTGTGGCAGAATCAGATCATCCACTGGTCCTGGTCCTGCTCTGTCCCTTCCATGTCCACCTGGGAAAGAAAGAGGTCTGAGATCTCCTCCAGAGCAAGAACTTAATAGAGGGTGTGAAGGAGAGAAGACAGCCCCTGGAGCTCATGCTCAGGGTCCCACACACTCCACATCCCCTGCTTTGGGGTCTCACACTATTTACCTCATTGATCTCCCCATCATCAGGAGACTCATTATAATCATTCATCTCATCCATATCCTGCATGTCCTCATCATCTTCTGAGTCCTCTTCGCTGTCTTCATCATCTTCATCATCCTCCTCCTCCTCCTCATCATAGTGCTGTGGACACAACAGCTCCAGCAACCCGATCTGCCCCTCAAGCCCTGTGGCAACCCCCCACTTCCTGTCCACACACCCACCTCGGACGCTGGCTTTCCTATGGGCACCAAGTTGTTGTCCTTCTCAGCAATGCTCTGGAGCTGGGGAAGGGAGAGAGGTGGGTAAGCACTCCAACAGCTCCACGACACCCCAGCAAAGAGGCACTTCTGGCCCTTGTGTCACTTACTGACCATGCTTATTTCCAGCCCCAGTCCTGCTGCCTCCCTGGCATCCCGCAGCCAAGAAGGGAAGAGCAGCTTTAACACCCTGCCTGAACACCCTGGCACCAAGCAGGGTGATCCCAATGACCCTCTGGTGCTGAGAGGGTTCGAGGTGTCCCCATGGGTGGCATTAGAAGCCCTAACACAAAGCTTATGTATTTCTTTATCAAAAAAATAACCAAATCTGGGACATCTGATCAGCCAGACAAACACAACCATAGCAGATAATTAAAGCTCAATTAAAATACGTCAGCACCTCCCCCCCAGAGGGACTTGGAACCTCTTCTACGTGTTGGGGTTTTAATTGATTTAAACTTTATTATTTCATTACAAAAACTTAATTACTGATTTTTTTTTTTAAACTTTAATCAAATAGATGTTCTTCCCCCCATACTCAGGGGCACTGCAGCACCAAACCACGCTCACAGCACAAACACTTGTCAGTTACCAGGATCAGAAATCACTCCTCGCCTCCCTCGGGAGACTAGTTAATGAATTAATTGGGAGCTAGTGCAGGAGCCTCGGTTCAGCAGCATCTTAGTAATTAACCCCCACACAGTAAACGGGGAGCTCCGGTAACAGCCCGCACCGAGCCGGCGTGACACACGGATGACGGACACGAGAGTAGCGATGCCCGAGCCGGCAACACCGGCACAAGACGCACAGCACGGGCACAGTCGGTGAGCACCCGGGGGGGGGAGCCCCGTGTCCGGGACACCCGCGAACCCCCATCCCGGGCACTGCCTCGGGGCCGCAACGAGCGCCGTGCCCGCTGAAGGAGCAGGGGCCGCTTCCCCAGCGCCGAACCCGTTCCCGGCCTCCTGACACCCGGCCCCGCGGCCTCACTCTGCCCCCGCCCCGGTGCCCACCCAGGCCTGGTGCTGCTGCTCCTGCTGCTGCAGCTCGGTCTCGTCAACGCACGGCCGGTCGAGGTTGAACCAGAGGGACTCGGTGAGGCGGGGCAGCAGCGAGGGGAACAGCGTGGACATGGCGGGAGCGGCGGGAGCAGCGCCAGGCCGGCGCCACCGCCCAGCCGGAAGTGCAGTCCAACCCGGAACCAGTTACGGCGCACGGAGCATGCGCAGAGGGAGAGCGGTGATGCCTGGGCCGGGCCCACAAGGGGGATAATTAATGGTGCGTGGCCCAGGGCGCCTCTGGAGGCGGAGAGCCGCATGATTGACAGGCGATGGGCTGGGCCCCCCCCGCGCCCGAGGCTGGGGCAGGGGGTGTTTGTGATCCCCGCCGAACATGTGTGCCCCCCTCGGGGTATTTGTGACTAATGGCGGGTATGTGAGCCCCACAGGTACCAG
Source organism: Onychostruthus taczanowskii (assembly GCF_017590055.1). Classification (NCBI taxonomy): domain Eukaryota; kingdom Metazoa; phylum Chordata; class Aves; order Passeriformes; family Passeridae; genus Onychostruthus; species Onychostruthus taczanowskii. The sequence goes on from NW_024505118.1 coordinate 3,251,850, forward strand.
TGTCCCCACTGAGGAGGTATCTGTGATCCTGACGGGGTGTCTGCTCCTTTGGGGGCAACTGTCATGCATGGGTGGGGGTATCTGTCATCTGTGAGGGGTGTAACTTCCCATCCCCTCAGGGCATCTGCGATCCCCGGGGCGTGTCTGCCCCCCATCACCTGTGACCTTGGAAGTATCTGTCCCTTACAGGGTATCTTCCCTCCCTGTTCGCCCGCCCCGAGGCATGTCTCACTCTGGAGCGTTTCTGTCCCTCCCGAGCCACAGGTGACAGCTCTCCCGCAGGGTATCTGCTCCCCGCTCCATGGGGCATCTGTGATCCCCTGGAGTACCTGCAATTCAATGAGGAGTTCTTGCCTATACCCTGTGGCCATCTGTGACCCCGCGGGGGGTACCTGTCCCTGCCAGCAGCATCTCTTACCCACTGTGGTGTTCCCCCCCAGTCACTCACAGGGACCCTGTGGTGTTGGGGGGCCAGGTACTGCCCCTTGTGCTGGTGTCAGCGAGTCAGGCCACCTCCCACAGGAGGGAAAGAAAAACAGCCGTAAGCGGATTTTGGCTGATGCTCGTCCCAGCCTGGCGCCAGGAAGATGAATCCCAGCTGCACGCGGGGCTGATGAGGGCCAGGATGGGCACGAGTGTCAATCCAGGACACAGTGGGGTGCCAGGGCGGGGTGCACTGTCTCCTCCGCGCCCTCAGTGCTGCCCAATCCGCTGCATTCCCGCGTCCCGTGATCAGCGGCCACGGGTTGTGCTGCACCACGACCTTTGAGATGAGCTGTGCTCGTCCCATGGCACCTGGAGCCCAGCTGCCCCCCAGGTAAGAGCCCCGGCCCCCGGGCACCCCCAGGTAAGATCCTTGACCCTGTTGTCGGTGGTCGTGGCAGTGACCATGTGCTGCTGTGCTTCCACATGCACAGTGGGGGACTTTGTCCCTGCTGTCACTGCGTCTCTCAGTGCTGCTGTCCTGACCTGCTGTCGCCCTGGCAGAGCGATGGCAGCGGTGTTGGCTCTGCTGGTGGCCTGGCCAGCTGCTGCCGCAGCAGTGAGGGTGACACAGGACTCGCTGCTCAATGTCTGCATGGATGCCAAGCACCATAAAACAGAGCCTGGCCCTGAGGGGCAGCTCTACGGGCAGGTACGGTCCTCATGCACTGCACCAGCACCCACTGGTCACTCGCTGTGGGTCACCAGGATGGAGGCTGGGGGGCTCTGTGCCCCAACATTAATTCCATCAGCCAGTGTCACCCACCCATGGGCACTGGTGCTTTCCCTGGACCTGCAGCAGGTCCCATCTGAGGCCTGGTGGGTCCTGATGGGTCCCAGCTGAGCCCCGGCTGCCCTGGTGCAGTGTGTCCTCTGGAAGGACAATGCCTGCTGCACTGCCAACACCAGTTTGGAAGCTCACCGGGACCAGTCCTACCTGTACAACTTCAACTGGGACCACTGTGGGGCCATGCCAGAGAAGTGCAAGCGTCACTTCATCCAGGACACGTGTCTCTATGAGTGTTCCCCTAACCTGGGGCCATGGATCGACCAGGTAGGTGCAGACCCCACCCTCACCCACCCACCAGGATGCCAGGGGTGAACTGGGGGGAAAACTGGGGGCCCTGCAGGCAGACACCAGCTGGCGGAAGGAGCGGATCCGGGATGTGCCACTGTGCCAAGAGGACTGCGAGCAGTGGTGGGAAGATTGCCAGGATGCTGTCACCTGCAAGGTCAATTGGCACAAGGGCTGGAACTGGACTACAGGTGAGTGGGGGTTGCAGGCCACCCCCCATCATGCCTTCACCCTCCTGTGGGTCTCCAGTCACCCTCCATCTTGCTGCAGGGGAGGTTGTGTCCACCCTCCCTGGTGGCTGTGAGTGGGTTCGGGGGTGTGAGCGTCCCCATGGGGTGGGAGTGGCAGCCAGGTGGGAGTCCCCTGTGCGTGTGAATGGGTCAGGGGGTGTGAGGGTCCTCATGGGGTACGGGGTAATGCGGTGTGAGACCCTGTGCCGCCTTGAGGTCAACTCTCTCTTCCCTAGCAATACCAGTGTGACCCATCTGCACCCCATGCACAGGGGAACCACACCCATTTCCCAGAGCCCTTCATCCACTTCACCCCCTGCCCACCCCCAGGCACCAACCAGTGTCCCAAGGGTGCCATGTGCCAGAAGTTCAAGTTTGTGTTCCCCACGGCGGCTGCACTCTGCGAGCAGGTCTGGTCTGGCTCCTACCGCTACACATCCCACCACCGTGGCAGCGGTCACTGCATCCAGATGTGGTTCGATCCCACGCAGGGGAACCCCAATGTTGCCGTCGCCCAGTATTATGCCCATGGCGATGCTCCCCCAAACTCCCTGCTCTCTATCCTGCTGTCCCTGCTGCCCCTCACCCTACTGGCCCTGCTCTGAGCAGGAGGGGCTGCAGGCAGGAGCAGGCAGTAGATGGTCGGGGGGGGGTCCACAGGCTGCCTTGTGCCTCCTCATGGGATGTCCCCAAGCTGTGTCCCCCCTCGAGGCGTGTGGGTCATGAATAAATGCTCCTGCCCTGCTTGGTCTTGGGGTGTTGTGTGATGGTTGGGGGGGCAGTAGGATGGTTGAGGGACCTAGGGGTGTCTGCTTGTCCCATCCTGCTTCTGGTGGGGAGATGAAGCAGACATCACTCCTATTCATTTGTACCGATCAACCTGGCTACCCAGCACTGCCTCCCCCAAACCACTGTACTGGGCAAAGCACAAGGCACAGGGCTGCCTGCCACAGGGGCCCAGGAGGATGGGGTCGCTGAATGTGTCCTAGCACCTGACACGGCTCCAGGGCCCCGGGTGTCACTGACACTCTGGGGTGCACAGGATGAGACTGGGAAAATTATGGGGAAAAAGGGGAGGATACCCCTGGGACCCTGAGGTGGGAGCGTGGTTATCAAGGGAGTTCCGCCGGCCCAGAGCCCACCCCAGTTGTCTCTTTTCCCCCCACATGCTCCGTGTTTCCAGCTGTGGGGTGGCATCGTTCCGATCCCTGGCCCATGGAGAAGTCCCCGGTTTTGGTGGCGAAACCGGGTCGCGCCTCCCACTTCTTCAGCCCCCGGACCCAGCCCTGCCCCACCGTGGCCCCCCTTTCCCCGGTGCCCGGCTCCCCGGTACCTTCACACCGCCGGTGCCTTCATACCACCGTGCCCTCGCTCCTCCCTTCGGTATGCCCCTGGGTGCTCCCCTGGTGCCCCTATCTCTCCAAGTGCTTTCCCCCTCCCAGGTGCTCCTCGCCCCGGTGCTCTTCATCCTCCCGGTGCTCCCCACTGCTGCTGCCCGCTACCCGGTGCTCTCCGCCCCTCGGTGCCGCTGCCCCTCGATCAGACCCCCGATGCCCCCCTGATCATCCTACTCATGGCCCCTGATCTGTCCCGGTGCCTCTCAGGTGCGCCCCCCAGGATCTCACCAATGCTCCCCAGTTACCTCACTGGTGCTCCCCCAAGCTCTCCCTGCTGCTCCCCCAGGATCCCCGCGGGTCCCCTCCGGTGCCCCTCTCGACTCCTGCGTGTTCCATTCCGTGATCGCCTCTCACGGTGGCCACCGCCGGATCTCTCCCCGTGGGCCCCTGGGTACCTCATCGGTGTCCCTCTGGGGCCCACGGTGTCCCCAACCCCCGAAGCCCCCGCCCGTCCTCGGGATGTCCCCGTCCCCACCTTTCCCCGCCCCGGTGCCCGCCCCTCGGCTCCCCCTCCCCCTCAGAGCGCGGCCCCGCGGCGCGGCCCCGGCGGCGGAGCATGGCGGGTGCGGGGGGCGCGGGGGGCGCGGGAGGAGCGGCCCCAGTGCCGGTGCCCCCCTGGTACCACCGGGACCTGAGCCGGGCGGCGGCCGAGGAGCAGCTGGCGCGGGCCGGGCGGGACGGCAGCTTCCTGGTGCGGGACAGCGAAAGCGTGGCGGGGGCCTACGCGCTCTGCCTGCTGTGAGTGGGGTACAGGCGGGGGGGTGCCGGGGGGACACCCACGCGGAACCGGCGGACCATGAGGGGAGATCTGGGAGCGGCCATCGGGGGTGGCTGGCGGGGGTGCACCGGGAGGGGACCGGCGCGGGGCCGGGGGAGCTGCGGAGGCACGGGCAGGGTGTCGGGGGGAGGACCGGGGGGGACCATGGGAGAGCTGCAGGGGGGAGCTTGAGGGGGCCACCGGCGAGGTACCGCCGGAGCGGTGGGGGGATCCCGGGAGAAACGGGGAGGGGGTACCGGGGGAGATTCGGACGTAGGAGTGGAGTGTTCAGGGCGGCACCAGAGGGGCCTCGGGGATGGTCCGAGGAGAGCAGGGGGCCGGGAGGGCAACCGGGGATGGGTCCTGGGCGAGCAGAGGGGAGGATTTGGGGGAGCGCCAGCGAGGTACCAGGGAGAGCACTGAGGCGTCATGGTGGGGTCACTGCAGGGATTCAGGGGAGCACTGTGGAACACAGGGCCGGTGTCCAAGGAAGTACTGGCAGAGGACCGGGAAGAACAGTGGGAGAGGCACCGAGGGCGGGACGGGGGGCGCCAAGGAAGCACTGGCAGGGGAAGCAGTGGGGATCGCTGGAAGGGATCCAGGGGAGCACTCGGGGAGCGTTGGTGGGGGTGGAGGGGAACACCAAGAGGGCAACAGACAGAGAGGGAAAGCCACCTGAGGGATACAGTGATACAGTGAGCACGGGGGTCGCCAGTACTGTGGGGGCTGCTAGGAATTTGGGCACAGGGAGGCTGGGACAGCTCTGGTCAGTGGGTGCTGCGGGCACAGACACGGGGAGACCTGGGGTTTCAGAGGGACACTGGCACTTCTGGGACACAGGGCACCAGGGGAATGGCACCTGCTGTGATCGGGGTGTCCCAGGAGACCAGACACCAACAGACTCTGGAGGGGCAGTGGGGGCATATTGGGCTGGCTCAAGGAGGGCTGTGTCACCCCCCCACCCCCCCGCTACCCTGGGGGTCTGTGAGATGGAGGGCCTGGCACCTACCACACACTCTCAGGGTCCCTGAGCCTACCCATGGCACTGGGGGTCTCCAGCTCCTGCCCTCATGTCTGGGGGTCCCCAACCTGGGAAGGGGGGACAGCTCTGTGCCCTTGAGTTGTGCCATGGAACTCCATGGCTCCCAGCTTGTGCCAGATCACAGGTGAGTGCTGACAGCCCTGGGGGTCCTGAAGTGCCTTTGCCCAGTGGGGTACCCCAGTACCCCTCCATACCTGGAGCTTCTGGCACCTCGTTGTGCTGGGATGCTCCTGGGGCATGCCACCAGCTCTGCTCGAGGCTGGCTACCTGTGCCAGCACCTGGACCTTGATGTGGTTGTGGAGTGGCGGTGAGGGCACTTGAACTCAAAGCTTTTCTGTGCCCTGAGAGCCTGTGGGAGAATTGGGAGTGCACTGTGAGCTGGCCTGCCCTGGCCTGGGGTTGCTCTGTGCTGGCGCCACGTGCAGTTGCCAGGCATGCAGCCTTCATGGTGGCATGGTTGTCCTTCCCCGTGGACGGTGGCAAATGCAGTTTCCCAGCCATGTGGGCACAGTGTGGCTCTGGGCACTGGCTCCCCACCACAGAGCTGGGCCAGCCAGCAGCACCAGGCACAGCACTGGGAGATCATGCAATTCCAGCACCTAATGGTGCCATATGGCTGGAGGGCATTGTGGCACCAGTGTGGGTGACGGGGCTACAGACAGCATTGTGGTACGGGTGCCTGGATAAGGTGTGCCTGTCATTGATGTCTCTTACTGCTTGGTGAGGAGGCCATGGGTGCCACGTAGCTGGCCTGTGGGATTGGACCACGCAGCATGGCAAAGCCCGTCATGGGGATGCCAGGTTGGGAGGCTGCACTCCAACAAGAGCTATTGGGAGTCCCTGGTGCTGTGATCTCACCAGGCACCCCCATTGCCTGTGAGTGGGTGGGCAGGGCTGTGGAGCCATTGGCCCCAGCTATTGCTGGGGTCCTAAATATAGCTGCAGAATCAGGAGGAGGAAAGGGAACTGCAGCGGGATCCCGGCAGCATCGGCTTCCTTTAACCCTCCCACTGGTGTGCCATGGACTCACCAGGCTGGATGTGGCACACCAGGACATCTCACTGTGCCCTCGCCGTGGCACACTGGGGTGTCTCACCATGGCACACCAGGGTGTCACACTTGTGGCCTCACTGTTGCATGTTGGGGCATCACTGGAACTCACAGTGGTAGCATACAGCAGTGGTACCCCAGGGCGTGCTGACATCACTGGCTGGTGAGCAGTGCTAGTGGGGACAGTCCTGGTGTGGTGTCCCACAGGAGCATGGGGGCTTGGAGCTTCCATCCTGGCTCACCGCCAGTTCATGGGGGACACCAGTGCCAGGATGGTGCCAGTGGGCACACGGTATCCCCCTTGCCAGGGTGCCCACACCCTGCTCTTGGTGAAGTCGGGTGGTAGGTGCCCCTCTGTGTGCCACAGAGCAGTGGGGATATGGGGTGCCCTCTGTGCTGACAGGGTTGTGGCAGGGTGCTGTGCGTCAGAGCGACCGGGGAGTCCCGTAGCTCCCGCATAAAGGCTCTTTGTACCCAAGCCCGGTGCTCTCTGGCCCCCCCTCCCCGTCTTTGCTCACCAAAATAGCAGCCGACAGCGGTGCGGGACTGGGCAGCCAGGGGGCCCTGCAATCCCCCTCCGCAGTACCACCCCCTGTGCTGGGTGTCCCTCCAGCCCCCTGCCAGTCATCCGTAGAGAACCCCTTGATGTCCCCCACAGCTGAGGTTCCTCCTAAGGGTCCTGCTCCTTGTCCCTCCAATCTGGAGTTCTACATACTGGTGCTGTGCTGGGGTTCCTCTTGCACCCACATCACATCTCCACTAGTGTTCCTGCTATGGAGACCCCAATTGTGTGTTAGGACTTCCCACAGAGACCCCTTATGCTACCCTCGTTTGGGGGTGTCTCTTTGTGCCCCCCCATCCTACCAGCTGGGATTCTCCCACAGACTTCTTTGAGTCTGGGAACCCCTGATCCCTTCACCCACCCTAGGCAGGGTTTTCTGTACAGCCCCCCCATAGTGGATTCTCATTCAGCCCCCCCTGCCACTTGGAGATTTCTCCGTGGCCCCACCCTCACAATGACCCCTGACTGGGCATCGGGGCACCTGGGAGGACCCCAACAATGCTGGGGTAGGTCGTACCTCCAGAGGAGGCGGGAGAAATGGGGACCTGGTACTGCAGGGAATGTGGTGGCACCAGGGCACCTGGTGTTGTGGGGTGGTGGCAGGGTAACCAGAACTGTAGGGTGACACCAGGAGACCTGACAGTGGGTGATAGGACATGGGGGGCACAGCACCCTGTCCAGGGGCACAGCATAGGGGGGATGGATGCCTTGTCCCAGTCCTCCAGCCCTGTGTTGAGCTGCCACTGGGGCAGGGGACACAGCAGCTGAGTGGCCCTTGTGTGGTGACGCAGCCTCAATGCTCATGGTGACCTCTGTGACCAGAGGCCAGCCAAGGAGTCACGATCCCTGCTGACAGCCCTGGAGTGGGGAGGTCTGGCAGTGCTGAGGCTCCCTGTCTCCTGGAGTCCCTGAAATGGGGAGGGCTTCCAATCCTGCTCCTTACACTCACTGATGTTTTCACCCCATCTCTTAGCACTGCCCATCACCCTCTGCCCTGGGATCATGTCCTTGGTTCCTGTCAGCTTCCACAGGAAAATAAATTGTTTCCTGGTGTCCTGGCTGCCAGCTCCTGCCTGCTCCTGCCAGCTCCAGCCTGTGCTGTGGGCTGGAGACAGTGCCTCTGGCACAGACAGGCGGTGCAGCAGGGGCAGCAGCACTGCCAAGGACATAGTGGTGTCAGCTGTGGGGTCGGAGCAAGCAGGGGAGTCACTCTCGGACTCCCAGCACCCATCCTGCAAGCATTTTCCCATGGGCTTTCCATGGGTTCCCTGTCAGCTCATTGCATTCCATGAGGAATAGTGGTACTGGAGCTCCTCACTGTCGGTACTGGTGAAGTAGGGGTCTGACTGGAAGAGTGCTGGGCATCCCTTCGGGGCTGGCAGGGGCCGTGCAGGCAGGTGGAGGGACACCACCCAACCCCCAGCACCCTGATGCCCTCCCTGCTGCCACAGGTTCCAGAAACACGTCCACACCTACCGCATCCTGCCGGACGAGGAGGATTTCCTGGCCGTGCAGGTGGGCAGCGCGGGCATGGGGCACCTCTGGCTCGTGGGCGGTGGGGCGTCTCGTGCTGTGAGTTCACCTGTCTCTCTGGCTGCGCTGGGTGCCTGTGCCGGGCTCAGCCCTGGCCCCGTGCCACGTGCGTGCCCGGCTGTGCCGGATGGCTTGGCTCTGCCTGTCTTGGCTGGCTGTGGCACTGGGTATTTTTAGAGCAACAGAACCCTCTTTGTGCTGGCCTGGCAGGCAGGAAAAGCTGCCCCTGGGAGGGAGGAGGCTGAGGGATGGCTGCTGCCTGCACCCTGTCAGCCCGCCTACCAGCCCTGTTGCAACGGGCCCTGGTCCCCTCGTGGGACTGTGGGGTCAGCGCCTCATCCTGCATGGGGGTCCCTGCATGGAGGGGTTCCTGCGCTGTGGCGTCTCTGCATGAGAGGATCCCTCCATGGGAGTCTCTGCATGAGGGGGTCCCTGCATGGGGGTCCCCTCATGGGAACATCCCTGCATGGTGACAGCTCTGCACGAGGGGATCCTTGCATCACCCCCTGCCTGGGGGTCCTTGCATGGTGTATCCCTGCCTGGGGAGATTCCTGTTTTGGGACATCTCTGCATGGTGGCATCCCTGGATGGTGGGTTCCCTGCTTGGTGTTGTCTCCGCCTGGGGGGGTCCGGTGATGCTGGCTGCAGGTGCTGATGGTCCCGGTGTCCCAATGTCCCCGCAGACGTCACAGGGGGTGCAGGTGCGGCGCTTCAAGACGCTCAGCGAGCTGATTGCCCTGTACCTGCAGCCCAACCAGGGACTGGTCTGCACCCTGCTCTTCCCTGTTGAGAGGGAGAAAGAGAAGGAGACCGTGGAGGACAGGGACTACTCGGGTATGGCAGGGTGACGTGGGTGGGTGAATAGGGTCCTGAGACTCCTGGGGTGGTAGTAACTGGCCCCCTCATTGCCCCATTGCAGATGGAGAAGATGAGAAGCCGCCATTGCCACCACGCTCCGGCTCCACCAGTTTCTCTGGCACCTCAGTGGGGCTCAGCCCCACTGGCCTGGGACCATCTGTGTTGGAGAGGCCAGTGGAAAGGTGAGGGTCTGCCTGTCTCCTGTCTGTCCCCTGCTCCTCCCTGTTGGCTCTCACCCCCTGGGTGCTCTCTCTGTAGCACCAATGGGCTCAGCAGCATCTCTCATGAGTACCTGAAGGGCAGCTACACCCTGGATCTGGAGGCAGTGAAGGGAGGGGCCAACAGCCTCCCACACCTCAACAAGACTCTCGTCACCTCCTGCAAACGGCTGCACAGGTGAATGCCGGACACTGGGACAGATGAACAGATGGAAGGACATATGTGCCACCCAGTGAGCTGGCTCCTCTTGCCTCTCCAGTGAGGTGGACAGGGTGCTGGCAGGGCTGGAGATCCTCTCCAAGGTGTTTGACCAGCAGAGCTCCCCCATGGTCTCCAAGATCCTGCAACAGGTAAAGGGAATGTGGGGACACAGCAGTGGCAGCCCCCCGCCATGGACTGCACCCACAGACCCAACCATGGTGCCATCCATAGGTGGTGGGAAAAACTGTGGAGAAGCACCTACCATCCTACCCCATCCAAGATTGCCAGTGGGCTCTGCCACTTGGGGTGGGGGGAGGCTCTGGTGTGGGTCTGGGGTTCACATCCCAGTGCTGGGGTGTCCTGCTGGGGGTTCCAGACAGCAGGGCAGAGTGGAGAGCAGGAGCTGGAGAACCTGGTGCTGAAACTCTCTGTGCTGAAAGATTTCCTGTCCTCCATCGAGAAGAAGGTAAGGCTGAAGATGCAGGGGTGGATGGCCTGGTGGGGGTGTTCTGGGGGGGATCTGGATGAACCAGAGAGACTGTGGGGCTGAGGGCACTGGTGGGACTGGGGCAACTGGCAGAGATTGCTGAGCTGGTGGAGCTGGGGGACTGGGGATGGGCTTGTGGGATTGAGGCACCAGTGGGACTGGGGAGGGCCAGTGGAGCTGGTGCTGGTAGGGCTCAGGGGGCTGGTGGGGCCTTGTGGACTGTGAGGGCTGGTGGGGCTTGGAAGATTGGTGGGACTGGATGGGTTGGTGGAACTGGAGGACTGGTGGTCTCCCTCCTGACTCTGCTGGGGCTCCTGCAGGCACTGAAGGCCCTGCAGGAGATGAGCTCAGCCACCCCCGCCACCCCCCCTCAACCCCTCTCCCGCAAGGCCAAGAGCATCCCAGTGCAGACCTTTGAGGTGAGCCCTACCCTACCCCCTGCCCTGCCCAGTTTTGGAGTTTTGAGGGGATTTCAGCATCAACTGAGTACCTCCAGTGTGACACTGAGGACACAGACCCCTACATGTCTCTGGGGGAGGCCAGATGCCAGACGGGGTGCTGGGGTGTCCCCTGTGTCCTTCCTCATCCCAGTGTCCCCTGGCAGGTGAAGCTGGATATCACCCTGGGGGATCTGACCAAGATTGGGAAGTCACAGAAGTACACGCTGAGCGTGGATGTGGAGGGGGGTAAACTAGTGGTGCTGAAGAAGCAGAAGGACTCCCAGGAGGACTGGAACACCTTCACCCATGACAAGAGTGAGTGGGGAGGTGTCTGGGGGGGCCCCAGCACCCGTGGGACTGCCTTTGTGCAGGGGAGCATCCCTGTGAGGCTCAGTGGTGAGCTGGAAGCTGGGGGATTTCCTCATGCTGGGGGTGTCCCCATCTTGGGGGGTCCCCCAAAGCATGGACTGGGGGGCGTTCCAGCACCCAGCTAGCACCCAGCACCGTCCCAGCTCTTGCCACTCCTCCTCAGTCCGACAGCTGATCAAGTCACAGCGGGTGCAGAACAAACTGGGCATCGTTTTTGAGAAGGAAAAGGATAAAACGCAACGGAAAGACTTTGTTTTTGTCAGTGCTCGGGTGGGTAATGCTCAGCTGGAGGCGGGCAGGGGACAAGGGGTCCCTTGTAGGGAGGGGGTGGGGCAGGATTTAACCCCTGGGCCCTGGTAGGGCTCAGGGACAGGTGCTGGGTACTGGTGCCTGATGGCTGGGTGATGTCCCTGGGGTGGTCCCCGTGCCCAAAAGGTGCCAGCTTTGGCTGAGATAAAGCGGGGGCGGGAGAGGGTTGTAGGGAGCACCTCTGCCCTCCCCTCACTGCCCCCTTCTGCAGAAGCGTGAGGCCTTCTGTCAGCTTCTGCAGCTGATGAAGAACAAGCATTCTCACCAGGATGAGCCTGACATGATCTCTGTCTTCATTGGCACCTGGAACATGGGTGAGCAAGGCCAGGGGCAGCCCTCGGTGGGGTGTCAAGGCCCTGGGGTCCCCCTAACTGTGCTGTCCCCCCTGCAGGCAGCGTTCCCCCCCCCAAGAACATCACTTCATGGATCACCTCCAAGGGGTTGGGCAAGACCCTGGATGAGGTGACAATGGCCATACCGCATGACATCTACGTCTTCGGCACCCAGGAGAATTCTCTGGGAGACAAGGAGTGGGTGGACTTTCTGCGCACTGTTCTTAAGGACTTCACAGAGGTTGAGTACCGCCCGGTAAGAACCAGGGGGTCCAGGGGACCCTGGGGGTGTGAGGTGCAGGCACTGGTGGGTGGTGGAGGTGTGTGATGCTCAGTGTCCCAGGGGTGGCTGTGCTCTGGCTCTGTGACACTGGCTGTTCTGAGGTGCTCTCATGGTGCTGGGTGGCTGTGGGTGCTCCAGGTCTGCTGACACAAGGTATTTTGGGGCGGTCTCCTGGTGCTGGATACTGACTGATGGTGGTGGGATTCCATGGGGAACAGCCCTTGGGAGAGGCTGAGTAATGAGCATTCCCTGTGGACACACCAGAGGGGCCCCCATGGCCCCAGGGGGCCCCAGCGCATGCTGGCAAGGGGGCTGAGGGTGCTGGCACCCACAGGTGGCCATGCAGTCCCTGTGGAACATCAAGGTGGTGGTGCTGGTGAAGCCAGAGCACGAGAACCGCATCAGCCATGTCAGCACCTCCAGCGTCAAGACAGGGATCGCCAACACCCTGGGTAGGGCCAAAGCAGGGCACAGAGGGACGTGGGGTGTGCACTGCACTGGGGGGAGTCCTGGGGTGTCTGCACTGTGGGGGGGTTCTGTTCTTGCATGTGTTGCATGAGGAGGAGTCTCAGCATGGATACCTTGCATGATGAGGAGTCCTGGTATGTGGGCATTGCATGGGGAGGGGTCCCAGTGTGCGTGTTGCACGTGGAGGGGTCTCGTTGATGCGCAAGGAGAGGTCCCAGAGCACGGGTGTTCCACGAGGAGGGCTTTGTGTGCAGTGCACAGGGAAGATTCTGGGAACATTTGCGTTGCATGCAGAGGTGTGGATAAGTGTGCTTTGCACGAGGGGGGCTCCGGGGGGGTGTGTTTCATGGGGAGGCCTCTCAGCTGTGCCAGGCTGTACGTGCCTGTGCTGGCTGGCCAGGTGGGGACTGTGCCCCATCACTGTGACCTGGGGTCAGCTGGGTGTCTTTTCCTGAGGTAGACTCAGGGGTTGCCTGATCCCATCCCATGTCCCCATTTCCTCACAGGGAACAAGGGTGCTGTGGGTGTCTCCTTCATGTTTAATGGCACTTCCTTTGGCTTTGTCAACTGCCACCTCACCTCTGGCAATGAGAAGACAGCACGGTGAGCACCCCCACCTTGGGCTGGGCCAGGAAAGGGCTGCTGCCCTTGTCCTCATGTCTGTGACACCCTGTCCCTGTGTCCCCTGCTTCAGGAGGAACCAGAACTATCTGGACATCCTGCGTCTGCTCTCACTGGGGGACAAGCAGCTGAGCTCCTTTGACATCTCTCTTCGCTTCACCCACCTGTTCTGGTTCGGGGACCTCAATTACCGCCTAGACATGGACATCCAGGTCAGGGGAAGGGGTAGGTGGGGGTGGGAAGGCAGGTGGGAGTGTCAGGGTCCCCCTTCAGCCCAGTGCCAGCACCTTTGTCCCCACAGGAGATCCTCAACTACATCAGCCGCAAGGAGCTGGAGCCGCTGCTGAAGGTGGATCAGCTCAATCTGGAGAAGGAGAAGCACAAGGTGTTCCTGCGCTTCGGTGAGGACTGGGGGGCTCCAGGAGGCTCTGGTGCTGCAGCCCCTGCTGTTGGGACTGTCCTGACCCACTGCTGTCCCTGCAGGTGAGGAGGAGATCACCTTCCCCCCAACCTACCGCTACGAGCGGGGCTCCCGGGACACCTATGTTTGGCACAAGCAGAAGCCCACAGGGGTAGGTGCTGGGGTAGGAGGAGTTGGGGGAGTGGAGGACACCCCAATCTGAATCCCAACATACTCCCCACTCCTGCCAGGTGCGTACCAACGTGCCGTCCTGGTGTGACCGCATCCTCTGGAAGTCCTACCCCGAGACTCATGTCAATTGCAACGCTTATGGTGAGCAGTATAACCACCCCCAGCATTCTTGTCCCTGTTCTGGGGACAGTCCTCCCTCCCATCCTAACTTCCCCATTCCCACTGGCTGCAGGGTGCACAGATGACATTGTCACCAGTGACCACTCACCCGTCTTCGGCTCCTTTGAAGTCGGAGTGACATCCCAGTTCGTTTCCAAAAAAGGTGCTTATGCCCAAGGGGATACCTTGCTGTCCCCTGCCCCTCCGTGGTCCAACCTCTCCTTCTAAATGGAGAGGTCCCAGGGGGATTCCAATGCCTTGCCTCTCCATGGAGGGCTCTCCAAGTCCTCAGAGCAGGCATACATCGAGTTTGAGAGCATAGAAGCCATCGTGAAGACTTCCAGTCGCACCAAGTTTTTCATTGAGTTCTATTCTACCTGCCTAGAAGGTGAGGACTGGAATGGCTGTGGGGGGGTCCCAGAGGGCTTCAGAGGGATCCCTGGAAGCTCATGGCATTCTGGAAGGCTAAAGGACTGATGCCATATCCTGCTACCACCACAGAGTTCAAGAAGAGCTTCGAGAACGACAGCCAGAGCAGTGACAACATCAACTTCCTCAAGGTGCAGTGGTCATCCCGGCAGCTGCCCACGGTGAGGAGGGGCTGGGGCTCACAGGGTGGGTGCAGGGGGAAGCTGCAAACAGGGAGACCCCCGCTCAGTCTCCCCATTCCCTCGGCCACAGCTGAAGCCCATCCTCTCTGAGATTGAGTACCTGCAGGACCAGCACCTCCTGCTCACCGTCAAATCCCTTGACGGTTACGAGTCCTACGGTGAGTGTCCACTCCAGCACCATGTCAGACTGGGGGGTCCGTGGGGTGCAGACCCCCAACCTCTCCCGCTGGTGTCACCCCCAGGGGAGTGTGTTATTGCGCTGAAGTCGATGATTGGCAGCACAGCACAGCAGTTCCTCACCTACCTCTCCCACCGCGGTGAGGAGACCGGCAATATCCGTGGCTCCATGAAGGTCTGGGTGCCCACGGAGCGCCTGGGCACCCGCGAGAGGCTCTATGGTGAGGACCCCTCACCCAAGGGGGGACAGTGGGGAGAGGACTCCACCACTGAGCCCCTGTTCCCTGGCAGAGTGGATCAGCATCGATAAGGATGAGACGACAGCCAGCAAAGGGAAGGTGCTGCTAGGTGCCAGGGCCACCCAGGACAATGCCAAGTATGGGGGACAGGGCTTGGCAGGGTGGGGGGCACCGGTTCCTGGGGGTTGGGAGGCCTGAGGGATTCACCTGAGCACAGGTATTGCTTAGAGTATCCCTCTGGGTTGGTGTGTGGAATATGACTGGGGACAGTCCTGATGCCAGTTTTGTGCCACACAGGGCAGGGATGGGGCTCTGAGCCTCCGAATGCAGCTGTGTCTGTGTTTTGGTGGCTGAACCTCATCCTAGAGGGCAGAGCCCCATCCCGGAGCCCTGATCTGGGCTGCTGAGACGCATCCCACTGGGTCTGAACCTTGTCCTGGCTTATCTGAGCCCTGTCCTGGGGGTCTGAACGTTGTTGTGGGTGTTCAAGCCCCATGGGACACCCAACACCTCCTGTTGCCAGGTCTGCGGGGCGGAAGCCCACCAGTGCTGAGCCCCCCACCACCATCCTGGCGAAGCTCCCGGAGGAGCCTGAGAAGAGCAGCACCACAGCAGCACCGCGTCCCCCCGCCCCACACCGCAGCACCCCCAGGGATGAGGCCACCCCAAGCCGGTGAGGGAGTATGGGCAGGGCTAGGGAGGGGGATTGCTCTGGGGGTGCCACGCTCAACCCTGTCCCCATAGGTCCAAGGCGGAGGCAATGCCAGAGCTCTCAGGAGGTCCCCTGAAGAACAGCTTCAACAACCCAGCATACTATGTGCTGGAGGGGGTCCCCCACCAGCTGCTGGTGCCAGGGGACCCCGGCAAGCTCCCCAAGGGCAAGGTGCAGCTGGCAGTGCCGGAGCGCTGCCAGTGCCCCTCGGCATGCTGCGGTGGCGAGAGTGATGAGGAAGAGGACCTCGGCACCCTGAACCTGCCACCGCCGGATTTTCCCCCACCGCCACTGCCGCGGGAGCTGGAGCTGCCCCCAAACACCTTCTTGGGCACCCCCAAGGAGCTGCTGGTATCCAGCGGGTGTGAGGACCCCAAGTCCCACTCTGCTGCCTTTGGAGAGGCTCCCCTGCCCAAGCTGCAGCCCCGGCCACCCCCAGCCGCCAGGGCTGGATTTGGGATGGAGGGGGCTGGTGGGATGCCTGTTACTGGGGGCCTACCTGCAGCTGGGGGACTGCCCACTCCTGGGGGCCTGCCGGCAGGGCTGATGGATGACCGCTCCTGCTCGGTGCTGCAGATGGCCAAGACACTGAGTGAGGTGGACTACGGGGGTGGGAAGGAGAGGGTGGTCCCCCCACCACCACTGCTGGCCAAGGGGGCATTGCCTCCCCGCTGTCTGCACCCTGACTATGGCCGCCCCCTTGCCTTCCCTCCCCACTCCATCCAGGAGAGCATCCAGGAGGACCTGGCTGAGGAGGTGGGTGATACAGGGTGGGTGGGGATCCTCAGCACCTCAGCTGGGGCTTCCTTTGGGGTGCTCAGTGGTGCTGAGGCTGTTGGGGTGCAGGCGCTGGGCCGTGGCGTGGGCACCGTGCCCGGTGTGGGCGAGTGGCTGCGGGCGCTAGGGCTGGAGCGGTACGAGGAGGGGCTGGTGCGCAACGGCTGGGATGACCTGGAGTTCCTCAGGTGAGCAGCCCCCCAGAATGGTGGGGAGAGACCCCCACCCACTCCCACCACCAGCCTGGCCAGCCCCAGTGAGTCCATGTCTTCCCCAGAGGCTCACGGTGATGCCCGGGTTCTGGGGAGGTCTGTTGGGATGCTGCCCTTGATGGTCCCCACTATCCCTGGGGGTTCCCCGCGGCCTGCTGAGGGTTTCCACTTCCCCTGGGAGTCCTCACTGCCCCTGGAGGGCCCCACGGCCCCCAAAGATTCTGTGCTGCCCTCAAGGAGCCATTGCTCTCCAGCATCCCTGCTGCCCCTGGGTGTCCCAGCTGCCCCAAGGTGTCCCACTGCGGCCCACGTGCCCTTTGCCTCTCGGGATCCCCACTGCCCCCTGAGGGTCACAAAACCCCAGAGCAGGGACAGAATGGAGTCTGGGTGTGCGCCCAGCAACCTGAGTGGGGGCTCTAGCATCCCCATGTGGGGACCCCACCCGAGACTGGGGTGCCCCTCAGCGTCAGAGATCCCCATATTTGTGCCTCTTTCCCAGTGACATCACAGAGGAGGACCTGGAGGAGGCTGGAGTGCTGGAGCCTGGCCACAAGCGCATCCTTCTGGAGAGCCTCCAGCTCCGCAAGTAGCTGCCACCGCACATCCAGCATCCCGTGCTTCCTATGGCCCAGCATCCCAAATCCTGCAGCCCTGTGTCTCAGACCTTGCAGTAGTGTTTCCTGTGGCCCAGCATCCTGCATCCCACAGATGTACATCCTGGATCCCGTGGCTGTGCATTTTGTATCCTGCTGCCACATATCCTGGACCCTGTGGCCCTGCATCCTGCAGCTGAGCATCCCAGATCCTGTGGCCATGCATCCCAGATCCCTCAGATCCTGTGGCCGTGTGTCCACAGCCCAGCATCCTGTGACCACAAACCTTGGGTCCCATGGATGTGCATCCCAGATCCTGCAGCTGTGCATCCTGCAGCTGAGGATCCTTCATCCCACAGTTGCACATCCTGCATCCATTCATCCCACCATCACCAGCAGCAAGTGGGAACCCCATGACCTCCACAGCCCACCCCCCACCCTGGATGCAGGGTAATGGGGTAGGAGGTGGGAGTGGGGGGACAGGGGGGTGGTGGGTCCTGGTCAGATAATTTCACATGAGGATCCCTACAGGGTTCCCTCACATTTAAGTTATTTTTTATTTATTGGGAGAGGGGATGGGGGAAGAGGTGTTTGGGGGTAACCTTTGGGATCCTGGCTCCCCCATGACCCTCACAGGTAGGAGGAGGAGGCTCTGAGCAAAGTCATGTCTCCACCCCAAGTGCCTTCATGATGCCTGGGATGGGATGGGATGGGATGGCTCCATCAGCCTCCATAGACAACACTAGGCCCAGCTCAGGGTCCCTATCCCAAACTCTAAGGATTCTGTCCCCACCCTGAATGTCCCATCCCCACTGTGAAGGTTCCTGTCTCCACCCTGGGCATCCCTGTCCCCACCCCAGGGCACCTGTCCCCCTGAGGGTCCCTGTCCCCAAGATGGATGTCCCACTCCCACCCTGGAAAATCCCCATCCCCACCCAAGGGGTTTCTGTCACCATCCCTGGTGGTCCCGTTCCCTTGCTGTAGATCCCTGTCCCAGCTCCAGAGGATCCTGTCCCCACCCTGGACCTCATATCTACACACCAGGGGTTCTACCCCAACTTTGATGATTCCCATCCCTTCTCTGGATGTGCTGTCCCCACCCCTGGGGATTCCTGTACTCACTCCATGGGTCCCTGTCCCCATCTCTGGGGGTTCTATCTCCACCCCAGGTATCCCTGTCTCCACCACAGGAGTCCCTCTCACCATTCCTGGGGCTCCCATCCCCATTATAGTGGTTGCTGTTCCCACCCTGGGGTTGCTGTCCCCACCTTGGGGGTGCAGTCCTCATTCCCAGGGGTCCCTCCCCCACCCTGAGGGTCCATCCCACCCAGAGGTTCCATCCCCAGGGGTCCTGTTGTTCCCGTACTGGGGATTCCATCCCTACCCCTGGAGTCCCTGTCCCCACCCTGGGGGTCCCATTCCCACATGACAGGGCCCCCATCCCCACTCTGGGAGTGCCTGTCCCCGTGCTGGGTCTGTCCCATCCCCAGCCTGGGAATCCTGTCACAGCAGAGCCAGATCAGTGCCTTCCCCCAGAGCCCACCCCACACCACCAGTGCCTCCGGGGCATCTCCCCCACTCCCAGCCAGTTTGCCCATTAGGTGCTTGCTGGGTCTGTCCCCCCACGGGGGTTTCTGTTGCCCTTGGGGACAGCGGGGCTGGCAGCCGGGTCTCCCTGTGGGTGCTCAGCCCCCAGCCTTGCCAAGTGTCCTTCCAGGAGGGTCCCCAGCATGGGAGTCCCCAGGATAGGGGTCCTCCCACTGTGCTTTCCCCACTGGGATGCTCCCTCCAGGCTCTCCATGTCCTCAGGGAGCATGGGGGTGATGCTACCCCCAGACCCCTCAACCCCTCACTCCGGCTGAGATGAAGGAAGGGCCAGGCGCCCCTGGCATACCCCAACATCCCAACATCCCCCCTCTGTTACTGGGGTGTTTAGCGTGAACTTCCCCCCACTAAACCCCCAGCTCCTGTGTTTGGAGGTGTTTGGTAAATCTGGAGTGATTTTTGTCATGTTCATGCAATGGGTGTGGTGAAGCTGTCAGCATGGCGAGGTGGGGAAGGTTCTGGGGAGGGGGGCAAGATGGGGAACCCAGGGGGAAATACTGGGTCCCAGCATAATCTGTGACCCCTCCAAGCTGGCTGTACTGGTCCCAGCAAGGTGGGGACCAGGTCCCTTGTCTCCTTCTTGCCCATCTTGGGTACCTCAGACCACTCCCCAAATAGCCTGGCGTGCTCCTTTCACCGTCCCAATGCCCACAAGACCTTCTTCATCACCCCCCCTCCCCGCAAAGGGCCCCGAGAGGCCAGGGGGGTTGTGTGGGGCACTCCTCATCCCACTTGAGGGGGCTTCCCAGGGGGTGCCCCTTCAGCTTCCTACAGCTGCTCGGGGTCTTTGTGTGGGGGACACCCAAAATAATCCCTGAGGTGCTGGGGGTGTGTGGCATCACTTGGGGGGTTCTGGTGGGTTTCAGAGGGTCCAGGGGTGGGGACTGTGCAGCCCCCCGCCCCTGCACCCCCTGTTGAGGGTGGGGTGCAACAAGGGCTGAGGGCCAGCAGCAGTGTCAATAAATTAAGTTTAATTTGGATTAGTGGCATTTGCAAACATGGGTAATAAATTACAGAATGGTTAAAAAAACGAAAGAAAAGTGGGGACCCCACCTCGGGGGAGCTGGGAGGGATACAGGGGGAACAGGGATCGATGGATGGGCTGCCAGCATCCTCACCATGCCACGAAACCCACCAGCAGAGCAGCACGGATGTAGTGGGTGGCTGGGCACCAGGGGCCCACCAGCGCCCCCCGCTTCAGGAGCCCCGTGGGAGTCACGGGGTTGTGCGGGGGACCCGTGCCCGTTTCAGTGGGAGCACCCAGCCTGCTGCTGGCAAGGGCCGTGGCTGCTCCCAGACATCCCACCGGCTGCGCCAGGGGCTCCATCCCACAGCACCCCCCTCCAGGGGCCACCTCACTCCCGACAGTTCTTGCCCTGTCCCCACTGGCAACGCCTGCAGCAATGCAGGCGAGTGCTGAACCCCAGCCCTGCGAGTGCTGAACCCCAGCCCTGCGAGTGCCGAACCCCAGCCCTGCGAGTGCCGAACCCCAGCCCTGCGAGTGCTGAACCCCAGCCCTGCGAGTGCTGAACCCCAGCCCTGCGTTTACTCCCCTCAGTCTCTGGGGGTGGGCGTGTGTGTTCCTCCTGCCTGGGCGCTGCTGGGGGGAGTCCATGTCAGCAGGCAGGATCTGGGTGACATCAACTCCTCCCCACGCCAAGGGGCGTCTCCATACCGGAGTCCCCGGCATTTCCCAGCCCGTGGACCCCAGAGGCCCCCCATAAAGTGCTTCCTCGCCCCCAGCCCAGCGGCACAGACCATTGAGGGGGACGTCTCCTGGGGCGAGAGCACCCACAGTGCTGTGGGGAGCCCCACATCTGCCCCCACCCCTGGAGTGCACCGGGAGCCCCCAGACCCAAAGGCTCTGCCGAGGGCACGCTGGCTGAGCGTGGGGGGTGTCCCCCGCCTTGCACCCCCATGGTCCC
The DNA here is from genome assembly GCF_017590055.1 of Onychostruthus taczanowskii. Taxonomy (NCBI): domain Eukaryota; kingdom Metazoa; phylum Chordata; class Aves; order Passeriformes; family Passeridae; genus Onychostruthus; species Onychostruthus taczanowskii. The sequence goes on from NW_024505118.1 coordinate 3,272,169, forward strand.
ACAGCACCCACGGGTGTCGGTGGGAGCTGCCCCCACTCCGGGTCCGCCCCATCAGCGCCGGGTCCGGGAGGTGGCAGGGGGGGTCCCTGCTCCCTCTCCCCGTTTGCTGAAGCATCGTGGCTGGGTCCGTGGTGGGGGCGGTGGGTGGAGGGTGCAGGGTGGGGGTCGAGGGGGGTTGGGGGGCAGCCGGATCCGGTGACTCAGCGATCAGAAGAGGTTTGTCTTGATGCCGTTTGGTTTCCGATGGAAGGAGGAGAGGACACCGGAGAAGGGTCCTGGCACAGCCTCGGTGGGCTGCCAGGCCTTCAGCAGCTCGGCCGTGTTGGGGGCACCGCTGCCACCCCCCACCCCTGCCCAGAGGGGTGCCTTGAGGGGCTGGGGGGCATGGCCGGGTCCCAGGGGTGCCCCCGCGCCAGGGCTGGGGCTCAGGCTGCCGCCGGGGCTGCCGATGGCAGCAGCAGGCAGGGACGCCGTGCTGTCTGGAGTCGGGCTGCAATTGGATTCCTTGGATTCGTCGTCTTCTGAGGAGGAGCGTGGCTCCGACTTCTTCCCGGTGCTGCCGGTGCCGCTGGCACCCTTGGCATTGGCCGCGCGCTCCTGCTTGCGGAATTTGGCTCGACGGTTCTGGAACCACACCTGGAGGGGGATGGAGCGGGTGGGAGCACCCCTTGCCACGGTCCCTGGGGCTTCGGGGAGCCTGTGGGTGTAGGCAGCCCTCCCGGGCTCCGGGGTGGGCTTCACAACCCTCCATTCCCTGGGGGGAAATGTCTTCCACATCACCAGAGGGATCCATGTATCCACAATAATGTAGATTTGTGAGGCTGATGCCGGGCTCTGGCGTGTGCTCCGGTGTTGGCAGGGGAGGGAAATGGGGCGGGGACACTGTCACACTGCGCCCACACCGGCACCCCGTGTGGCCGGAGCCCACCCCCCAGCTCCCCATGGTGCCAACAGTGGGGTCCACACTTCACTCACCATCCCCCCGGGAGGGAGTGGGCCAGGACCCCCACTCCTATGGCTCCCTACATTCCTATGGGGACAGATGTTCTCACAAAGGGGGTGTCTGCACTCACCGAGGGGGTCTGAAGCCACAAAAGGGGGTATTCACTGACACGGGGGGAATCCCACACAGAAGGACCCCACAAAGACTGTTCTGCACTGATACAGACTCGGGAAGGAGGATCTGCACCCACACGGGGGGTCTGTCTCTGTCCTGACTCCCCCAGGAGAAATCTGCACTGACACAGGGGACCCACAAGGGATCTGCACCCACAAAGGGCCACTCTCTGTCCTTCTTGGACTCTCACCAACCTCAAGGTGTTTGGGACTGAACTAAATCATTAATGGCAGTGACGGTGCTGTGGCACGAACCAATGACCGCACTCCGCTGGGAGTCAGGCTGTCCCCCCGAGCTCCCAACAGAGCAAGGCTGTGACAACAGTGTGTCCCCCGACTGCGGTAGTGCCAAGGCCAAGTCCCTTCCTGCCACCCCTGCCATAGCAGGGAGCAGAGCAGCAGCGTCCCACGGTCAGGGTCCCTGCTCCGGTGGGATTAGAGCCTTTCACCCCCAAGCCCAGCTCCCCAGCCCCCTCCTCCCTCCCCGGAGCTGACCTGCACCCGCGCCTCCGTGAGGTCGATCTTGAGGGCCAGTTCCTCTCGGGTGTAGATGTCGGGGTAGTGAGTCTCGGCAAAGACCCTCTCCAGCTCCTTCAGCTGGGAGCTGGTGAATGTTGTCCGGATCCGCCGCTGCTTCCGCTTCTCGTTGATCCCCGATGGGTCCGAGAAGAATTTGTAGGGAACTGGGAGGGAAACGGGGAGTCAATAGAGCCGGTACAGTAGGAGGACTGTGGTGGACACTGGGGGATACCTGGGCAGGGGGAATCAGGCAGGGATGGATCGGGCAGGGATGCACGGGAAAGAATGGACTGGGCAGGGGACACTGGCCAGGCATAGATGAATAGGGAAGGATGAACTGGGTAGAGATGAACCAGGAAGGGAAGGAAAGGGCAGGGAAGGATTGAGCAAGGATGGCATAGGAAGAAATAGACGGGGAATACATAAACGGGCAGGGGGATGCACTGGGCAGAGGAATCGGCAAAGGGTAGACGAACAGGGAAGGACAAACTGGGCTGGGGTGAACCGAGAAGGGGTAGACCGGGCAGGATGAATCAGGGCATGGACTGGGCACGATTGAACCGGGCACACTGAACCAGGCAGGACACCGCGGGCAGGGCGGGAAGGACGAGGGCAGGGCTGGATCGCTGCCGGCCGCTGCGCCCCCGGCCCTGTTCGTCGTTCGTTCGGAGGGACCGGGGCCTCGGGGCAGGGGCAGGGCTGGCGGGGCAATGCGGTGCCGGTGCGGACGGGGCGGGCGGTGCCGACCGGCATCTCCTTCGTTGTCGGCGCAACCACAAGCAGCGCCTCCGCGATGGCAACGAATGCAGAGCGGGGAGGGGGTTTTCAGCGGCGGGGACCTTCCCCAGCCCCGTTCTGGGGCCGCCACAGCTCCAGGGATCCCCGGGGATCCGCGGCCGTGCTTGGGAGGGTTCATCCCTACCGACGGAGGCGAGCAGGGGGACCCGGGACGGGGGGCGGTGGGGACCGAGCCAGGCAGGGCCAGCCTGGGCTTCGAGCACCGGCAGCACCGGGAACCGGTGGGACCTAGCACCAATAGTGCCAGGAATCCATAGCACCGGGAATCGATGTCATGGGGAACGGACGGCACCGAGGACCGACAGCAGCTGTTACCGACGGCATCGAGCATGAAATGCCGAGCACCGGCGGCAAACGGGAACGGGCAGCACCGGGTACTAGTGGCAGCGTGCACAGGCGATACCGAGAATCGACAGCACCGGGAACGTGCAGGAACGGGCACTGGCGGCACCGGGAACAGAGAGTTCCCGGAACCGGCGGCATCGAGCACTAACGGTGTTGGGCACTGGGGTCACTGGGAACCGGTGATTTCGGTCGCCAGCGGTACCTGGAACCGATGGTTACGAATCCTGACAGTGCCGGGCACCAGCGGCACCGGGAACGGGCAATAACGGGCACTGTCGGCACCGGGAACCGATGGTATCGGCGCCGACAGCACCGAGCACTGACGGTACTGCACAACAACGGTACCGGGAATTGGTGGGAGCGGGCACCGGCGCTACCGGGAACAGGCAGCAATGGGCACGGTCGGCATCGAGTTCTGACAGTACGGGGCACCGGCGGCTCCGGGAACCCACAGTACCGGGTACCGACGGCATCGAACACTGACGGTACAGGAGACCGACGGCTCCGGCAACCGATGGCACCGAGCCCTGACATCACTGGCAGCCGCCGGACCCGAGCCCCGGTGGCCCCGGTCCCCCGCCAGTTCCGATCCCGGCCAGCTCCGACGGCGCGGCCGCTCCCTCATGCCCGTCCAGGGGCTGCTCCCGGCGGGCAGGGGGTCCCTCTCCCTTACCTGCCGAGTAGGGCGAGGGTTGGTGGTCGCGGAGGGCACCCAGGGCGCAGCTGGCGGAGGCGAGGGGGGCGCAGGCGGGCGCGGGCCCGAAGCCCCCCCGCATGGGGCTGTACTGGAAGGAGCCCGCCTGGCTGCAGGGGCTGAACTCGTAGCTCGCCTCCATGGCGGCCACGCAGGACTCGTAGGAGTTGAGGTAGGAGTAGTCCATGGCGAGCCCGGTGCGGCCCCGGCTGCCGCCCGCCCGTCCCCGCCGCCTCCTGCCCGCCGGGCCCCCGCGCCGCCCCGGCCCGTTAATATACCGGCGGGGGGAGCGCGGACAAAGGCTGCGCTCGCCGGGGGCTTTTGCATGACAATATCTCCCGGGGACGGCGGGAGCGGGCGGAGCCGACACCCCCCTCCCTCAGCCCCCCGCCCCCCTTAACCCTTCGTGGGCGCAGGCACCCCCCACCTCGGACCGACTCAGCAGCCGCCACTTCGGGGCTGGGGCCCCTGGGCACCCCCCGGAGCAGCACTCGGCCGGCCTGCTCTGGGACCAGCGCTTGGACCTTCCCCCCGTGTCCCCATCCTTCTGTGTCATTCCTGTCTCCAACGCCATCGCCATCCCATCCCATCCCTCGGTCCTGTCCCTGTCCCCATCCCTATCCCATCCTGTGTGCGTCTCCATCCTGATCCCCATCTTCCTCCCTGTCTCAATGCCATGCCATGCCATGCCATGCCATGCCTCTGGGGCTGAGCATCCCAGGTGCAGGAGGGCAAACAACGCCACCACACCCTCTCCCTGGGTGCCCTCCGCCGTCCCTGGGTGCATGGGGAAGCAGGCGGCTCTGGAGGGATACTCAGTCCCACCCCTCTCTCCTTGGGGCGCTCTGGCCTTTGCAATCCCCCTCCCCAGTTTTCAGCCCTGATGAATTTCAAAGTACCCCATCCCCCCACCGCCCTGCAGGGACCAAGGCAAAGGCTTTCGCCCCTTTCAGCGGCACCAGAGGGGCATGTGGGGAGGGGGGATGCGGGAGGATTTGGCGGGATTTGGGACATTTTCAAGACAAACACTTTCACTAAAGAGGATTTAAAAGTCTAATTGTGCCCAATGAAGGGCTTTGGGTCCCCCAGGGGACCGGGGGTTGGGGGAAGAACGGACTCTGGCTGGGTCCTGTGGGTTCGGTTCGAATCTGTCCTGGCCTGTATCCAGCCCCGCATCCTGTCCCACCTTCTCCCTTATATTCTTGTCCCATCTCCTGTCCTAACCTGTGTCGTTCCCCATTTCCTGCCGTGCATCCTGCCCTGTGTATTGCCCTGTGTTTTGCCCCGTACCTGGTCTTGTGTCCTGCCCCACGTTTTGCCCCATCTCCCGCCCTGTCTCTTGGCCCATGCCCTGCCATCTGTCCCGGCCTGTGCCCTGCCCCATGCCCGTCCTGCGTTCTGCCACACATCTCCAGCCACAAAGGGTCCTGCTCCGTGCTGGACTCCGTTCCCTGGGAACAGCCCCCGCTTCCCCCGGCTGCCCGTCTCTGTCTCGGCTCCCCCGCCCGCGCCCCCGGCCCCGGTGGGTGCCGGTGGTGCCCCCCCGCGCCCACCCCAGCTGCGCGGCCGAAGCGGGCAGGTTGCTAAACAAGTTAATTCGATCAGGGCGTGGGGCTGGCGCGGAGCGAGGCCCCACTGTCGGGCTGCTGGAGCTGTGAAAAGTTAATTCAATTAAGTTTTCCCTCTAAACTAATTAGGCAGCAATCTGCCACGCAAGGAGCTGCTGGTGCTACCCAGAGACGGGCAGAGCCGGGAGGGCGAGGAGGAGGAGGAGGGAGATGTAGGGGGAGAGCAGAGGGGGTGGAACATGGAGGGGAGTGGGATGGAGTGCAGCTGGGGGCAGTGCTGGGGAGCTGATCTGTATCCCCGCGGCTCCCGCGGGATGTGGATGTGGGTGATCCCTGCGGACTGTGGTGGATGAAGGGAGATGGGTGCTGGCAGTGGCCCCGCTGTCCCCGGTGCAGCCGAATGGGGGGTGGGGGTAAAGTTGACGCCCCCTGCTCCCGAAAGGGGAAGCGCTGGCAGCGGGGAGGGCTGAGCACAGTGGCGGAGATGGGGACAAGGACCCCCATCACTCCATCCCATTGTGTGCTGGGAGCTGCCTGTAGGCTTGGAGATGTGTCCATGTGCCTGGGTGGATCGGGGTCTCTTCAGAGCTGGGCAGGTGGGCTGATGGGACCCTCTCCAAGGGGATCCCTTATGACAGAACAGCTCCAAAGGAACTGTCCTGATGGGACCCCTGTCTGATGGGAGACTCCTTCCAATGGGACTCCTTGAATGAGACCCCTCTGATGGGCGGACCCCCTCTGACGGAACCCCTCCAATGGATCCCATGCTGATGGGACCCTCTCTAATGGGACCCCTCTACAGGATCCCCTCTGATCACACCTGAAACTCGCCCAGCTCTGGTGCCAGCTTTGTTGGGATGATAGCACCCGCCTCACCATTGCCGTATCTCCCACAGTGTCCGGCCTTCATTGGCCCATGGAGTCTCCCAGGTTATGTGTCAGGAAGTCCTGCTGGGTCCCCCAGCCCCACAGCTGCTCCCAACGGTGCAGGAGGCCTCTGTTCACTGCCACATTGTTCCTGTGGACAAAGCTGGGGTGCTCCAGTGTGTCCTGAGCCCCCACGCTGGTGGCACTCTGTGCCCTGACTGGATTGGGTGCCAGCATGAGGTTCAGATGCAGAGAACTAAATGTGTCTGGCACAGCCGAAGAGAATTCTTCTTCCAGATCCCATGCTCCCAGGCATTCTTCATGGCAGTGGAAGCCCATTTACCTCTATTGGCACCAAGAAAACCACATCAAAGGGTTGTGGAGGGCCCACGTGGCCCTGGCTCCTGCCTGTGGGGCTGCGATCCATGGAGTTGGCACAGCTTGGCATGGTGGGATGTGGCATGGTAGAGGGTGGCACAGTGTGTAATGGGACGTCATGGTACAGGATGATGTGGCTTGGCATGACACAGTGTGACCTGGCCTGGCATGACACGGCACAATATGGCACGGCAGTGTGATGGCGCAGCACGGTGTGGCACGCTGTGACCCAGCCCAGCAGGGCAGGGCACGCCTGTTCCCTGGGACACCTGAGGAGCACACGGCTGAGGCACAGCTGTGCTCAGAGGTCACACCCCGCACACGTACGTTACAGCTTCGTGCTTCCATGCACACACCTGCAGACCTCACTGCACACCTGTGTGCACCTGTGGAACTGAGTCTGACCTTAGGAGGCTCCAGCAGAGCCTGGTGACACTCCCAAACCCTCCAGGGATGGGGTCCTGCTCCAGCCCCTGGCATTAAGCCAGGAAAAAGGCTATTGGGATAGGAAGAGGGTTCACCTCCTGGTATCCCTGATAACCCTGGAGGACATGAACCAGCAGCAGAACCAAACCCTCCTGGGGACATCAGGGTAGGGGGTAACAGTGGGATGGGGATCCTATCTGCATCCCAAGGGACAGTGACTTGGGGCTTATTAATCCTGGGTAGGTTGGATTTCCATATGTATTTCATGTTCTACTCTTGGAAACCCTGTCTGGGGTGGCCCCAGTGGTGACCATGTCTCCTATTTCACCACAAACAGCTCCCTGAAGGAGCCCCCATGGGACATGGGGGAAAACCTGGACAGCTCAGCTCCGCTTGCGATATTAAATATTTCCTGAAAGAAGGTCATGAGAAAAAGATTCAGCAAGGGATTTGCACCAGGATGTCGCCTGGCTGGGCTGGGGAGATGTGACAGTGGGTCCCAGCTCCCAGTGATATTCCCCACTCTTGGTGATATTCCTGGCTCCTGGTGATGAGCAGGAGACCCAGGAGTGCCCTGGGATGAGGGTGGTGATCTCAACAGCTGCTCCTTCTGGGGACACAAAGGGTTGGGTGCGCATAGCATGTTTATTGCCACAAAGAAATGGGAACAATACAGAGCAAGTGCCCGGTGGCTTTTATACTCTCACTCAGTTCCCATTCCTCACCTTGCCAGCCCAGCTGACCCAGCAAGCCCCTTCCCACGGGAATGACAAATTCACCCCAGCTCCCGCATGGTCCGCAATTTGCTTCCTCCTTCCTTAAAAAACTCCAACACCCTGTGAAACCCCAGGACCATCCACTGCCCCACCCCTGAATGGCACCAGGGCACTTTGTCACACACAGCCGCACCCCTAAGAGCCCTTCACGCCCATCCCAGGGCAGCTCCTGCCCGTGTCTGTGTCCGTGCCTGTGTCCGTGCCCAGCAGTGCCAGGGCTGTGGCTCTGCCCTCTGACACCGCTCTCTCAAACTCTTGGGGTGTTTTATTGTCACTGTGAGCGCCCAGCGCTGCCTACAAGAAGTAAGTGATGTTTTTGGGGTTCAGCGGTGCCTGGATCTCCAGTTTTCGGGCCTTGCGGTCCTTCTCTACAATCTCCAGCCGCAGGGTCGGCACCTTGGATTTTTCTGTGCTGGAGGAAGACCCCTCTGTGGTTTTCAGCAGCTGCTTGTTGGAGTCCTCCACGATGATCCTGAGGGTGCAGCCCTGTGGCAGCAGGTCCTGCTCGTAGGCAGCTGCCAGCTGGTTCACCACACGGCGTTCCACCTGCGGGACAAACCAGATTCTGTCAGGAAAACCCTGTGGAAAGTCTCCCATGGAGATGGCTAGCTCCTTCCCACCTTCAGCTAGTGCAAAATCATGCAACCTTTTCTTCATTCCACTTATTGCCTGTCTCTGGAATGTGGGTGTGCCACTTCCTCCACAAGACCACAGACATCTCCCCAGAGATGAAGACAGTCAGACCCACACAGTCATGAAATCACGGAAGCGTTTGGGTTGAAAAGGACTTTTTAAAGTTTGTTAACATTTCACACCCCCCTGCCTTGGGCAGGAACACCTTCCACTAGACCGGGTTGCTCCAAGCCATGTCCAACCTGGCATTGAACATTCCCAGGGATGGGACAGCCACAGATTCTCTGGGCAATCTGTATCAGAGCCTCACCACCCTCACAGGGAAGAATTTCTTTCCAATATCCCAGCTAACCCTGCCCTCGTGCAGTTCGAAGCCATTTCCCGTTAATTTATTATTCCTTTGTCCAAAGTCTGTCTCCAGCTGTCTTGGAGCCCTTTCAGGTACTGGAAGGGTCTCTAAAGTCTCCCCAGAGCCTTCTCTTGTTCAGTATGAACACCCCCAGCTCTCCCAGCCTGTCTCCAGAGCAGAGGGCCTACAGCCCTCAGAGCATCTCCATGACATCCTCTGGATTTGCTCCAGTGACTCCATCTCTCTTTTGATGCCTTTCCAATTCTGGCTCTCCCTGGGCAGTGGGGCTGGAGGTGACAACACGAACTTCACCCCAACTCCCCTCTTGTCTTCACCTCGTGTTTGATGGAGCGGGCACCATAGTGAAGGTTGTAGCCATCAGCCAACACGTCCATGACCTCCCTGTCCCACAGCAGTGTGATGTTGTGCCTTGCCTTGGCCTGCCAGGGGGGAGGGGAGGAAAAGGAAGAAGAATTATGGATGTTCCCCAGCAAGCCTGGCATCCTTCTTGAGCAGCGAGGATGCTGCACTGGGGTGCTGAGAAGGGCTGAGCACCACCAGACCAGTTCTTCCACAACAAAGGAACCCCAAAATCCCATTTAGCCCTCAGAGAGCTCAGATGTGCAAAGACCAATCAGACAAATGACATCTATGAAGGCGGCCTGGAGCTCATCCCTGCTGCAGTCCAAGAGGAACCACCTCTGCTGTCCCCAGAGGTCCCAACTCTCCCCAGCACCCCAAGTTCAACAGCTTGTATGATGATGGTTAAGATACACATCATTGTGTGTCTTTACCCCAGGGCACATGCTCCAGAAGTGATTTCTTCCAGAATTATTCTGAGAAGTCTCCTCTAAAGCCACTGATGTTTTTTTACCTTTTTGGCCCAATAATTAAGCTCCTTGTTGACCAGCTGGATGAGCTCCGAGTGGCAAAAAGGGAGAAAATAAACAATTTCATTGATCCTCCCCAAGAATTCATCCCGTCTGAAGTGAGCCTGCAAGAAGAAGGGAGGAGGTCAGCAGGGTGACCCTGATGGGAGCAGCAGTGAGAATGACATTGCCGAAGGAGCTCCACCTCCCATAGCCTCCCAACAGCCATCCAACCCCCACGCCATGGAGCTGGACAGCATCCTGAGGTGCTTCAGAAACATCTTAAAGAAACTCAAGGTCACGGGGATGTCACTGCAGTCAGGTTTTCCTGACCTTGGGAGAACAGAGAACCCCCAAACCACACTGCAGCACTTCCTGTCCTGAGTCCCCTTTACACCATGTACCATGGCTCCACTCCAAGAGTAAAGAAATTGTGATTTATTTCTGCTGGGCTCTGACTTCTTCAACATTTTTAGTGGGGTTACATCCTTTCTCTCATAGCTGGAAGGAGTCTGGGACCAAAGCTCAGGACACCTGAAATTTGAGCCATGAAAACATTGTCCATACCTTCAAGATGGGGCGAATAACCTTTTCCTTGAACTGCTTGGAAATTGTGATCTTGTCAGTCATCTGGACATCCTCTGGAAGAGAGATGGTGGGGGTGTCAGTAGGGACAGTGGGACAGTGGCTTCATCTCTGTCTGGATGAGCTGGAGCTGAGGGCAAGGAAGGGTCTGGGGGGTACTGCAGGACAGACCTGGGATTTCCACATGTGCCAGCAGTTTGCTTTGGCAGTGTGGTGTCCCTGCACTTGGACAGCAGTTCTGGATCCTGTGGTGCTCCAGGGGAACATCCTATGCTAATGTGGCTCCCTTAAATGGCCAAAGAGCCCTGGCTCTGCCTCTGCCCCCTGCTCTGTGCCCACAGGAGTTGCTCCCAGAGGTTTTGGGAAGCTGAAGTGCCCAGTTGGGCTCCAGAGCAGCCAATGACCTGACACACAGAGCACACTGGCCCTCTGGGGCTGTGAGAACTGAAAGAGCCTACGGTCTCCCCAGCAGCCACCAAAGTCATGCTCAGGGTGCCTGCGGCACTGGTCAGGCTGCAGTCTACTTCCCTCTGCTGACTGCAGATGGAGCCAGGGTCTGGCTGCTCTCAAATCCAGGCTCCCAGCCACTCTGGATGCTTGGCTGCAGCATCACCCTTCTTCCTCCCTGTGTTGTCTTCCTTTTTGTCTTCATCATCCCAGTTCTTCCCACAGCTTCACCCATTCCACACTCATTCACCTCCATGTGCTGTTTGACACCAGGGTGCTCACAGGGAGATAGATTCCTGTGCTCTGGATTGGATCCTGGCAGGCAGGGCAGGGCAGGGGACACAGACCCATGCTGGGTGCTGGGACCCTTTGCAGCCTTGATGAAGATTGCTGCCCCTCACCAGCAGTGGCAGAAGGGGTTCTCAGGCTCCACTTGATAGGCACTTTAGGCTGGAAAAGCCCTCTGAGTCCAAGTGTTCCCTCAGCACTGCCAAGCCCACAACTAAACCGTGTTCCCACATTCCGCATCCACATATCTTTTAAATCCCTCCAGGGGTGGGAACTCCACCACTGCTCAGGGCAGCCTGTGCCATGGCCGGACAACACTTTTGGGGAGTAAATTTTCCCAATATCCAACCTAAATCTCTCCTGGCATAAATTGAGACTGTTTCCTCTTGCCTGTCACTTGTTACCTGGAAGAACACACTGAATGCCCACTTGTCTACATCCTCTGTTCAGGCAGTTGTAGGGAGTGAGGAGGTTCCCCCTAATGCCCAAAGTGGTGCAGGGTGCTCTGGGATCACCTGATCCAGTTCCAGCCTCTCTTCTCGGTCAAGGAGAGACCGCAGTAAATCCCAGTGTTTTGCCAGAGGAGAGCTGGAAACGTAGAGGACCCAGCACTGCTACCAGCATTCCCACTTCCCACATGTCCTATCTGCTGCTGCCACTGGTAAATGCAGAGCCCACTGGGGAATCTGCTCCTTCCCTTTATCTTCCCATTCATCTGCCTGCCAGGCACTTTAGTGACTTTCTGCCATGGCATCTCCACACTGAGAACTCAGAAAATGGGCAGAAGCTCCTTGAAATCCAATTGAGGGTGGCTGCTGTGCCCAAATGCCCTCCCCAGCTCCTCTCCTGCTGCAGCTGTACTGTCCCAGAAATTAAAATTCAATGCTCTCCTCACTGAGCAGGGAAACGTTTGGCATTTTCAAATGTTATTCTGGAAGGTTCAGTTGACGATGTGTTTTGTCCTTTACCCAGCCTGACTGAAGTTTAAAGATTCTGAATTAAGCCAGTGTAGACAGTCACTTCTCCAAAGTAAAAGGAAGAGACTGGGAGAAAGAAGCTGTTGAATAGATTGGATTTATTTTCAAAATCCAACTTTTTTTCCTGCTCCTGTGGAGCTGATGCAGGAATATGGTGTATCTTAGATGGCACAGGCTGCTGGATACCTTGAGAAAGGTGTGGCATCCAGACAATTAAGATCATAAAAGGATCTTAAAAACCCCAAAGTAAGCTTTTTTAAAACTGATGAGAAAAGAAGGGATGCAGTCACTGTCCATGGTTTCCTGATTATCCACAGGCACAGCAGCACCTGATGGAAACAGGCTTTTCCTCTGCTCTGTGTGACAAACACTGCCTAAAAAGGACAGTCCTTGGTGTCCATTACCATCCATCTGTATATCCTCAGAATTACCAGCAAAGGCACTGGACATTGCACATCAAGTTGTTCATTTTCAATTTCAGACACTGCCCTTGCTCGCCTCACTCCCCTTTTGTTACCTAAATCACATTTTGGGAAGTTTTTCTGCAGGAGCCTGATATGTGAGGCCAGGGCTCCCATTCCACAGGGAAGTAAAATTCACTAAGTTCAGATCTTTTGGGAAAGACTGAGAGGAAACAAAACTTTTCCTCTTTCATATAAGCACTTGAACCAGCCACAGTCTTTTGCAGGAGGCATTTGGAAGGGTCCCAAAAGAAAGAGAAGGGTGAGTTGATAAAGAGAATCAAGGAATCACACAAGAGTTTGGGTTGAGAGGGACCTTAAAGACCATCCAGATTCCATCCACCTGCTCTGAAATCCTCATTATTTGACATTCCTTCCGAGGAAGATTGCATCTTTAAGGCTCTGTCCAATCTCTCAGCCTTTGTCATCCTGTGCTCACTTCCCTAGAAGTGTTTCAGGCCAGGCTGGATGGGGCTTGGAGCAACCTGGTCTAGTGAAAGGTGTCCCAGCCCATGGCAGGGGGTTGGAATTGGGATGGTCTTTAAAGTCCCCTCCAACCCAAACCCTTCCGGGATTTCTTGACTTCCTGTCAGAGGAGCTTTCCCAAGTCATGTGGACCACTTGGGACCAGTGGAGAGGGGACTGAAGGATCTGGGTGTGCCCCCTGCCACGGGATGGCCGAGCTGGTGTCAAAGGTGTATTAGGAAGGAGGGAGGTTCTTTAGGGATTTGAAGATTGAAACTCCAGTACCTAAGTTTTCTGCAATCCTCTTCTTGCTCATCTCCATGGCCTCTTGCCGGAGCTGCAGTGCATGCTGTGCAATCTCATCACTGGCCACGTTGGAGGTCATGATGAAGATGGCATCCTTGCAGTCAATGGTCTTCCCCTTTCCATCTGTCAGCCTGCCCTGCAACAACAGCAAGATGACACCAGCCGTGTCAGCAGGTGCTGGAAGACATAGCCAAAACACGAGGAAAAAGAACATGGGTCCCTTTTTTCCCCAGTGTGCATTTAATTTTGAAGGGATATCCAAGGACTGAGGTGGAAGAAAGAAAGGATGAGGTTGGAGAAGTCCTTGTCTCCAACTTCTCCTGCACATGGTCCCAACCTGCCCTGTCCAAGACAGAATTGATGGAAGTGCTGGGAGATGCCTTGCCAGGAGGAGGGTTGGGCCAGTCCATGCTCTTGTTCAGCCTGGAGAGAAGGAGGCACTTCTTGCTCTCCACAGCTCCCTGACAGAAGTTAGATCTGCGATGGAGGTCTTGGCCCTCCCAGGTAACAAGGGACAGGACAAGAACCAACAGCCTTAAATTGCACCAGGGATCATATAGGTTGGGTATCAGGAAATATTTCTTCCCTGAAAGTGTTGTCCAGCCTTGGCACAGTCTACCCAGCGCAGTGTTGGAGTCCCCATCCCTGGAGGCATTTAAAAGCCACCTGGATGTGGCATTTAGGTTTAGTGGTGGGTGTGGCAGTGTTGAGGGAAGGGTTAGACTTGATGGTCTCAGAGGGCTTTTCCAACCTCAATGATTCCATGACTGTGTGGCTGCCCACATGTGACTCCCCAGCCTCTGACCCTCTGCCTACCTCCCTGTGATGGTTTTAGGTCTGACACAAGCCCCAGGCTCAGGTCAGCACTAATGCTAATGCTATCCCTAACCCTGACCCTAACCTGCCTGTGGCTGTGGTTTGGGCTTGGCAGAGCCCACAAAGAACCACGTTATGGCTGTAGCAGTGACCTGAGTAGCAGAGTTCCTTATCCCTGTGGGATTGATCACCTGGCAAACCAGGGCTGCCCAGCACCACCACTGCTGAAGTGACATCAATCCTCAGCCCCTCAAACCAATCCTGGAACCTTTCCAAAGCAGCAGTACTCTTGATTAATAATATAAAAAAGAGAGGGAAATAAGGAAAAAAGCAGCATCTCCCCAGGCTGTTTCTTTCCTCAATCCATCTCCAACAGCAGAGATCCAGCACAATGACACAAATCCTTGTTGGGTGCTTGAGATTAACATTTGGGTTATTGCCCTGTCAAGTGCCTGGTACAGGAATTGATTTCACATTGAACTGCTACTGTGATGATCTATGCAAGAAAAATGGTGTTATTAATCCTTAAAACAAAAAAACCCTTCAAAATTTTCCAGCATGTTGCTCTGGAGTTTGGTGGCCTGTGAGGACAGACTGGGACCTTCAAAGTCAACCATAGAGCTGGAGAGTGACTTTGGATAAGGGCCTGGAGTGACAGGACAAGGGGGAATGGCTTTACACTGCAAAAGGGAAGGGTTAGGTGGGATATTGGGAAGAAATTCTTCCCTGTGAAGGTGGCAAGGCCCTGGCACAGGTTGCCCAGAGAAGCTGTGGCTGCCCCATCCCTGCAAGTGCTCGAGACCAAGTTGGAAATGGCTTAGAGCAACCTGATCTAGTGGAAGGTGTCTCTGCCCATGGCAGGAGGGGTGGACTACCTGTGCTTTTAAGGTACCTTCCAACCCAAACTCCTCCATCTGTCATCCCTCTCACCCCTCACTGTCACCTTCTGCATGTCCCTTGTGTTGATTCCAACCTCTAATGTGGATTTACCTCATCAAACAGCTGCAGCATGATGGTGAGCACATCAGGGTGGGCTTTGTCCACCTCGTCAAAGAGTACCACAGCATTTGGACACTGCCTCAGCTTTTTGGTGAGCTGTCCACCCTCTTCATGGCCCACATAGCCGGGTGGTGAGCCGATGAATTTTGCCACCTGGGAGGAAGGAACAGGAAAGGTGAAGGCTGATCCATGGACAATGGGAAAGAAGCCCTTCTGGTAGCTTGTCAGGCCGCCACTGCTCTTTGCTGCTGACAAAACAAATTCTATGTTCTTTGTGACACCTATCGCACCCCAGGTATCCCAAAATCAGATTAATAAGCAACAATTAAGCAAAATAAGGATTAAGCAATTCCCTGCCCAGAGCTTAAACCAGCAGAATCCAAGGAGCAGTCATGGCCAGGTGGGAAGGCACCAGCCCTGATTTGCTATGCAGGGTCTGAGCAACCTGTCTGAGATGTCCAAGACCTGTTTTCATCCCTTTTAGCCTTTTAAGAGCAAGAATTCAAAGGATTATAAGTGGCAGGTGGTTCTGGTGCAGAATCAAAGCCACAAGTAGGCTTTGTGGGAGGAGGCCACAATTAAAATACTTTTCCTATGTCATCACTTCTTGACACAGTGTTTTTTAAAAACATTTAGAAATTTATATAGAATAGTATTTCTGACAATAGGAAAGTTTTGGCAAAATGACAATTTTTGACACATAGCTTGGTGCATCTTACATCTACCCATGTCTGAGTGTCATCCAAAGTCACAGCCTGTTATCACAGATCATGGAATGGTTTGGGTTGGAAGGGACCATGTGGTGCCAGCCCTGCTGCCATACATAGGGACACATTCCACTCCACCAGGTTGCTTCAAGCCCCATTCAATCTGGCCTTGAACACTTCCAAGGATGGGGCAGCCAAAGCTTCACTAGGCAACCTGTCCCAGTGTTTTACCACTCTCATTGCTAGGACCTTGCTACTTTTTGGGGAGACAGAGCCCTCCAAAGGGAGGGCTCAGGTCCAGGGTGAGGACCTGAGCCCTGGACCTTGGCAAGGATCGCAGAAAACCTGGCGCCTTGGACTTCCCATGGCACCAGAATTGGGCAGAAGTTGTGATGGGAGAGGTGGACTTGGCACCACTGTCCTGTATTCCACTGGATTCTCCCCCTTTCCTACATGGCAGGTAGGCTGAGGCAAAGATCTCATACTGGACTTAGCAATGTTTTGGGGATAAGGGGTTTGGGTAAGCTGTGCATGCCTGGGCAATGTTAGGTGATGAACAGCATGGGGCTGCAGGTTTCAAGATGATCCTCTGGATTTCACCATCTCTTCTCAGCTGCTCTCTCCCCAAGGGCTGACCCCACCCTAAGGGAATTCACAGCACTGGACACATATTGTTGAAGTTTTCCTTGCTCCTTTGTCTTTGCTTCTAATTTGCCTCAATGTCTTGGCTCCAGGCAGGACAGGGTTAATTTTTGCAGCAGCCAGGAGAAGCAAGGCTTGGACCTGGAGGATATTCTATCTTACCTCAATGCCAGGAGTGGAGGGAAAGCAGTCTTCTGGGGAGAATGGGTTCCTTCTGGTCAAATAAGAGCAGCAGAAGGACGGGGAATACCGTGAAGTAGCTGGTTCTGAGCTGGAGGGCGTGGCTGGGGGAGTGTGGCTGTCGCTGGTTTGGGTCAGTGAGCATTTTGCATGTGAATCGCTCTCTCTCTCTCTTTTACATACTTTTGATTTTAATATTGTTGCTTGTTTGTTTTCTTATGTCATTTCTGTGTCCAGTAAATTGTTATCTCAACCCATGGCCTTTACCTTTTGAGCCTCCAGTTCTCCTCTCCAGTCCACTGCTGTGGGGAGGGACAAGGGGAGGCAGGGAGTGAGTGAGAGGCTCCTGGTTTGGAGTGTCTCAGTGGGAGCACTAAATTGGGGAGTACCATACCTAAATCACAACACTCAATTTGCTTTCTGGCAAGTTACTTGCAATGTAATGCACAACTTGAAGCAAGTCCTGTTGTTCTGATGTGCTCCCACCCTGACACACCAAAATGCCCATTTTTTCTGGATTAAATTTGAAGCTGCTCCCTTCAGAGCCCATTTACTCACCTCATGCCTCTCCTGGAACTCCGACATGTCCAGTCTGATGAAACCCTGCAAGAGACTTAGGATGAGATTTGATCAATCTGCTCGCTGCCAGAGCTGAAGCAGTACTGACAGGGCTGAAATTTTCTAAATAAAATAGGTATTTTTGTGGTTCAGCTTTTTAGAAAGCAATCGCAAGAAGAATGCAACACCCCTCCACAAAAATCCAGCAAAAATCATAAAGCTGAGGTGAACTACACTTGTGGGTGACCACCTAAAACAGAGAATAATGTTAGAGAGTTTACAGCTTCTACCCAAGCATTCATTTTGCTTCTGAAAAGCTGATGATTCACTGCAGGTACTGAATGTTGTGATCATGGAACTGTAATCCACATCCTAGATGAGAAAGGAAAAGAGAGGGAGAGGGAAGGGGAGGGAATAGGAATATTTCAGTTGGAAAGGACCTACAGTGATCCTCTCATGCAGCTGACCAAGGAGAAGCTGAGCCTCAACTTCCCAGCATCATCCTGGACACAGTCAACTACACAACCACTGTCCATGGTGGAGAAGGAGACATGTCTGGGAATACCTGGACATGTGTACATGGCACACTCATGGACACTATCACATAGGGGTCCCAGAATTAGAGAACAGAATCACTGAACCATTTGGGTTGGAAAAGCCCTCTGAGACAACAGAGCCAAACTGCTCCCTCAGCAGTGCCAAGCCCACCACCAACCCATGTCCCCAGGTGCCACATTCACACACCTACATGTTAAATCTCTTCAGGAATGGGGACTCCACCACTGCCCCGGTCAGCCTTTTCCAGAGCTAAGCAGAAAAAAGATTTCCCTCATATCTAACCTAAACCTCCCTTGTTGCAACTTGAGGCAGTTTCCTCTAGTCCTGTCATTTGTTATCTGGGAAAATAATGGAATCAAAGAATGGTTTGGGTTGGAATGGACCTTTAGGACAATTCCATTCCAACCCCCCTGCCATGAGTAGAGACACGTTCCACTAGACCAAGTGGCTCCAAGCCTCATTCAACCTGGTTTTGAACACTTTCAGGGATGGGACAGCCCCAGGTTCACTGGGCAAAATATTCCCACGCAAAAATTTCCCTGAAAATTATTAAAATATCTACAAACTGCCCAGGGCAGAGCAAGATGGAAAAAATTGACTCTTGCAAATGAGAGGGGGACAGTTCCAGGTTTTTCTTTCTTAATCCATCAGTTCCTGTGAATTGCTGGCCCTCATTAGAGCCCGTGGGGTGTATGACCCCCCCCTTATCCCTCATTAGGGGACCACCGGCTGAGCTGGTTCATTCCTAATAAATCCCAGATTCCTGCTGCTATCAAATTAACACAACACTCAAGAGTTTTAACTGATTTCCCCATTGGATGTCTGGCCAGGGAGCAGTTCCATGTGTGGGATCAGGGATGAAGGTGCTCTAGATCCAGGATTTCTGGCTTCTGGAAGGCATTTATAGAGGCATGAGGAAAAAGAACCAGAACAGCTGTCTTTATAGCATTGGTTCCAGCTTGGTCTTTCTACACGTGTTGCTGCATTGAGTGTCCATTCACTGCTGGAGGATGTGGGGAAGAGGGATTAATGTATGCACAGCTCTGCTTGCCTTTCCTTCTTTTCCATGGCTCCATCTAGGAGAGAGCTAAGTACCTCTTACAGGTAGGCAGAGGCTTAAATGTAAAACATGGAAGAGAATGTAATGTAACAGAATGGAATGGAAGAAAATGGAATAGAACAAAATTCCATTGGAATGGAATGGAATGGAATGGAATGGAATGGAAGATTGGGATTGAATAGAATGGTATGGAATGGAACAGAATAGATTAGAATGGAAGACGGGTATGGAACAGAATGGATTTGACTGGAATAGAATAGAGTATTGGAACGGAATAGAACAGAACAGAGTAGAATACATTGCAACTGAATGGACTGAAGTAATTGGAATAGAATTGACAGAATGGAATAGAATAGATTGGAATAGATTGGAAAGAAACAGAATAGAAAGAATGGAACAGATTAGAAAGGAATGGAATGGAATGGAATGGAATGGAATGGAATGGAGCAGGACAGAACAAGATGGATAGGATAGGATAGGATAGGATAGGATAGGATAGGATAGGGTAAAGTAGAATAGAGTAGAATAGAACGGAATGGAATGGAAACCCCAGACACCACTGAAGTGTTCTGCAAAGCCACCACCTCCATGAAATAATTCCAACCCATCTTCTCTAAAATCTAACCACTGGGTAACAAACTAAATAATTCAAACTGCTTCTGGATAGCAAACACTTCAGCACTTAAAATTTTGAGCAGGAAATCAATGTTACATCGCTACAGTCCATACTGGCAGAATATGACAAGTGGTGGAGCTGGGGACATGGAAAACAGATTTCTGAAATTTTATCCTTCTAACAGTTTACAGTGATATTAGTAATAGAGGAAAAAAGAATATGTTCACAACACAGGATGTCAAAATTAGAGCAAAATTCAACAGGAAGCATGAATGTTACATCCATTTAAATTTTTTCAATTCAAATATTCTGGTATAGACAGGAGCATATGTATTCTATATATAGACAGGAGCAGAGATGTCCTGGGTTGATCCCAGAGTGTGGGCAGCAGGGTGAATTTTGCCCCTCTGCTCTGCTCAGGTGAGACCCCACCTGCAGAGTTGCCTCCAGCTCTGGGGTCCAACATCAAAGGGATGTGGAGTTGTTGGAGTAAGTCCAGAGGAGGCCATGGAGATGCTCCAAGAGCTGGAGACCCTCTGCTCTGGAGACAGGCTGGGAGAGCTGGGGGGGTTCAGCCTGGAGAAGAGATGGCTCCCAGAAGACCTAAGAGATCCTTCCAGGGCCTAAAGGGGTGGCAAGAAAAGGGCATGGAATGACAGGACAAGGGGGAACAGCTTGATACTGACAGAGGGCAGGGTAAGATTGAAGAAATTCTTCCCTGTGAGGGTGGTGAGTCCCTGGCACATATTGCCCAGAGAAGCTGTGTCTGCCCCATCCCTGGAAGTGTTAAAGGCCAATTTGGATGTGGCTTGGAGCAACCTGGTCTAGTGGAATGTACCCCTGCATTTGACAGGAGGGGTGGAACTGGATGGGCTTAAAATGCCCTTCCAACCCAGACCTGTCTGTGACTCCATGACCTTGACAGTTCCCTCTCAGTGCAGAAGAAGCCCTTTCTCAGGGCAGCAGAGCCACACACTGAACCCCCTGATGACCCTCCCTGCATCCCTTTTACTGCCAATAAAAGCTGGGATGAGCCATTACCTTTTTAATGTCCTTATGGATATACTTGGCCGTTTGCTTGGCCAGCTCCGTTTTACCTGTTTTGGAGAGAGAAAAAAAACAACTTGCATTAAACCAGATCTGTCCATCTTCTGTCTGTTCAACAGCTCTGCTAACACCAGGGCTGGAACTTCCTGCCACCAACACATGTATTTTCCTTGGGAAGTGGGTATTGCTGTTTTATCTCCAGGATCACATTCACTGGGGTTGCCAGCCTGGGCAGGATGAACAGATGCATTAGAATTGTGGCATCTCTGCATTGGCTCCTTCAGCTTTAATTGACTCTCACATGATGGGAACAAAGCTCTTGATTTTTTCCACAAAAAGATGTTGATAGATCAGATTTTTGCTATATTTAGCCTCAATATTTCAAGTTCCTTGTGCAATGCCTTGTAATCTCCAAATAAAGAATTTCAAGGAAATAGGGTGTTTTTTCTTTGCTTTACGTAAGATGACAGTAAAAAAAATCTGGGTTTAAGAACAATCAGTAATGGAGCAAATCCACCATGGAAGGCATTTATAGAGGCCTGAGGCATTTATTGAGGGTGACCACATGCACCAGCTCATGCCAGGCCATGTCCTGTTCTCCCAGCCCATCCATCTGGGGAAAAACTTCATTGAAGAGGCAGTTTTATTGAAGTGTGGATGCCAGAAAACTTCTCTTCCCTGCTGCTACACTGCTGGCTTTGTCAGGTTGATCAGGGGAAGGACTGGGCCAGTTTTGGCTCCTGGGGTGACCAGCAAAGCTGAGGTAAAGCCAGTCACCCCTCTGGAGGATGGATGCTCAGGGGGTTCACACTTGTCCCTTGCACACATGTCAGCAGCGCACTGCACATGCATCCTTGTAGGATCCTTGTAGGATTTACTTGAATACTGAAAAATAAATGAGCAGGGATGGAAATAACTATTCTGAAGGAAAAAAAACCCATGTGTTTTTAAAAGTAAATCAGGTTAAAAAGTACATTCTTACTGGAGTATTGTACATCTACCCACAACTGTATTGCAGGTACACCAGATCTGGTGGGTCAGATCAGTAAATCAGCAAATCAAAAAAAAGGGCTACAAATATGGGAATTCATGGGGTGTGCTCTGCTCCACCTGATAAATCTCTGCTAAAATTTTGCATTTTATTTCAGTTTCAGCTTTGCTGAGTTTGGATGATGCTGGATCAGAGCTCCTGATGTGTTAGGATGCAAGAAAATATGCTTCTTGTAAAAAAGAAAGAGAGAAAGAGAAGAGAAGAGAAGAGTAGAGAAGAGAAGAGAGAAGAAAAAAGAAATGAAAAGAAAAAAAGGAAAGAAAAGAAAAGGAAAGGAAAGAAAAGGAAAGAAAAGGAAAGAAAAAGAAAGAAAAGGAAAGAAAAGAGCCCCCATGGAAGTCCATGGGAGTGGAAGAGCCA
The DNA here is from genome assembly GCF_017590055.1 of Onychostruthus taczanowskii. NCBI lineage: Eukaryota > Metazoa > Chordata > Aves > Passeriformes > Passeridae > Onychostruthus > Onychostruthus taczanowskii. Next base: position 3,293,630 of record NW_024505118.1, read on the forward strand.
ACAATTTACACCCCTGAGTCTTTAGATATGCTTTAGCAGGGCAATGAAGTATCAAAAGTATTTTATTCTGGTTTTATACAGCTTTATAGCAACTTATTTGGAGTTAATGCTTGGCCTGGTACTGTTCTGCAGCAGGAGCATAATCTCACCTGTGCCCCTTTAACCCCTCCAGCACTGGAGCATCAGAACCTTCTTGAGCCCTTTGGGAGGCAGTGGAGGCGGGAGAAGCCCTGAGGTTGTTCCAAATGTCACAGATCAGTTACTTTGAAGCTGTTATGTCGGGTTTTTTTTCCACAACTAAAAGTCATTTGGACCATTTCATGAACTGATCAGCTGTCATGTGGCATTTGATTGGGCTGGAGGAAAAATCTTATTGGTGTCAATAAAATCCTGTCATTCCAAAGCAATCTGTGCCCACAGGAGCAAATGAGCAGAGATTCAGTTTGCAGGCAGCAAATTTATACTATTATCCCACCATTCCCATTGGAATAGAGGGGTTTTTACCAGAAAGTTGCTAAAGTAATACTTTTACCCTGAAAACTGCCCCTTTTTGTACCTGGAGGGGGGGTTGTCCTCTGGGATAACTCAGCATGAGTTTGGATGTGACTGTGTGTGCTGGTGTCCAGCTGTGGTCACCCTGCTGGATGATGGGTGACCCGCTGAAAGATTACAGTGGGTTTAACTGGCATTTTATTCAGACCCTGCAGCCCTGCAACAGCTTCCACCCCCTCTCCTCAGGACTCTCCATCCCCCTCACCACAACCCAAATGTTACCTATTCCAGAGGATCCCAAGAAAAGAAACACCAGCGGGTGCTCCTCATCATACCAGCCATTTTCTTTCCTCCGAATAGCTGCATTTGAAGACAATGAAAACAAAAAAGAGGGGGGGAAGCATATAAATCAATGCCACAAAGCAAGTGTAATTATCACTAAGTATACACTATGTTTTACTGCTCTCTACCCACTCACAGTCCTCCCTGCCATTAGCGCTCTCTAATTTGATTAGCTAGCCAAGGCCCCAGAGACACCTAATAAGGTTAGCATGGATTTGGAAAGCTGCCCAGAGCAGATTTCGGATAAAGTTTTCCAGGATGTGCACTCAGCGTTGCCAGGGAGATGGCGGAGGGGGGGACAAGGATGGATGGATGGACAGAGGGATGGAGAGGCACTCTGCCTCGCCAGCTCCCCAGTGCAACCTTTCTGTGAGGAAAAAACATCAGTTTTGAAGAGGTTTATAGGTTATTTCTGGCATGGAATGGGAAGAAAGAGGTGGCTGAAGGTCACAAACACTCTGAATTGGTGCAAGGATTGGGAAAAGTGTGGTGATTATCTCAGTGCCTCCCTGGATAGCGGCATCCAAGTGCATCCTGGGTGAGATACCAGTGGAAAATTTTACAAAAGGCAAGAGTCCTGATTCCTTCCCAAACTCCCAGTCCGACCAGCACAGCTCTTTCTCAGGACAGACATGGATCTGCTGTGCAGAGTGGGTGATAGCTCCTATCCCCATGGGTGCCCACGGCTCCCCAAGGTACTCTTTAGCTGCCCAGAGCAGCCTCAGGCTCTGTGAGTGTGCTCACCAAACCAGTAACATCATTGCACTGGGCTTATTTGAAGGAGGAGGAACTGCTTTTGAGGCCAAAAGATCAAATCTCATCCTCTGCTGGCTGGATCTGGTCTCTGGAACACAGAAGTGGTTTCCCTGGATCAGACCAGTTCAATGTGAGAGATTAACTGACATCCCAGCCTTTCTGCTTTATCCACAGTATTTCAATCCAGCCTGTAAATCTTGTGAGGTGTTTTGTAAAAGAGAACATGCACTGTACAGTCTCAGGACCCCTCAGACCCAGCAAGGTCTCATGACTGGCACATGGCACCCCCAGATCCAGCCAAACCCAAAATGTGGCACATTAGGAAGCAGGGCATGAAAATGGCAAGATGCCCAAGAATTGTAACTGACAAGGAATTTGAAGGTAGCAGGGGAAAACAGCAGCACTGGAGGTGGGTTGAGCAGAAGGAAAACACTGGGAGAGCTGTGGCTTAAAGCTTTTGGAATGCTGCTGCACACAGGCATGGCAAAGCTCGGCCTCTGCTGCCTTTCAGTGGTGTCCACAGCAAAAACAGGAATAAAGCCAAGAAAGAATAAACCCACTTCTCTTTGTGACTGTCACCCTCAACACAGCTCCCTCATCTTCTTCTGGCCACTGTCCTGGCTCTCAGCCTCTGTCCTTGAGCCTCACTCCTGTGTCTTCCTTGAATGAGGCACTGGCTGGCTCTGTGGGGAGCTGTGGGTTTGTTTTCTTTCCTGAGCTGGCAGAAGAGCACAAGAGTGGCTTTTAAAATTATAGGATTCTTAAATTCAGTTTCAAAGTCAATCCATAAAACCCTTTTCTTGATGGAGTATGGTAAATAGCAGACACCTTAAAAAAGGCATCCTAGGCTCTTGGCATGCCAAGAGCTCTTCCTGCATGGGAGAACAAACTGACATGGGAAATAAATAGTGCCATTTTGCACATAAAAAAAATTTGCATATAAAAATATTTAAACAGTATTTCTATTTTGCAAATAATAAGAAATGGAATGTCACAGCCTACAGCCTGACATGGAAATGCTGCCTCTGCCAGCAGGGACACACTGAGAAGATGTTAAACAGCAGCAGCTTAAGTGAGATATTCCAGCAGCTGGAGTTTATAGATGCATGGAGGGGTCTCATGGGAATTTGGAGCTGCAAGACCTGCATGAAACTGAGCTCCTCAGAGTCCATGCTTGTATTCCAGGAGACTCAGGTAGCAGGGAAGCCAGCAGATCCGGTGAGGATTAGGAAAACAAGAGCAAAACCTCACTACAAGAACAAATCAATGAGCTGAGGTTAATGACAAGGGGTGTGAGGAGTGACCTGACCACAGTCATTAAGTATTTCCCCGAGAAGGCACTGAACTTGCTCAGCTACAGAGAAAATTAAGGTGCTCCAGGGGCTGAAGCGAGAGGATCAAACTACAAATAAAGCAGAACAGTTTTAATAACAAAGGTGATTAACCACTGCAGCCACTTAGGAAGAGAGTGGGACTGAATTCCTAATCCCTGTAAAGTCTGCAGGGAAAGTCAGAAGGGCTTCCCAAAAGGCAGTGGTAGCTCAGGATGAAGATGAAGGTTTACATCGCTGTCCAAATGTCAAAAAAATCCCCAGTTTAACCTTAAATCCAAGGCATGTAGAATCATGTAATTGTAGAAGGCTGTGGGTTGGAAGGGACCTTAAAAACCATCAGTTCCAACCCCTTCAGAAATGGGACCGAGTGCTGGGATTGTGCATTTAGTGGGAGCTGAACCCCAGTGCCACAAGAAGTTGCCATTCCATGCCTGGACACAGGCATTACCTGTCCCGCTGGCTGTGCTAATGAGTCCTGACTCCTGCCAAGGCTTAATTAGCTTGGGCACAAGGCCAGATGCAGCACTGGCTGGTGCCTGGGTCCATCTCACCCTGCCTGGGCATATCAGCACGACAGACCAGCTTGGCTGCAGTCAGCAATCTGGGTCTGCTCAAAATCCTGGGCAGACTGTTGGAATCCCATCCTGTCCTTCAGCTGCTCCCTGGCCATGTCACCCCTGGAAACAGCCACCGCAGGAGATGAAGAGGAGAAAATGCTCTGCCACTGACAGTGAGGTGCAGAAGAGGGTCTGTGCTGCATCCCTCTGTGTGCCCTTCCCAGCACTGCACATGTTCCTTCTCAATCCTTTACAGCAGCGAACGGAAGGTCAAACACCTGGGGTGGGAAATTTCATAAAAACTGATGGGGAGTAACACAACCGCCAATAATTCCTGCAGCTATCTCAGCTAAGATAATAATGGTAATAAAAGTAATAAACTTCTGCTTTGGGGCATGGAGTGACCACTCACAGGGTCAAGTATGTTCAGGGTCCAAAGACAGTGGGGTTAAGTGCTGCCTTCTTCCCCTCCCCTCTGCAGCAGGATGCCAGAGTTTATGGATAAATACTCAAAGCAACTCCAGAGATATAAAACACCCTTTTAAAAACTACCATAAAGTTAGAGCTTAGATTCAGCATGTGATCTCTATTGGAAGATGCTGAGCACCATATTTAGGAAGAAATTCTTTCCTATGGGGCTAGTGAGGCACTGGCACAGGTTGCCAAGAGAAGTTGTGCCTGGAAGGCCAGGCTGGAACCTGATCTAATGGAAGGTGTCCCTGTCCATGTCAGGGGGTTGGAATGAGATGGGTTTTAAGGTCTCTTCCAAGCCAAACCGTTCCACAGTCACTAGTCAGCAGGTTAATCAGGTCAACAGAGTGATAAGGTATAAATACTTTTCTACAAGCAGCCTGAAAATGAAGAGCTATTCCAGCACACAGCACTCTTGAGGTTTGGAAAAACTTAAAAAATCTGGATATCCTTAGGGAAGTGACACCACTCCCTATGTTCTACCACAGGGGCTGGAGGAGGCTCTCTCAGGCTGTCCAGTTCAGTGTTCAGCTTCAGCAGTAGCAAGAAAAGCCCCATTCCAGGGCAGTGCAGTGTTCAGCTTCAGCAGCAGGAACAGAAGTGCCATTCTGGGCCAAAGCAGAACATCAGTGCCAGTTCCAAGGATGAAAGTCTCAGCTAGGATAGCCACAGAAGCACTCTTCTCCTTGGAATCTGCACTGCCAAAGCAGCTGCTGGCTATGCTGACCGCTCTTCATTGTCACCCAAGCATGAAATCCATGCTCTGCCTCTGGGAAAGCTGCCCCCTTCCTTCCTCCTGGCATAAATAAATAAATAAATAAATAAATACCAGGAGGGAAGTCACACTGCTGTGCTGAAATCTCATTATGACATTCAGCCCCAATGTCCAAAACAAGAGCCTGATGATGATGACGCCGTGGCCTTCTTCTGCGGAGCTGTTCCTGGCATTGCTGCCGTGCTCTCACTTTATTTCGTCCATCTGTAACGGTGTGACTGCAGCCCTGCGTCTCCAAGAGGCCCTTCAGCCCGCTATTGAACTGATAAATTCACTGTATTACTTTACACAAATCAATACCCCAGCAGTTATCAGCACTTGATGTGACTGAAATTGGTTTCAGCCAATTTGTGAGTGTAATAAATGTCCATTTATCAAATCAATTCATTCTGCGGGGCTCCTCGGCCTGACCGGGTTTGGGGTACCGCAGGGTGAAGGCTCTGGGGCCAAACCCATCGTGGGATCATTGCTTCCATCCAGGTACTGCACTGATGCTCCAGGGTCCACAGCATTCCCAAAGAAGCTCTCTTCCAGCCCTGCTGCTGGTGGCTCAGGGCTATGGAACCCCAAATTAGATCAAAGCTGTGTCTTTTCAAAGTTTCACCTGACCTGCAGACAGCAACACACATCAAAAAACAGCCCTCATAAAATATCCCATACTGTCCAAAATAACCTCAGTTTCCTTTGGACCACAGCAGGATGATAGTCCTCCTCATCCATTTCCCTACAGTTTTGAAAACTGACTGATTTTTAATATCATAGCTGCTAAAATTGGGAATTTTATCATTAAAACATAGATTTTTCTGCACTACCCTTTCTTCAAAATCCCTGAAAAATAAACAACACTTTTCCTTCTTCGCTCCTTATTCAACCTCAGGAAGAGCTGGAACAGATTGCTTCAACCCTCAAGGTTTATTCCCCCTGAAAAGGGGAAGTGGTAGGTTTGACCCACCCTACTTCTAAGTGAGTACTGACTGGCAAACATGGTATATCTATATAAAAAAGGTATTCTTTACCTGGCATAATATTTAGGATATTAGACCAAAAAAACAAATACACATATATATATTTGGGAAAAATGCCTCCTTTAGCTTATAACCTCAGAGAGGAGATGTTGCTGATCCCTTCTGCCTCCTCATCTTCTAGTGAAAAGGCAAAGCAGCCCTAACCAGATCCAGAGTTCAACCATTTATGGAAGTGCCTGGAAACACAACCCTAAGCCTTTTAGCTGCTCATTTGTATGTACCAGTTAGAGAATCCCAGCAGTTCCTGCGATGGCAGCAATGACCTGCCTGTTTCTGATGTCAGGATATGGAATATTTAATGGGGATTTGTTAAGATGAACTGAACATCTACAACCATTGAGGGGGGTGGCCAAGCTCCCACCATCAACCAGTCAGGCACCAGTAGAAACCTTGTACACTGGGAGATGCCCAGTTACCATCAGTTAACCATCATCCACCTTCTCCCAGTCCTGTCCTGCTCCACATATCAGAAAAGAGTGCTGCACGGCTTGAATATATCCTGTGGAGGGAATGGGGAAGGAAGATTTTCCTCTGTGGCAGTGATGCCATGCTGTCGGGGCTGTGGCTGCAGTGAGCTCCCCACCAGGGCTCCCAGTGCTTCTCCTTGCAGGGGTTTGCTGGGATAACTGCTGGACTTGGTGATCTTAGAGGATTTTTCTAAATTATTCCATAATTCTGTGACTCCATTCTATCCCCGTCGCTCCAGACCTTGTGCTTCTAACCCCAGATCACACATTCCCTTTGTATTCTGGCTAAGCCCCTCTGGAGACTGTTTGGATCATGCACCGAGTGACGGATTAAATCCAATTATTCAATTAAGGCACCAGTTATAAATTAAACATATCAGGCAGGCTTGGTCGATCTGAAGATGTTGTGCGTGGCAGCTCTGCTCACCAACAAATGGCAGTGGTGAGGGTGGAGTGGAGGGATGCAGGGTCCACAAAGCAGCAGGAAAACTAGCTGGGCACAAAGTAAATAGCAGAGATAGAGAGGAAGTGCTTGAGAGAGAAAGATCTGTCTTAAAATTCATCCTTCTGGACAGAAAACCAAAAGAAAAAAATGAAAAGAAAAACTGGACAGAAGGGAAGGGGGGGAGGAGGGGACAGAGAGTCTCCCACTACCTTTTGGTCCAATATCCTGAGGCTGTAGGGGTATCAAGCACATTCCCTATAATTCAATAAGAAAAACCTCCATAAAGGCAAGGACGTTAATGCGCAGAAACGCCACCTGTGTCAGGAACAGGCACTGCCCATTAATCACAGCTCCCCAATTAGCTGGGCTGCTGCCCCCAGGCACAGCCGTTCTCTGAACACACAGTGGCTGTTGTTTTTGCAGGAGTGTAGACTCCTTCCCAGCTCCTTCCCGGCTCCTTCTCAGCTCCCAGCCCACACTGGGCTCCTCTTTGTTAACTAAAAGCAATGGGTTTGTGTTTCTGACAGCATGTTCCTTGTGATTCTGCCCTGGCCTCAACAGCTCTTATTTTGCTGTCCCATTTTCAGGCATAACTGGGATGCATGGATGGGTCAGGAATTATTGACAGGATCCAGAGGCTTTGGACTGGCAAATCATACCCAGCCAAGACTGCTGGAGCCTTGATTACATGGAATCACAGAATGGTTTGTGTTGGGAGGGAGCTTCAAGCTCATCTCATTCCAACCCTCTGCCATGGGCAGGGACACCTTCCACTAGACCATATTGCTCCAAGTCCCATCCAGCCTGGCTTTAAATACTTCCATGGATGGGGCATCCACTGTGAATTCCCTGGCAGCCTCCGATCAAGGCTTTAGGCAACAGCTTGTCTTCCCTGTGGAGCAGGTGTTGGAGGGCAGAGTTGGCAGCATGTGAAGGATCCTACCTGCCCCCACTGTGGCTATGGCATTCTCCTGACCAATGATGTGCTCTTTTAGCCGCTGTTCCAGTGGGAATCTTCGCCGTTCCTCCACCTCCCTCCTGCGCTGCTCCTCCTGGAACTGTGGAGGGAAGAAAACATAGGGATCAGAGACTTTACAGAGCACTGGGTCACTACTACAGAGCCCTGTATGGGGATCTCTCTGACATGGAGCCAGAGCATCCCCAGTTTGGTCTGGATGTACCAGCCTCAGCAAGAGGAAATTTCTGGATCTGTCATGGATGGAAGCTGGGGTGAGTGGGAATAGGGATCCTGCTCTGCTGATGGGAAACCAGCCCCTGTGCTACCTCAGTACTGGTGACAAAGAGGGAACAATGGCACTGTTCAACACCTCTTAACCATTAGGTGCTGTTCATTTTGGGAAATAAAGTCATGACTGTTCTACCTAGATTTGTCTTCCTACCCTCCAACCACTTCCTGTTCAAAGACTCCAACCAGATCCTACAGGGATGGCAGAGTATCACTCTGCCTTACATCCAGGAGAGCTGGAGCGGGATTTTGGACAAGGGCATGGAGTGACAGGACAAGGGGGAATGGCTTAGATGGGATATTGGGAAGAAATTCTTCCCTGTGAGGGTGGTAAGACCCTGGCACAGATTACCCAGAGCAGCTGTGCTGCCCCATCCCAGGCAGTGTCCAAGACAAGGCTGGATGGGGCTTGGATCAACTTGGTCTAGTGGAAGGTGTCCCTGCCCACAGCAGGGGGGTGAAATTAGGTGAGCTGTGAAGTCCTTTCCAACCCAAAACCTGTGATTCTAACATCTTTGGAAAGGCTGCTGAGCACTATTCCTGCCACAAGATGAGCTTGGACATTCCCAGCTGAGACCATTACCTTGGGAAGATTCATCCCCCAAAGTCAGACTCAGATGAAGACAGAACACAAAGAGCCCATGGGGTTTACCAAGTGAGTAACTGTACCCACAGAACAGTCCCTGTCATTGAACCCATCTCACTAAGGGGAAACACCCTCCAACAAAGCCAGAAGGCAGGTGCCAAAGCTGCAGCAAGATCCAGCTGCTGGAGCCAGAGTGGATAACCCCCAGTCAGGCTGCTGACATCTGGGCTAGCAGTGACTCTGACAGAAGTTAAAAAATAATAAATAGTGAACAATCTAATTTTGGCTGGTGCTATCAGTCTCACATGTAACAGAGATGCCATCAGCCTTGATCCTCAGACAGAGCAATAACTTCCCTGCAGATCCCAGTGGAGCAGCTCTGGGACAGATGTCCTGCCTGTGCTGATCCCCCTGGCACTGGGTACGACCTCAGCATACATCTGTGTCTGGGGGATCCTGACAAATCTTTTCTCTCTCCCTCTTCTCTGGCCTTTTGGAAGATGCACAAATGTGATCAGTGATGTTAGGACACCCAACGATTCCCATGGGTTTATGGAGAGTGGGTAAGATGTGCAGGAAGAGAAGGAAGGGATACCTATCCTCTGCAATGCCCTCTCCCTCCCTCCTTGGAAAACTGACACAGTACAAGTCCTGTGAACAAGTACCATTTTCTGCTCAGGATCTGTTCTGGAGAGCCCTGCACTCGTGCCAGCTACTTGGTGGGCCAGAAGTGCTAACACAGCTCCTAGCTGGGTCATGCAGTGGCCCGGAGCATCCTGAGCATCTGCCTTAGCTTACACGGAACAGGCGACACTGGCACAAGAAAACTCATCAAGAAAAATGTGTATTAGATCCATTGGTGACAGAGCCTCCAAGAAAAATCCCCACTAATCCTGGACTTTACGTAAGACACAAACTTCCACTCCTCTCTCATCTGCCCCCCTCTCCATACACATCCAGCTGTTCCCACCTTCTGGCTTTGTGGTGTGCAATGGTGTTGGTGGGGATCATGTTCTCACCCTCTGGCAGCTGATCTTCCATTGTCCTGATGACCCTTGCCTGGCTCAGCATCAGCGCTTAAGTGGAGCACAATAGTGCTACCTGCTTGGAGAGCAATGCAGGGAGCACTGCTCTGCTCTTATGTTGGAGGCAACCAGACTTCTGCACTCAACTGGGTTAAGAAGTTCTCCTGATGCAAGGCCAAAAGCATCAGAAATCTTAATTTTTAAAAAAAGAAGGACTCAGTCTGTGCTTTGGCAGGTGATAACAGCTGTCTGCCTGTCACTGGGGTGGGCATGGCAGTCATGGAGTCACAGAAGGGTGATCTTAAGAAACCTTATAGACCATCCCATTCCAACCCCTTTGCCACAGGTATCACTAGATCTGGTTGTTCCAAGCCCCATCCAACCTGGTCTTGAACACTTCCAGGCATGGGGTGGCCACAGCTTCTCCGCACAGTCTGTGTCAAGAGCCTCACCACCTATACAGGGAAGAATTTCTTCCCAATATCCCATCTATCTGCCCTCTGTCAATGGGAAGCCATTCCCTCTTGTCCTGTCCCCCCAGGTCCCTGTCCGAAGTCCCTCTCCAGCTCTTTGGCAGCCTTTTTAGGCACTGGCAGGCACTCTAAGGTCTCCCTGGAGCCTTCTTCTCCAGGCTGAACACCCCTAGCTCTCCCAACCTGTCTCCAGAGCAGAGGGGCTCCAGCTCTCAGAGCATCTCTGTGGCCTCCTCTGGATTTGCTCCAGTAGCTCCAAGTCCTTCTGATGTTGGGAGCCCCAGGGCTGGAGGCAACACTGTAGGTGAGGTCTCACCTGAGTGGAGCAGAGGGGCAAAATCCCCACCTCACCTGCTGCCCACACTGTGGGATCAGCCCAGGACACAGCGGGCTTCTGGACTGCCAGCACATGTGGTTTTAAGGAAGAAAAGCGGAGAATAAAATAACTGAACTCTAAGAGCAGGAGGGGTAGAATTATCTGCTGGGTAAATGCTCTCTTGAGCCCAGCACCAATAAGGAAACCTGCCCTGAACAGTTTGAAACTTGCCTTGGTTTTTATGCTTAAGTAATAGTTGGAGGAGAGAAAGGAAATATATCTCTGGAGCTGTTCCTGAGGAAGATGATTGTGCTTGTATATAAACCACCAGACTGCCAAGCCAGCCTGTGATGAATATTCAGCTGGGGGGAAACTGGTGCTCCCGGGGTTTCATCCTCCCCAGCAGCCACATTCCACTGAGAGTCTTTGAGAATTTATTGCTCATTTTAATCACTGCTAGAGAATGAATAGGCAGAACTATTACGGGATGGACATATCCCATAGATTTTATTTACATATCCTTGTGACAGAATAACAAGGAGTTTTCATATGTATTTTTAATTTATTTTGATTTCCTTTATTCTTTAAAAAAAACCAAACCAGAAGTCTGTGTGTGCTTTTCCTGATCTTAGACCATACTTGCCTGGAGTTGAGGACTCTTGAGCTGGTTCCTAGTGCTAAACAGTCTGAGGAAATTAAAATAAGCACTCGTGTATCTATACTAAAAGGGAGGGAAAAATACTTGAAAATGGTGTCTTTCTTCTGTCACTGGAGGGATAGCAGCACCTGCACTGAGCTTGGGTCTTGCAAGCCCGTCTCTGGCATTCAGCTCCTCTTTGGACCCTATCAGACCCATCTGGTGACCTCTCCTGCCTTCATCAGTGTCTGATGAAGGTTTTTTAAGGAATATTTCAGCTAGGAAGAGCATACAGTTGCCCTTTCCCTTCTGGAAGCAGCAGTGTGAGACCTCCTGACCAGGAGCTGGTGTCCACTTCATCCCAGCCATCACATTCCATAGGCCTTTCCAAGAAAACAAGCCTCCAGCTGTGACTTACGTGCTTCTTTTTCCATCCTGAACATCCTCAAGTTGCTGGTTTAAGCACATTTCATGAGAAAAATGTCTCTTTTGGTTATTTGAAAGCTGGCTGTTGGCTAATCTGGCCACAATCTTCTACGTGGAGTTTGGAGCAGTGAAAGCTCATTTTAACCTTGCTTTAAACCCACAAGAATTACCTCAGGATTTGTTTGGCCCTTCCTATGGAAGAACCCCTCTCCAGACCTCCACAAAGCTATCACAGCTTAGCTCATGTCCCTGACATCATCTGGGATGATCTATTTATATCCTGTTTTCCTTTAGTATTTCAAATTAATTTTCCTGTAAGGTGAAAGACACTGTCACTCTTTGCAGGTTTTATGCCAAGGTTTGGTTCTGCTGGTGCTATGCTCATGAACCTCTTCCCTTGGAGTGTTTTCTCATAAATGCAGCCATGTTTGGGAGGGATGCTGGAGGGATAATGGATAATGAAGCTGATGAACATGGAGGTACTCCAAGGGCTGGATCACCTGCTCTGGAAACACCTGAGAGCTAGGCCTGTATACCCAGAGAAGGGCAGGGTCCAGGGAGACTTTAGAGCACCTGCCAGGGCCTAAAAGGCTGCGAGAGAGTCGGAGAGTGACTGAGTAAGGGTGTGGAGGGATAGGACAAGGGGGAATGGCTTCCCCCTGGAAGACAGAGGGCAGAATTAGATGGGATATTGGGAAGAAATTCTTCCCTGTGAGGATGGTGAGGCCCTGACACAGGTTGCCTATAGAAGCTGCGGCTGTTCCATGCTTGGAAGTACTCTAGGCTGGGTTGGATGGGGCTTGGAGCAAACAGGTCTAGTGGAAGGTGTCCCTGCTTATGGCTGTGGAGTGGAACGAGACGAGCTTTAAGGTTCCTGCCTTAATGCTTTTATGAAAACCTGCTCTCAGAGCTGTCAAAGTGACCACATAGTGCTACTGGCTACAAAAGCAGCCATCAGGACCACAGAGGACAGGCATGGCAGGATTTCCTTTGCCAGGAAGGAGTATGGAGAGCCCCAGAGGAAAGATCACTCTGTCAGTGATCTTTATTCAGTGGACTTTATTCAGCACTGAGGAATGTGGTTTTGAACTCCTGCCTGAGCGATGACTTTAAGAGGTGAGCAAAGACAGTGCAGCAGTTGACACCTGGCGGGTTTATTTCATGATAATACCTTCTAAGTGCAGTAATTGACATGGTTTTAATTACCTTCATCCTCCACTTCTGGTAAGCTCTTAGCCTCAGGTTTATAGCATGCAAGTTTAAATTCCAAACCCATAGAACAAACACTGATGTATACAATGTCAGAGGAATTTGCAGCCAGGAACAAACCTGGTCCCCTTGTGCCTCAGCTCCTGCTCTTTTGGTCTGGTGACAAGGGAATGTCCCTTATCTGGGAGTCTCCTGCCCTAGCTGATCTGTGCTGCTTGGAGAGATGATGCTCACAAGGCACCACAGAAGGGTTTGGGTTGGAAGTGATCTTAAAGATCACTCAGTTCCAACCCCTCCCATGTCCAGAGACACCTTCCACTGACCAGGTTGCTCCAAACCCCAACCAATCTGGTCTTGAACACTTCCAGGGATGAGGCATCACTTGCAACTGCTGTGATGGCCTCTCCTACCCATTGATAATTCACTGAACAAGGCCTCTGCCCAGGAATTTTAAATCCCTGAGATCCAGCTGCAGAACCCTCATTGTTTAGTAGCACACTGCACCACAAATGTACTGATTCCTGGCATTTTTATTGAAATCATGATGGCAAATGTGTTTCTTTTCCTTCTTTAAAGCAACTGGGACACGGAGGCTGAAGGGATGAGATCCCACCATGGAAATGGGTGCCTTTTACCTTAGGTTGGTGCACATGAACACCTGGATCTCAAGGCCATAGCTGGACTCTGGATTTTCAGCCCTGCTTGTTTGACAGACAGTTTCACAAAATACAGTAAAAACAGGCTCTGGATTTTACTGCATCCAGGGGGCACAGAGCAGCATTACTGGTCCTGGACAGGTCACTCCTGAGTGAGAAATGGTAAGTTGGAAGAGGTGGGCACAGTAACAGTTAAAATACTACAGAAACGGATATTTCTCCTTATGCATCGCATTCTTAATTTTTACAGACATTTTTTGGAAAAGGATTGAGCTTCAGGGGTGCTAAGGTGGCCTTCCATCACTTGCACCCTAAAATTGTAGAATGATTTGGATTGGAAAAGAGCTTTCAGATCTTCGAGTCCAGCTGCTCACCCAGCCCTACCAAGGCCACCACTAATCCATGTCCCCACATGCCACATCCACATGACTTCTTTACAATTGTTCTTGTAGTGGGAAAGGAAACCCAAACTGGCCAGAATCTCAGGCTCACCTTTGCCTCTGAAGCTCTCAGAAGGTTCATGACCTCCCCTTCACGGGCGTAATCCAGGGGTGTGTGTCCCATTTCATTCTTCTGCAGGGGGTTGGCACCTGACAGCACAAGAAATGAATAAGATCAGGAGCTCAGAGTTCAGTCTTGGGGCAGAAGGAGCAGGAAGCACATCCTCTCTGTGTCCCCTCCTAACCTTTGCTCTGGAGCGTGTCTGGATCAGAAAGAGAGAATGTACAACCAGCAGTTACAAGCACAGATCTCCAGGGAGGAAGAAAAGGGATTGCCATTGCTAACAGCTGGCTTGTCAGTGAAGAGCTGCTGAGGGGGGATGAGAGCACATGGTCACCAGAAGGAAATACAGTCTCACAAAAGCACCCACTCTCAGTCCTATGGGAGCCACATGGGACCATTACAGCTTCAACTGGATATGCTGCCTATGCCAGCTGGAGCTGAAGCTGGAGCTGAAGCTGGAGCTGGCTGTTGCCTGTGAACCAGCTGCTCCACTGAGCCCCTGGAGCACTTCTGGGGGAAAATCACACCCTTCCTTGCAGTATAATTTAAAAAAACCCCAAACCAACAAATCCCAAAGACTGAGCTAGACTGAGTTGGATGGGCACCCCACAGAAACACACACACACACAGAGAGCTCTCCTTCCTAGATACACTGGATTGCAGAAGAGCATTCCATGTCAAACTGGCCCAGTTGCAGTGATGGGAAGTATACAGGGGGAAACTTGGTGGTGTCAGGAGGCAGGGGTAATGGGCAATAGCTGGAGGGGCAAACAAGGTCTCGGGATGCATCTCTCACTCTCAGTATCTCAGGAGCTGTCTCTAAGGCAGAGACTTGTCACTAACACTGGTGCACTCCATGACCCCACAGCAGCTCCTAACTGCCAGAGTTTATGAGAATGAACCTTCAAATTGGTCCCAAACTCCCCAAACTGGTGCTGAAACTGACCATCCCACTAGTTATCAAGCCTTGGAAAACAATCTGGTGGAGGAAGACCCCATAACTGTGCCCAGCAGGTCCAGGATGTCTTCTATTCCAATCCTTCCACTGCAATTCTGTTTAATGTGCTCCTGCCTGAGCAGGGGAGTTGGTGCAGATGACTCCACTTGTGTCCCTTCCAGCCTGAATCATTCTCTGACCATGCTGAAAACATGGGAGTGAGACAAGTACCTTGGCAGAGGCAGACCAAGCTGCTTCTGTGCCATGAGACAGTGTAAAGCACCAGGATGCTCAGTAATGGCAAGCAGCAATCAGAACAGATGAATGAATTAAGGGGACTGTGTGGGAGCGGAGCCGGAGAGATTAGCCATTCCTAGGCATTGGCATCAAGGAACTATATTTGCTTACAGAATGAAAAATGTGCTCCATAAACATTTGACATGGACTAATTTCTATGGCAAGCCTTGTCTTCACAAATAAAAACCATGATCAAGACAGGTGAGATTACACACTGCCGGGCTAGCTGCTCCATATACATTAAAGAGACAGCACTGCCATGATCCCCCCCCCGCCAAAACCCACCTGGGTCTATGCAGTGACCAGTGGGGCATGTTCCTGACTTCTCCAAATGATGACATACTCGAGGCTAGGCCTGCTTTCATTTCTGATGGAGGGTTTGTTTAGCTGTGCCCTGGATCTATCAATAATGGCTCTCCAATATTGGCCTAATCCCCCTGTTAATGGCTTTGACGACTTGACTAATTGCTGCAATAATTGATAGAACCTGACTCCTATAACTGGTCGATTCCAACCTCGAGTACCGGCAGCAATAAAATATTATGCTGCCATAAATAACAGTATCACTTGGCTTGCTAATAGAAGGTAAAAGTGGCCACTGGTCTGTCGGTGCCCTGGCTGACCCCACTCCACACCCCCACCTCCTCTCCTGCCCTCTCCCACCCTGTGCCACAGGCTGCAGCAGTATCCAAGGGGACGTCAACCTTCCACGACTTAATAGAAGGCAATTTGTCACCTCCCACTCGCTGTCTGTAGCTGGAGATGGACACCTGGGCAGCACCTCAGGCTGTATGAGCCCGTGGCCTCCTCCCACCCTCCATGCTCATATTAGAAGGCCCCGGCTGATAATATTTGATAAATAGCGTGGGGCCTCTCTCCCTGCACCCGCCCAGCATTGTGGCGCTGCAGCAGCTGCAGAAGGTCACTCATTGGGGAAATATGTTTCTGTCAGTGGGATCGAAAAAAGTTTAGTGGAGTGACAGGCCTCAATTTTTCAAATTTTATTAACTCTCTCCTCTTAACAATTTGTCTTGAATTCCTTCAGATTCTGGATAACTGTCAATAGAGCTGGCGACGCAGCGGATACTGGTATTTAGGGCCCCCACTGCTGTCAGGATAGGGAGGGGGATAGCAAAAGGAGGGAGATGGCAGAAGGAAAAGGAGAATGCCAAAGGGCACAGACAGAACCTGGAGGAACATCCCTGTGATGTTCCCTGTGTCCTTGGCAGCCCCACAACCCTGCTCTTGTCACTCCATCCTGTCAGGGCAGAAGACTAGCAGATCTGAGCCTGCTGTGGCCAGAACACAGTGGCACACAGTGGCGTTGGAACCTCATACAGACAACCAGAGAATGACACTGCTCCGAAGAGTGGACAGATCACAGCTTGAGAAAGCCCTGAGTACTGGGACAAGGAACGGACTCTTGAGGACCTTGTTTCACAGCCCAGCCAGATGGTGTGAAACCTCCTGTCCTGGGCATACCCACAGGTAGCCTCCTGCTGAGTGTTTGGGTCCTGTGCTGTTCCCAGCAGCGGGTGTGGGGACAGAGAACTGGCATGACACAGTCCCTGTCTGATGCCACTCCAGAGGTTCTGCCTGGAAATGAGCTGGGCAGCAGCAGTGGCCTGTGCTGACCTGTGTTATGGAAAGACAAGATGCCAAAATGTTCAATGTCTCCTATCTTCCTTCTCCGGTGTCCAGAAGGTATGATATGGTGGAGGTGGAAACTGAGTGCTTGTGCAAGTCTCCGGCACAGAAGACTGCACTGCTTCAGTCAGGGAAAAGCCATTCTCCCACTATAAAGCCATTCAACAGGGATAGAATCACAGAATATTTTAGGTATGAAAAGTTCTCTGACACCATTGAGGCCATCCACTCCCCCAGCACAGCCAGGGCCACCACTAACCCATGTCCCCAAGTGCCACAACTACACAGCCATCCCTTTCAGGGATGGGGACTCCACCACTGCTTTGGGCAGCCTGTGCCAGGGCTGGACAACCCTTCAAGGGAAGGAATTTTCCCCATATCCAACGTAAACCTCCCCTGGCACAACTTGAGGCCATTTCTTCTTGTCCTATCTATCACTTGTTAACTCAGAGAAGATCAAATCCCCACCTACATCATACAGCCACTGCATAAAGCCACTCTGCCCAGTATAAAACCGTTCCTCCCCGTATGAAGACATTTTCCCCACTATAAAACCATTTCATAGAATCACAGAATTGCTGACTGGTTTGAGTCCAAAGGGACCATAAAGACCATTTATTTCCAACCCTCTTGCCATTCTCCCCAGTATAAAGCCATTGAATCAGTACAAAGCCATTCTCTCCAGTATAAAGCTATTCTCTCCAACACAGACCCCCAGCACCGAGTTTGTCCTGAGCGGAGGGTCTGAGCACACTTGGCCCCTGGGCAGGACAGGTACAGGCAAGACCTGGGTACAGGCAGCAAGGATGAAACTTGGGGCTCTTCTCTCTGCTCCTCAAGGCACTGCACCCAGGAGTACCTCAATATCTTTTACCAGGCTCTGTGAGCACCCATTCTGCCTAGGTCACTGCCTTGGACCCATCCTGCGCTCCAGCACACTGAGGGGACTTGGGAAGCACCCCTTTCCTTGCAGCAGACTCTGCTGGATCCAATATCCCAGAAGTGAGCAGGAAATAAACTTTTTTTTTCTGTTGAAGGGAACTAAATCCCAGAAAGAGGAGCTTGGAAGTACCAAAGCCATGGTGGTGGCTGCTGAGGGTGCTGGAAGTGGACACATTGAGTGGCCATCACCCTAGACCAGGATGTTCCCACGTGCCACATCTACACATCTATTAAATCTCTCCAGGGATGGGGACCCCACCACTGCCCTGGGAAGCCTGTGCCAGGGCTGGACAACACTTTCAGGTAAGAAATTTCCTCTAATATTCAACCTAAATTTCTCCTGGAGCAACTTGAGGCCGTTTCTTCTTGTCCTGTCACTTGTTGCCTCGGAGAACCTGGCTACAACCTCCTTTTGAGTAGTAGTAGAGAGTGAGAGGGTCCCACCTGAACCTCCATTTTTTCCCATAAGTGGCACAAAACCCACCCCAAGATTTGAGGTGCAACCTCAGCAGTGCCCGGTACAGGGATCAGTCATTGTCCTAGTCCTGCTGGCCACCCTATTGGTGACACAAGCCAAGATCGCCTTGGTCTTATTGTCCACCTGCACCAGCTGCAGTTCCACCACATCAAGTGCTGCCTAATGCACAGCCCTGGGCTGACAGCAGCCCTCACAAAGTTCTAGGGAATAAGGTCTGTGCTCCCTTGGTCCAGTGCCCTCACTCTCAAAGCACAACAAGCCTTTACAACCTAAATTTGTCCAGCCAGATTGGATGGGTCTTAGAGCAACCTGTTCTAGTGGAAGGTGATCATGCCCATGGCAGGGGATGGAACTAGATGAGCTTAATCCTTCCAATCCAAATCATTATGTGATTCTGTGAAGGAAGAGTTTAGACTTAACTAAGAATTAGACATTTCTGGGGTAGAGTTTACATGGAAAAGCATATATCCAGAGCTCTGAGACGAAGGTCAGATGCTGACAAGGGCAGGTAGCAACCAGCAAGGAGAGGTCCTCTTGGAGGTGCAGCTTAACCAGTGCTCCCAAACCTTGTGAACCAGACTGAACACAAATCTTTATGTACTAGGACAGACACAACAGTTTCAGGACCGGGATGCATAAGATGGAACAGAGGCAAAGGAGGAGACTGGTTGAAGCAGCATGTAAACTGGACTGCAGGAAAGGACTGAGCCCCACTGGTGGAGTGGTGAGGTCAGCGATTAAAGACTGGAAACAAAATGAAGGTAAGAAAGGTGATCGTATGAGCCAGTGACACAGGATTAGTACAGAATGAAATGCCCTGACCAAGCAGTGAAAATACAGCATGAAGGTCACCCCTCTGAGACACTGCAGGGCACTACAACACACAGAAAACTAGCCCAGGGACTGCAAGGATAAAGAGCACAACACCAATAAATTGTTAAACTGGTGGAAACCAGAGACTAAGAGCTCTGGCAGTCAGAAAACTTCCAAGATAAGGTGCAAGCCTTAATTCATACTTGGACAAAGCAAAACGCTTTCTCCAAACCTCAGCTCCTAAGTACTACACCGCAATGGGACACATGTTCATGCCAAACTTCCTCACCAGAAAATCCAGCAAAGAATCCATGGCTGAGGAGCTTTGTACCACAAGCGGAAAACATGGATCTTGCTCAAAAGAAAGCAGCAGCCCACCAGCAGGTAACTGTCAGAAACATGGATGTAAAGACTGAAGAAACCCATGATATTTATTAAAGTCCTTATCATAAGAAGAGTTAGGACCTTCTCCTAAAGGGAGAAACCACACCATCATCCTTCCAAACCCAGGGGAGATGAAGAAAATCTAATGAAGTGTTTACTCTGGCAAATTAAATGCAAAAAACCCACAGATAAAAAAGGATTTTAAAGAAGCCCCTTCTTTAGGAATGAAAGCTAGGACCTCTAAGCCTTATTAGAAGCTGGAAGTCAACCTGAGATGATGAGTTTCCATAAGTGATAAAGATCAAGGCCAGGCTGGACAGGACTTGGAGCAACCTGATCTATTGAGAGGTGTCCTATCCATGGTGAGGGTTTGGAACAAAATGAGCCTGCCTGAAGGTTGCTTCCAATCCAAAACTGTTCTCTGACTCTATGGCAAATGGGAAAGTTGCAATAGAAGAAATAGGGAATGAATGAATGAATGTCTTAAATGCGTGCACCTTTCACTCTTGCCTTAATGGAACCTGAGTGTAATTTGGTCTATGCCTACTTGACAACTGTGTGTGAAAAGAATCCACCTGACTCCTGACTCTTGTTTTGTAAGGTAAGAGAGGAAACTACAAAATCATACTCTTCCTATATATCCATCACCCTTTCTTCACATACCCGTGTGTGCAGAGCTCTTAAGATCATGCCAAACATGTCACTGTCAAGTTTGTCCCCAGAAACACTTCAAGAGGGATCTGTTTACTCCCCTGTCCTAAGGGAAAACTATTCCTAAGTGCTTCAACACAGACAGAAATGTGCTGGCACTTTGGACTCTTATTGCTGTCACCACAGTGGGATGCTGGATGCCTCAATGCTGGGATATGATTGGTTTCTAAATCCCAGTTTCATAGGATTTTAATTACTGGTCTGGCATGGTAGGGAGTGGAGCTGGCTGCGGTCAGACGAAGGATCGATATGCCGGCCCAGAACATATTGAGCCTCGGCACTCGCAGATGCTATTGCACTATTTAATCATCTTTTGCAAAATTTACAGTGCAACAGAAGGAATCAATACAGAATTTATCCGATTCCCTTGTAAATATGAGCATGGAGAGGGAGAGAGGATGTCAGGCACTCTGGCATGACAGCTGGTCAGGGCAGCAAACCTCCACAACAGACCACCCAAGACAGCTACCATGCCTGTGACTCACCAAAAAGGGCCTAGCCAGCCACTGGGACTTGCATTCCTGGGGACAGCTGCATCCACAGTGGCTGCATTTGTATACTCTGACCTGCTTGTAAGCCAAACCCTGTCCTAGCCACTCTAGAGGAAAAATGGGAGGAAGTCACACAGGGCTGTGCAGAGCTTTACTCTGCACAGCGTGGTTTACAGAGTCTGTCTTAGAGTCATAGAATAGTTTCATGGAATTTCCTCAGTTGGAAAAGCCTCGCCAGACCATCAAGTCCAACCACTCCCTCATCACAACCCATGTCCCTAATTGCCACACCCACAAGGCTTTTAAATCCCTCCATGGATGGGGACTCCAACACTGTCCTGGGCAGTGAACAAGCCTGAACATCCCTTTTAGGGGAGAAATTTTCCCCATATTCAAACAAAACTTCCCCTGGCACAACTCGAGGCAGTTTCCTCTAATCCTGTTACTTTTTGCCTGGGAGAAGAGCCTGACCCCCACCTGACTCCACCCTTTTTTTGGGGAGTTGTAGAGAGGAAGGAGTTCTGCCCTGAGTTCTTTTTTACTGTGGTAACTGCTGACTGCAGCAAAACCTCAATGTTACTTTCTCCGGATATGTTAAAACCAAAGCTCTCTCCTCTCTGGAAGTGGCTGCTGGGGACCTGAAAGCCTACTCTCTAGGGATATCCTTCACTCTCCCTCTGGAAGAATAGACTCTTTTAATCTGGGATGGAACAGAAAACACTCCAAGATATATCAAGCAGTAGTTAATAAGAAATTAATTGGGTTAGAAAAACCCAATTAATTAGAACCTGATTTTTCCAGAGAATACCATAAGCACTTTTGCTTTCTGATGTCCAAAACCCATCCCTTGCAATGCTGGCTCAATAATCTTTTTACCCATCACTCACCCTACTCATAAGATCTGCAATTACATTGGAGTGAGGAGACGAGTGCACAACATTACAAACAAATGCACTGGGCTAAATTTACTAGCAAATCGAGTTCAGCAGACCAGGTTATTGCAGCTTCAGCTAAAATGTTTTCACAAATGTTATGTTCATTTCTTCCTCTCTCTCTTTCACATCTAATTAGAGATGAGAGACTCCAAGATTGCTGAAGAGGACTTTTGGACAAGGGCAAGGAGTGACAGGACAAGGGGGAGTGGCTTCCCATTGACAGAGGGCAGGGTTAGATTGGGTATTAGGAAGAAATTCTTCCATGTGAGGTTGGTGAGGCCCTTGCACAGGCTGCCCAGAGAAGCTGTGGCTGCCCCATGCCTATGGGGGCATGGGGCATCCAGGTTGGATGGGGTTGGAGCAATCTAAACTAATGGAAGGTGTCCCTGCCCATGGCAGTGGGGTGGAATGAGAAGACCTTTAAGGCCCCTTATGACCCAAACCATTTTGTGATCATGTGATCCCCCTGTGGATGTATTGCAGGAGGCATTTCCAATGCAGTAACAGCCTGGTCAGCCTGTGTGCTGGCTCTAGGAGGGGCTGGGAGCCGAGGGGCTGATTTCTGAAGATGGGAAATAGAAAGCAGGGCAGTCAGGGATGAGGAGAGCACTGGGGAGAATGGGGGAACATATGGAGCCTGCTCAGGTTTGGCAGGAGGGCAGGTGTTGGTTTCTGCAGTGGGGATAGAGAGAGGAGAAGTCCCATGAATTGGCATGGGTCAATCTCTGAAGGAAGGAGCTGCTCTATTTTTAGGCAAGGGTAGGAAATATAAGCCCCTACCCACCTACGTGCAGCAGCGGAGTAGTGCCCTGCCTCACAACCATGTAGAAACAACACTTCAACATGTCAGCAGATGACAGTTCAGACAACCCCTTGCTACACTGCTACATGGACACACACACACACACATACACACACCCTCCAAACACACCTTGGAAAAGCACTTGGAAATTAAATTTGAGATCCCAGAAAAATTGCAGCTGAGCTGCTACACACCAGGGGAACCTTGCTTCTATGCTTCTTCCTGTGCCTACTTTCTCAGATGTATACATAAGCAAGTGCTCACAATATTCTGATTTTGCATTTTGTAAGCTCCAACCTAAGACAGTTCCTGCAGCACCTTCTTCTATGCTCTATCTAGTATAACTTTAATTTACTGAAAGGTTACCACAGCTATGACAACTCTTCCCAGTACAAGGCTGTGAAAAGGGAACGGTTTCTCATGCTGGAAGAAGGGTCATTTACCTGCAGAGTAAATCTCTGAGCACCAGCAGTGCTGTCCCCAGCTCTGAACAACAGAATCACAAGATTGTTTGGGCTGAACAGACCTTAAAGCCCACCTCATTCCACTCCCCTGCCATGGGCAGGGACATATTCCACAAGACCTGGTTGCTCACAGACCTATCCAACCCGGCCTGGAACACTCCCAGAGGTGGGGCAGCCACAGCTGCTCTGGGCAACCTGTGCCAGGGCCTAACCACCCTCACAGGGAAGAATTTCTTCCCAATATCCCATCTAACCCTGCCCTCTGTCAGTGGGGAGCCCTGACTTGTCCTGCGACTCCATGCACTTATCCAGAGGCCCTCTCCAGCTATCTTTGGAGCCTCTTTAGGCACTGGCAGGTCCTCTAATGTCTCCCAGGAGCCTTCTGTTCTCCAAGGTGAACAACCCCAGCTCTCCCAGCCTGTCTCCAGAGCAGAGGGGCTCCAGCCCTTGAACAATCTCCATGACTGTGGGTACATGAATCAGTGTCTCCCTGCATTTCAGCAACAGATTCTGGAGCAGAACCGTTTGCAGAAGGGAGGCTGATGTTGGCTATGCTCCATGGCAGGGTTATGCCATTGCCAGAAAGCTGCACCTTTTAATTCTGGCTATTTCACTTAAATACTGACATAATAAAAACTCCCTCTAAAACAAGGAGACTTCTGTCACCAGCAAGCTGGTGACCCTGCCTGCCTTCCTCTGAGCTAAACACAAAGTCCCTGGAATCAATTGTGCCTGCAGTAGCAACCGGTGCACTCTGTGGATGCGAGTGCTCACCCACCCCTTCCCCAAACACCGATATTTATGGTGTCGCCTCAGGTCAGGGGACTGTGAAATGTCACCAGCAACTGCCCGAAAGGACAACAGAGCTGCCACTTCATCTCGCGGTCTGCTGGGCACACACATGCTGACCAAAGGGCTATAAGGTCCTGGAGGGGTCAAGCGAGTCACTGAATGGGTCACAAAAGGCTAGGGATGGGGGGTGAGGGGCAAGTGCAGGGGGCTTCCCTTAAAAAACAACAGGAGGGTAGGGAAGTGGTTGGAGCAGAGAGAGGCTGGGCAGTTAATGGCTTTGGCCCGAGGGCAGAGCACCAGCGAGAGAAGTTAGAGGGAGAGTAAATGAAGAGTTAGTAAAAGGCAGGTGTAGGGAGAGACCAAGGGAAGCCTGTTCCATGTCAGCAAACCAGGAGCCACCCTGTGTGCGATGTCAATGGCAGCACAGGGGCATTACCCTCACAAAGGGCTGAACGGTGTTAGATCTCCACATGAAGACCCTTGGCCATGTATTCATCCCAGATTACACTGATGAGGAGGCAGGGATCCCCTGCTTTGTTATCGCATGGAACTGGGACGAGGGGAACGCCTCCAGTGAATGCCCCAAAATCCTCCTATCATGCACCCCTCAGGAAATCCAATTCCAGCACCCAAAACTTGCTGAAAGGGCAGGGAAGGGTCTGCTGTCACCCCAGCAGCTCAGAGTCCACCTGTCAGAAAGGTGAAGTTTATTACATTTAGCAAATAATCCTCATAAATCTGCATCCTAAACCATGACTGCAAAGGGTAAGTGGGTAAGATGGTGAACAGGGATTAATCTGAGGAACACTGTGAACTCAACTTTGGGAGGGACTCCAATGGGAATTTCACACCATCGCCAAATGGAGATTCCCACTGGTGGGTTGCTGTCTCCAGGATCTGAGCACTGGGACATGCTCTACAAGACAAGGGTTTCCGCTTGGAAATGAACTCTGCTGCTCTTGAGCAGGATCCAGAAGGATTTCTGAGGGGCTGGACTAAGAATGGAACAGTGATGAGTGACCATCACCTCTTCTGGCTAAGTTCTGAATTTCCACTTTGATTTCACACAATCCTTCCATTTGTACACAAACAAACACAGTCCCACAGATTGTTAAATGCTTTTTTTTCTTTTTTTCTGAGATCCAAGGGGGTTCTTTCAAGCTGAGACACTGCTACAAACAAAGAACTCTCTGTGGGCACCAGGCAGAGAAAGGGCCATTCACAGGGATGGCAGTGGCTCCAGGATAGACACAGAAACATCTCTGGAACAAAAAGAACAGTTGCCTCTGCGAAGTGAGGCCTGAATTGGAAGAGTACTTGGAGAGCTAAGCAGAGCAAACTGGAGAAATAAGGTGGACTTACTCCTTACAATGATTTATTCAGGATGAAAAAATTCTTCAGTGCCAACTTCAATTATTCGCACCCATCATTTACCTGTACTTAGGGTAACCAAGGAGCTGCCCTATACTTTCAATCACCTGATAATATGTGTCATGCAAGGAGGTTTTCCAAGGCAGAAATGAGAAGCAGATATCTTTGTAGAAAATGCTATTCCAGGTGATTCTGCCCCTTTGCCCCACTCCGGTGAGACCCCACCTGCAGTGCTGCCTCCAGCTCTGGGGTCCAACAACAGAAGGATCTAAAAATGCTGGAGTGAGTCCAGAGGAGGCCACAGAGGTGCTTTGAGGGCTGAGTCCCTCTGCTCCGGAGACACACTGGGAGAGCTGGGAGTGGTCAGCTCAAACCATCCTGTGATTCTATGATTCACACCATGACATATCTCAAACACTCTCCAGCCTCCAGGACAGACTCTGCATAGATCTGTTCCCAATACTGCTGCGGCAAGGACTTTTCCAGCCCTTCAACCCCACTGCCACTCTCTGTAACACTCCAGAGCCCCTTGCACTCTCCCGCAAAGCCCTTCCAGGTCTGTGCATTCACAACTCATTTACCCACAGGTAAAGCGCCCTCCACTCCGCTCCACTCTGCTGTGCTCCTCCTGTGGGGATCCCTGCCCACAACTGTGGGAACCCAGAGGTCTTGTTGGAGACTTCTGACCGTCAGTGCCCATGGCCAAGTGATCCCTGAGCAGGTGCTGCTGGCCCATGGAACAGACATGCAGTAAGTCATGTGCTCTGTGACCGTGCCAGGTTCTGTGCTCATGCAATGCCCACACATGCTGTGAACACTGAGTGGGGCTTCTGTGTCAGAAAAATGCAAAGGACCCCACTTGGGGGGGGGCGTATTTTTCTCTGAAGACTTCCTAGATACTATGTCCACACAGTCCCACAGCTTCCTGAGCAGCTGCCTGCTTTTTCAGCTCCCTTCCCTGCAAGGAGCCCTGCCTTTGCAATAGAATTTCTTTAATTGGTTCCTTTGGTTTTGGGTTAATTTATGGCCAGGAGCTGGGGTTCTGGTATCTGTAAGGCTCCTAGGGAAACCCTGACCTGGAGTCCAGTGCTACAGAATCTCACCCTTTCACTCTTATATTTCTATTTGTGAAAGATAATAAGCACATAATACAGATGAGTATCAAGGTTCAATGTTGCCAATTAATTTTCCTCATCCCATCTGGGGATGTTTAGCCATCACAGATGCTACTTTCTATTATCTTTTTAGCCGCTTTCTTAAAGAATGAGCCTTATGAGACCATGTCATACCACTACATACTCGTCTGCCTCCCTAGAATTAACTTCTGAGATGCCTACACCACAAAGACTACAACATTCCTCAAATCTTTGCAAAAATCAGCATCTGGCCAACCAGACCCTAGTGAGCCTGTCTCTGGTAGGGCCAGGCTGTGACAGGTGACTACTTTATGTTCCACTTGGCCGAGGCTGCTGGCAGCATACACCTGAGACAGGGACAGCAGTGATGTGGCTGGCTCATCTCCAGGTGACTTTGGGGACATCACAGGAGGAGAGCTGTTGAAATTGCTGGAGGAGAAAGAATGCTGGGAACAAAGGACATCACATCTGGAAGAAAACAGAACTATAGACCAGCTTGGTGGTCTGACACACTGCATGTGCAGATACACACTAAGAAGATGCCAGCTCTGGAGAACAGCACAAGAGTCACAAATATCATCCCAGAAGGAACAGCAGGAGGGTACATATAAAAACCGTTGTCAGGGCAGCACATTCCTATTCTGTTGGCTAAATGCATCTTCTCATTCTACTCCACTAGTGCTAATAAGCTTTTCCCCATGAAGACAGTTGAACACTGAACAGGTTGCCCAGGTGAGTATACAAGAAAAGACAGTGAAACAGGCTCTGTGAGGAGAAGGGCCCTGTGATTTAACAAGAGGACCAGTAACTGCATAAGCTAATTCTGATCAATCCTCACAAGAGTGGCATTGTCCCGGTGCCAACAGTACTTGAGTGTCCAGCATTTCATCTGGGTATCAGCACCTATCCTGTGCCTTGTCTACAGAGCAGATCCATTCCTGGCCTAGTGGGGACCCTTCCATTCCACAAAGGGACATGAGGGATACGACAGATGGCCTGAGTAAATACTGCAGCTGGGAAATGAAAAAATACTAAGCAGAGACCAGTGGGGGCATGTTGTGCACCCAGTCCATCTCTGGGGCTCCCAACATTAGAACTAGGGTGTAGAGCTGCTGGAGTGAGGACAGAGGAGGTCACAGAAGCTCTCCAAGGGCTGAAGTCCCTCTGCTCTGGAGACAGGCTGGGAGAGCTTGGGGTGTTCAGCCTGGAGAAGGGAAGGCTCCAGGGAGACCTTAGAGCACCTGCCAGTGCCTAAAGAGGCTCCAAGGAGCTGGAGAGTGCTCCAAGAACCTGGAGGGACAGAAGGGGAAGTGGCTTCCCATTGACAGAGGGCAGGGTTAGATGGGATATTGGGAAGAAATTCTTCCCTCTGAAGGTGCCAAGGCCCTGGTACAGGTTGCCCAGAGAGGTTGTGACTGCCCCATCCCTGGAAGTGTTCAAGGCCAGGTTGGATGCAGCTTGGCACAACCAGGTCTTGTGAAAGATGTCCCTGCCCACGGCAGAGGGTTAGAATTGGATGATTTTTGAGTTCCTTCCAACCCAAACCATTCCAGGATTCTATGATTCCCTGCACGTTTAACTGCACGAGAAAAGGGAAAACTCAATGACTAAGGTGAGAAGAGCCACCCAAAGCACATGGAGAAAAACTACTGGAAATGAACAGGAACGCAGAAACTGAAAAGTAAAGAGACGAAAACAAACAGCAAATCACACCAAATTGTGACAGTGACAGAGTGTGGCCTGTGTCTGAACCTGACAGTTTTGTAGGATGGGCTGACTCAGAAGTGCTCCTGGCCCATGGGCTGGGTGGAACTACAAAACTCACCTGCATCCAGCAGCAGTTTGACTGTCAGGTAGTCATCAGCCAGAACTGCGTAGTGTAGAGCTGTGCAGCCCTTGAAGTTGGCTCGGATGTTGAGACGGTTGTTGAAGTCATCCTCCCGGGTGACAAGGACTGCAGGGGACAAAGAGTGAAAGCTCAGCTCACTGAGATAACGACGCAACTGCTCATCTGGGTTTGCAGCAGCAGCATGGACCCACCACCCCTTACCAAGCAGGAAGCTTATTAAGGGCTTTGTGACCTTTTCTGGGACCACAGGACCCCAGTGTGGATTTCTGGTGGCCATTGCCCCCACTGCACTGAGCAGCAGTGGAAATAAGGACAACATGATTTCCATGTATCCCAGTGAGTGTCTACACAGTGCCCAGACAGGGGAGGAGGTGGGTGGAGAACATCTGAACAAAGACTTTAGCCTTTTTCCAGCCATTTATTGTAGTGCAACAGCATAGCTTGACTTGGAAGACACCTTAAAGCTCATCTGGTTCTACCCCCCTGCCATAGGCAGGGACACCTTCCATGAGACCAGGCTGCTCCAAGCTCTGTTCAGCCTGGTCTTGAACACTTCCAGCAATGGGCCAGTCACAGCTTCTCTGGGCAACCTGTACCAGAGCCTTGGCACTCTCACAGGGCAGAATTTCTTCCAATATCTAATCTAAATAACATTTTTAGCGAACAGAAGGGAAACTAGGACAGGAATGAATGCTGCCCCACCATGGCTTGCTCTTCAAGCAAATTCCTGATTTTGGGAGTCTCCAGCACATAAGTCTGTCTGTCTCAGCAGAGCATGGGTCTGAAGGAAGGGTCTGCAGCACCCCTGCTCTCCTGCAGCTGGTTTAAGCATCAGGCTTTAGAAAACCTGGATTTTAAACTCTTTGCTTTAGTCATCAGCAAAAAAAAAAAGAGAGAGTGACTTTTTACAGCGGCAGATAGTGACAGGACAAGTAGGAATGTCTTCAAACTGACAGTGGGCAGTGTAAGATTGAATATTGGGAAGAAATTCTTCCCTGTGAGGGTGGTGAGACAATGGCACAGGTTGCCCAGAGGAAGCCCCATAAATACGCTGTCCCACCATGGAGAATGAGTGATGGTGGAATTGGCATATGCTGTCTCCATTCAAATGAACACCACCCACCTGGTGGGCCAAATTCTGCTCCTGGAGGTGTGTCCAGCTCCTTGGTGAAAGGGTCTGTACCCAAAACTCATTAGACCCAGATCCAGGAGCAGGGAGAGCTCCCAAGTGCTCTGAATACCTTATACTGTGCTATCACAAAGCAAGCAGAGCTGGAAAATGGATGGGCTGCAGGGACTTCTTCACAGTCCCTCCTAAGAGCCATCAAAAGATTTCTAGGAGATTCAAAAAGTTCAGAAGAGAGAAACACTGTGATGAATACCTGATGCTGTCCGAGCCCAGCATCTCCACTAATGAACCACAGTCCCTCCAGGAAGATCAATTAATGCCCTGGCTCCTTTCCTTCCCTGGGTCCTTTCTCCAAGCACACAGGGTGAGTATGTATATTTATTTGTCGTCATTTCCTACCCAGGGAGGAGCAGGATAATGAACTGCGTGCGTCAGGGAAGATGAATCTGAGATACTAGGGAGCAGCGCAGTAAAGAGATTAAAGTGTTATTATTGTTGGTTTTTTTCCCCCATGGTCCGTTGTGACAGCTCGGCCGTCATCTGTAAAAAATGTCTCTGAGAAAGATAATCATCGGAAACTCAATAAAGCGTCAGGGGAAGCCTCGTCCACCATCCATCACTGGGTGCCTGGAAATTTTCAGCCCTCTGTCTCCCTTCCTGCCATCCATATAAATGTCTGTAATATATTTTGCGCAGTGGTTGTGGAGCACACCCTCTCGATTTGGATGTTTTTATGAAAAAATATTTATACACGAAATATGTAAATGCCTAAAAAAAAAAGAAAAAACAAAGGCAGTTTCTCTCTCTCTTTTTAAAAACGCAACTGAATTTATTCTTTTTAATAAAACATGTCAACCAAAGAATTAATGCAACTTCTCATGGAGTGGCCTTATCTTTTCCTCACCCCAAAATATATAACATTAGAGAGGGATGAATGCAGACAAAAACAATTAACTTTCTTGGTTGATACACTTTATCTTAAATAAAGTCTATGTACATGCATTATGTATTGGCATTCTATTGCTCATTTTTTAATGTAGTTTCATACATTTTACATTCCCTGCTATAGGGATATGATCTATGTATACCCTCTCTCCCATCAAAAAGTAGGTCTGCTGCACGGGTGGGGTCACAGTAAGGGATGAGAGCAGGTAGCTTTTAAAAATACAGAATAATGCCCTGTCAAAGCTGTCACCTCACTGCTCCATCTTCTTAACTCAACCTGTGCTTTATGAAAGGTTCAAATATTACTCCTTCATTAGGCTTTCACAGAGCTTTTGCCTCTTAGCACTGAGTCAAAAGCACAGACAGGCATGTGGATAACGTCACTGTGCTTCAGCAGCATCCATGGTGTGGCTGCATGACAAGGGAAATGACCCTGTGCTGGGCTCAGCTCCGGATCCCTCACTCCAAGAAGGACATTGAGGTACTGGAGCATGTCCAGAGAAGGGCAAGAGAGCTGTGGAATGGTGTGGAGCACAAGTCTGGTGAGGAGTGCCTGAGGGAGTTGAGGAAGCTCATCCTGGAGAAAAGGAAGCTCAGCCTGGAGAAAAGGAGGCTCAGTGGGACTTTCTCACTCTCCTCAACTCTCTGACAGGTGGGGGTCAAGCTCTTCTCCCAAGGAACAAGGGACAAGACAAGAGGAAATGTCCTCAAGCTGTGCCAGGGGAGATTCAGGATGGATATTGGGAAAAATTTCTTCATGGAAAGGGTTGTTAAGCCCTGGCACCATCTGCCCATCTGTGGAGGGCTTTAAAAGTCATGTGGATGTAGCACTTGGAGACACGGTCTAGTGGTGGCCTCAGCAGTGCTATAATGGTTGGACTTCATGGTCTGGAAGGGCTTTTCCAACCAAAATAATTCCATGATTCTATTCTATGACTCTATGACTCAGGCTCTGCAAACCATGCTGTGCAGACTGAGGCTCTAGACAAACTGTGTGACTTCCTCCCATTTTCCACCCAGAGCAGCTGGAACAAGGTTTAACTTCCAAACACCTCAGAGCACACAAAAGCAGCCACTGTGGATGCAGGCGTATCTGGAAACTCAAGTCCCAGTGGCTGGCTGGGCTCTGGCAGGGCAAGGGGGATGTCTGGGAAACATCCCATGGTCTGCCAGCTCAGAGGTGAGGCTGGCAGGCCAGCACAGTGCTTGCATAGAGAAAAGGCTTCTGGAATGGGGAAGAAAAGACAGGGACATTTTAGGGGGGTTGGATCCTATTATCATTCCTGCTAGCATGAGGAACAGAAGAATCTCTGAACATGCAGCTGGCTGCTCCAAAGCACAGCTGGGCACCTAGAATCCAGACATATCCTGATAATCATAAAACCAAGAAAATTTTACCACCATTTATTGTCATGAAAAGTGGAAACTGTCTGGGCAATTTAAATAGGTCTGAATAAACAAAGCAGGTGTCTGAGAAACCTGGCCTAGTGGAAGGTATCCATGCCATGGCAGGGGGTTGGACTGGATGGGCTTTAAAGGTCCCTTCCCACCCAAACCATCCCATGATTCTATGATTCTGAGTCTGCATCAACCAGTGATGAGGATAATGAAGGGGTGAGCGTGGAAACTGAGATCTGCCAAGAATATCCATAATGAGAGGACATGACTCTGCAGAAAATGACCTTGTTTTCATGGAAAGTCATCCACGGTTGAGAGCTGACACTGATGCCTGCCCAAACCCAACAGTAGTCACAGCAACCATTCAGCTTGCATCATTCAGCTTTATTTCACTTGGCCAAGTCTGTCCGCATTTCACAGCTCATGATAAGATCTGGATTAAGGCTGCTGGCGGAATACACTGCCCTGAACCCTTCCCCAAGATGTGGCTGCATGTGAGTCAATGGAATGATGTTTCTATCTACAACTTTGTATTTTGCTCTGGCTATATAAAACCAGTTTATCTCTGGTTTGAAGGATTGCTTCTATATAATATCTACGTAATGTTTCTTTCCTCTTCAGACACACATTCAACCCAAGTACCATCAATTACTTTTCATTTAAATGGAAAAAAGAAGAAACAAGCTCTAAAAAAAGAGGTCAGATCAGGAAACAAAATTTTGGGACCTGAAAAGCAAATGTTTGTAGCTACACACAAAACCATCTTACCTTCCAAGGAATGGAGGCCTTTTTCTTTAGCAATCTCATACACACTGCTGAAATCATCCCCAAGGTTTGGATCTGCATTAGCTGTGAGCAGAGCCTTTACCACACTGTCACAAAACAGAAGGAAAGTAAGGCAGAAGTTGTAGATGAGGAATTGAAGCCCCTCGAGGGTCAGAGACTGAGAAGTGCTCAGAAAGCCCTCTTCAAATATTCCTGGGAATGTTAACATTCCAGGAAAGTTAACCCACAACCATAACTGAACATTTCATCAAATAGAGTTCTACCAGCATATGCTAAAATGAATGATATGGGGGAGGGACTGGAGGAAGGGGTAGAGATATGCAATCCTTCTGAGGTGACATGCACAGAACATGCTTCTAGCACAAGGCATATTCCCAGACACAGACCTTGACTCCAAGGCCACCCCTGTCCCTGCAAAAAGGAAGATTATTGTAACAGTCTGCAGATTAAGGGAAGCAAAACTACATTGCTTTTGGGAGGCAATTGTACAGGACCTAAATCTCCAATACTAAAGGTGCCATTCTACCACAGGAAATGCAAACAACTTTCACAGCAAGCAGTTCAGAGGAGGCTCTGAAGATAATCAGAGGGCTGGAGCACCTCTGTCCTAGAAGACAGGCTGAGAGAGTTGGGGGTGTTCAGCCTGGAGAAGAGAAGGCTCCAGGGAGACCTTAGAGCCCCTTAGGGCCTAAAGCGGCTCCAAAACTCCTGGAGGGAAACTTTGGACAAAAGCTCGGAGTGACAGGACAATGGGAATGGCTTCCCATTGACAGAGGATAGACAGGATATCAGGAAGAAATTCTTGTCTGTGAGGGTGGTGATGCTCTGGCACAGGTTGCCCAGAGAAGCCGTGGCTGTCCCATCCCTGAGAGCGTTCCAGGCCAGACTGAGGCTTGAAGCAAACTGATCTAGTGGCAGGTGCCCCTGCCCACGGCAGGGGAGTGCAATGAGGTTGGCTTTAAGGCCTGTTCAGCCCAAACAAGCTTCTGATTCTGTGATTCTATGACTTGAACTTTACAGCCCTTTTAGACACTGGAAGGGGCCCCAAGAGGTGTCCCTGAAACTTTCCCTTCTCCAGGCTGAACAACCCCAGCTCTCCCAGCCTGTCTCCAGAGCGGAGGTGCTCCAGACCTTGGACCACCTCCTTGGAGCTCCACTCCACCTTGTCACTCCAGCAGCTTCCCACACTTCTGAGGCTGGACCCCAGAGCCAGATGCAGCTCTGCTGGTGGGGGTCTTGTCAGAGTGGAGCAGAGGGTCAGAAGCTTCTCCCTTGCCCTGCTGCCCATGGAGCTGGGGATCAGTCCAGGACATACTGGATTTTGAGCTGCCAGCAAATGTTGCACATTATGAACATGCTGCAGTGGGACATGGGACACACTGCCCAGGCCATTTTGGTGTGGAAGTCCTCACTCTCTGCTTCTGAATCCAAACAATCATCAGGTCAGAATTAAATTTCTCACTCCTTCTGAAAGCAGCTTAAAGCCAGTTAATTCTTAAATTATTTTTTTTTCAGCATGCAGGCTTCCCATGACAACTAGACAGTAACTCATTTGTTAGCATTCATCACCAGTGACATGGCTCACAGGCTGACAGCGATGTGTGCCACAGCCTGACATGTACCTGCAGGCTGTGGCTTGTCAAGTCACATCTGGAATTTAACTTAAGCTCCTCTTCCATTTACCCTATAAATGCATTAGCAGAATCAAGGGTGGTTATCTTATTATTTGAGCATGGTATAGCAGAGGCTGGCTCTTTACTAGCACTGGTGTGCTCCTCACCATGTATAAAGTCACCTCTAATGAGCACAGCACCAAGACTGGGGGCTGAAGATAGAATCATGGAATTGTTTAGGTTGGAAAAGCCCTCTAAGACCATCGAGTCCAACTGTTCCTCCAGCACTGTCACCCACTGATACCTGGAAAATATAATAGATCTTTCCAACAATGTGAAGTGAATATAAAAGCAAATCTTTACTTGAAAGCTTTCAGGTACACAATGTGGTGAAAACTGCATGTGGAATAGTAATTCTACAATTTTTATAATGTTAGTTGATTAGTGTACTTATCATATACTGTCCAATTAAAAGGTTGGTTGTCTAGGTAATAATTCCTGGGGTCTTGCTCCACTGGAAGCAGTCTAGCTGTTTCTTTTGCCCCACTTCTGTTATGTCTGGCTCAGATTCTGACTGGAAAAGAGAATGCCCTTGTAGCTGGTTCTCTTCTTGGAATAAGACTGAACAGTACTTAGTAATGTCTTTATAAGGTTAACTTATCGTTCCTAAATGTAGGGAGGAAAGATCGGAAAAATACTAGAAGCTACAGCTATGCTTTAGCAATCTATGAATATATAACAAGCTTTAGCAAAGCTACAAATATATAACAAGCTAAAAATCTTAGGCATCATTCCCCCCTAAACTGCATCCCTATGTCAAATATCCAAATATTTTTAAACCCTTCAGGAATGGGAACTGTACCAGAAACCCCCAGGGCAGACTGTACCAGAGCTGGACAACTTTTTGGGGAAGAAATTTTCCCAATATCCAACCTAAACTTCCCTTGGTGCAACTTGAGGCTGTTTCCCTTGTCCTGTCACTTGTTACCTGGGAGAAGAGACTGACCCCCACCTGGCTCCCCTCTCCTGTCAGGCAATCCTTGTGAGCATACAGAGCTCGTTTACATCTGTACTCCATTTATATCCATATCTCATTTACATCCATATTTCAACAATATTGTTTGTTCTATGCTATTTAGGTTGAGAGGTTCTGGCTCTTATTCCGCAAACAGCAATTTCCAGTTATGGCCCTTCCCCTTTTCAGTCATCAGAAGCATGCTGCAATGCACAGGTTCTTGAGTGGATCCAGTTGTACAGCCATGGCTGAACAGGCACTAAGGAAGGGCATCATGAAAACCTGGAATGCTTTGGGTTAGACAGGGACCTTAAAGCTCATCTAATTTCAACCCCCTGCCATGGACAGGGACACCTTTCACTAGACCAGATTGCTCCAAGATCCATCCAATTAAGCCACACTTCCAGGAATGGGGCAGTCACACCCTCTCTGGGCAACCTGTGCTGGGGCCTTGCCATACTCACAAGGATGAATTTCTTCCCAATATCCCATCTAACCCTGCCCTCTGTCAATAGGAAGCCACTCCCCTTCGTCCTGTCTCTCTAGGCCCTTGTCCAAAGTCCCTCTCCAGGTCTCTTGGAGTCTCTTTAGACACTGGCAGGGGCTCTAAGGCCTCCCTGGAGCCTTCTTTTCTGAACAGCCTCACCTCTCTCAGCCTCTCTCCAGCCCCTGGAGAATCTCCATGACCTCCTGTGTACTTGCTTCAACAGGTTGACATCTTTCTTTATGGTGGATTACCTCACCTACTTTCAGATATCAGCAGTGGAAGCCATAAAGATCAGAGCAGCCTTTCATCACATACGTGCTCACTCTCTACCACACAAATCTCTTCAATGAGCCTGAGTTTTCTCTCAGTTCACTGTAGTTTTGATTTTGTTTGAAGGGTCAGTGTGTGAGATAACCCACAATCTCCAGTACAGTTCCAGTGAGACAACCTCACTGTGTCATCCTCATGCGTCTATGGCAGTGCACCCCCTGCCCCACCCCCAGGCCACACTGTGATCTGAGAACAGACAGTGTGATGCCAGGGAAAAGACACCGATCCAAGTATCTGCTCCATGTCAGAAGAGACATGTCTACACTACCTTGCTACACTGCTCCTTAAGGCTGTATGAGTGAGGACAATCCATGTAAAAGTGCCACAACAAGCCTATAGATCCTTCTGGACTACCTTAGGAGCACTGATGAGGCACAGGGCACAAAATGTATCCTGAAATTCCTTCAGCATCTCTAGGAAGGGCTGCTCAGCATGCCTAGCTCCACTCCCACCTCTGCTTCAGAACTTGGACCTTTATCACTGCCCTCTATGGCTGCAGCAAAATGCAAAGCAAGGAAGCAGTCTGGCTGCAAGAAAAGCCCCGTGAGGCCAAGTGCGTGGCCTTGGACATCCAGAACAGATGTAGCCACAGGCCACCTGCCCAGGCTCTCCCATCTCTGGTCATTTGGTAGGACAGACCTACCCTTAACATCTGTCTGGCACTGTGCCATCTGTCAAAGACTGTGGAACAGAGGGAGATGCACCACATCCAGTCTTTCTAGTTGGGAAAGCTCTAGCACAGGTCACTGATCTGTACAAAGTTCTTCTGGAAGATCCAGTGCTGGATTCCTCTGGAAACATCCTGCATCTCCAGTACTTGGCGCTAGTGTGGTCAACCCAGACACCAAGAGAACTGCATCAAAGACCTCAAAGAGGAGGTCCCCATGAAAGCAGGAGGTGCAGGATGGAAGATGGCAGGACAGGTTATGTTCTCTATTGACAACCTCCGTACTGCTAGAGATGGACATCTACCTACTGAACAGAAAACATCACAGAATCATGGCTTTTAAATCCGTCCAGGGATGGGAACTTCACCACTGCCCTGGGCAGCCACTGCCCTGGCAGTGACAGGGCTGGACAACTCCTTCAGGCAAGAAATTATATGCTTCAATTAAGCCTTTGATGATCCTGCCCTAGCAGGTGGCTTACTGTGATACCTCTTGCAATCAGGGTTTCCAGCATCCCCACCAGGCAGCTAAGTGATCCTCATGGATCACTCAAGTCTTTGGAAGCACAGGTTCTGATATGGTCAAACCACCCTTCCTGGACCCCATTCTCATGACTACTACCACCAAAGAGACCCCTCTACTTCAATTTTAGCTCACAGGCCATGATATACCTTCAGGCCCCTGAATCTGCCTCATTTTAAGGGAAGTGATCCCAAGTCCCAGTGTAGGACTTTAATCCACAACATCGTGGCCCATGAGTGAGCTACAGGTACTGAGCGAGTCATATGGTAAAACAGGATTTGTCATTTTCTTGATAACTCCATCCATCTGCCTTTTGCGCCCCCGGTGACTGCACTGAAATGAGTGTTCTTCCCAGGCACTCCATCAGATACTACCTCCATGTGCTCTTGGATACTCAGGAAGCCCTGTGCTTTTCATCCACTGCCAACACATTCAGCATTCTTCTCTGGGAAGTGGCCTTCTGTGAGAAGTTGAGCAGAGGACTACAACTGCTAGATACAAGGTGGTCTGAGAGTGGTGTAGCAGGTGATGGTGGCAGAACAGCTCTGCTCTCCCTGTGAATTACCCTCTGCACCATATTCCCTGTGGTAAGAAACATTTCCATAGCTCTTATGATGGATGGGAGACTCAAGTTTAATAACAAGCACTGATATAATCACTTCCTGCCAAAATCTGCTCTGCCTAAATACTGGCACTAGTCTAATAACAACACATCACACATTCAGCCTTCCTTTCCAATCATCTTTCAATCACATCCCCTGCTTTTGGGATGTGCCAACCCCTCCAAGCACTTGTCCATCAGCTAGACTCCTGGAATCACAGCTATTAACTGCATCTGTCCAATTTGCAGGTAATGGGACATTCAAGCAAATTACCCTGTAGGAAAGGTAACAGTGCCATGAAAATGCAAAGAACTGTACTCAGCGATGAAAAGCATGTGAATGTTCCTGGAAAAAAGGAAAAAACTTGCAAAATCAGGTGATTAAAGAGGCTCCAAGGGAGCTGGAGAGAGACTTTGGACAAGGAACTGGCGTGACAAGATGAGGGGGAATGACTTCAAAGTGACAGAGGGCAGGGTTAAATGGTATATTGGGAAGAAATTCTTCCCTGCAAGGGTAGCAAGACCCTGGCACAGGTTGCCTACAGAAGCTGTGACTGCCCTGGAAGTGTTCGAGGCCTGGTTGGATGGATCTTGCAGCAACCAGGTCTAGTGGAAGGTGTCCCTGCCCATGGCAGGGGGATTGGAATGAGATGAGCTTTGCCCTTCCAAACCCAAACCATCCCATGATGAGTGAGTTTCAAATGAGGGATTCTCTGGCCCATACACTTTTTGTGCTCTTCCTCTTGCTGTGAGGCACTGGGGCAGAACAACACCCTACACCAGATTCTAGAAGGAGTGGGATGCCACTGTCCAACTGGGCTGTTCCAGCTTCCCTCCATAGCTCACCTGTGTTCAACAGCCTCAACAAGCTGAGTTTTAATTTGCTGATCAAGTTTTGATTGGATTAGAGGCAGAGCCTATTCAACAGCATGAATACAAATCTAAATTGACCCTGGTGATGACTCAGAGGGCAATGCTGAGCTAGAGCTGGCTGGGCAGTTCAATCGATTGGGGAAAGTGCTTTCTGCTTGTAATGGCTGGACTAACATATTGTTCAATAAATAAATACATATATACAATACAGGGGGTGGGGAAATCAATGGTGAGATGGTGGGAGGTGACTGGGGCTGTGTGAAGAGAGATGTCATGCCTGGACCACCGCCGGCAGCTGGGGTTGGTGAACCAAGAAGCCTCGTGATCCCCATGACCGTGCGTTATCAGCACAATGCAAACGCCTGGCTGGGTTTTGATACGCCGCTGCCCTGAGCTCTGGCAGGAGCCACATGTCCTGCCTGGACACAAAGAAGATCCTTGTGTGGTTATATCTTAACTGTGTAAAACTTAGCACAGCAGGAGGGCTGGGAGGAACTGTTGCTCAGAGGAAGCTAAATGTGGATGTGTGCCTTCCCAGGAGCATGTTTACATCTACCGATGGCACAGAAAGCCGGGCAGCCACAGCAATCCGTTGCGCTGTGCTGTGTTATTATTAACCCAGATGAAAATGACTGACTCCTCAAAAAGGAATAAAAAAGGACTATGGAATAAAAAAAAAAAGGAAAAAAATCTCGAAGGGTGGTAATTGTTATATTCTTCAGTTTTCTTTAAGAGTGTGACATGGGTGAATCATCTTTCAGAAGCATGGTGAAGGCACACAAGGGAGCTGAGGAGTGTTAGAAGCCCTGCTCCCTGCCTGGAGCAGTAAGAAAATGTGAAGAGAAGCCATTTCTGTGGCTTGGAGGAGTGCAGGAACCTGCTAAACTGACAGTATCACATTGTGCCTGAGTTGCAAGACATCAGATGGTGTTCATCCCTGAAAACAGGGATGCTCATGCCACGGGGTCTGAGATGGGGGTACTGCCAAGGCAGAGGTGTGAGAAACAGCTGCAGGAACAGCCAAGTGGTCACTGTTCATCAAAAACACCCAGAAAGGGAGTGGTTGAAAGTCAATGCCACAGTTTGTAGGATCAGGCCCTCCAAACATTCTGTCATCACAGCTGAAACCCACAGCCAACTCCTCAGCTCACTGACAGGTGACACATTGGGCCTTATCTTCTTCCCAGGGTACTCAGATATTTCTCCAGCTCTACTGCAGACAGCTCTGAATGACTTGCCTAAAGTGAAAGGAGTGAAAAAACCCCCATGGACCAGATATATGTACCTAATATAGATAACAAGACTGCACCAGTTCATCATGTCACTGCCTGTAGACAGGGAACAGATCCAGATCAGTCACCCTTCACCAATCTCAGAACAAACCCACTAAAATACCACAGTGCATGAGGAATTTTCATTACCAATATAAAACAGCCACATAGCATCTTCAATGCACGTGTGAATGAGGCACAGCTCCCAGCAATGTACATGGAGGCAAGGAACAAACTACTTCCTGACTCGCCTCCCTAAGGAGGATTGCAGGAGGGTGAGGGATGGGGCAAGGCCACACTGGCCTGAGCTCTGCTGGCTCTGGTTCGATGGGAGAACCTTTGACCCACAGCTCCTTTGATCTTCCCAGAAAGACAGAGAAGGAAAAGGAGAGCCAAGGCTCAGGGAGGAGTCACTTGACATTGATCATTCCCGGAAGAAAGGTGTTGAGAAGCAAAGGTGAAGAAAGCAAAGAAATCCAGACCTGAAGAGGAAGGCAGAAGAAGAAAGGGTGTGCAGGAAGTCAAAGCTGCAAAAAGAAAATGAAGATGAGTAGATGATGTAGGGAAGAGTCAAGAGGAATTTGGAGGCTAAAGTCCCCAGTGAAACAGGAAGACAAAGCTCAACATGTCCTGACAGTGCACTATCAGAAACCCATACCCTGGGCTGATCCCACAGCATGGACAGCAGAGGAGAGGGCAATTCTGACCCTCTGCTCCTCTCAGGTGAGACCCCACATGCAGTGCTGCCTCCATCTCTGGGCCACTCAAAATCAGAAGGATGTGAAGCTGCTGGAGTGAGACCAGAGGGGAACAAAATGATGCTCTGAGGGCTGGAGCACTTCTGTCCAATTAAAACATGGGTATTGCTCCTGTGAAAGCCTTTATGGAGTCTTGCACAGGTTTGAACTGCACTTGAACTGGATTCTGAGAAAGGAATCCCTTTGAGTGCACCCAGGTGTTCCTTCCCACCACATGAGCCATGCAGAAAACTTTGGAAGCCCCAAAATCACAGAATCACAGAACCATTTAGGTTGGAAAACCCCTCTGAGATCATTGAGTGCAACTGTTTCTCCAGCACTACCGAGGCCACCACTAAATATTGTCCCCAGGTGCCACTTCCATATGACTTTTAAATCCCTCCAAGGATGGTGACCCCACCACTGCACTGGGCAGTCTCTTCCATGGCTTGACAATATTTTCAGGCTTGGAATTTTCCTTAGTAGCCAACCTCAAGCTCCCATGGCACAATTTGAGGCTGTTTCCTTTTTTCCCTGTCCCTTGTTACCTGGAAGGAGAGAGCGATTCCCATCTGGCTCCACCCACCCGTCAGGGAGTTTTACAGAGTAAGAAGGTTGCTCTTGAACCTCCTTTTCTCCAGGCTGAGGCCCCCAGCTCCGTCAGCCACTCCTCATCAGACTTGTGCTCATGCTCCAGCCCCCTCCTTCAGAATTGCTGCCCAGGGGTTGTGTCAATGTGGTTGAATGGGAGCAGAAACAAGGTTCCAGTGTTTTTTAGAACTACTCAAACTTATCCCAATGGGACTTAGACTTTCCATGTTGTTCTGTGCCTTAGTCTCCCTTACCACACAAGTAGTTCTCTGCTTCAGAGGAGGCAGAGAAGATTACTTGATATTTCAATGTCACTTTATTTCTGTGGAAATTATAAAAACTGGAGTAGCTGATAACCAGATATAGAAAAGGTCACTATTCTACAGAATGTAGACATACAGCTAAAGTCCTACCTGCTTTGGGGTTTCATTTATGATAGCTTTATTGCTTATTTTAACAAATGCACAAACCCCACAAAGCTCTGAGTTTAAATGCTAAAAATATGACAATGCTATGGTAATTCCCACAGCAATGGGAATTACAGCATAAAACCTTCCTTTGCTGCTGTAAACATGGTCACACCTAATGTGCCTTTAGCCCATGACCCAGTTACAACATGTATCATCAGGGAGCCAAATAATTTGGACATTGTCTCGTGTAAAAAAGAAACCCTAAATATCTGTCTCCACTAGATCCACTACTGCATCTCCCCTCCCAGGCAGACACCAATCTCCTCCTGGAGACCTATCCATGGGAATATTGCAGAATGCTTCTTAATGCCTCCCCACATTTTGGATACAAGACATTTCCAAGAGGAAGAAGATGATCATTGTTTTGCTGTAAAAAGAAAAGATGGACCCCAAACTTGCCTTCCGGCACACTGGATTTCATCTTGTAGCTGATGGCAACTGACAGAAATCATTAAAGCAGTGCCTCTGGAATTAAATTAAACAGATGGACTGGGGCAGTCTAATTGGAAGAGTGAGGGCTGTGGAAACTGGGAAACATGACAAAGCTAAAGGAAAGGTCACAGAAATCTCCAGCGCACAGTGGATGAACGTTCATCGTTCTTCTCTGAAAAACACCTTTGGAAAGGCATCGAGGATGAAGGCTTCCTTTTTATTAGCTGAAAACACTCATCTCAGTTCCCAGCATCCCAGCCCTTCAAAACCATGCTGAGGAACCTGTGGAGGTATCATTAGCCATAAAACTGGAAGTGGTGAGAGAGCCAGGAAGTTAAACATTGGAATGACCTTGATCTTTTTGCAAGCAAACAGTTAATGTAGGTCCTGTTCAGCTGGCTGAACCTCAGACATCTGAGCCAGGGACAGCACAGCTCACCTCCCCAGAGGCTGCTGGCCTGAGGAGCGAAGGACCAAAAGTCATAACAACTTCAAATCCATCATATCAGGTGGATTACACAGGCAATTGGACTAGGGAGGATGGCTTCACACTGCCAGAGGACAGGGTTAGACTGAATACAGGGAAGCAATTCTAACTTGAGATAGTGGTGAGGCTCAGGCTCAGGTTGCCCAGAGAAGCTGTGGCAGTCCCATCCCTGAAAGCGTTCAAGACCAGGTTGGACTGGGCTTGGAGCAGCCTGGTCTAGTGCAAGGTGCTCCTGCTCACAGCAGAAGGGTGGAAGTGGATGATCTTCAAGGTCCCTTCCAACCCGTGATTCTGATTCTGAGATCAGTTGCTGTGGCTGAAGAAAGCAGATTTAGAGCATAATCTTTTACAAAGGGACCACACTCAACCAAAACCATCCTGCATCCTGGTGCCTTTGACTCCTCCCTTCCCCATTACACCCTGGCCACAACATCTAGTTTCAGTTACATAGTTCACCCTGCGGACTAGGTCCATTAGCGAACCATTTGTAAGCCATTTCAAACTGTGGGTCATGTTACAGCTCAATGCATTTCCCACTCTGCACTGTGGACATTTCAAGTCTAGAAACAGGACTGAGGGCCAAAACCTTGTCTGGCACGATGCAAGAGCTGTTACATATGGAATAAGCTTGCATTTATGTTTGCCTCCAGAAAGGAGGGAAAAGAAAGGTGGGAAAAGACCTTTAAGATCACCAGGTCCAACAGTATCTAATTACTCTTCCGCTACCTGGAAAAAAGTTATAGTGAACTTCAGGTATTCAAGGTCTTCTTAATTTTCACTTTAAGTCAGTATTCATCTAAAATGTGGGAAAAATAAACAGAATTTGCCCAACACAGCCAAACCCTTTTTCTTTTGGCCAGGTACAAAACAAAGACAGATGGGATGATGACTCTGCCCTCTCAGAAGGGACCAGCCTGGAGTCCACAAATTTTTTACTGTCAAGATGTTTTCATTAGCATTTCCACTTGATTTTAGGCATGATTTTAGGTAATTATTGTCCCATGAACAGCCTTTCTCCCTGTCTCCCCTTAGCCTTTGCAACTCGGGAAGTCCTGTTCTGCTTCACCAATCACTTGGAATGGTCAACAGTCGTCACACTCTGCTGCTGACCATTGTCCAGTGGGAAAGGTGGGAGGCTCCCAAGCCCATCCCTTCATGGACAGGCAAATAACAGAGCCCGTTGCTGCTTGGACATCAAAGTTAAACAAACATTCGCAAGCCCCCACCTCTGGGCCTGTTTTAAGGAGCTCCCTGAGGAGGTCACGACTTTCAGCTTGTCATAGTACACATCAAAGTTTGCACCACACACGAACTCAGCACATGGACTGGGATAGTGTCACCCGAGAGCGGATATTCAGCCTTTGTGCACTGCTTTAATCCTGTGTTTTCCCAAGTAATTAAGCTTTTTTGCTTATGAACTTGTGACTAAGTAAAGCATCCCTGAGAGGTTGTAACATCAAAGCTCATTCTCCCGTCTGTCCCACATTTTCCAAAATTGGATTTCTTTTTCTCTTTTTTTCCTTAAATAAAAAAACCTAATTGAATTTAGTTGTAGACTGAATATATTTAGGAGTGTCTTTAAAAGGTTACAAGAAGCCAGAGTGATCATCATGGGAACTGTGGAGCAAGGGCACAGCATTCAGCCCCAGTGACACCACCACCAGTGAGAAGATATGGGACAGCTCTTACAGGAGTGATTTTGGCTGGTGGGGTACCCACCACAATGACATCCCACAGGTATGGGCTCATCCATGGCCAAACGTAAGAGCTGGTGTGGAATGGCACCATCAGTTCAGCTGTCACATCCGTGGGATGCGGGAGCAGCCTGCCCTGATCTGTCACACCACACCCTGGGCATAAGGAGAGTGACAAGCTCCCTTGGGTTAAGTTTCACAACACATCCCAAACTTTATGAAAACCCTCTACAGAGCTCATTATGACTTTAGGAAAAGGCTGAAGTGAGTAACCATGATGTGAGATGCACATACCTGGAGTGCCTGCTGATGGCTGCCACCATGAGAGCCGTCCAGCCAAGCTTGTGTCTTGTGTTCACATCTGCGCCTTCTTCCAACAACCTGGAAAGGGGAGAGATATGGT
This sequence comes from Onychostruthus taczanowskii, assembly GCF_017590055.1. NCBI lineage: Eukaryota > Metazoa > Chordata > Aves > Passeriformes > Passeridae > Onychostruthus > Onychostruthus taczanowskii. Next base: position 3,337,873 of record NW_024505118.1, read on the forward strand.
CAGAAAACAGATAAAAAGACAGCACCTCAAGCATGCTGGAGCTAATGAGGGAAAGCACAATGTTTTACTGTGCAGGCACCTGTTCCAGCACAGCCCAGAAGACTCAACATGAAATTGATTCAATACAGTTCTCAAAGGTGACCAAACTTAAACAAACATTCAGTTGATGGCAGTCCCACTCCTTTCAAATGGTGCAATGCCACCATCTTGCTTTCTGTATTATTTGTTTATTTATTTAATCTGTTTAGTCTAATTTCCAAAGAAAATCAGTGGCAAAACTGATGAACCCGAATTCCAATGACACTTGAATCCTTTGGCTGCAAAGCACCCATTAGGCTTCAGAAGCAGCTCAGTGGACCTCCAAAGCCCAAGCCACCTGCAGATACTTTGTAGTTTTCTCATACAGCATAAGAACAAATAAGACACCCTCCAAAAATACTAGGAACTAAACTATCCTCTCCAAAATTTTCTCAGCTTTTGCAAGATAATGGCAAGGGACAGGTTTTTGCAGGAGGTATTTTACCTCAACCTAAAACGTGTCAAATCCACACAGTATGAAATGATAGTTCTCTCTGCACACCACAAGGAAGAAAGGAAGTTCAGAATTGAGACACAGTGCTCAAGTTCAATGAGAAAACTCTAAACCCTGCATGTTCAAATCATAGTATCATAGAACGATTCACAGAAGGGTTTGTGCTAGAAAGGACCTTGAAGACCATCTTGTTCCATCACTTCTGCCATAGGCATGGACACCTTCCACTAGACCAGGTTGCTCCAAGACCTGTCCAACCTGACCTTGGACACTTCCAGGGAGGGGGCTGCCACAGCTCCTCTGGGCAACCTGTGCCAGAGCCTCACCACCCTCTCAAGGAAGAACTTCTTCGCCACATCTAATCTAGATCTCTCCTCTGTCAGTTTGAAGCCATTTCCCTTTGTCCTGCCACTTTCTGCCTGTGTAAAAAGTCCCTCTACACAACCAGATCCATGACTACAAACCAATTTTTCCTGCAGGAGCAAGGTGCTGCTAATACCGAGACAAGGAAGCCATGGATCAAGCTTTAGAAAGCAGGGTGGACCATGCAAGAGTCAGCAGTTCTCTGCCCCTTGGTTTATCCTTCTCCCTTTTCACATATTAAGGTTTTTCCATCTTCCTTTCTGGGTGAGGCTGTCCCTACACAGTGCATCCTTCACACAGGTATAACAGGGAAGAGCTGTCATTAAACTTCCTACTGGGAGAGACACAAGTGAACACAGCAGCCATGTTCCATCTGCCCAAAATCCCACGCAAGGAAGTCAAGGTCAGGTGTGACTGCTTACATGCACTGAACAAGTCAGATCACCTCTTTAAGGACATAGAGAGGAAAACGTCTGAATTCAGACAGCCTTTCCAAACTCCTCACCCTTGGTCTGCTCTGGTGGCAATGCTCTCACTGGTTAAGGGTGGAATGAGTGAAAAAGAAGGGAAATGAACCATATTCCTCTTCCTACAGTTGGGAAAAAAAAAAAAAGGAAAGAAGGAATGCTGGTCCAGGAAACACTCACAGATATACCCAGGGTGTCTTGCAAACCTTCCTCCACCTCATTGGAAACCTTCACAGTAGTTTCACTAGAAACTTATCCCAAGGAACAAATACACTCATATACAGAGACACCTGGTGTGTTCAACCCGAATAAGAAAGGCTCCAGGGAGAACTTAGAGCCTCTGCCAGTGCCTAAAGGGGTTCCAAAAGACCGGGAGAGGACTTTGACAAGGGCCTGGAGTGACAGGACAAGAGGGAATGGCTTCCCATTGACTAAGGGCAGGGTTAGATGGAATATCAGGAAGAAATTCTTGAGGGTGGTGAGGCCCTGGCACAGGTTGTCCAAAGAAGCTGTGGCTGTCTTATTCCTGGAAGTGTCCAATACAAGGTTGGACAGGGCTTCTGGCACCCTGGTCTAGTGGAAGGTGTCCCTGCCCATGGCAGAAGGGCTGGAACTAGATAATCTTGAAGCTCCCTCCCAACCAAATCCTTCAGTGCTGCAATATATGGTATGATAATCCTAAAGTTATTTCCAACTAGCAATGCCTGAACTTTGGCTGGTATCTTGAACACAGCTGAATGCAGCTCACCCCACTGACTGGGCAAACCAGCCAGATAAACATCATGTGAATAAAAAGCCTGTAATCCTCTCCAGTTGAACTACTTGCCTTATTTGACAGAGACTGAAGCCTGAGAGCCAACAGGCAGATGGTTTCAGCCAAGCTCTACACAGAAGCACGTTGGTGAACTCTTCTGACTTGAGTGGTGGTATGATACACAGGTAATGGGTCTGGGTGGACAATTTGACCATCCTTTTTTGACAGAAGGAGTGGCCAGTGCTAGTGCTGTGGTTCTGGGTGCTCTGAACTGTTCATCACATACTTGGACAGAAACCTAATAGCTGAAATACTAGAATCATAACTGGCAGCTTCCATTTGTAGCTCCCAACTGTGATTCAGGAGGCTGTGACCACTTTAAATTATCACAGCACCAACAGAAGCTTTACGCTCTCTTTACCAGGTTACAATTTAAAGTTCAATGGTAATGAACTATCTGGCAGGTCAAGAACAGGACCTTGGTCCAAAGAAGCCTGATATTTGAAGAATAAATTTTCACACAGAATCCACTCCATATCTAATTTTTATTTCCTTTTTCTATCTGGTTTAACACCTGAAGAACCACCCAGCAGCATGATGGAGAGCAGGGATGATTCACCTACAGCCTTATGGGGGTTTGGATCTACACAGCCCTGCATATGCCTAATACTGGTCAAGCTGCAGCTCCTGCATTATCCAGTGGCCCAGTAAACTCATCTGGGGAGTAGCACAAGAGCAGCCTTGGCCCCCAGAGGGTATGGCATAGAATTATAGAATCATTTGGGTTGGAAAAGCCCCTCTGACACCATTGAGTCCAACCATTCCCCAACACTGCCAAGCTCACCACTAACCCATGCCCCCAAGTGCTGCATCCACCCATCTATTAAATCCCTCCAGGGATGGGGATTCCACCACTGCCCCAGGCAGCCTGTGCCAGGGCTGGACAGCCCTTGCTATGAAGAATTTGTAGAATATCCTTATGCTTTCTCCTTCTGCCAGCACCACATCCCTGCACGTGAATGCCAAGAGTGTGCTGCCAGTTGTGCTGCCTAAAGAGCACTCTCAGACAACAGAATGCTAAAAGGAGAAATATCCCTGTGCAGCCACAAAGCTTTCCATCCTGGTGAGGCCGGACGTGCCCAGACACACAGGGGATAGCAGATTGCTATCTGCACAGATCAGCTCCCTTTGCAGCTCCACTTACAGAGGTGTTTGCACTCACAACAGAGATAAGGTAGCCTGACTCAGACCCATGGCCACTGCTGGTCACACCATCACCTGCTCCAGCTGGAAGGACACTGCCTGCAGCAGAAATCCACACCACAGCTCCATCTGTGCCACCATGTGTGCCGTGTCCCCTGTGCAGGCACAGGGAGTTGCTCCCTCAGCTGGAAAACTGCTCGCTCGCTGCCACTGCCGGAACGAACTCCACATCCAGCTGCCCCAGACCCTAAGGAGCCATTCCCACCAGCACCAGAGCTCAGGATGCTGCAATGGCAGAGATCTTACTGTCTCCCCTGACTCACCCCAACTGCTTCCAAAAATCCTTTCCCAGACATTGTGATGCCCAATCCCCTTCCACTCCTCTCTCAGAGTGGTGTGGATCAATGTGTCCAAGTTATTTCTGAATTTCATTGTATTTACTTGGCCATTTGAAAGTAATTTGAAAGCAGTAACATTCACATCACCCCCCTCCTACAGTGTGTCATTGTGACAACCTAAAAGACACAGAAAATCCAGGAAATACAGGCATCTCGATGCCAAGGGAGAGGGAGCCTGAAAAAAGAACCCAGAAAGGGCACAGTAACCCCAACACCAAAACTGCAGGTAAGAAGGCATCAGCTATGCCAGGATGAAGGCACACAAACCCCTTCAGGCTGAGAACTTTTGCCTGGCAATAAAAGCCTTAAAGCGCAACACCAACCAATGATTAACATCCTCAGTAGAGTTTAATTGATGTAATTTTGCAAAGTATCAGGCCCATTTGTACTTGACCATGGTATTTATATTTTATATTAAAAGGGCAGAGAGACCGTCCTGGTCACCTTCTGCCAGCCACGGGGTTGCTCTGCTGCAAAGAGTCAGTCTTAATTTCACCTGTCATGAGGTTTAACATTTCATGAGAGGGTTTGGACTGGAAATGACCTTGAAGAGCATCCAGCTCCAATCCCACTGTCACAGCCAGGGACACCTTCCCGTGTTTGCCCCAAGCCCCATTCAAGCTGTCCTTGAACACTTCCAGGGATGGGATAGCCATGTGAATGGGTATTTCTTCCCAATATACAATCTAACCCTGCACTGTCAGTGTGAAATCAACCCCTTCTCTTGTTACATTTGTTTTCTCATAAATGGGACCTGCAGTAATTCCTCAGTATCTCCCTTTGAGACAAAGGACAGGACATCAGCCCTTATTTAAAATAAAAATATGATGTTTTAAACTAAAAGATGAGAGATTTACATTAGACATTGGAAAGAAGTTCTTCCCTGTGAAGTTGGTGAGGCCCAGGCACATGTTGCCCAGAAAAGCTGTGGCTCCCCCATCCCTGGAAGTGTCCAAGGACAGGTTGGAAGGGGCTTTGAGCAACCTGGTCCACTGTGAGGTGTCCTTGTCCATGGCAAAGGGGTTGGGACTAGATGATCTTTAAGGTTCCTTCCAACCAAAGCCATTCTATCATCCTGTGATTTTAGAATTCTCAAGGCACTTTGGAGGAGTCACTAAAAAATACCTATGAGTACTGAAAGGCTTTTTTCTCTACAGACTGGAAGGACATACTGAATAATAAATTATCTCAATTATTTAAAAAAAAATAATGAAAAAGATCCTAGTCTGCAGTCAAACCTGTTTAATCATCTTGCATCCAGCAGGAAGGATGCTGGAGCCTCTCTTGTGGGATTAGGTTACAGGCTTGGAGCAAAGGTATTAGGATCGGTCAAGTAGTTTTCCATTCAGGAATCTAGATGATCATAAGCATCTGGAATGCCACATCACTGAGCCCAGTGAGGGAATTACTTGTGTCATACCATCTACCATAATATGCATTGACATTTCATTTAGGAGCTGGATTTTTTGTTTTGTTTTGTTAAATCATTGCAAGATGCTCAGCAACTTAGCAGATTTTCAGACAACTGAACTTTATGTTCAGGGTCTTCAGGCCCACCATTTATTTTTTCTCCGCCTGATTTAATGATATGACAATCGATAAAGCCAAGACCACTGCTCAGATCCCAGACAGCCAAATGTATTTACCAGCAGGAGTATTTTATTTTAATTAAATAAAATCCTCTGATCAATGTTTAGGATGTTTATCCACATTTTAACCAAGTAAGATCCAGGACACTCCCCTCCTAAGGAGCTTCTCACATGGATACAGCTCTATTAGGGCCCCTTCCAGTGTTTCTCACATGACAAACTGTTCTTTGACTGCAGTGGTGCCACCAAGATGACACCACTCCCCTGGCAGGAGTTGAACTGGATGACCTTTAAATGTCTCTTCCAGCATAAACTCTTCTGGGATTCTGCGATTCAAGACCTGGTCAGAGGAAGAACACCAAACCAGAGCTGGTGCTGTTTCTGATTGGGGAAGTACTCATATTTAAGGGATTTTGAGAAAACTTTTTTTTTTTTATGGTTTTAGGGCAGAAAGCTGACAGACAGCATGGTTAGATTGAATATTAGTGAGAATTTTTTCCCTATGAGGGTGGTAAGGCCCTAGGACAGACTGCACAAACTTACATGTCTGCCTCATCCCTGTAAGTGTTCAAAGACAAGCTGGATAGGGCTTGAAGCAACCTGGTCTAGTGGAAGGTGTCACTGTCCATGACAGAGGGCTCGAACTGGGTGAGCTTTAAGGTAGTTTCCAACCCAAACCACTCTGTGATTCCCTGACTCTATGAACATTACTGTCTGCTCTGGAATTTGCTAAAGGAATCTGGGCAGAGCAGCACCTACTGCTTTGTGCACAGGCCCTATTTTACCTCAAGACAGCAGCTCCCAAAGCTTTAGCACTTTGATCCCCGCAGAAGAGATAAAGCGCCCACGTCGGCAGCGATGAGCCTTCTCCCCCCACTGCCCCCGGACAGATGTGCCTTCTATTCACCCATCACTGGGGTTCTGGGTGACTGACTCGGTGACACTGCTGAGCCCAGAGGGCATGTTTGAGTTTGTGCTCAGTGCTGGGAGCATGCCCAGCACTCCATCCTGACAGGTGGAGGAAGAGGAAGCTGGAAACTTGAACTTTTGCAACAACAATAGCTTCTGTTTCTGTCAGCCTCTTAAGACATTTCCCCCAGCCCTGTCCCAATATGTCACTGTTTAACTGCAGAGTGTGGGACACCCTCAGATGTGCTCACCCTCCTGGGAACTACCCTCTGCTTTGCAGAAGAAGGGGGGAAGAAAAACATCCCAACTGAACAATATCTTGGAACATGAAAGCACAATCCCTGCTAGATTTTCCTGCCAGGGAAAGGATCTGCTTGTACAGGAGGACACAGCGAGCTGCTTGAAACCCTTTGATGTGGCTGCTGTATTCTCGGAGAGAGCTCGTTGCTGTCTCTCACCACTCCCCATCTGTGCAGGGGCAGTAACACACCATGGTGCTCCGTGAAAACACATGGAGCAGCACATTGTGGGGAGGGGAAGGGAAGGGAAGGGAAGGGAAGGGAAGGGGAAGGGAAAGCATTTTTCTACAGCTCTCAAGGCAGGAAAGCTGCTCCCAGGACATGGGGGATCCTGGAGGAATCCTGGTAACCCCAGCCCTGACAGCACAAACAGGCCATGCAGAGAGGCCAGTGGCCAAGGAGAAACTCCTGGAAATAAATTTTCAAAATCAAGGTAAGCTCTCATAAATCCAAGTTTCAGGAGATAAAACCAGCTCCAAGAGGAGAGCAGGTCTGGGGACACAGAGGGTGAAGCACATGGAGTGGGAAAAGTCAAAGACGTACAACCCAAGCATGAAAAGGCTAATACAGACATGTGAATAGCTGTAGCTGCCCTGTGCCTGTAACTGTTTAAAATCAGGTTGGATGGGGCTTGGAGCAACTTGGATTAGGGGAAGATATCCCTGCCCGTGGCAGGGGGCTGGAACTGGATGAGGTTCAAAGTCCCCTCCAACCCAAATCCTTCTGTGATTTGACAGTTGGCATCACCAGGTTTGGAAGAGAATGTGAAACCTTACATGGAATAACCCAAATTCAGTCACCCCAATGCAACAGCTGAGCTGTGTGCCAGAAAAATACCCTGCCAGCCTGCCAGCCTGCTCTGGCAGAGGCCAGCAGCGTAAGGGGGAAATGAGTCATCATTGTCTGCAGAGGAATTTGAGCATCATACACTAACTTCTGACAATCCATTTCTGCTGGAGGTGGCATGTGTCACCGGCTCAACTTACTCTGCGCAGGTCTGAACTCAAGAGTCAGACTCTCTCACATCCACCACCGTTCACAGTTTATGTGCTGTGTAAGCAAGCACTCAACATCTTTTTAACCTGCTACCTCACATCTTCCAAGGTGTCCCTTAACTCCTGAGCTGTGAAAAAAGTGGAATAATTGCTCCCCTGGTTGTATGTGCCACATCCATGCTGGTGGACTGCTTCTCCTCCAAACCCAGAGCTGCTCAGGAGGCTTTCCTGCACTCAGCCCTGCTGATAAACATCTCCACTAACTGGAATTAACCCTGTGATGGTTCCCAGGCGTATTCCAAACATACAGAAGCTCCCACGCATCCAGGTGTGTTGGTGTCTGCTTCCAGAGAGAGGGATCTGGGATTTATGGGCTTTAAAGCTGTTTTGGAAAGAAGCATGAGATCTCCTGTCTCCCATGGTTGGCTTGGTGCCGACTGCAGAGACACTGTGACTCAGTATGCAAACTCAAACAATCCTGGGAGGCCAAAATACACCAAGAAGCAGATAAAAAAGGACAGTTTTCCAGCTATCTAGAATAGGAAAGCCAATACTCCCCCAATACTTCATTGTCAACATGAAGAAATCCGGGCTGTTGTATCTGCTCTGAATTCCTGCAGCCACAGGCCAATTTAAATGCAATAATCAGTAACAAAACTTTCACTTAAACACAGTCCTGGAAATTTTGGTCATTTAGGAGAAAAGACTAAAGGGGACATTTACATGATAAACATCTTTTTATCCTAAAAATCCTAGGTGTCTGTAACTCAGATACACACAGACAAATGCAGGGTCAACATCATATAAACACAGAGTAATGGAAATAAATATAATCATAAATCATCTCCCAATCCTGTCTTCAAGCTGCTCCCACTACCACTGCTGAAGATATGTCAGCTGTTCAGGACTGAGATAAGGTACATGATGGCTAGTGGCCAGGAGCCAATGACATGACCCTTCTGTGCACCCTACGAAGCATTCAGGCATCCCTCAAGCCTTAGTCATGACACTCACAACTATTCTGTGAGAGAAGATGCTTCAACAGCATGGGATACCGGCTTCCATAAAGGCCCACCTCCTCCACACAGTGCCTTTCAATGATCTGGTGCTCCAGGTAAACAAAGCCTGACACACTGCAGAGGGATTTTTTACCCAGTCTCTGAATTCAAATGCAGTCTCTGAATTCTTGTAACAAACACTGGAGACAGGAAGCAAACATAAGGCTGGGGGACTGTACTCCCAGTCAACCCCTCAAACTGGAGAGAATCAAAGGGTTACAGCTGGGAGAGAGCTTAAAGCTCATCTTTTTCCTACTGCCTCCCATGGGCAGGAACACCTTCCACTAGCCCAGCTGCTCCAAGCCCTGTCCAGCCTGGCCTTGAACACTTCCAGGGACAGGGATGGGGGAAATTTTGCTCCATGAGCTGTGCTGCTTACAAACAAGGGAGAAGAGACAAGGACAGTCTGGAGGAGGCAGAACTGCAATGAGTCAGAGCCAAGATGAGCGGTGCTGCTTGAAAACTGAGAGACCGCTGTTTGGGGCAATCAAGCCTGACTTAGCTGTTTCTGCATCTCCTCCACCTAAAAAATCAGCTTGGAGAGAGCAGACTCAACTGAAGCAACTGAATGGAGCTTCCTGCCCCAGTGCCATGTCCGTCTGGATCCCTGTGAGAGCAGGAGAGCACCTGGTCAGCTCCAGACCTCATTACCACACAGATCTGAGTGGCTCTGCCTGCTGTTAGGAACGAGGCTGATAACAGCCATCTGACACATGCTCTGTGTCTCCATGAGTCACAGCTGCACAGGGCTGAGGAAAACACTGCTCCATCATGGTTATCTGGTGAGAAAACTGCTGAAAGCCTGTGCTTTTGGGGTGGCTTACTAAGAAACAAAGCTGGAACACAAAGAATCAATATTAATACTGAATATCTACACAAGTGGGAGATGGGCATCTTTTATGCCTTTGCTTCTTGCTTTCCCTCCAAATGCACAGAATAACTGAGGCTGAGGGAAATTAAACTATCTACATCAATTAGGTATTATATTTTGTGCTGGCTAACAGCATGAAGGGCTTGGAGGGAAGAGCTGGTTTGCCACACACTCCAAAGGGGATGCTCTCAGAATATAGCACGTTCTTTCAGCTCAATGAAGAATTCAGCCTGGTTCCCTTCATTCAACAAGTGGTTAGAGATGAGAAAACTTGGCTGGAAGCTCAGAGGAACCAGAGATGATAGAGGCAAGCCTACAGCAGAGGGGCTGGATTCAGCCTATGGATATGCATTCTTCCCACAGCAATACAAATGTGTATTCCAGTGAGGTCTGTCTGTTATGCCTGAAAGGCCTGCTCCTTTTCAGAGTTAAGAATCACTGCTTGGAAAAATCACAGAATCATGGAATGGTTTGGGTTGGGAGCAACCTTAAAGTTCAGCTAGTTCTAACCTCCTCTGCCATGGGAAGGGACACCTTCCACTTGCCCTGGTTGCTCCAAGACCTATCCAACCTGGCCTTGACCACTTCCAGAGATGTGGCAGCCATGGCTTCTCTGGCCAGCCTGTGCCAGGGACTCACAACCCTCACAGGGAAGAATTTCTTCCCAATATCTCATCTAACTGTCCTCCATCAGTTTGAAGCCATCCTCCCTTGCCCTGTCGCTCCATGCCCTTGGAGTCCCTCTTCAGCTGTCATGGAGCACCTTTAGGCACTGGCAGGGAATTCAAGCTCTCTCAGGAGCCTTCTCCAGGCTGAACTTCCCCAGCTCTCCCAGCCTGTCTCCAGAACAGAGGGGCTCCAACCCTTGGAGCATCTCCATGGCCTCCTCTGGGCTCACTCCATCAGCTCCACAGCCTTTTCATGACGAGGGTCCCAGAGCTAGAATCAGTACTTTAGGTGGGATCTCATGATCTTCTTGGTACGTACTACCCTCTCTCACACAGACATTTTCTACACTTTAGACTAAGATTGTATTTCCTAGTAACTGTATTCTGATGTTTTCATGTGCAGAGGGCCATGACCAGCTGGCAGCTGAAGGCACTTGGAAAAGATCAGCATCCCACTTCAAACAAGCTTGAAGCTGTATAAGAAACACCCCAGGGGACAGCTGTGTGGCAGGAGGACAGGTAATGTTCCATGGATAGCTGCCCAGCTGGATTGTCACACTCCCGCCCTGTCAAAGCTCAGTTTGGACTTTACCCCTTGCAGGTGGAGAGAGCATTGAAGGCAAGACTGTTTGTGTCTCCTCTGTCAGCTCTGCAGTAGGTCTGGCAATCTTGGGCTGTGGAAGCTTGTTGTAAAGAGATTTATGGAATGAGAGAGTGGTTAGGGTGGGAAGCAACTTCTGGAGATCACCATGTCCAACCTTCTCCTTAAGCAGGTTCACCCAGAGCAGGCTGCAAAGGATTGTGTCCAAGTGGGGTTTGAATATCCCTGAGGAAGAAGATTCCACAGGCTCTCTCTGGGCAGGCTGTTCCAGTGCTCTGTCACACTCACAGTACAAAGTTCTTTCTCATATTGAGATTCCTGTGCACCAGTTTCTCCTGATGCCTCTTGTCCCATTGCTGGGCCCTACTGAGCAGAACCTGGTCAATCCTCTGACAATCTCCCTGCAGACTGACAGATAAAGATGAGTTCCCCTCTCAAGTCATCTCTTCTTGAGGCTGAACAGCCCCACCTCCCTCAGCCTTTCCTTGTAAGAAGGATGCTCCAGTCTCTTCATCGTGTTTGAGACTGAAACTGCGTGCAGCAGGGCAAGTCAGTAGTTTTCAGCATTCATGCTTCCCACACAACCAAAAAGCATGTGCCAAGGCAGAGTTAAGCACAAAGCTTCGAACAGTGGGAGAGCTGCCAGCCCCACATGGAACAGGATGGGAAGGAAGGCCCTGGAGAGCCTTTGCAGAGGGATCTGGACAGGCTGGCTCGATGGGTTGAGGCCACTGTATGAGGTTCAATAAGGTCAAGTGCTGGGTCCTGCACTTGGGTCACCACAACCCCATGCAGATATACAAGCTGAGAGCAGAGTGCACAGCAGGAAAGGCCCTGGGGGTGCTGGTTGACAGCGGTTAAACATAAGCCAGATGTGTCCAAGTGGGCAAAAATGCAAATGGTACCCTAACTTGTATCAGCTACAATGTGGCCAGCAAGCCCAAGGCAGATCCTTGCTCCCTTGCACTGGGCAAGGTACCTCAAATCCTGTGCGCAGTGCTAGGCTCCTCATGGCCAGAAAGACTTTGAGGTGCTGGAGTGGGTCCAGAGAAGGACAGGGAAGCTGCTGAAGGGTCTGGACCAAAGGGGCTGATGAGGAGTGGCTGAGGGAGTTGGGGGGACAGCCTGGAGAGAAGGAGGCTCAGGGGGACCTTCTCACTCTGTACAATTCTCTGAAAGGAGGGTGTAGCCAGGTGGGGTCAGGCTATTCTCACAGGTCACAAATGACTATATGAGAGGAAACAGCCTCAAGCTGTGCTATCGGAGGTTTAGGTTGGATGTTTGGGAAAATTTCTTCATGAAAAAGATCATCAAGCCTTGGCGCAGGCTGCTCAGGGCAGTGGTGGAGTCCCCATCCCTGGAGGGATTTAACAGACGTGCAGGTGTGGCACTTGGAGACACAGTTTAGTGGTGGGCTTGGCAGTGCTGCGGGAATGGTTGGACTCAATGATCTCAGAGGGCTTTTCCAACCCAAATGATTCAGTGATTCTGTGACAGAGCACAGAAACAAAGGGAGAAGCTGTAGACGTGCAGCCCAGCAGGATGGTGTACAGCCGCCAGTCCTGCCCTGACCAGCTGGAGCACAGAGCATCGCTCTTGCTGATCTGCCTGACCAGGCTCACAAATCACCCAGACATCCCTAAACAGCAGCTTCCTGCAATTACAAGCAGCAGAACACATGTGCCAATTAGCTGCACACCAATATCCTCTTTGCCCCTTGATCTAGGCCAGATCTCAGCCCTGGGGTGCAGCAGAGCCAGGTGCTTCATCCAAGATCCTGGAAACTGGATGGAACACCCCCTGGCTGCAGGCCAAGAGGGCTCTCCTCTCCCTCTCCTCTTCTGCACCTTCTCTTCCCTTTGCTTCTATACAGGGATGGCAGCTCCTACCTCCCCAAGTGCCTGTGCTGGGTGGGAGATCTCAGCCAGAGACAGAAACACATGTATGGTGTACACAGGAGAGCAGCAATGTCTCTTCCCATCCTACACAAGCTGCCAGGCTGCCAAAAAGTCTGAATTCTATACTGGCTGAGGGCAGCACTTTGTTACCACCTCATGGAATTTAACAGTGCCAAATGCACCTAAAAGGTGCCATGGCATCACCCCATGAGGCAGGCACAGCCAACTGTGACAAAAAGCCTGCCACCGTGGGACAGGAGCTCTGGAGATGCTCCACTCCCTAACAGCTATATCTTTGGTCACCCAACCACTCAATTCCCTGACTTCCTTGGCTGGGTGGAGCTCCCCCCTCTGCTTCTTGTGGGACAAAAGGCCCCTGGAGAACTCCTGGCTCAGGCTGAGGAACCCACAAGGGCTCTTTGTTCAGAGACAGACCCCAACAGATGAGCTTCCGCAGCGTGTCGCTCACAGGGATATGTCCACACCTGCACAGTATGGCCTCACACTGTCCTCTCTCAGCACAAGGATCTGTGATCCACCTCCTGCTCAACAAGTAAGGGTGTTCCCCATCTCTCCCCACCCATTCTGGATCTGACAGGGTGAGGGGAGCACCCCATGAGGGCTGGGAGCAGCCAGCCTCTTCCTTCTCCATGTGCTGAAAGGGTTTTCCTGCCCTCCCAGCCCTTGGCACACTGCTCTCGTGTCTCAGAACCCTACTCACCTCTTGACTTCTGAAACATTGTTAATCCTTGCAGCTTCCAGAAGAGCATCCTCTGAAATGCAGAAAGAAGGGAGGAGGGAGTTAGCATGGAGAACACACATGGACATCCTAACCTGGAATGTGCAGGGGCTGCTGCTGCCCAGAGCTCTCACTGACCACCCCAGTGAGCAAGAGCCTATTCCTGTGAGCAGGTTACCTAAAAACATCTCGCTGTCTGGGTGACTGACTCCAGCCCCCCATCACACACCTTGAGAACAGGGTGCTGCGGGACGCAGCAGGCATCCCAGGGCAGTGGACGCTGTCACCCCAAGGTGTCAGCCTCAGCTACAGGTTTCCAGACCCCACAGAAGTGTTCCTACCACAGAGTCAGAATGACACCCCCTGGCTAGAGAAGGGAAGAGCAACACCCAGCTCTGGGAGATGGGATAAGTGATGGGTTGGGCTGGGTTGGGAGGGACCTAAAAGCTTATCTCATTCCACCTCTCTGCCATGAGAAGGGACTCTTTCTACCAGACCACGTTGCTCCCAGCCTTGTCCATCAACACTTCCAAGGGAAGGGGCAGCCACAGCTTCTCTGGGCAACCTGTGCCAGGGCCTCACCAAACCTCACAGGCAAGAATTTCTTCCCAATATTCCATCTAAGCCTGTCCTCAGGATTAGAAGAAGCCAGTCAGTGGGAAACCATTCCCCCTTATCCTGTCTCTCCACACCATGTCTGAAGTCTCTCTCTAGCTTTCTTGGAGCCCCTTTAAGCACCAAAGCATTACAGATAACCCTTCCCTGGAGAGCTTCCCAGGTTACAGACAGCAGGCAGGTTCCATCCCCAAGGAGGGACTCCACATCCCCTCCGAAAGGGCACGGGACTCTCTGTCCTGCATCCCACTCCTCCCGCCCTGGGGCCGGCCCCAGCAGCGATAGTCACCCTTGGACAGGCGGTCCCGCAGGTAGCAGTAAGCCAACGCAGCGATGAGGGCAGGCAGCCCTGCTCCCGGGGAGCAGCTCCCAGCTCCACTCTGATGCCCGCCGCGGTCTCCCGCATGACAGCAGTGCTGCTCTGCACCTGAGGGCCATGGCGTCGGCTCTCTGAGGGACGCCGTAAGGCTGGACGATGTTGCTGGCACAAGGCAGACAGTGCTGGCCAGGTCGGTGGCAGGCGGCTGGGGTGTATGCAGTGCGCCCAGGCCTGGAACAGGCAGCCCTAGGCTCTCCGCCGCGGTGGTTCCCTTTAGGCCCGGCCCATTAACTAAGGGAGAGCCCCTTGGGCCTGATCCCCTTGGTAAAGTGGGGCCTGGCAGGACAGCCAGCGGAGAGCCCCCGGGGACCGGCCCCGCTGCCAGGGCTTCCCCCCCTAGGCCCCTCTGCCGCCCCCTGCAGGCAGCGAGCCGCCATGACAGCCTCGCGCTTGGCGCCGGCCCGAGCCCACGGCGCCCCCTGGCGGCCAATTCCGGGAGCAGCCGCAGCCGGGCCCCGGCCCCCTCAGCCACAGTCGCCGCCGCAGTCCCGTAGGTCGCAAGTGACGGCGACCACCATGGCCGCGCTCGGAGGAGCCGCGCCAGCCCCTGTGGCAGAGGGCAGAATGCCAGAGACGCCAGCATAGTTCCCTCGCTCCTCCCGCTGCGCCGCTCGCACCTTACCCCCCCCCCGTCGCTGAGGCCGGTGGACAAGATGGCGGCTGCCGGCCGGCGGAGCTTGATGAAGTGCAAGGCATGCCGGGAGATCTAGTCCCTGCCGCACCCAGCGGCGCCCTTTTCCGCCGCGGCGGACTACAACCCCCAGGAGGCGTCGCGACGCGGCTTCCCCGGGGCATGCCGGGAAACCGTCGTCGGCTGCGGGACTTGGAGGGACGTGGCTGACGGGGTCCGGCAGGGGACGCAGCGCAGGCGGGGGAGGGGGGGGGCGGGGACCCCGGGCGCGCGGGAGTGCACGGACGGACAGACATGCGCACAACGAACAGGGCACTGACCCCACCCACACAGACACACCTGAACATACAGACACACCTGAACACACACACAGACACACCTGAACATACACACAGACACACCTGAACACACACACACAGACACAGCTGAACGTACACACAGACACACCTGAACACACACACAGACACACCTGAATGTACACACAGACACACCTGAACACACCCACACAGACACACCTGCACTCACACATGCACGGACACACACCTGCACTCACGCACACGCGTTTATTCGCACACAAACACGTGTGCACTCGCGCACACGGGGGTGTTCTACACGCACACATGCAGTGCCACATGTGTGCACGCAGGAACTTGTGCACACCTGCATGCACGCCTGCTCTCCTGTGTGCACTCGTGTGCAGCACCTGCACCCCCAGGCAGGACTGGCACGTGTGGCGGTATGAATCCCGGGCATCTGCTGCGGGCTGGGCTCAGAGGGGATGCTGTGTGGGCACATGCGTGAGCATGCATGTGTGTGTGAGTGCACGTGTGTGCATGCTGTCCTCCGAAGTTGCCCATAGCCCCTTCCCGCCCCAGGATTTGCCACCACCAATTCCCATTCTACCCACTTCCTCCTGTTTCACCCCAATTCCCTCCATGTCCCCTCATCCCAGCAGCTGTTTGCCCAGTTTGCCATCCCACCATCACTGCAGCGCTTCCACAGGGTCCGACACGCTCCTGGATTAAACAGAGCTGCTAAGAAGATGCATTTTAGGGATTTGATTATATATATATATATATATATAAAAGAATTACTGATTCCTGCATTTAGCTCCGCACACTGCTGGCAGATGTGGGATGGTGGAGCAGGAATAAGGATTGGGACCCAGGAGCTGGGAAAGAACCAGGAGTGTGGAGGAACGTGTCAGAAATGGGCATTTCTGCACCCAGACTGGGGCCAGCAGGACTGGGAGTTGTTACAGAAAGCCCAGTGCTCCCAGTTCCCCAGTCCACTTCCCCTAGCTCTGTCAGCTCAGTGCTCTCACTTCCCCAGCCCAGCTTGCTCACTCCATCAGCTCAGTGCTCCCAGTTTCCCAGCCCCGTTTCCCAATTCCATTAGCCCAGTTCTTGTAGCTCCCCAGCCTAGTTCTTCCAGCTCGATCAGCCCACTGCTCCCCGTTCCCCAGCCCAGCTTCCCCAGCCTGACTGTTTGTTCCCCTTGCTCAGTTGCTCAGTCCAGTTCTTCCAGCTCTAACAGCCCAGTTCCCTCGGGTCCCAGCCCAGTCTCTCCAGCTCCCCAGCTCCTCCCACCATGCTCTCCAGCTCAGCTCAACAGCTTCTCCAGCCCAGCTCCCCCACTTCTCCCTGCTGCAACAGCCCAGTTCCCCAGCACAGTTTCCCCAGCTCCCCAGCCCAGCTCCCTGGCTCCTCCAGCCCAGATACCCCATTCCCCCAGCCTGTCCTCCCTAGCCCATGACTCCCATGCCATCTGTGTTCCAGATTAGGAATGGCATGTGGTACCATGGGAATGCGGGTGCTCCTGCTTCCAGTGCCAGGATTACTAGGGGCTGGGAAGGGCTGTAGTGTGATGGCTTTCACCTTTCCACTTCCCTGGGCACAGGCTGGGAACAGCCCACACTTTCACAGCAGAGCTGGCAGAAAGGGCAAGGAGAGAAGGATGAGGGGAGAGGGTCCCCCTGCACCAGCCACAGCACCCTGTCCCCAGCCATCCACTGAGGATGTCCACTTCCAGTGGGATAGGATGCTAGAGATTCCCTTGGCTCCTTTTCCAGGTGAGGATGCTGGGAG
Source organism: Onychostruthus taczanowskii (assembly GCF_017590055.1). Classification (NCBI taxonomy): domain Eukaryota; kingdom Metazoa; phylum Chordata; class Aves; order Passeriformes; family Passeridae; genus Onychostruthus; species Onychostruthus taczanowskii. Next base: position 3,354,929 of record NW_024505118.1, read on the forward strand.
CAGTGGTGTGGCATGGTGAGCCTTGTGATGCCAGGTCCCTGTCTCCTCACAGGCGCTGAGCATGGTGACATCGCTGTGATCTCCTATCCCTCTGGCTATTGCATCCCTGGAAGGGCCTCATCCTGGATAAGGAGCTCGGTCCCACATTCCTGCTGCTGAGACAGGCTTTGCTTTGCCAGTCTAGGTACATGCCACACTGCTCTGTCATCATTTACAGAGCTGGAAAAGGGTTCCTCGGTGCTCCCAAGTGGAAAGAAAGAAATCCTGAGTCGGCAGCATTTTCAGAGCTGGATGGGAGCCAGAGCCCGAGCTTTTCCAAAAATAACATCCTAGTCAGCACTGCCAATGGCAGCATGCCCACCTGCTCCTGGCTATGGTACCGTGGGGATGCCATGGCAAGGCCTGCACTGGCACAAAGGACGGATAATGCTTGTGTGCTGCACGGGTACAGGGCACGGGCTCACAGCTGACAGTGCCACATCAGGGTGACCCGCAGCCTGCAGAGAGGCTGTGGGTCTCTGTCCGGCACTTGTGTCCCCTCCTACCCCAACTGGAATCATGGGATCATTTGGGTGGGAAAAGCTCGCTGAGACCATTGAGTCCAACCACTCTCCCTGTACTGCCAGCCACTACTAACCCATGTCCTAACGTGCCACATCTGTTTTTTAAACCCCTCCGGAGATGGGGACTCCACCAGTGCCAGGGCTGGACAAGCTTTTCAGTGAAGGAATTTTCCCAATATCCAACCTAAACCTTCCTTGGCACACAGTGCAGGTATCCCTGCAAGTGCCACAGCTCTCTGCACCTGCGTCCTCCAGCTGCTCCCGGTACCCCGCCAATCTGGATTGCTCCCCTCTCCCACAGCCTGCCCTTCCTCCCCGTGCTCCCGCTTCCCGCCTGGTCTTCCCGGTTTCAGCTTCGACATTCCCGTTTTATCCCCGGCTCCTCCCCGCCGCTTCTCCCGGTAAATCTACCCCACCCCACCCACCGAGATCCCCCCAACTCCTCCTCCCGGTGCTCCCGCTTCCCCCAATTTTCCCTTAGGTCTCCCCCGCCCCCGCCCCTCGGTGCTTCCCGCCCCGGCCCCGCCCCGCTCCCGCCTCTCCCGGTCCCATCGCGCCCCGCGCCCCGCAATGCCGCCCTAGGGGCTGGCGCCTCCCGCGGCACCGGCACCGGCGGGGCGGGGGCGTTCCGGGGCCATGTCGGGTCACGACGGCGGCATGTCGAGTCGCGACAGCGTGCAGATCCCCGACGACCGGGACTTCGGCGCGTTCCGGGCGCAATGCGAGTCGGAGCGCGGCTGGAGCCTCACCTACAGCAAGGGCGGGGTGGGCGTCTGGGTGCAGCTGCTGGAGCCCGAGCGCGCCCTCCACAAGATCAAGGTGAGATCTCCCGCCCGGCACACCCTGGTGCACGGTGAGACATCCCCATCCACCCTGGGCATCCCCAGTCCACGGTGACACCCCCACCCCCGCTCCCTCCCCGGCATCCCCCCGGGACTGGGGTACCCAGCAGCAAGGAGGGGCGCGGGGAGCCCGCGGGGGACCTGGGGACAGGAGGGGCCCTGGGGCGATGCTGCCCCGTGGGCTTGGGGGGAGGGAGTGGGGACCCCACAGTGAGGGGGAACTCGGGGGTTTAACCACCACCCAGGGGTCAGTGGGAATCCCAGAGAATAGTGGGGTCCCTCAGGTGGTGCAGCACCTTGGGGCGAGTGGGGACTTGGGGAGCTGGCCCCCGATGGCCAGCAGGGACCCCAGGACAGGTGGGGTTCACTGGCACACCAGGACAAATGGGCTGTCTGGGGACCCCATGACAAACACAACTCCAGGGCCGAGCCAGGGACAAGTAGGCACCCCTGAGGGCTGTGCAGGGGGTACTGGGGGCTCAGGGACAAACAGGAACCCCCAGGGTGTGGGGGGCCATAGGTCCTGGCTGCTGCTTTCTCCCCACTTCACCCATTGGGAACGTACCTCCCATGCTTGCTGCACACCAGGGCTAGGCTTGAGGACTCCTTGGAGCCTGCAGCCATTGCTCTGCTATCACTGTGGTTGTCCCCCTTGGCCAGAGCTCCCTATGTCCCCACTGCCTTTCCCTGTGGGTCCCTTCCCTCTTGGTGCCAGTGTGCTGGCACAGGCAGGTGCACGCTTATCCTGGCTCTTCTCTCTGGCAAAGTAGGGACACCGGGATTCCAAGAGACAACTTGAGACAGGAGCAGTGTTACAGATGGGGAGCACTGAGTCTCTGGCTGGTGTCCCTGTCCCTGGTGGCACGTCCATTAAGCTGTCCTGGTATAGTGGGTGGCATCGTCCTTGCCACCCACTGGCAAGGTGGTGGTGTCGAGCCCGGGTGGTGGCGGTGGTGGCAGCAGTGACGACGTGGCCTGCTCACACACTGCTCTGCAGCAGCTGAGCAGTTGGCGCTGGCACTGCTGGGGAAACCTCTCCCTGGGGCACTGGCAGTGGCTGTGCCCGGCTCCTGCCATGGAACCACTGGTTTGCTTCCACTGTAGCATGTTGGAGGAGTTTGGGCTGCTGTGACCCTGGAACAGGTCCCTGTTGTGCCCTGGTGGCAGCAGTGAACCCTGGGAGGGGGGAGGGTGGTCTCTGGGGTGTAGGGAGTCACTGGTGCCACTTGCACCCTGCCCCATCTCCACAGAGGTGGGGACCTGTGGTGGGTGGGATGTGGAGCATCCATCACTGTGGCATCCAGGCATGATGGCATGGGCATGGCTCTGTGTGACAGTGCATCCTGACACCCACGCCCCTGCCCGCTCCCCCCCCACCCCAGCTCCTCGTGTCCCCAGCCCTGCTGCTGGCTCTTGGGGGTTGCATCCCAAAACATCCCTGGGACTGAGGTGGCGCTTGGGTGCGTCCCCTGCCTGTCCCACAATCCCAGTGTGCCACGTTGGCGTGGCAGGGACCCAGCCCATTCCAGGATGTCCTGGCACAGCTGCTCCCCTCACGTCACGGTACCTGGAGCTGTCTTTTGCCTGTGGGGGTCGCTGAGCCAGGTCCTGCTTCTTTCCACGCCCTCCTGGACAAATCCTGCTTGGAAAGGTCCTGCTGGATGTTTATGTGTTGATTGCATGTGTGTGCCACTGGGTATTGGAGACCCTGTGGGTAACAGTCCTTGTCCCCACCCCGTGGCCTGCAGCAGCACCCAGGCCCACCATCCCACCCAGGATGAAATGCTCCTGCTGGCCTTTGAAGAGATGGACACGTGTGGCATTGCTGACGTGGCACGGCAAGGTGCAGCCCAGGGGTTTGCCCCTCATGCTGGGGGTCTCTGTGTGGGTGCTGGGGATTCTCTGCAGCTTCCCAAGAGCTGGTTTCCCCCTGAATTCATCCTGGATTCCTTGCCTAATTAAGTGGAACCTGAAGGTCCCGCCCTGCTTTGAGGCTGCCGCCCCCTCCTCCCCGCCCCCCTCCATTAGGGATGCAGCTCCCGTCTAACCTGTTTTCTGGAGTCTGGGAACAAGCTGGTGCCATGGCTGATTTCTCAGTGGGACATTTGGTGGCCTTGGGACTGGCTACAAGTTGGGGCAACCCAGCCAGGACACCCCATCCTACCCGGCGGGGCAGCAGGTTTGTACCTGGGCATCTGAGATCTCCCAGGGATGATGGTTTCCCCTCTAAATGGGCTCTTCCCAAAGCATGACCAGGAGCCATCCTGTAGGATGCAGAGGAAGGATCTGGGGTGCTGGTAAAGCTGCCAGTGAGGTTGAGCTTGGGGACTCCCTTGGTGGCTGCAACCCTTGCCACTCCTCCAGGCAGGGGTGGTGGGTCTCCCCTTTGGATCTGCTCCTGTCCCACAATCTGGCACCCTTTCTATGTTCCCTCAGGCACAGCATAACCCCAGCCCTGGGGACTTCATCTCTTTCTCCTCCTCCTCCTCCACCCCCTCTTCGTCCTCCTCCTCCTCCTCACCCCATTAGTCAATATTGACTCAAGGCTGGGGCATGTGTTTCCAGGCACTTCCCAGGTGGCACCATCCCCTCTCCTGCTGCGACCCCCCTGGCACCCCCTCCGGGATGTGAGTCACCCGCAGGGCAGGTTCTGCACTACTGGCTTGACCAGCCTTGCTGCTCTGGGAATAATCCGCCTGAGCATGGTGCTGGGCTGGCCTGGGTGCAGGTGGGAGCAGGGGTTCTTCAAGAAAGTCATCCAGGCAGGCTCTCCCCAAAACTGCCCTGCAGCAGTGGGTGTTCACAGGCAAGTTTTTGGGTGAATGGAGGAGCTGGAGATGTGCTCTGTGGAACAGGGATGGGTCTCTGAGACTGAGGATAAGCACTGTGGGGTTGAGGGCAGACTCCATGGCGCAGGGATTGATCTGTGGGGTTGAGGATGAGCACTGTGGGGGTGGGGCTGGGCTCTGTGGGGCAAGGATGGGATTGAGGATGAGTGCTGTGGGGGAACAGACTCCATGGCTGTGTCCCACCAAGGGGCCATGTGAGGCTGTGCCCCATTGCTGGGTGCTTCTGTGCCCCTTCCCAGGGCTGGGGGGTCTCTAGTACCGTGTGCTGGGGTCACAGGGCCAGCCCTAAATCCTGAACTGCAGGGTCTGGGGGCTGGAGGAGCTCATGCCATCCCTGGGGATAAACAGGAGCCAGTGGCATTCCCAGGGACAGGCTGCTGGTGGTCTCCCTGCCCCACACTTGGCTCCAGCACCCTTGACCTCAGCAGATGGCATCCCTGCTACAGGGGTAGCTGCCCTCACCTTCTCCATTCTCCTTGTCTCCTTGCCTTCCCTGGATCTGGCTGCTGTAGTTATGGAGCAGCTCCCCTCTCTGCACCCCCCCCAACCCATTCTCTGTGATCCATGCTGCTCCAAGGCACCAGGCACAGCCCTGCAGACTGGCTCCTCTTGGCTTCTCTGTGCAGGGAAGCTATTTTGGGGGGAGCACATCCACAGTGATGGGAGGGCAGGTGGGAAACAGGGTCCCCTAGTACTCAGGATTCAGCTCCACACTGCTTTGAGGCCCTGTGTGCCAGTGCTAAGGGATGGCTCTGGGTGGCAAATTGAGCTGCTGGTTGGGATCCAGGTCTTCTTGGAGGAGGTTGCATTGATTTTGTTTTTAAAACATCTCAGAGGAGACATCTCCCCCTCACTTGCTGGGGCTTCCCACAGCTGCCTTCCTACCTGGGGGTCCCAGTGGCCATCCTCCCACCACGAGGTTCCCACTGCCATCCTATTGGGAGTCCCCACAGCTGACCTCCTGCCCAGGGGTCCCCATGGCCACTCTCCCACCCTGGGGGCCCCTGGTAGGTCTCTGATGCCCCCTGCCTTGCAGTGCAGGATGGAGTGCAGGGACGTGCCGGCGGAGACGCTGTACGACGTGCTCCATGACATCGAGTACCGCAAGAAGTGGGACACCAACGTCATTGAGACCTTTGACATCGGGAGGCTGACGGCCAACTCCGATGTGGGCTACTACGCCTGTGAGGAGGGAGTGGGGGATCTGGGCGGTCCTGGGGGAGGGCTGAATGCTGGGGCTGCTGCCACTCCACCCTGGGTTTGGCATCTGGGGGATCCATGGTGTCTGGCATTGGAGGGAGGAGCCTGTATACCAACCAGTTTGGGGGGATTTGGAGGGCAGAAGGGGACCCCATTCTTGAAGGTGGGTGTCTCACTCTGGAACATCCCACCCGGTGCTGTCCCTAGGGAGGTGTCCCAAGCCCCTGAAGAACCGGGACGTGGTCACACTCCGCTCCTGGCTGCCCATGGGCTCTGACTACATCATCATGAACTACTCTGTCAAGCATCCTGTGAGTTTAGTGGGGCACCTGGGGTCCTGTGGTGCTGGGTGGAGGCTGGGGCTCGCTCAGAGCTTGGGGAGATAGGTTGGAGAGTCGAGGGGCTCGTGACAGCCCTGCTTGTGGCTGGTGCCTGCTGTACTCCACCTGCTCTGTCACTGACTCGTGTTGCCTCCTTGCTCCCCACCACAGAAGTATCCCCCCCGCAAGGACATGGTGCGGGCTGTCTCCATTCAGACAGGCTACCTGATCGAGGGGACAGGAGCCAAGAGCTGCACCATCACCTACCTGGCACAGGTGGACCCCAAAGGTGAGAGGGGGACCCCCAGGTCTGTGCCCTGGGGATCAGCACCCTCAAGTCCTTCCTTCATGTCAGTGTGTGCTTGGGGGGCCAGTGGGGTCCTGGTGGAACTCAGGGTGGGCTTAGTGGGGGTCTCATGGGTTCTCAGTGTGGGCTCATTGGGAGTTCAGGGTGGCCTCTGTTGGGGCTTAATGGGGGCTTTGGGCTCAGTGGGGGCTCAGGAGTAGCTTGGGGGCTCAGGGTGGGCAGGGGGAAGGCTGAAGGGGCATTCATTTGGACTTAATGGGGGCTCACTGGGAGCTCAGGTTAGACTGGGGGTGGCTCAGTGTGGATTCATTTGGGGCGCTGGGACTTCAGGGCAGGGTCAGTAGGGCTTCAAGAAGTTTCAGGTTGAGCTCAGTGGACTCAGGGTGGGTTCAGGAGGACCTATAGATATGCTCAAGGTGGGCTTGGAAGGGCTCATCAGCAGGAGCATCTTGGGATGCAGCCAGAGCCAGACATGGAGCATGGAGCAATGTCAGCAGGAAACATCTTGGGCCTGTTCTCTTCAAATCTTTCATTTTTGGGAGTTGAAGAGGAACCCAAAATGCTGAAATCACTGTTTTTGACCTCTGCAAGAGCAGACAGCAGTATGGATTGAACTCTGTTCCATCTCTCTAGCCATATGTGCCCAGTGAGAGTGCTGTGGGGGTCACATGTGTGGGGGTCCTGGTTTTTAGGCACCTGAGGGGTGCTGGGGGTCCCACTCCCAACCGCCCCTCCCTTCTCTCCAGGTTCTTTACCGAAGTGGGTGGTGAACAAATCCTCCCAGTTCCTGGCCCCTAAGGTGAGTTTGTGGCACAGGGGTGGGTCTGGTGTTGGGGGTAAGGGCTCTCTGTGCCCGTCTCACTCTTCCTCCCAGGCAATGAAGAAGATGTACAAGGCATGCCTCAAGTACCCTGAGTGGAAGCAGAAGCATGACCCTCACTTCAAGCCCTGGCTGTTCCCGGAGCAGAGCCGACTCCCAGCCCTGGCACTCTCCGAGCTCTCCCTCCAGCATGCGGATTCCCTGGAAAACATTGATGAGAGCTCCCTGGCTGAGAGCAAGGAGGACCGTGGCGAGGGCAGCGATGAGGACAGCCTGACCTGATTCCCTGGGAGCTCCTCTCCTTGTTCCCCTGGCTAGGACAGCCTGACATGACCCCCACTGGGGGCTCCTCTCCCTATCCCCCCACTTCCAACATGGTTTGTGTCTCTATCTCACACACCTGTACACATGCACCCCCACTTTGGGTTCAGGGGGACCCCCCCCCCCCCCCCCCCCCATTGTTGTACCCCTGTCTGGGGACAGCAGGGACATAGTGGGTCCCCTGGGGTGAGAAGTTGGGGGTTGTCTGGTCACTTAGCCCTTGTGGGACACTAGTGTTGTCCCTATAGGTGGCAAACCCAAAGTGACCTTCAGCTTTTGGGGGGGCAGAGGAAAAGGGGGGCCCTGTGCCTGCTCCTCAGCCCTGGAGACCCTTCCACTGCGCTCCCCCTCTGCCCCCCCATTCTTGCTCCCCATCTGTGTTATGGTCCCACAGAACTGCCTTCATCCCATGGGATCCCCATCCCCAGCAGACCACCAGGGGGTGCTTGGGAAGCTGCTTGCACCTCTGGGCATGCACAGGGGTTTTGGGGGGCTTCTGGCACCTCCTGGCATGCTGGGAAGGAGGGCCTTTGGGTTTTTTTGGCATCTTCAAGCATGTAGAGGGGAAGCTGCTAGACTCCTGGCACCTCCAGCATGTTGGAGGGGATGTTGGGGTCTTACCTTCAGGCATGTGGGAGGAATTGAGGGGCTCATGGCACCTCCAGATGTGCTGTGGCAGATGTTTTGGGGGCTTCTGGGGGAGAGCCCCCCCATTCATGTTGGGAGGGATCTTATGGGGTCTCAGCATCTTCAGGTTTGTTTGGGGGAGGCTTTGGGGTAAGCTCACGCCTCCAGGTGTGCCCAGTGTCTCTGGGGGCTCCCAGCATCTTCAGGCATGTTGAGAGTACTTGGGGGGAGCTCCTGGCACCTCCAGGTGTGCTGCGGGTCTCTGAAGGCTCCTGTCCTCTCCCCCGCCTTTCTAGGATGGGAAGCCTTTCCAAGCTGGGTGCCTGGACCCTTCCTCCACTGGAATTTGAGGCCTTGACTGGGGGTTTGGGAGCTGGTCTTTGGCCATGCTCTTGCCCTCTCCTTTTCTGGGGGTGTACAGGGACATGGGAGATTTTGTACCTTGTACCAGAGCTGATTATTTAGGAATAAAATAATTAAAACTGGCATGGGAGGGACTCGGCCTCTGTCCCACCTTGGTCCTTTGGTAGCCATCCCTGTCCCCATAGTGCACTCAGGCAGGGGTTCCCTGCTCATGGTGGTTGCTGGTGGGACCCTCAGAGGTTGTGGGACCCTCACCTCCAGGGGGGCTCTGGGTGATGGTGATGCCACCAGAGGGTAACAGAGAAACCCCTGAAATGAATTTGCACGGGACACTAATTAGGCATGAGGCTACATGGCCCTTGTAGTTGGTTTTCCCACAGTCCCAGCCAAGCCAGTACCAGCAGTACATTTCCCCCAAAACCTCCTCTGGGAGAGGAGACATGGGGGGCTGAACTTTGGGGGCACTCTGGGGGATACATCCTGGCTTCTCCAGGAGAATACTGGGGAACAGAGCTGACACTCTCAGGATTGTGGGCCCTTTGTGGAGCCCTGGGACTCTTGTCTCCTCCTGGGGTGCACCCAGGGGCAAAGCTACTTGTGCACCCCAGTTCTGCCCTCCTCGTGCTGTGGCACCCCAACACCCCAGCAGGCCCCAGCCCTCCTCTGTGCCCCAGCAGGGTCTTGGTGGGTGGTGGAATCCAGCATGTGCCATTCTCTGCGCCTGTATCTCTGTCACCTGTGGGGCTGGGGTGGGCATTAGGGACTTGCTTCCCATTTCTCCTGTTAATTTCCACCCACCACACTCTCCACCCCCTCCCACCCTCTTGCACTGATCCCAATTAAAAATAGAACCCAATTAAAGAGGAACCTGGCCACCACCCGCCTGGCAGGTTGAAAATTGAACCGAACTGAATACAGGGCACGCTGCAGCGGCTCTGGAGCCAGGGGGACACGTAGCAGGGCAGGTGATGGGGTAAAGCCCCTTGTGGGGAGGGTTTAGGTCTGTCAGCTCTGGGAGTACAGCTGGAGACCCAGAGTTGCAGTGCCAGAGAGAAGATGGCTGCAAAGGGAAGCAGAATATGCTCTGGCATGTTCCTGGTGCCGGGGGGGTTGAGAAGAGCTGGGGCGCAGGTAGGATATATAGAGGGGGCAGTGATCTAAGGGCTGTGCTGGGGACATCCTCAGCTACTGGCATGGGTCATCCCTGAAATGCTGCTGGGAAGGACTACAAGGTTTCAGCCCTTCAGGGATCAGGCTGGGACATTGCCGCTGGCCCCTGGGGTCTCAGCACTTTGCTGTATGACACCCCCCGAACTGGGTAAGGCCATGGCACCCTTATCCTCTGCCAAAGGCTCTGGGAGGGTATCCCCCCAGATGGGTCCGAAGGTCCAGGATGGGAGAGCAGGGACATGTGATTGGTTCTGGGGAGCAGGATGGGATAACGTGGGGGATGTGATGGCTCCGGGGAGTGGGGTAGGGAGCGGGGAGATGTGGTGGACTGGGGAGTGGGAATTCTGGGAGCCGGGGGGATGCAGGCAGTACAGGAGCTTTTTGGGATATTTCACACTGGCCCCCTGGCTGAGCCCCGCTGAGCACCATCCCCGGACTGTGGGGCTGAGCCTGGCCCCTCCTGCCCCTGGCCTCGCGTGGGCGAGGGGCCGAGCAGGGGGGGCCTTCCCCCCCCCGGAGCCGGCAGCCAGCGTGTCCCGGTCCCTGAGCGCCGGGATGAAAGGACCATTGTCCCAGGCTGGGCAGCCGTGAGGGCTGGCTATGGGCACCCCACATCCCCTCTGTGTCCCCAAGCCCTCCCACTCTCCTTCTTACCCCCCACTAAGACCTTGGGAATTGTGTGGGGCGGCAAGAACCCCCCCCACAACCCATTTATTATTTTTTTGGGGGAAGTCCTGGCAGTCTTCCCCTTGAATCCTGTTTCCATGAGGCAGCCAAAGCTCCGTGCGGGAACAAGCCCGGGCCTGGCAAGGGGGGCCCTGAGTGCCCCCGCCCCGGGAAGCGCCCCGGCATCCTCTGGGAGCCGCCGCTGGCAGCAGACAGAGGTACTGGGTGCTCCAGGGGGGCTGGAGGGGCAACCCCGGCTTGGGCGGGGGGCAGCGGGCGGCGGAGGGGGCACACTCTGCTTTCTCAGCGCGGTTTCTCCCCTGGGGAGGTCGTGTTTCTTTCCACGTGTTTCTGTGGGTCCCTGGGCACACGGTGCTGGGGGGGGGGGGGGGGGCGTGGGGGAAGTATGGATTGTTCCCCGGCTCAGCTGTAACAGTGGTGTGCCCCCTCCCAGCCCCCCGACTGGGGTACTCCTGCCGCAGATTACCCCAGTGTACCCCGCTCAGCCCTGGTACTCCCCAGCCAAATTCCAGTATGCCCCAGCTCGCTCTCAGCACACCTTAGCTCGACTGCAATATGCTCCAGTTCACCCCCAGAACCCCCAGCGCAATCTCAGTACATCCCAGCTCAACCCTGGTTCAATTCCATTATGCTCCAGCTTCCCTCCAGGAGACCCCAGTTAATTCCCAGCAGACTCCAGCTCACCCCCAGCATAGCCGAGTTCAATCCCAGCTCAACCCCAGTACACTCCAGTTGAACCCTGGTACTCCCCAGGTGTCCCCCAGCTGCCCCAAGCAGACCCCAACTCATTCCCAGCGCACCCCCACTAAATCTCAGTATTCTGAGAATCTCCCTATTCACCTCAGCATATCCCAGCTCAAACCCAGTTCATCCCAGTTTAATCCCAGTATTCCCCAGCTCCCCCAGCTCCTCCCTAGGATATTCCAATTCACCCCAACACTTCCCAGCTCAATACCAGCACATCTCAGCTTAACCCCAGTTTAACCCCAGCCTTCCCAGTTCACTTCCAGTATATCCCAGCTCCCCCGAGCAGACCCCAGCTCAACCCCAGTATAACCCAGCTCAGTCCCAGTCTCCAGGGAGCCCTGGCATTGCTGATAGCTCTCATTCCTGTGCCACTGCTGGGGTCCTACTGCCCGGTTGGGGTGAGTGACATGTTGGGACATACTGGGTGGTTGTGCTGCCGATGCCAGGGGTGAAGCTGGGAAAAGGGGACCCTGAGGGCTGAGCTGGCAGATTTGTTTTCTGCTGGGGATCTGGCATGTCCCTGTTCGTAGCCAAAAACCAGCGTCAGCTGCCGCTATGCCAGGGCCCCTGCCAGCAATGCCTGTGCCACACCAGCCACCACCAATAGCACCCAGATGCCAGGTGATGCTGGTCGCGGGCTTCCCTTGCTTTCCTCCTCCTCTTCCTCACTGCTTCCCAGTCTGTCTGGTGAGGCCTGGAGCTTTGCCAGTGCTGTGCAGCTGGAACTGGGATGGTGGTTGTCCTCCAGTAATGGCAAGCTGGTTCCATGGGACACCTTCACACTGCTGGGGCCATTGGGTTGGTGTTTGGGGTGCACACAGGCTGCGCCTGCATGGGGGGTTCTAGGTCTAGCACCATTGCAGGGACAGCAATTTAATCTGTGGGCTCAGCCCCAAAAGCCAATTTTTGGAGATACAGATCTGAGTGCTAGGGGTGGGTGGCTATTCTGGGTGCTGGGAGAAAGGTAGCAAGGAAAGCTCCTCCAAGAGCTTATGGTGGTTTTCTGGGGGTGCTCCAGCAGCTGCTGGGGATGCGTTATTATGGGCCACAGCCAGGACATCAGGGACAGGGGTATTTAGAGCAATATTGAGGGTGCATTTGCTGCCAGAACTTAGCCTCAGAACAAGGTGAGCCCTTGAGATTTTGGGGGTGTCTTGTGGGAGGCAGGGAGTGATGCAGCTCCTGTGGCAGGACTCTGTGGCTGTGGGGGGGTTTGATGCTTGGGGACGCTTTGCAGATGGGTCCCCCGAATCTACAGATGAGGGAGAGCCTGGCTGTGTAGAAAGTTTTTTACAAAGTGGGGGTCGATGCATGTGGTTGGTGGTCCCTGTACTTCTGTCCCTGCTGCAGCATCCCCTGGCTTGGCTTGTCTGCAGTGCTGTGGTGGCCAGGGGGATCTAGGGAATGCCCTGGTATGGTGTGACCCTGCTGTTGGGGACAGGGCCTGTGCATGGGCTAGAGTTGCACCTCAATGAGCATGAAGAGGAGGCTGGAGGGCATCAGGGCTGGGAAAGGGAACACCCCATCCACGGTGGGAGGGGTCACCCCTTCCCGATGACACTTTCACTTCCCACTTATGGGAAAGTGAAACAGGGACCTGCATGGTTTTAGTGCTGCATGTTGGGTGATGGGGCTGATTTCTCACGGAGGAAGGAGGTGCCATGCTTCCTAGGGGGACCCATGAGGGACCCATCCTCTGCAGCCAGGCTGTTGGCACAGCCCCCCCCAGCATCACCAGACCCAGGGACATTGGGGCTCCTCTGGTGTGGCTGTGCGCGTGGGGTTTGGCTTCCTGACCTAGTTTGCCGGCAGCTTCCATAAAGTGTGTCAGGAGCTGAGAGCATTCCAGTGGAACTCAGTGGGTAGCGACAGCATTGCCAGATGTATTTACCCCTTTTCTGGCTGGATTTCCCCATTTCTGGTTGGATTTACCACTTTTTTGACTGTATTTGCTAATTTCTGGCTATATTAGCCCCTTTTCTGGCTAGATTTGTGAGGCAGGCAGCGACACTTTGGAAGGGAATGCTGTTTGCTGATGCAAACTCATCTCTTTCTTGGTGCCAAACCCTGGACCTGTTTCACCTTCCCAGGTTTTACTTCCATGGGGGAAGGGGAATGCAGGTGGGACCTTAGGGAAACAAGGAACCCTCAGTTTTCCTGCCCCCTTGTCCCTAACTTCTCACCCACCTCATCACTGCCCACCTTCCACCTGTATGCACACCCTCCATCTGCACACAGAGGAACCTGGGGCAGTTCCCCTCTTGGGGTACATCCTGGTGTGTGTGGGAGCCTTCAGGCCCCCAAACAGGGGGCTGGGCACCCTCTGGCTTCTTCACATGAACCACCTGGAACTCGTGGCAGAGGGAGGAGGCTCCAGAAAAGCAATACCACCTCTGGATTGTGATTCCGCAAGCCTGAACTTGATCCCTGAACAGTGCCTGGGGGGTTTGAATATCATTTGCAATATCTTTGGCTGAGAAGATCTTGAAAAAGCCTCACCCTCCTAGAAAATATCTTGGGTGCTGCTAAGCAGATGGGCACCCACTGAGGTGGAGTGTGGAGGGATTGGGTGGGAAGGGGTCTGTGGAGTGCTGGGTGCTGTCCTGGGACCCTTCATTTGCTCTGGGATAATCACTGCTTGCTGAGGATTCTGCTTGGGCACATTCAGGGTGAGGATGTGGTGCTTTCGATTCCCAGCTGGGTGGGGAATCTGTGGTAGCCCTGGGAGGTCTGCTGGGGACATCACATTCACCACCTGGATCCAGCAGGGACACTGGTGACATTGGCCTCATTCTGGCTGGCCGTGGCCCTTTGTCTGAGGATCTCTCCTTAATTTAGGCAGGAAAGGGTAAAAATTGCTGCAGTGTGAGTCTGGTTGCCCAGTGCTGCTGGAGCTTGGTGGCTGAAGAAGCCCCTTCCCACTGTGGCCAGCACTGTTCCCACAGGTCCTTCTGCCACTCAGCTCTGTCCCCTGTGCCCACAGGAACGCTGTTGGGTAACCGCTTGCTGCCCTCTCTAGGAATCCACAGGAGTCCCAGGGTGTTGGACATGGCAGCCACCTGCCTCCTTGTCCCTTTCTGTCCAGCAGCCAGAGTTTGGCTTGTCCTGCTGCCCCACAACACCCTGTCCTTGGCACCTGGTTCCTGCTGCAGTAGTGCTGAGCTCTCACTTCCCAGAGATCACCCTGCCTGGCTCTTCCTTCCTCTCCTGAAAGCCCTGCCCCGTCCTTCTGTCACCCAGGGCTCACACCGCCTCAAGATCCGGCCTTCTTGTCCCTCATGGCAGCTGTGGTCAGCGCATCACCACACTGAAGCCTCACGGTTCTGCTGGGGCCGGGGGTGGCTATTGCACCACATCCTAGCTCACAACTCTGCTCGGCTTTCCGGAAAGTTCCCATTGCTGAGGTGGCGTTTGAGGAAGTACTGGGGCAGGCAGAGACCCCTTGGCAAACCTCCACTGCACCGGCTGGACCACAGGCAGGCTGGCCACCTCCTTCTGCTGAGCCGAGGGACCCTGTGCTGGTAATTAGCTTTCCTTGATTAATGAGCCCACAGACCTGGGGAAGGGGAACATGGCATGCAGGCAGGGTTTGCCTACATTGGAGGAGGAATTGCAGTGAGAACTAGATCAATCAAGTGGGTGCCAGACACCCAACAGGGCTCCTGTGCTGGATTTTCCTGGCTCATGGCCACTGTTCTGGGTGCCATCGAAGGGACAGGCAGGGAAGAGCTGTGGGATGGCCACCACTTTATTACCTGGTGCTTGAGTGCTGAGTGCAGCTCTGTCAGTGACATACTGATGGCCCTGGTCACACTACTCGATTCCTGGCATGTCGTTAGGGGTAACATTGATTACCCAGGAAAGCTGGAGCCAGTGAAGGGAGCATGCTTGCCTGTTACTTCCAGTCAGAGCTAATAGCTTCCATGGCATACACAGCTCCTTAACTGAACAAGTCCAGCCCTCATTAGCACCCTACCTAAGGCTGGGAAGCCCATGGCCCTGAGAGAGTGGTGGGATGCAGTGGGAGAAAGGTGGGCACACTCCTGCATCACGGGGGGCTACTCCCTGGGCCAGGATGCTCAGCTCTGCTGGGGGAAGAGGTGCATCCCAAATGCTCTCTTGAGTTGAGGGTATCTGAGGTGGGCTGGGGTAGCTGCAGAAGCCCCCAGAAAAGCAGCCAATATCCAAGTTTGGGGATGGAGGGACTTGCCGAGCCCCTTGGTCCAGAAAAAGGGAACCAGCACCAGGCACCCCCAGATCCTTAATCCCCAGCACTGGGAGAGTGAGGGCTGTGTGGGTTTGGGATGGGGCTGAGGGGTCTGCTCCTCATTTATTCTGGCATCCTGACTTATCCCCCCAGAGCACCAGCCACAGTGCCAGGGTGCTGGCAGCCCTTGCCATTCCCTCCTCACACCATTTGCCCAGCCTTTAAGTATCTTACAAAACAGCCCCTGTGGTGTTGCCTAATCCCAGGGAGGAATGCAGTGGGTCAGCGCTGGGAGGATTTGTGCTTGGTAGGGGCCACAACCAGGGTTAGCCCCTGAACTCCAGCAGCCAGCTGGGTTATGGCATCTCCCTGTCTTGGTTTTGCTTCTGGAATATCCTCATCTTGTTTAGCACAGAAGTTAAATGATTAATGACTGAAGGAGGGAACCTAGCAAAGGCCTGATGAATTATTTACTTGGTGAGGGCAAAGGGCCCGAAGCAACGGGGAGCTGCCAGCCTGGCACACTGGGGACCCTGCACTTCCCTCGCTGGAGTTGTGTCCCCATCCCTGTCCCCGGTGAGCAGCAAGGAGGGCCCTCAGCCACCCCAGAGAGTGCTGGGACAGCGCCAGTGGTGAGTGCTGGTGCAGCTGTCCCTTCCTGATAGGTCTGTCCCACCACTGTATCAATGTCCTGGCGCAGCAGGGGATGTTGGCACTGGTGTCAGTGGGTGACACTGATGGTGATTCCTTGGCTCTAGCCAGGACGGGGAGCATTTGTGGGAGCCCCATACTGGTGTCGCTGTGTTTCCCTCTGCTCCTCCAGAGCCTATGCCCAGCTGGGCTTGAGCCTACCTGTGCTGGTGTCACTGGGATGTGGTGACAGCAATGCCACCCAGCACCATCACTTATCCATTTTCAGTAATAGATAAGGGCTTTCTTGGTGTGGAGGTGGAAGAGAGAATTTTATTCTGATTCAGGGATTTTTGTGGTGCTGGTTGGGATTTGGGATTGGGATTGCTGGGACCAGTGCTGGGTCCTAGGTGCTGCTGATTTCTCTGGTGCTGCCAGCAAGGAGCCACAGGAGTCAGCCAGCCCTGCATCCCTATTGCTCCTCCCTTGGACACTTGGTCCTTGGAGCCTGAAGCAAAGCCAAACTGTACCTGGAAGGGCCAGGGAAGTGGCACTGTGGCCACATCCCAGCAGCACCACTGGGATGCTGGTGTCTTGAGGTGTAGGGGTCACTGGCTGTGGGGACCCTGTGGTGCCTCAGGCTTGGCAGGGTCCAATTAGTGCCGGGCTGAGAACGAGCCTTGCTCAGCTGTGCACTTTGCACCGAAACCGCAAGTGCTGCTGAGGACCTGCCTGAGTCACAGCAAATGTGACTCTGACGGCAGATCAGACTGGCCTATTTACAGCTCCAGGAAATCCTCTGGCTCCTTCTTAGCAGGTCTAGAAAAACCTCCGGCAAACACAAAATAAGATGGTGCCGGGGTCACGAGCAGTGCTGTGTGTGCCAGCATGATGGGATCTGCCTCCTGCCTGGAGCCTGCCGAGGCCATGATGCTGGTGGGTGGGAAGGGCAGCGTATCCCATCTGCTGCTTGTTGGAGTAACAGGGATTTGCCCTGCCAACAGCTGTCGGATGTATGGGATGGGTGTTCTGCTGCAGGAGCCCCATGTCCCAAGCTCTGGATGCCACAAGGGCACTCTGCTAGGTGTGTGCACCAAGGGTGCTGCACAGGTGGTCTGCCAGCACTCCAGGGTGTGGTGCCACGCTAGAGCAATGCCAAGGACAGACAGGGCTCTGGAGCTGGGAGCAATGCCATGGTGGGCATATGGTCAGTGAGGAGGGGTTTGGTGCGGTTTGGGCTGGGGGCTCCATTGACAGCACCCTGCCAGTGGCTGTGATAGGGACAGCCCGGGAGAGGGGACAGCCTTCTGGATCCAACTGTCCATGTCACTCTATCCTGGCTTGCTGCTGTAAACCAGAGAAGCTGCATCCTGGAGGGTGACAGCCCTGAGGTGCAGCCAACAGCTCCCCTGCCCTTGAATCTTGCATAGTCAGGCATATTCCTTGATTATCCACAATGTGGATAATCCCCTACTGCTCTGTCCCACAGCCTAAATGTCACTCCCGGGGACCAAGCTGGGGCCCCATGGTGCCTTCAACTCTAAAGGGATGGCCTCTATGTTTCAACGTCTAAACTGGGACCCTCCAGCACTGCCACACCCCTGCAGCCCCCCAGTTCAGGATTGGGTGATCCTGGGGACACGGCCGTAGGAAAACCAGGTTGCTTCATTGAGAATGTTGGTTTTGGGACTCCAGGCTTCACCTGGTGTGTGTTTTGGGACTGATCCTGATCCTGTTGTCCCCATTCCCAGGCCCTGATGTCATCCTGAGCCTTGCTGGCAACAGAAGATGCACTGAGTGGTGCAGGTTTCTGTGGCCAGCCCCCTGCCATGGAGGAGGAGGGATCTCTGCCGGTGGCCGCCTGGCTGTCTGCCTTCCACCTCGACCAGTATGTGGAGAACTTCCAGCAAAGTGGGCTGTGGTCAGTGTGGGACTGCCGGGCTCTGACGGACGAGGGGCTCACCCGCCTTGGTGTGCTGCTGCCCGGCCACCGCCGCCGCATCCTCCTGGGGTTGCAGAAAGCCTTCGCTGAGGCCCCGCTGCCCGCCGGGACTCACCAGCCGCCTGCCACCAAACCTGTCCCCATGAAACGCCACATCTTCCGCCTGAACACTGCAACAGGGCCAGAGCAGCTGGAGCCCCGGGGCCTGCCAGTGCCCGGTGGGACCCCACTGCTGGAGCCAGACAGGGGTGCAAGCTTCACCCCGCTGCCCCCACCCATCCCACCGAGGGTGGGCTGCCGCCCTCCCCTCAAATTCTCACCATCACAATTGGGGGACAGCCCTGAGCCCCACCCTGCATCCTGCAGCCATCTCCCAGCCCTGGAGGACCCCTCTCCACCGGCCCTTGGGGAGAAGCCCCCTGCGGACAGCAGGGCGAGACCCCCATTGCCGCCACTGCCTGCCAAGCGACACCAACTGGAAACCAAGTGCCAGAGCCTGAAGAGCCCCCCACTGCCTGACCGTCCCCCCGTGCTGCCCCCCAGGGCTGTGTCCCAGAGGAGGTAAGGGGGGAGCTAGGGGCATGGGCTTGGGGATGCCCCAAGGCGACTGGGTCAGTGTGGGGGGCTACTGTGATGTGGGTGGGACCCTCAGGGGTCACGACATGGGTTGCCTGGGGTACCTATGCTCTCCCCAGACCTTAGCACATCTCCTGGGGGTACCCCCAGCCCCAGCATGTCCCATGGGGGTACTAACCCTTCCCCCAACCCCAGCACAACCCCTGGGGGCACCCCTGCCCCAGGCCACAGCACATTTCCCTGGGCTACCAGCACCAGGGCGGGAGGTGCTGAAATATTTATTTTGGATCTATCTGGCTGTATCCACCCTGATCATCCCAGTCACCCAGGTCACCCCTGCCTGGCAGGGGCAACACCCTGGAGCAATCCCTGCAACAATGTAGAACCCTGCCTTCCCCCCACCTGCAATGTAGGCACTGCTGAAGCCTGAGGAACTCTTAACACCAGTGGGTGCAAGACAGTGAACCACTGGGCATAGGGAGCATGGGGCAAAGGTGCTGCCAGCTGCTGTGGCCAGATGACATGGGAGCAGGCTGGAATTTCAGGACAGCAGCACTTGCAGCCCCCCCTTTCATGTCCCACCACTCAGCGCACTCACAAATCCTGCAGAGCACAAGCAGATGTGGAGTGAGGACTGGGAGTGCAGTTTTCAGGGGGCAGAGAAGCCCCTGGGTGCCAGCACCCCCCCAGAGTGAGGTTGGTGAATGTCACCAAGCTTGTGTGCACCCCCCACCCCAGAAGTCCTTCCCTGCAACCTCCCCAGGACCCACTGACTCTTAAGGGATATACTCCTGGAGCTGGGGTGTCTAGCTGGTCCCCTGAGGAGGGTCCTGGGAGTGAGGCTGGGTTTGTCCTGACTGATGGTGCTGGATGGGACCATCCAGCTGGACTAATGGTGCTGGATGTGTGTAGTTAGGATGAGAATGGGAGCATGGTGGCTGGGTTTCCTCTTCAGCTTCCCATCTCTCTGTCCCAATGGGCTTTTTGTGGTAAGGTGGGTGGAGGTGATCCCTCTGCCCCTGCTCTGACCCCTACCTGCAGGCACTGGGCTGGGATGCTGCGCTCGGGAGGGGGCTCAGGCAGCTGATGTGGGGGGCTGGCATGCCATGAGGTGGGCAGCATCTGTCCCTGGGGCTCCTTAGACTTCAGATCAACAGTGTCCTGGCACCCCAGGAACTGTTCCCACCACTGCATTTCTGCAGTGAGATAGTCACCCAAATCCTCCTGGAGCCACTCTCCATCCTGCCCTGGCCAGAAAGCTGCCCAGGCTTGGTGAGGCCGATGGCTGCCACTTTGGTGCAAGCTGTGCTGGTTTGGTGCTGGACGTGCCATCGGTTTGGTACTTGCCACGCTGGTTTGGTGCCAGCTGTGCCGTGGGTTTAGTGCCGTCCTTGCTGGGTGTTTGATGCCAGCCATGCCAGCGTCCTGGTACTGGTCGTGCCGCGGGTTCTTCCTGGCCGTGCTGAGGACTTGGTGTTAGACATGCCGCTGCTTCGGCCATCTCAGGAAGTCTTGCCGTTTTAGCCAGTGCAGAGGAAGTGCCGGGGTGAGAAGCTCCGCTCCCCGCCGGCCTCCCGCAGCCCTCCCCGCGGTGCCGATCGGTCCCACCGTGGTTCCCGTCACCTGCCCAGGTAGGAGGGCACGGCTGGCACAGTGCCGCACAGGAGCAGCCGGCGGGGGCCGGGCGGAGGGATTTTTGAGATGGGATCGAGCGCTGCCGGCGCTACCCGGGTGCGCCTGTCGCTCTGGCGGCTCCAGCGGCGTTTCCTGCCCTGGCCTGCGTGCCCGCAGGCGGTGTTGGTGTCCCGGTTCCTGCTGCCCCGGGCTCGGGCATTCTGCCGCGGAACCGACGCTGCCCGTCCTGGCACGGCACCCCGAAGGCCGGGATTGCCCCCTGGAGCTGCCCCGCGGGATCTGGGGTGCATAAGGGTCCTTTTGGAGCTGCATGCAGGACCGTGAGACTCGGGACGGGATGGGCGTATGGTCTCGCCCATCGGGCGGCAGTGGCTGTACAGCATCCCTGGACACAAGGGTGCTCCAGAGGCTTGGGGGACTCTGGGGTCACCGTGGCAGAGCCCCGGGGGCTGTGCCAGTGTGGGACAGGTGGGTGGCCCCAGGGCCCTGGCACCTGGTGTGCCATCATGCACTCATAACATATAGATTACACGTATGTGTTGGTGCTTGGTAGTGACAAAAGGGAATACGTATGGGGAGGGGGGTGTGTGTGTGTATTTCTCACATAGATCTTGGTACTGTAGTGAATATATACAAGAGGATCCATATGCATCCATATGTATATGTGTATTATGTGGATATATTGGGGAGTTCAGAACTAACCAGCTGAACCCCAAAACTCTGATTTCAAAAGTCACTTTACTTGTATGACCAGGAATATATTGGCTATAGGTGGGTTCTTGTTTTGAGAACATTTTGAAAATAAAGAGCTATCATTTCCTAAGAAATTCTTCTCTCTGAGGGTGGTGAGGCCCTGGCACAGGCTGCCCAGAGAAGTTGGGTCTGCCCCATCCCTGGAAGTGTTCAAAGCTGGGTGGGATGGGGCTTGGAGTAACCTGGGGTTGTAGGTGTCCCTGCCCATGGCATGAGATAAGCTTTAAAGTCTTTTCCCAGCCAAACCATTCCATAGTTCTATGGCTCTTTGGCCACTGCACGGACAGGGGGTGCATTCAGGAGGGGCAGGATATGAGTCACCCTGTGATGGGTGTTGGGTCCTGGCTCTATGCGTGGGGCAGCATCTGCTGGGAGCTTGGGGAGCTATCTACACTGGGGCTCCCTGGAGTGATGGGTGACAGGCCAAAGGGCCCTGCACTGGGTCCAAGGGAGCTCCACAGCCCTGGGTGCTGCTGTTGGCCCCAAACCCATCTCCTGCCCCCTGGGGGGACCTGACCTGGGTGCCTGCAGCCCGTGAACATGAAAGGCCTGGGGTTGGGGGCGATACTGCTGGGCTGCCCAAGGACCAACAACATGCCCACGATGCTTGCCCACGTTGGGGCTGATGGTTGCTCATGGCTGGATAATCCTTGCCCATGCTGAACTGATGCCCACATCAGGTTGATGTTTGCCCAGGTCTGGATGGTACTTGCCCACATCAGGGTGATGCTCACTGCATCTAGGCTGGGACTGGGGCTCTTTGCCAGCAGCTGTGAGGCAGCTGCATTGGTCTGGCCCTGTCTCTGGGTGGGAATGAGACCCTACCATAACCCCTTGTGGAGGTGCAAGTGCCCATAGGGAAGGGATCTCTGAAAATAAGGGCTGAGGAAGAGCTGGAGCACTCCTGTGTACACAAACAGCCTGGGAGCAGAGCAAGTGACCTGGGCATTTCTGGGGTGACACCATCCACCCATCTCCCCTCACTTCCGGCTGTGCTGCCGTGGTCCCTGGTGCTTCCTCCTAGCTGCTTGCAGAGCCCTATTGTGGTTTCCTCCAGGCCATGATCAACTCTGAGTTCTCACCATCCCCCCAAACCCTGGGCCACCCCACGCATTTCTGTGCTAGGAGGTGATAGGATCATCCCAACCCTGCTGGGTATGGGATGTCTGAGATACTACCTCCTATGGGTGGATGGCAGCAACTGTGTTCAACAGTGGGAACTCTCTCTCATCAGTTCTAGACTTCATGCCACCCTCCCAATGTCAGCAGCAGGACTGTGAGCCCGCCAGTTTGGCCACTGATGGCTCAGACCTAGACACCCCACAGAGGATCCCATGAGCATGTCTGCATCCTGATTGTGGGATGAGGCTGACAGTGAGGGGGGGCACACCCTCTCCTTGCCCAGGAGAGGGTCTAGGGATTAGAGCAGCCCTCTGAGCAGCTGGTAGGGGGAGGGGATTGTAGAAAGTGATGTCCAAAGAAGTGATGACAGAAGACTCCTTTTCAGAGGGCTGGGTGAGCTGGGCAGGGGTGGTGGCCTGGGCAGAGGTTTGGCTTTGGGGTGGTGGCTGTGGGAGAGCAGCCCTCTCTGCCCCCCTTAGAAGAGAGGCCTAGATAAAGGCCTAGATAAAGGGTAGCATTTAAGGTGCTGATCAGATAAGGGACAGCACATATGGCACTGGTTTGCCACTTCTCTAATGGCAAAGGTGGGACCAGCCAGACCCTGCCTGGAGCAGGACTGGCATCCTTTGGGCATGGCTGCATAGGGGTCCAGGAAGTGCAGGGGGTGATAGGGCATCCACGCTACCCCACGGAGCCATGGGGGGACATGAAGCCCAGGGATGCTACAGCAGCAGATGATGATGGGTGGAACAGGCAGACCAGTGGGGAGGGTGTTTTGTGAAACTGGGGTGTTATTTGTACCTGAGCTCTGTGGGTGCCCATCCTCCTAGTCCCTGGGATGGTGGGGCTAGGGGCTGCACAGGACTGGGGCTGAGCCAGAAACCCTCCTGAGAAGTCCCTATCCAGGAGATGGGATTGTCCTGGCCGGAGGCTTGTCATCTCACTGCTGGCCATGGGACTTGTGTTGCAGCCCCCCAACCACACCCCAGGGGCAAACACCATCCTGGGTGGCTGCACAGATGCAGACCCCAGCCAGGCTCTTGCTGGAGGCTCTGTGGCTTGTGCACTGTCACCTCTATGTCTCTGGGTCTCTGCACACCTGGGTGCTCTGGCAGCTCCTGCCTGGTGGTGCTGGGAGCAGTGCTGCTCTTCTGCCCACACTCCCCTGCCCATGCTCTCCTCCTTCCCTGCCAGCATTCCCTAATGTATGGATGGTTGTGGCTGGTTCCCATGGAAATAGCTGCTGAGAAATGAGGTCAGGCTGACCCCAGGAGAGCCAGCACTCCCGTCCTCCCCTGCTTCCTGCTCCAGCCAGGGAGAAGTTTCTTCTTCCAAGCTAAGGGAAAGCTCTTGCGCACAAGCCATGGTGCTGGGAGACACATCCCCAGAAACCATGGTGTGCTGATGGCATCCTTGGCCATGGAATCATGGGATCACACAATGGTTTGGATTGGATGGGACCTTAAAGCTCGTTTAGTTCTACCCTCCTTGCCAAGGGGAGGGGCACCTCCCACTAGACCAGGTTGCTCCAAGCCCCATCCCACCTGGACTTGAACATTTGCAGGCACAGGGCAGTCACAGCATCTCTGGGCAACCTGTGCCAGGGCCTCACACCCTCAGAGGGAAGAACTTCTTCCCAATATCCAGTCTAACCAGCTGTTCCTTTTTGTGGCTGCAGTGGGAGATAGCTGGGGCAAGGATAGGGATGGTGCCAGCATGCATGTCCCCTGGGGCTCACCTACCTGGGGCTTGGGGTGGAAATTCTGCCCCCTGCCTCTGCCCTCTCCCTGGATTCAGGTAGGCTTCAAAGGTACCTTGTATTTTTATACCCTCGAGAAACTTCTTAATTTCCTGCCCTTGAAAAACACCAGTACCCCAGAGGTTTCTATTGATTGTCACCTTTCAGTCTCAGGAAGGCAGGAAGGAAGGAACAGGAGGTAGGAGTGGCTGAGCCCAGCTGCTTGGGCTCTGTGGAGAGGAGGACAGTCCCCATGGTCCCTCTCCCCGCTGGTCAAGGTTTTGGGGCTGGGGGCATTCCTCACTGAGCCAGGAGAAGCTCCATTTCCAGGATTTCTTGCTGCCATAGCAGCCACCCTGGATCTCCAGTGTCCACTCCACCATAAGGAAGCTGGTGGTACAGAGCATCCCTAGGACCCCTGTCGTGCTCAAGGCCACTTGCAAAACAGCTAAGGAAGCAACTCTGCCATTGTTTAGACTGGAGGAAAGAAAACAACCTGCTCTGGGATGTGGCTTCAAGGATGTGGGTGGCTTGAGGTGTCCCAGAGCCAGATAAGGATCCTGAGCCGTGAAGCAAACAGGGGAGTTTGGCTGGATGCCAGGAAAACATTTCCAGGCTAGAAGTGTAGTCATATAACCCAAGCACAGGAAAGGCTTTACCATGGGGTCTTAGGAATAGGTTTGTGGGTCTGGGTCTGCTGGGGTTTGGTCCCTTTTGAGGGTCCTCTGTGACCCCTCTGCAGGTGTATCAGGGTTGGGGCTGGCATAATGCAATTCTTGCTCCTCTCTCCCACAGCATCCCTGTGAAGGAGGAGGTGCCCATCCCTGAAAGAGCCCCCGGTGTCACCCTGCCCTCCCAGCTTCCCCCGCCTCGCACCAAGGTGCCAGCACCGCTGCCACCGCCGCTGCCCTCCAAGGCCACCCTTTCCTTCGTGCCAGAGTTTGGTGAGTACAAGGGGGCCTCTCCAGGCTTCCCCTGTCACAAATCTTGCCTTGGGATATCTGGCTGCCAATCCATCAGCACCCATCCAATGGGTGCTGTGCCTTCCTTCTAGTCAGTTTCTTCCTCTGTCCTTGCTGCGGTCTCTTTCTTCTCTATCCCCTTTCTTGCCTTCTGGGCTGGGGAGGTCAGGAGTGCAAGACCTGGGCTTGGGGATTTAGGCTGTGTGAGGTCTGAGCAGGGGACTTCAGGGAAGGGGTGTAAGACCTGGGTTGGTAGTTTCAGGGGATGTGACATGTGGACTGGGGGTTTGGGTGCAGCCTCTCCTAGGGCAGAGCAAAGGTTTCTGTGGGTGCTGGAAGCACTCACACTCACAGAGGAAAAGTTAACCTGTTAGGGGGGTGAAATGCAGATGTCCCTGATTCTGGGGTCCCAGGATGCCTTTGCATCCCCCAGCCCCATCCTCAGGGTGTCCCTGGGGCTCAGCCAACTGCAGGGAGCAATGCTGAGCTGGGGACCCCCATGGAGAGGTGAAGGTTTGGTCTCAGGGCGCAGTCCTGCTTGGACTATACTTCAGCTGGAATGGCTCTGCTGGAAGGAAGAGGAAGGGCTGAGTTGTGTGGGGTGCTGGATGCCTCTCAAGGCCAGCAGCCCTGCAGGAAGCAGCACTGGTTTAACTGGGATCTGGGGTGTTTCAGAAGCTGGGAGAAGCTGTGGACAGGTTATCAGGACAGAGCTTATCTGTGTGTTGGGGGGTGCAGAGAGGAAAGCTGCTCCCACACTGATGGGTTTGGGATGCAGAGTTTGCAGGGGGTTTCTGTGGTGCCAAGGTGAGCATCTATCTGTACCCCTCAACCCCCTGCACCCTGAGAGCATCCTCGCCTGCTGCCAGGGCCCAAACACCATCATCTGGGTTGTGGTTTTGGGAGGAATCTGAGAATCCAGATTCTCAGTGGGATTTGGGAGTGGGTGTCTGCCAGGGCCAGGCTGTCTGAGGCCACTTGCTCCCTGTGGAGTTTCAATCCTGACCAGGATTCCTGCTGATGTGGGTGCTGGGTGAAGAGGAACCATCTCTTGCTCCCCTCATCATCTGGGATCTCATTTCCACGGTGCACAAACTTGGGAGCTGATAAGGAATGGGAGAGGAGGGAGGGGAATCCACCCTGGAAAACAAGCTGTGGAAAAAGCCCCTGGGAACCCCAGCAGCAGGAGCTCCCAGGCAGAGACACAAGAGCCTGGATGCAGCCATGGTGCTGGGGCTGGTGTCACCAAGGCCCCTTCTGGCGAGGCCAGGAGAGTCATGACAGTGCTGGGAAGTGCCACTAGCAGGACTTTGCCCTTTCCCAGCTCTTCCGCAAACTCCTTGATAAAACCTTTGTTATTGCAGGAATGGGGTGGTTATTTGTCAAGGGCAAAGCAAGGGGAAGCCAGCCATATCTGCATCACCCTCCCCACAGGCTCTGGGGTAGCAGGGGGAATTGGGATCCCTTGCTCCTTCCCAGCTGATTCCCAGCATCTTCCCTCTCCTTTGTCAGATGACTCAGACTACGAGGACTCGGCGTGGGAGGAGGAACTAGCCAGACCAACGGGGGAGATGGCCAAGGTTGGTCCCACCATGGGGCTGGAGGTGGGCAGGAGCTAGCAGGGTGACTGACCCTAAGGACAGGTACTTTGGGATGATCCAGAGATACTTACTAGGGCTGGAGGAGCATTTTGGCAGTGGCTAGAGAGGGCTTCTGCTTCACTGAGCACCCACTGGGTCTCCCACATGTTGCTACGGGGTACTCCCTGGGTCTCCCATGGGGGCTGGAACCCCAGGGTTTCCAGGGAGCACCGTGTCTCCCATGGGGGTTGGAACCCCAGAGATGGAACTCGGTTCTTCAATGTCCTTTGGAAGTATCTATCAGGTCTTTCAGTGGTGCTGGGACTCAAGGGTCCCTGGGGAGCAGCCACCAGGTCTCACCCAAGTGCCCCCAAGCAGCCACTGGGTCCTCTGGAGTCTCCGGGGGACACCTACAGCTGTGCAGCACACCACACATGCCCAGAGTGTGTGCTAGTAGACATCTCCAGCACTGCATCTTGAATGTAATCCCTGGATTGTGAATTTCTATGTGCCTCCCTCGCTCTCTGGGATGGGAATGGATGGATTTGAGGAGTCCCAGAAGCTGCAGAACTCCCTGAACACCTGAAGCCGCCATCTACCTTGGCTTGGGAACACCAGGGCCAAGGAGGCAATGCCAGATTTCTCATGAAGCTCCGACATTTTTAGCTGCTACAAATAACCATCCTGGTGTTCAGCTCCTCCCTTGGCTACACTTTCCTCTCTCTGTGAGCCTCAGCATGCCTCTTCCTGGGCACCCTGGCACTGTGGGCACCAATTGAGCTGGGGATGGGCTGGTGACATGGCATCGTGTCCCCTCTCCTTCCATCCACCCTGCACCCTCACGGTGTGGTGGCAGCACCAAGGAGACCCCAGGTGTGACCCGTGTGTGTCTCTGCAGGAGGATGCTGAGCCTAGGATGGGACGACCACGGTCTGTGCGTTTCAACAGCCTCTTCAGTGAAGATGAGTTTGGCGAGGACCACCCCAGTGCATCCCCTGCCAGGTATGAGCTTGGCTGCAGTGCTGTGTGCAGGGCACCTGTGTGTGGTGCTGGTGACGTGCTGTGTGCGCTTATAGGCAAGGGATATGTGTGTGTGTACCAGGGGGTGTTTTTGTTTGTGGGGGGGGGGGGGGGGTGAGCACAGGCAGAGAGCTCTTGAGCATGGCAGGGCAGGCAGGTGCACAGGTCAGAGCTTTTTGTGTCTGCAGAGCTCCACAGTGTGCACACAGATGGGCATGCACAGGACCTGTGCGTGGGAGCAAGTGTGGTGTGTGCGAGTAGACAGCAGCTCTGCACATCCCTGGGTTGGGGCTGCAGTCCTGGGGTGCCCCTGTCCCCGCACCTAGAGCTGGGACTCAGGCCTGGACTGTCCCTGAGACTGGGGGACATGCTGGGACTCCACCAAGGGGACTGTCCCCAGTGTCCCCGCTTGCATACAGCTGGCCTGCATTGCCTGCGCCTCAGGGAAGGTCACAGGGAGGCTGAAGCATGCCGGGGAACCTCAGCCCCTCCCAGGACCTGCCAGCTCTTAACCCCCTCCCTCGGCTCCTCATCCGCAGTGGTGGCAGCAGCTGGAGTGACAGGGCCCCCAGCCTGCACCCGCCTGCAGCCGACGCCTTCCCTGGCAGCAGCCCCGGCACACTTAGTGACAGCATGGAGGGCACCGCTGCCACCAGCCTGCTGTCACCCACCATCAGAGCAGGGTGGCTGGACAAGAACCCGCCACAGGGGTGAGTGATGTACTGGGGGTCCCTGTGTGACATAGAAGCGTAATTGTCCCCTCCTTTTCTCACCTGTCATTCCTGCTCATGGGGGTGTACTTTTGCTTTGGTGAAAATCCATTGCTAGGGGTTCCTTCCACTCCCTTCTAACCTATGATTTAGGCTAGAAACACCCTTTTTTTGTGAAAGAGCCTTTCTGAGAGCAGGTGCCACCAGTTGTTGAATTGACTTTGCTGAGAAGGGGAGGCTGCAGCTCAACCTTCCTCTCAGACCCTGCATCACTGGGAAAAGAGCTGCTTTTCCTCTGGGGGAGCCCTGGAATAGCAGTGACCACAAGAGAAGCTGTCAGGGATGAGGTGGGGTGTGTGGGCTGAGCTGTGCATTTGGAATTGCTGGGTTTGCTGCAAGAGGAGGTGGTGATAGCCCCTGTCCCATGGCATAGCAGCCCCAAATCCTGGGCTCATGGTGGATAGCCAGAGTGGTGCAACAGTAGAACAGGAGAAGTTCTGGGCTTGTGTCTGTGTGCTCCATGGTGAGTGAGCCAGGGAGTCATGGGGAGCCAGTGATCCCCCAGGGAGTCTAGTGAACCTAATGAGAACAACCAATGCAATGTGCACAGGGAGCCCACTCTAAGAGCCCCTGCACTAGCTGGGAGGCAACAATCAAGCAGGAGATGCGATGGATGTTTCGGAGCTTCTTAATCTGGGCTCCGAGTAAGCCCTGAGGCAGCAGTTCCACTGAGGAGGAGGAGGAAGCTCAGCTGTTTGCAACAGAGCAGCCGTGCTGCTGGGGAAGTGAGAGCAGATGGAACGTCCCTGGGAAACTGCTCCAGCTTTCCTGAGTAAACAAGCCCTTGAGCAACCATGTCCCTGCTGCCACACCAGACCCCAGCCCCACCAGCAGTGGGGGACCTGGATGTTCAGTGCTGGTAGGGGGCTGCATGGCAGGGCTTCCTGGAGCTGTGTTGGAAAGGACTTGGCTCCTTCTGCAGCCCTAATGCTAAAGCTATGGGCTGAAGAGTGTTCTCCTTTTTCCTGTGTGTGGTTGCCCTGCCTTCTCAGCTGGGGAGGGCAAAGGGGTCTCTGGTGGGCTGTCTTCCAGCCCACAGAGGGTCCTGCCTCATCTATATCCTCATCCTGACAGAGATGCACGGCTTCTCCCCCTGCTCTGGTGCCACTGACCCCTCCTGGAATGTGTCTCTTGGATTGAATCCTGCCTAGCTATTAGGGGCAGCCCTTGTTCTCAGCTCCATGTTTTAATTGGTGCCTGGAGGAAAGCATGAAGTCCCCATTGCTATCCCCAAGAGCAACATGAGGGCACAGGGAGAGGGAGCAGGATCAAGGGCTGGGGACTTCAAGGGCTGGCTGGGACAGGCCTCTTACCCCTGTGCAGGATAGAGAACTGGGAATATAGCACCAGAGCAAGGGTTGGGGACAACAGAATGGAGGGCTGGGGACATACATCAAGGGCTGGGAACACAGGGCAGGATCAATGCCGAGGTGGCCCCAGGCTTTTGGCAATTGGGGCGTGAACACGCAAGCAGAATCATCCTGAGTTCAAGGGCATCCCCTCCAATGGGTCCCTCCGGTCCCCTCCCAGGTCCTACATCTACCAGAAGCGCTGGGTGAAGCTTGACACTGACTACCTCCGCTATTTTGACAGTGAAAAGGTGGGTGGAGAAGATGGATCTGGGGGTTTGGGATGACAAAGTGGCAGAGGAGCTGCCCCAGCAGGGCAACCTCCCTCTGGGCATCCCAACTCGGAGATGTGGCTGTACCAAGGGTCACTATCCCAGGGAGCAGCCATGGCTGGGGGCTGGGGATGGGATGTGGGAGGCTCAGAGCCTCCTGGCCATTGGAGCTGGAGCACTGGGAGCCTGGGGCACTAACTGCCCCATTTCCCCGAGGCCACAGACATGAGCAGCGTGTCTCCCACTCCTTGACCCAGGATACCTACTCCAAGCGGCTCATTCCTGTCTCCTCCATCTCCCGCGTCTCCAGTGTTGGGGACCAGAAATTTGAGGTTGTCACCAACAACCGCAACTTTGTGTTCCGGGCTGAGAATGATGGTGAGTGACAGGGGTCCCTGCTCCCCAGCTCCTCTCCCTTCCCAGCCCAAGGGATGAGTCCCATTGGCTCCTGGGCTCAGGTTGATCCTGACCTGTCTCACCTTTGGCCCCACAGCAGACCGCAATGAGTGGATACGGACCCTGCAGCAGATTGCAGAGGAGCGGAAGAGCAGAGCTGGAGCGAGGACATCCATGTCCTTAGCTGCTGACAGTGCCACTGAGCTGGCCGATAAGAGTGGCTTCCTGGAGCTGCGGGGCTTTAAGCACAAGCTCTTTGTGGTGGTGGCTGGGGACAAAGTGTTCCTTTACAAGAATGCGGAGGTGGGTTGCTGGGGGGGGCTGTGGTACTATGGGGAACCCTGATGCCATTTCAAGGGGGACCCCTTCTCTTTGCTCTCCCAGCCTGAGCAGAGCAGCAGTCAGCCAGGGCACCCAGCCTGCCACCATCCCTCAAACAGGGACAGCACAGAAGCCACAGGGTGCTGCCCTCTGAGCCCTCCCTCTCTGCTGGCTCTGAGCCTCGGGATCTCCCAGGAGCATGACATCCACTGTAGCTGCATCTAGAGTCTGTACACCTAGGATGAGAGCTGGGCAGTGAAGGGACAGAGTTACCCCAGCCCCCAGGCACTGGATCCCATCATCCATCCCCCCTTCATCCCTTGCCCACCCTCCCCCACCAGGACTATCGGCTGGGGATTGGCATCACCTACATTGAGATGAATGTGGGGAATGTCAAGGAGGTGGATCGCCGGGGCTTTGACCTCACCACACCATACCGGATCTTCAGGTGAGCCCAGGGTAGGAGGGGGTGCTGAGGGTGCTGCCCACCCCAAGCCGTGGTATATCTCACCCCCATCCCTCCTGGCAGCTTCTCTGCTGACTCGGAGCAGGAGAAGGAGGAATGGGTGGAGGCCATGCAGCAGTCCATCACTGAGGCACTCTCCAACTCGGAGGTGGCCGAGAGGATCTGGGCAGTGGAGTCCAACCGCTTCTGTGCCGACTGCAGCTCCCCCAAACCCGACTGGGCCTCCATCAACCTCTGTGTTGTCATCTGCAAGAGATGTGCAGGTACCCATATCCAGAGGGGCACAAATGGGGATCCCTGGGAACCCCCAGACCTTTCCCACACCCAAATGGGTCCCTAATGGCTCATCTCACTGGCAGGGGAACACCGTGGGTTGGGCCCTGGCATCACCAAAGTCCGGAGCTTGAAGATGGACAGGAAGGTGTGGACTGAGGAGCTGATCGAGGTAGTGGCACAGACCAGTCCCAAAAAGCCCTTTTGGGGGGAAACACCCTACTCCTTCTGCATTATGGAGCTGCTGGCTGTGGGCTGGGGGGGTGCTGGAGCACAGCAGGGCTCTCTTCCAGGCTGATTCCAGGCCTTTGGGGGAACACCATGGTGTGGCTTGGCTGGGGAGAGGACCCCCAGCAGCCTTTCATTCTGTCCCTGTAGACCCCTGGCAGCCAGTTCAGCACGCCGGTAAAGACAAGTGGCACTTCGTGTGCCACAGACGGTGTCTCCTTGTCCGTGGGTCCGTGGCTGTGGAGGGCTGGAGTGGCTGTGGGGCCGTGGCTGTGGGGCTGGAGTAGGGCCGAGGGCAGGGCAGTCCCCCGGAGCGCTATGGCCGCCGGCGCGCAGAAATGTGTCGGCGCAGCCAGGGCCGGGAATGGGTGGGCGGGGGCAGCTGGGATTCGAGACCTAACCTGGCAGCCATTTCCCGCCGGCAGAGCCTGCCTGGCTCCGTTCTTCCCATCTGTCCTGCTCAGATCCTGCATTCCTGCTTGGCGTCCCACCCGCGCAGTCCCCGCCTCCAACGCTGCCTGCTCCCCGAGCTCCCAAACGCTTCCAGCTGCTGCCTGCGGCTGCTCTCTTTCCCCTCCCCTCTCTGGGAACCCTGCCTGAAACCACCCCGGCATCCCCAGGGCCCGACTCGCACCTCCCCTTCTCCACTCTCGCATGCGCCCATTCCACCCCTAAGAACTGCGGGGTGCTGGCAGTGTCCCGTGGGTATTGACGAGATGTGTGTCTCCCTGAGAAATCTCTTAATGGCATTGCTCAGCTGTGGCTAGTGGGATGGCAAAGGGCCACCAAAAGCACTTTGAATCTGTCCTCATGGGTACCGAGCACCACCCCACCTCCCACAGCTGGGTGCTGCTTTCCAGATGTGGTTCTCCGGGGCAGGAAGGGGAGTTGGCGGCTATAGGGGCTATCAGATGCTGCGTGCTTGCAGTGTGTGGGTGCACCTGCACCCTGCCCACCCCCACTCCCCACTCCCTTTCACCGTCCATGCTCTTCCTGCACCCAACTCTTCCTCCAGGGCAGCACCCTGCCCCCAGCAAAGCCTCCCCACATGCCCCGCAGTATGGTCACACTGGCGTCTCCTTGTCATTGTTTCCACAGCTCTTCCAGCAGTTTGGCAACATAATGGCCAACCAGTTTTGGGCTGCAAATGTTCCTCCCAGTGAGGCCATCAGCCCCAC
This sequence comes from Onychostruthus taczanowskii, assembly GCF_017590055.1. Lineage (NCBI taxonomy): Eukaryota > Metazoa > Chordata > Aves > Passeriformes > Passeridae > Onychostruthus > Onychostruthus taczanowskii. The sequence continues at coordinate 3,387,163 of NW_024505118.1, forward strand.
CAGCGGCAGCCAGGAGAGGAGGCGCTTCCTCATCGCCAAATACCGGGAGGGCAAGTACCGTCAGTACCACCCACTCTTCGGCAACCAGGAGGAGCTGGACAGGGTCAGTGGACCCCGGGGATGGGCACCCTCTTGGGGGTTCTGCCTGAGCTGGGGTCCTGAGGCTCTTTGGGGAGTGAAGTCTGTGTCCAAGCAGACTGCCCACCATACCTCCCTGCCTGTATCCCCCTAGCCCCCACTGCACACCCTGTGTCCTCACTGTGCACCCCAGGCCAAAGTCTGGGGTCTCCAGGAAGGATGAGCCAGCTGTGGGGACAGGGTAACACAACATCTCTGCTGTGGGGTGTAACCAGCTTCATGTCCAGGGTGGAGAGCCTTGTCTGAGATGGGATCTCCCTACCACAGCCAGGTAGCCCCAGGGTTGGGGGCTCCAGGTTTACCTCTCCCTGGCCTGGAAATTGTTTTGGGTTCAAGCTCTGGGCTGGATGGGGCTTAGGGGAGCTGGTGCTGGGGCGCATCCCAGTTGAGGCAGTTTGATATCCCTCCCCAGGAGTACCTGGCCACCACTCCTAATCACCACCCATGGCACTCATTCCCAGTGCTGGCTGTTGGCAGGGTGCCAGACTAGAGCGGTCACACAAGGAACATGACATATGGAATGCCATCCTGGCACCCTGGCTGCTGACCTTCGCCTCCTGCTCTGCCATGGCTTTGCTCCTGCTGTGGCTTTTCCAGTGTTTTTACAAGCAGTGGGGGTGCATGGGGGGCCAAGCCAGCCGAGGGAATTCGCATGTGGGCTTGTTTGTTTTCCTACTCTGGCTTGGCCGGCCCGCCCCGCTGCCGTATGACTTCACCCCGGCTCCTTAAGGGAGGGATTCGCTGCCGACTCCAAACTTTTTCTCCCAGTTTGAGCCTCCTTTGTTCTGACCAGGCGGCTGGGAGGCGGCCGGGAGGTGGCTGGGGGTCCGGCAGCTCACTGAATTCACCCGGCTCCTTTTGCCGGGGGTCTGCTCCTCCTCCTCCTCCTCGGTTGGAGCCATCCGCTTCACCGCTGGCCTCCCGGCTCTGCTGCAGGCTCTGTGTGCGGCCGTCACCACCAGTGACCTGGCAGAGACGCAGGCTCTGCTGTTCTGTGGGGCATCGGTGACCTGTGACACCGGGGACCCCCGGTGCCCAACGCCCCTGGCTCTGGCTGAGAGAAGTGGGCAGCGGCTGCAGATGGAGTTCCTGCTCCACAACAAAACCTCAGGTAAGTGCTGACCCCCTTGAAGCTCCACCATGAGCTCACACCCACTGACAACATTCCTGGAGTTGCTGCTGGGGTGTTCTGGGGGACGCAGCTATGTTTTGAGCTGGTCCCAGCTCTGTGTCCTGCCCTGCAGCTTCCTGGCAGGAGGCTCTCCATCTGCTGGCACTGTTGCGGGTCTGTGTACCCCGCGAGAGGGAAGAGAGGCTTTGGGGAACCCCTGCACCCGTGGGGGCTCAATCCCAGCTGGGAACGCAGGTCTGGAGCCCAGCTGGGGATGCAGGCTGGTGTTGCAGGTACCAGAAGAGATAGGAGAGAGTATTCCCACACTATCCTGGCGTGCTGTGGGCATTCCAGGCAGCTTCAAGGGACATTCCTTTTGTCAGATGGGCAGCCCCCACCTCCAACATGTCCCTGGGGCAGGAGGGCTGGCCCCCTAATGACCAGTCCGATTCGGCTGGATGTGCACCCCAGCCCCTGTACTTGACTCCAGAAGGGCTGACGGTGCCCATGGGATCTGCACCCTAATACAGGTGTTGGGCAAGTGGGCAGGAGCACTTGGGCAGGTGGAACAGAGGTGTGGGGGGCTGGCCAACACCTGACAGAACTGTCACCTCCCTCCTTGCCTTGGCAGCCAAGTCTGTCCTGCATTCCTGCGGAAGTTGGAATTTGCCCAGGTCTGGGGCTGGCCCAGCTCTTCCTGACGTGTCAGCACTAAAGGTGTCTGGGAGAGCTGTGAGGCCTCTCAGGCCACCCCAGTGAGCCAGAGAAATCCAAAGCTTGGGCTCACATTGTTCCCATCCAGTCCCAGGTCAATGCAAGTCCCAGGGAGTGGCTTTGCAGAGGACTCAGGATGTGGAATGACTCCCAGGCAGCCCTGGATTTGGATACCAGCACTGTTCCTTGCACCCCTGCTGTGCTGTGGTGGGAGCTCGGGCTGCAGCCTGTGAGATGCTCCTTGTGCTGAGATGGGGGGAACCCAGCTGCCTTGTGGGGCTGGGGGAGGAGGGCAGCTTCCCATGACAGACTCATCTCCCTGCTTGCAGAGCCGCCACGCCTGGAGATGGTGTGCAGTGAGGAGAAACCCTACTCTGTACACCTGCCCTCCATTACCCACAATGGCTTCCTCTACAAGACCCCCTCCATGGTCAAGCCCATCAGTGAGCGCAAGGGCCCAGAAGGTACATGTGTGAGACAGGGAAAAGAGAGCTGGGAGGTTGATAGCAATTTCCCCTGTGAGGGGAAATTGCACCCTGCCCTGTTCTCTCAGGCATTGAAAAGGTGGTGGGGAAGTGCAGCACTCCTTGGTAGCCTGGTTTGGTGGGTGGTCACATCAGATGGGCACCCAGTGGGCGCTGCTGGAGTGCTCAGGCTGGTTTGGTGGGTGCCGTGGGGCGGGCCAGAGCTCAGGGAGGCTGCTCAGTGCTCTCCTGTGCTGTGCAGAGTTCAGCAGGCGGTGGTGCACGCTGCAGGACGGCGTGCTCAGCTACTATGAGAATGACCGTAACACTGTGCCCAATGGCGAGATCAGGGTGGAGGAAATTGTCTGCCTGGTGAACAACCCACTCCATGCCCATGGGTAAGGCTGAACTCCCCTGGAGCACCCCAACAGCCCCTCCATTCCAGCATGGCCTGGCACAGCTGCAGTGGCCCCCTTGAGGGGTGTCACGAGGGGACTGTAGTCCCCAACCCCACCAATGGCCCCTGAACCGATGGCTTTGCAAGGATTCTGTATAAATCGTTTGCAGCCCCTTTGCAGCATCTTTCCAATACTTCTGTAACACCTTTGCAACCTCTTTGCATCTGCTTTCTAATCCCTTTAGAGCCCCACTCCAGCTCCTCTGTAACCATTTTGTGGCCCCTGTGCAGTCCCTATGTCTCTGTTAGAACGCATCTGGCAGCACAGGGATGCTGGAGTGCCCGGGGCCGTGGTGGGGGGATCCCACATTAGGTCAGTCATTGTCAGAGCCATCAGCAGCCATGCAGCAGGATGCTCCCACCCCTGGAACACCCCTATCAACCACCCAGCTCTATCCCACACCTGTGGGTACCCAGGCTCTGCTTTTCCTCCCTCCTGAAGGATCGAGAGCACGTTTGAGGTGTACACCGAGGCAGATCGACTCTACCTCTTTGGGCTGGAGAGCCCTGACTCTGCTCGAGAGTGGATCAAGTCTATTGCCAAGGTGGGATGCAGGGGCCTAGGGTGGCCCTGGGTGCTGGTGGCAACTGGACGCAGTGGTGCTGATGGATTCCTCTCCTCCCTGGCTCAGTCCTTTGTCCACCCCTGTGCCGAGGAGCTGCTGGCACTAGACTTTGAGCGACTTGGCCGACTGCACTACAAAGGGGGTCTTACCCTGGAGCATGCCCAGCAGGGCTGGTTTGCCCTGGTGGGCTCCACTCTCCATGTCTGCTCTGAGGATGGCCATCAGCAGGAGCCTCTCCAGCTGCGCAAGCTGCAGGAGCTCTGTGAGTACCTCTGCCCTGCTGGCAGGACCCTCCAGGCTAGGGGGGAGGGAGTGTCCCCCAAATCCTGCTCTAGGGTACACCTAGCTTTTGGTGGGAGTCTGGTGGATATCGCTCCTGTGGAGCTCAGGGTCCCTTGAAAGACAGGGAATGCAGCTGCTCTTTTTCCTCTCCATCCTCTTCCCCCTCTCCATCCTCTTCCCCATCTCTTCTTGTCCCATTTGGACTGGAGCCAGACCTGTTGGCAGAGCCTTCCACATCATGTGGGTCTAGGGGAGCTGTGGCACCCCATGTTCCCGTGGGTGATGTTCCCTGCCTTCCTTTCCAGCCATCCAGGGGGACCATGAGGTTCTGGTGTTGGTGGAGAGGCGGAGGTAAGAAGGTGGGGGAAAAGCCTCCCCCCCAGCCAAATACCCCTCCTTGTTCTGGATGTCTTTACCCTCCCTGCCATGACTATGGACCTCTAAAACTGAGTTGGGTTCACCTGCAGGCCCCCAGGGCCAGCCTTCCTGGGGGTTGCAGACATGCAGTGGGGTATGGGGGGAACACGTAGGCCCCTGCTGAGCCTAGGCATGCTGGCAGGACGCTGTACATCCAAGGGGAGCGGAAGCTAGATTTCCTGGGCTGGGTCCATGCCATCCAGAAGGCTGCGAGCAGCTCGGGGGACACCTTGTCGGAGCAGCAGCTGACGGAGTCGGACGTCCCACTGCTGGTGGACCGCTGCATCGACTACATCACTCAGTGCGGTATGGATCGAGTCCTGGGATGCTGGCAGGGACCAGAGCGTGGCATTCAGGTCGCCCCTCTGGTGTGGTGTGGCAGGCTGAGAACCCTACATGCTTGTGATACGTGATTCCCTCCCTCCCTGAACATCTGCTCCAGCTCTGTGGGAGGGCTTAATCTCTAGCAGGGCTTTGTCTCCAGTCACAGGAGCACCTGCAGGGTGGGATGCTCTGTGGCACCTGGCAGTGTTTGATGGAAAGCTGGTGGGCCAGGAGTGGGGTCTGTCTCCTGCAGATGGGGCCTCATTCCCACTGGTTCCATCACAGGGCTGACGTCTGAGGGAATCTACCGCAAGAGCGGGCAGAACTCCAAGACCACCAGCCTTCTAGAGGTGCTGCAGCGGGATGCACGCTGCGTCTGCCTGAAAGAGGGCGAGCACCAGGTGGATGATGTTGCCAACACCCTCAAACGCTTCTTCCGTGACCTTGGGGATGGGCTCTTCACTCGGCAGTGGGCTCCGCACTGGCTGTGGGCAACGGGTGAGCCCTGGGGGCTGCTTGGGGGTGGCAGGAGGAGGGGCATGGGCCACCCAGTTCTGTGCAGCCAGTTTGTCCCCTTCATGGGTTGGAGAAACATGTCTGGGTTCCACATGTTCCCCTGTGCTGGGGTCTCAAGTGATGGTGGGTGGGGAGTGGAGTGTGTTCATGCTGCCCCTGTACAGACTCATGCTCTGGCAAGGGTGGGGCTGAGCCAGGGGAGACAGCCAGATCCCCCTTCCCTTCTGGATCTGCTCACTGGACACTTGGGATAGATGCACCCAGCAGAAAAACAGACACAAGCTATGGCCCTATGGAGCTGGGATGCTCTGGCTTCAGAGAGCAGGGTTGCTCCAGCCTTGTGATGCTCCAGCTCTGTGGAGCTGGGGTGCTCTGGCCCCATGATGCTGGGATGCTCCAGTTCCATTATGCTGAGATGCTCTGTTCCCATGAATCTGGGGTCATCTAGCCCTGCAGAGCTGGGATGCTGTAGCCCCATGGAGCCGGGGTGCCCTTGCCTCACAGGTCTGGGATGATTCAGCCCCATAAAGCATAAATCCCCATGGACCTGGGATTCTCCAGGCCTAGGATGCTCTGGCACCTTGGAACTGGCAGGTTCCAGCCCCATGGAGCTTAGATGGTCCTTCCCCATTCAGCTAGGGTGCTCTAGCCCCATGGAGCTGGGACAGTCTAACTACATGGAACTGGAGTGCTTTTGCTCCATGATGCTGGGATGCTCCAGGCAATGATGCTGGGTTACTCTGGTCCCATGATTCTGGAATTCTTCAACTCCGGCATGCTCTGGCTCTGCAGACCTGCGATGTTCTCTGGCCTCATGGATTTTGGATGCTCCATCCCCACGCTGGGACAGGAGAGGGGAAGTGAAGTGTGTAGAGGGGATGGCCTGGCCCTGTACCTTAATCTCCACTTTGTGCTCCTCCATGTTCATTCTCTCCCTCCTGCAGCACTGGAGGATGAGGGGGCAAAGGTTGGCGAGTACCGGCAGCTCTTGGCTGCCCTCCCTCCAGTGAACCGGGCCACACTGAAGGCGCTCATCAATCACCTCTTCCGGTATGGCATCGACCCGCTGGGCATCAACCTCTCCACTGTGGGGTCCTTGGTGGCTCTGGGGTGTGGGAGAGCCCTTATCCTTTTGCTCATGTCCCCAGCAAGGAAAGGAGAGGCATTTGGGGTCAAGCTGTGCCTGATGCCTGATGCTTGGGGTCAAGCAGGCCTGATGTGCCTGATCATGTCCGGCATGGGGGTTGAAGGGAGGGGTCCAGGGAGGGCTCTGGGGCAGGAATCTTAACAGAGTTTCCCACAGGGTCCAGTGCTTCTCTGGGGAGAACCAGATGAACACACACAACCTGGCCATTGTCTTTGGGCCCACACTCTTCCAGACGGATGGGAAGGACTACAAGGCAGGACGTGTGGTGGAGGACCTCATCAGTCACTATGTGGAGATCTTTAATGTAGGTTCACCCCTGGGTCCCAGTAAGCAGACATTCACAGGGCATGGAGAGGTGGAAGGAAGAGGAAGTCAGGTCTGCTCTGTCTGTAGACATCTTGCTTTGGAGGCAAGGGGAGAGAGGACCATGTATTTTCAAACCTTGGAAACCAGAAGCCTGGATCCAGAACAGTCTAGTCAGCCCTGATGGCTTCTCTTCCCTGGCAGGTCAATGACCAAGAGATGAAGAAGCAGCAGGATGAAATCACAGCCATCATGAAGATGCGGGAGGCATCATCCAGTGGAACACAGGTGGGTCCTGGACATGAGGACGTCTCCTCCTGGGGCTTTCAGTGTCTACTGTAGCATCTCTTGGACATGTCCTGGGCAAGGGATGTCCACACTAGTGGGGGGGAATTTCACCCACACATGGGAAGCTGCAGGTTGAAGCCCTTTGCTGTTGCCCTCCAGCAAGCTGGGGACTTCATCTGTACTGTCTATCTGGAGGAGAAGAAGACAGAGACAGAGCAGCATGTCAAGGTGAGTGGTTGGGCAGAGGGTGAAGAGGGGACAGGGGTCCCTTCATTGTATGTCCAAGCCTCTGTGGTGGCATGGGGACTCACGCTGAGCTGGTCATCTCTGGTGTGAGGATGGAAGTGCCCTGGGCTCTGACTGATGGATTCTTGCCCCCTCCCTCTCAGATCCCAGCCACGATGACGGCTGAGGAGCTCACTTTTGAGATCCTGGACCGGCGGAAAATTGTCATGAAGGAGAAGGACTACTGGAGCTGCTTCGAAGTGAATGAGAGAGAAGAGGCAGGTTGGTGCAGAGGCATGAGGGTGGTGATGAGGAGTAGAGAGATGGAGATGGAGATGGGGATGAAGTTAGAGATGGGAATGAAGTAGGGATGAGGACGGAAAAGATGATGGACATGGTGATGCAGATGGAGTAAGGATGGGTATAGGGCTAGGGATGCAGATGGAAATGGGATTGGATATAGGGATGGGTATGAAAAATCTCCCCTTGTGATTGCACCATGGAGCAGTCTGGGATGGGCTCCAGGTGCTCAGGGGAGGACAGTTGCTTAACTCATCCAGCTTGCACATGGCCGAATACTGCAGATGGGCTGAAGTTTGGGCCAGGGTATCTGTCTGTATTCTTAGGAGTTCAAGTGCCTTTGAAGCTTTGATGGGGGCAGGTGTCCAGGTTCTCTGGCCACCAAAGTGAGCAGCCCTATGTTGGCCATTGGCAGCAGCAAGGGAGAAATCAATAGAAAGAGAATGAGAGCCTGGTCCTGCCTGCTGGTGACTTGAGCTCCTGCTGCCAATGGGTGGGGGTCAGTCTTTTCTAAGTAGCAAGTGACAAGACAAGAGGAAATGGCCTCAAGTTATGCCAGGGGAGGTTTAGGCTGGATAATTGAGAAAATTCTTTCAACTAAAGAGTTGTCCAGCCCTGGCACAGGCTGCCCAGGGCAGTGGTGGAATGTCCCTGGAGAAATTGACAAGACCTGCAGGCACTTGCGAACATAGTTTAGTGGCAAGACCATGTCAGACCCTCAGGACACAAGTGTGACACTCTCTGGATGGGAGCTGGCCCTGGTGCACTTTCTGAGAGCTGACTGTGCCCTGACTTACAGAGCGGCCCTTGCATTACTCAGAGAAAGTTCTGCCCATCCTGCACTGCCTGGGGACAGAGAGTTACCTGGTGGTGAAGAAGCAGATGTCCATGGAGAACATGCTCATCTACCTTGGTGAGAGGCAGGGGCCGTGGTCTGGGCAGGGAGAGAAGGAAGGGGATGGGATGGGATGGGATGGGATGGGATGGGATGGGATGGGATGAGGATTGAACACTGATGGGGATGCAAAGTGGAGGGGAGGGGATGGAGAAGGGGTTGGGAATGGGAAAGAATGGGAAAGAGGATCCAAGTAGGCATCAGCCCAGTTAGCATGTGACTTGGAGTCTCCTGATACGGTGTCATGGCCAAATGCTGTGCCCAGAGCAGAAGGGAAGCTGGTCCTGCCTGGCCTGGGATTTGAGGGGCAATGCCAGGACTCGGCAGCAGCTGGAAGGCTGCTGTTATACAGGGTGAGGGTCTGTCTGTGCCCTTCTTGGGGGGTCTGTGCCCCCTGGGGGGCTGGAGCCACTCAGGCATGTGCCTCCAGCCAGCAGAGTGGGTGACTGCAAGCATGGCATGATGAAATTCCGGGAGGAGAGGAACCTGCTGGGGCTTGGGCTGAGCACTGGCTTCCATGATCGCTACTTCATCCTCAACCAGTCCTGGCTGCGCCTCTACAAAGAAGTGCGGGTGAGCCCTGCCTCCTTCGCCTTCTCCTTCTCCTTCTCCTTCTCCTTCTCCTTCTCCTTCTCCTTCTCCTTCTCCTCCTTCCCCTTCTCCTTCCCCTCCTTCCCCTTCTCCTTCCCCATCTCCTTCCCTTGCCTTTCCCTTCCCTGGCCCTTCCCCATCCTGCCCTGCCTTGCCCTGCCACACTGTGACTTTCTGGGGATTCCCTGAGGACAGGGACTTGTGTGGGCTGACATCTCTCAGGCAGTTCAGGCAGCAATCGGGTTGCTATGGCACAGGCAGTGCAGGCAGCCATGGGCAGTGTGGGCAGTGCCAGAACTGGCCCCTGAGGTGCTGTCACCCAGACCTGGAGCAGATCCCGGAGCAGATCCCGGAGCTCCTGTCAGTGTCAGGGCTGAGGAGGGACATGCTGGCATAGTGGCTGTACAGTGACAGCCCCTCTGTGCCCCCCAGTTCCTGGTTGCCCTGATGTAACACTGCAGCCTAGCACATTACCACTCCCTCCCTATGCCCTGCCCGTGGGCACAGGGGGGCTGCAGGGAGGGGTCCCCCACCTCTGCGTTAACCCTTCTCCTCTGTTGAACAGAGCCTGAGGCTGCGGAGCCCCCCCTTGGAGAGCGTGAGTAGGGAGGGGAACGGGATTCAGCTGGGGTGCAGGGGCTCCCGTGCCCTCTGCCCTTACAAGTGTGCCCAGGATTGACCTCAGATCCATTCCAGGGTCAGTCTCAAATCCAATCCTGCAGCACACATGTGCCAATCACTGGAACTGTCCCTGGTGCTACCAGCTCTCCCCATTTGGCCCTTCTGGCTTGTGGGTCCCGCTGCCCTTCAGTCCAGGCAGCCAGAGCTGGGTCTGGGGAAGGGACCAGAGAGGATAGGGATGGGCTGAGCTGCTTCCCCATCCCTCAGGCATTGGATCGGGCTCTTGTAAGTCAACACTGCTTGCATGTGAACATGGATGGGTCCGCAGTGTGGCACCTGCTTCTGGGTCATGGCAAGGCACAGCCAGCACTGGAAGGGTCCTCATGCTGTGCCACAATGGCAATGGGATGCTTAGGAATGTGCTCTGGGCAGAGTGGGTCCGAGTCCACCACTGCCGTGGCTGTGGCCATGATGCTGAGGAGGGGTATGAGGTGGGATCCCATGGGGAATGTCCATTGCCAGACTCTCGAGACCCTGTCACAATGTGCAAGTGCTGGTCCCAGCTCAGAAGGCAATTGGCACTGTCTAGGGGAGACAGGCCACCTGTGTCCTTTTCCTGCTACCTGTGGCCCTAGCCATGGGTGACAGACACATGCTCTGCTCCATGCTGGGCTTCACCCTCCTCCCTATCACCACATCACTACAGCTTTTCCTCCCTGCTGGGGGGTGGACTCTATCCCAGCGACAGTGGGGACTGTGATGGGGGATAGGTCTGGCAGCCACCAACGCAGTGTTGGCTCCCTGTTCCCCCAGAGTCACAAGCCAGAGAAGGAATGGCCTGTCCGAAACCTGAAGGTCTACCTGGGTGTTAAAAAGAAGCTTCGACCCCCAACGTGGTGAGCAGCAAAGGGGTGGCCTGTGGTGCTGAAGGATGAGGATAGGAGGGAGATGGGGACAGGGAAAAGGACAGGGACAGTTTTGACTGCTGGACCCGTGCTCTGCTGGCCAGGCCTCCTGCCACCAGGTGTCAGAGCAGCCCGCTGTAGCACGCTTCTGCAGCCCGGTCCAACCAGCAGGGACTGGGCTGTCCCCAGCCCTATCCCCAGCCTTGTCCCCAGCCCTGTATTCGGCGCTGTCCCTGCCCTGTCTTTCTCCTGAGCCCTGTTCCTGGCACTGTCCCGGGGTGTGTTTGTCTGGCTGAGGGGATTTGCAGAACTGGGGGAGGGTTTGTGGGGCTGGAGTGGGCACTTGCAGGGACAGTGGGGGGTTTGCAGAGATGGGGCTTGGAAGGGATGAGAGGAGTTTGCTGGGGTACTTGGCCAGCAGAGGACGGCTGTGTGGGCTGTTGGAGTTCATGTTTTCACTCCTCTCTTCTAGCTGGGGTTTTACAGTATTCTACGAGAACGAGAAGCACGAGAAGCAGCAATGGTGAGGGAAGGCAACACGGGATGCTAAGGTTCTCCCTGGGATAGACAGATACATGGCAGCTCTCTGGAGCCTTTGCCGTGGCAGGGGGAGATGGGGAATCACAGAAATCGTTAAAGCATTTGGATGGGAAATGACCTTGAAGATCATCCAGTTGCACCCTCCTGACACTGTCAGGGACATTATATGTGTGGAGACAGCCTGGCTGAGCACTCAGGCCCCATGCAGGTTCCCCCTGAGGAACCCCTGTGGCTGTTCCCTTCAGTCCTCTGGGGTCTCATGCAGAGCAGCAGCTGAGGTCTCTGGAGCAGGCAGGTGTCCCTGGAGTGGGCAGAGGGGACACCCTACTTGCCTCCACCACCTCCTCTGGCTGCTGACACTGTTTCCGCAGGTACCTGTGCTGTGACACCCAGGCTGATCTGCGGGAGTGGTTTGCCACCTTCCTTCAGGTGCAGGTAGGGAGCGGGCTGGATGATCACTCCCTGTGAAAGTGGGGCACCCCATGGGGGACAGTCCCAGAAGGATGCTTGGCCAGCAGAAATCCTTTGGGGTATCCAAGCATCCCTAAACAGCAGCACCCCAGGGCAAAAGAGAGGTCCTGGGGTGTATGAGTCTCTGGTCTCCATCACTGTCCCCTCTGTCTGCAGAACGGGGGTGCCCTGTGGCCCTCGGAGCGTCCCAGGATGCGGGTGGCGCGGCCGCAGCAGGATGCCAGGTTGGGTAACATCTCCCTCATCCCGCTGCGGGGCAATGAGAGCGAGATGCGGAACAGTGTGGCTGCTTTTGCTACTGACCCTTTAACTGTGAGTGCTCTGGGGGCACTGGATGGTCCTCCATCCTCCATGCTGCATCCCCCCTGCATCACATGATGGGCGGGTCCTGGTCTCCAAGCCTGGGTGGGGGATGTCCTGGCTCCCACTCCTGCTCCCGTTACTTATGTACTGTATCATCTCCAGTGATGGATCTGGGGGGGCCTAGCTGATCCTTTGGGGGCTGGTGGAGTCTCCTGGGTCCAGGGGGTCCCAAATCATGTGATGCAAAAAGAGGAGATGCTGCCATGGTCCTGATTTTTCCTCTAACAGAGCTGGGTTTTCTGTCCTGGTCGTAGATCACCTCCCCATCCTGCTGTCTTGTCTGTCTGCAACAGCTGTCCTGCCTGGGGGCTGTCACCCATCGAGTGTTCCTCAACCATGGGGGGGTTCGTGCTGGACTCTTGCCCAGCCACGGGGCTGGTGGTGGGACAGAGATGATCCCACTGCCTCCAAGCCAATCACTTGGGCCCTCGTTGCTGTTATAAACTGGGGGACAGGGCTGTGCCAGGGAAATCCCCCACCAGCACCAGTTGGGCATCACCCAGTGAGTGCTCAGGTCTGCCCCAAGGGCAGAGAGCAGCATCTTTGCTGCCCTGGAACACCTGCACAGGCTCAGGTTTATAACAGAGGGCAGTGGGGAAGTGTCCAGGGGCTTTGCGGTGGGCTATGCTTCACAGTGTGCTCGTGGTGGTGTGGTCTGGTACAGGGGACCAGCACACCAGGGCTCCCAGGGGACAGTGGGTGAGTGTCCCCTGCCACAGGACCAGCATGGGAAGAGATTCTGGGACTGCAGTGACCCTGGGGGAACCATAGTTTCTCTTGCTGGGCATTTTCCCTGTGTCCCCCTGGTGCCATACTGCCAGTGATGTGCAGACACGGAGGAGGGGGAGGCTGAGGATGAAAAGTGATCTGTGTGCCCTTTGTCCCCAGCTTCTGCGGAACGTCTGAGCCGGAAAACTGACATGCCAGTGAGTTTCTCCCCTCCTGCATGCCCTGTCCTGATCTGATGACAGTGGGAGCCAATGGTTCCATCTGTCCTATTGCCATCCTGGCTTGGAGACATGGCACGTGTCCCCAAAGGTGAAAAGGGGTTGGAAGTGCCTGCTCTGTCCATTTCGCTGACACTTTGCCCTCCACTTGTGCCACAGGTTCATCTCCAAGCGGGGCAGCCCTCGGGGTCTTGTGCCAGCCCCGTACTCCGGCACCTGCCAGGGTCCTGTTGCCTCCAGAGCCTCCACTGGGCCTTCTCATCTTCCACTGTGGGGACCACAGGCAGCCAGGAGGGGAGATGGCAGCAAGGCCACCCCCCGACCCCAGCAGAGCTGGGCTTGGGAGCCACGCCAGACAGTCCACAGGATGTCAGCCCCCTGACTCTGTGCCTCAGCTGCCTTTGGCCACCACTTCTTTTCCCAGCTCTGGGAGGAGAAGCAGAGCCTGGCTGGGAGCTGCAGTCGAGGGCTTTTAAGTTTCCTGTTCCATCCCCTATTTTTAAGTCTTTGTCCTCTAAAATGATAAGGCAGGTGGGAGCTGCCCTTCCTGTGGAATGCCGCACTAGCTCTTCTCATGGGATGCATGCCTGGCCCCAGGCACCACCATCATCATACTCCCATCACTCCTGGGGAAGGGTCCCCTCTGTGCTGGGCGGGGCAGGATGACAAGAGCCTCAGTATTCATCCAACACTGGGAAGGGGGTGCCCCTGGTCTCTGTCCTCTATCCATCAGGATGGAGATGGCAGGAGCAGCCCCTGCGTCCCACTGCCGCCTCTTGACAATATTAAAGGTCTTAAGAAATGAAGTGGGAGTGTTCAGGTCTCTGCCAGCCACACAGGGCAGGGAACACCAAGAGCTGGAAGTGCAGAGGGACAGTCCTGGATGATGAGCCACCTGCTGGGTGGTTGCCAGAGAATGGGTGCCATGGAGAAGGCAGGGAGCTGCCCTTTTGGGGGCAGAGCAGTGGCACCCCAGTCCAATAATCCTCTGCTGTGATTGCTGAGCTGTGCCCGTGCAGCCAGAACGCCGTGCCAGTGCCAGAGTTGGTGTCTGTGCTGGACTGCCACTGTAGATCACCAGGAGTGGGTGGGACCTACCAAGAAACACGTGTGCAGGTGTATTTCAGGGCCTGGGCCCTTGCAGTGTGAGGCACAATGGGTATTTCAAAACCAGAGGTTGGGAGCTGTCTGTTTGGATCATGGCAGCCATAGGAACTCCTCCCCATAGCCCATGGCTGATCCTGTGTGCTGCTGCTGCCTGCCAGTGCTTGTGACCTTGGAACTTGCCATGGAAACCCTTTGAGCTTCATCTCACAGCCATTGTGGTGGGGAACATCATTGGAACTCAGCCTGAGTGGCAGAATGTAGCTGGGACTCTGCTTTCCCTGGTTTCCAGGGATGTGGGGATACACACAGATGTGGGGATGCAGGGCTGATGCTGGTCCCCGGGGATGGAGGGATGCAGGGGGCTGGGTGTAACTGCAGGGCTGGGAGCATCACTCCCCGCTGAGTTGTCTGTGGCAGCCCTGGGTGGGGGTGTCCCACCGCCCCCTCCTCACGCTGAGCCACCACAGGGGCTGTCGGTGAGTCATGCGTGGGAGCAGGAGGGCTGTCAATCACCTGTGGGCGCTGCCAGGGTGCAGGATGGTGGCAACAGTGCTGGCAGTGTCACCTGCAGTGCTGGAAGGGGTGGAGGAGCCACTAAGAGGGAGACGGAGGGAGGGCACCTTTGTCTCCACCTCCCCCTGGAAACAGCACCCCACAAGCCTCAATTATACTAGTGTGTGGCTCAGGCCCCTCATTGCTGTGGCAGGGTGAGGACCCAGGTGTTGGGAAGAGCAGGAGAGCCTTCACCACCCCTGCTTTCATGACATCTCCCATTCTGCTGTGCCAGGTTGCTCCATGGGCCTTCTAGTGCCCAGGACTCTGTGGGCCAGGAGCGGATGCCTGGCACCAACCCCAGGGATGTGCCAAGAAATACCATTAGTGCTCAACATTGTTAGACATCCACTCACTCACTCAGTCAATCACTCACTCAGTCACTCACTCATCCATCCGTCAATCCGTCCCTCCATCCATCCATCCCTTTCTCCCTACCTCCTTCCCCACTTCTGTCTCTCCTCTGCCCTACCACCATTCCCTCAATCCACTCCCTCCTTCAGCAGCCTACCTGTCCCTCTGGCCATGCAAGTGTTCCTCTTATCCTCCTTCCCAGTTTTTCACCACTAGGACATCCAACCTCTTCATCTTGCCCTGCTCCAGGAGCCGGACAAACTCTTTGCAGCTCCCAACCAGCCAAGCTTCCAGCCTAGGCTGGGTCTGTCCTCCCTGCACCCCTCAACAGACCAGGAGCAGAGTGTGGGGGCAGCAGGAGGATGCTGGGGGCCCTTCTGGATCCCATGAACATGAGATTTGGGGTTCCCTTCATCTCTAACCACATTTTTTGGGGAAGGGATCCATAGGGATGTGCTGGTGGCCCACTTGAGGAAAACTGGGAGTGGGCAGGAGGGATGCAGTTGTGGTGCTGGGAACCTCTGCGTCCCATAAGCATGAGGTTTGGGGTTCCCCTCACCTTCATACTGTTTTCTGGGGGAAGAGATGGGCAGTGAGCTCCTGACAGCCCATCTGAGGGCGGCCAGGATGCAGTGATGATTACTGGGGACCTCCTGCCCTGATGTCCTCGAGCCCAGCGAAGACAGGAGGGGCCAGGACACTGTGCAGTAGCACTGCTGCACTGAGCTGGTACAGCATTGCCCTGTGGAGAGATGGATCCATCCAGGAGCCCATCACCCAGAGCAGGATGGATCAGGCCTCTCTCCAGCTCTCACTATTCATAGTGCTGCGGAGGCGAGTGCCATGTGACTCCGCACATTGGCAAGTGATTAATTGCAGAGACATTTACAAACAACTTAATAAACTGACATTGGTGGGGGTTGGGCATGTGAGGGTGTCTTCTGGCTTCTCCATAGGCACAGGCTGAGACCCACAGCCTCTTCCTGGAGTGCCGGAGCCCTTGGCACTGTCCCTGTTCTTGCCCGTGGTCTGGTGGCGGTGGTAGCATCAGTGACCTTGTGCACCAGACGTGCAGATTAGTTGAATGCCAGACTTGAGTCATGGTCATGGTGCCATCAAGGACGATGCTGCCCAAGGACGATGCTGCCATTCCTGAGGCACTGCTGCCCTGAGTGCTGCCTTTCCTGGGTATTGTGTCTTGTGGTGGGGACACCCCACATTCACTGTCCTCATCTGGGGTACCCTGAGGAGGAGCCAGGTGGTGGCTGGACAGCCCAGCATAATGCCACAATCACCCCATGGCACCAGTAGAGGTTGTCTGCAGGGGTTCTCCGCATCCCACACCCACAGCAGCTCTGTGTCCCACTGAATGGCTCTTACCCCGGCACTCCCCCTCCCCCCTCAGTAATGAACTCAGCAGATTATCAGGTCCTGGGTTATTAGGGAGCAGCCACACTCCAGCAGACTTTAAACTAGTCATTATTTCATCAACAGCCCAATTAAACTGTCACTGGCTTTTTCCAGCCTTTTTCCCATCACTTTTCCCTTTTCCTTGCCTCCTGCCTTTTCTCCATCTATGCTTTTTTTATCAGAGCATGTGGCTGCCAACACACTCAGGATGCTCCCAAGGGGTTCACCTGACCCCTCAGCTATCAGTTTACCCATCCAGAAAATGGGATCAGGCTGGGGAAGGATTTGAGGAAATCTACCACTCCCCAAAGTGACACAGGAACCCCCCTCCCCCTGCTCCATTCCACTTTCAGCCTGGCCCAGTGATGGAAAAGGTCTCTGCATGTTGGGGAATGGGGAGAAGAGCCAGTGGGAGGGTTTTAAAAGCAGAAAGTGAAGGGGCAGAGGAAAGGCCCAGCTTGCTTGAAGCTTTTTATCCTTCACAGTGCTCTCCCCTCTCCCTCTGCTCTGTCCACTCCCAACTTCCTCCCTGGCAGTCACCCTCTCGCCAGTAGGCTTAATAAGAAAAATGAAGGAAATTTAAATAGCTAGGTAAATGTTGGGCTGGTATGGGGGAAGGGAAGGCTGCAGAGGTGGGTTGTGCCTAGGAGGGTCCCATGGGATGGGGGATCTGCCTCTCCCAACTCCAATGGGGTGCCAGGGACTCAAATGCAGGTGATAGGTGTTGGGAGCTCGGTGTCTTGGGAGAATGGAGAAGGTGTTTAGGAAGGGATGTTTGCCCTTGGCTTTGCATGGCCAGAGCTGGTCAAGGAGACATGAGTAAAGCAAGATGGTGATGGGTGGCAGAGATGAGAGCCAGACTGGGATTTTCCCTGTCAGGGGGACCTTCCCAGTGGGCATAGGGACCAGTGAGCACAGCCAGCTGACAGCCTTCTTCCCAGCAGAGGCCAGTGGTGCCATTGCATTCCAGAGCATATTGGTCTGGCACCTGAACAAGGATGCTCTGCCTGATGCCTGTTTATCCATCACTGTCACAGCACTGGCTCAGATGAGGATCTGGGTTTGTCTTTCTCCATTAAGTAGATGTTAATTTGCATTTATTTAAAAATAACAGAGCTTTCAATCTCTTTATTAACATCGGAGCAGCAATGCTTCTGGCTTGTCAGCCCAGAGATATTCCTGATGCGTCCCTGTCCAGGGCTGGGCACAGAGCCCAGCTAGTATCCCCTGGAGCCAGGATCCCCAGGGAGATGTGTGCAATGTGGGACAGGCAGATACATGTAATTGCTGAGTTGTCAGCATCCTGGCTGCTGTGTGTCCCCTGGGTGACAGCCCTGCTCCCCCGTGTGCTCCAAGACTTCTGGAGTGGGGAGAAACAGAGATCAGTTTTTCAGGGGTGGTGGGGGGACTCAGTGTCCCTGTGGGCTGTAGAAGGGTCACAAAGGGATCTGAAGCATCTCTGGAGCCTCCTTGGGGTATCCTTCCCCAGGTGAAGGCTCAGAGCTGCTCCCTGAGCTACAGACAAGACCCCAGCAGGTTCTGCAGGTTAAGGCAGTGAATTCCCTATGGAATCAATCTTTTGGAGCCCTGTGGCTAATGACAACAGTGCTCCAAGCAACTACATGGATGTGCCACATGCCCTGCAGGCTGGGCATGCATCCGCTACCCAGCCCTGCACCTGGTGGCACCAGACATGGGTGCAGCTGCAGAGCAGCAGGCACAGCTCTGCCCATCCGCTCCTGGATGACACCTGTCTGGTTCACCAGGACTCCAAAATCTCAGTTTGCCCTGTTCCACCTGCTGGGAGATTCCCAAGGAGCCCATTTTGGGCTGTCACACCAGATGTGTGTGTGAGCATGCCGTATGCTTTCACTGACATGGCTTTCCTGGATCTGCAATTCCGTGCATGACTATGCATCCAAACACATGCACACATGCCCAGGTGCACACTTGTGTATTTATACGTACCCAGGTGAGCAGCAGCTCCATGGACATGTGGCCCTGAACGGTGTCACCCCACTTCCATGTGGGCTGCCACTGAAACAGCAATGACCTTTGGCTTATTGAAGACAAGGGAGATGGCAAACCTCTGCCTTGAGTGTTCATGGAGGACAGGCCTTGAATCAAAGGAAAAAATAATAAAAAATAACAACAACAACAAAACCCCAACCAAAACAAAACAAAAGACAAAAGAAAGAAACATAATAAAATAAAGGGAAGCAATAAAATAAGCAAAGGTAAATCTAAAAAATCCCTGAGACTTTTTATATATATTAAAACAAAATACACAGGGAAAAAAATGCTCTTTGAGAAGAATCACTTCAAATTGGCTATTTATTGGTGCAGCATCCCGCCGGGAGGTTTCCATGGCTACCTGGCAGCCAGCAGCCGGGGCAGCAGCGTGCCAGCCCCATGTGTCTCCCAGTGGATCCCCGCGGTCCCCCCAGCCACGGACCTTTGTGCTGCATTGGCAGTGCCTGATGCTGCTGGTGTTGAGCCAACACCACCGTCCTCAGCCCCGCCATCAGGTGCTGCCCCTGAAGGCCACATCCTGAGGATTGGTACCCACCTGGTGGGATGCTCAAGGGACTAGAGGCTGACATTGGAGGCACGGTGGGAATGGGGTGCCCTTGCAGAACGCCCTGTGCAAGTCGGGAGCAGAGCTGAGCCCCCGTCTGGCGGGGACAGATGCCTCAAGGCACTTCTGCTCCCCAGAGGAGCACTGAAGCATTACCTCTGGACACCTCACCACTGCTTCTCCCCACCCCAAGGAGCCCTGGAGCATGATGGGGAGCAGAGCTGTCATCCAGAGGATGTTCTATCACGAGCTGAGCTCTCCCCTTCCCTCTCACCAGCCATGGTTTGACACAGGTGGTAGGGAAACCTTTGGGAAGAGTCTTTTGAAGCCTCGTGCTATCCCTTGGGGAGGATGCTGCTAGATTTGGAGGGATAATGTGCAGGAGCTGGAGAGTTCCCATGATGGTCAGCGCTCGCATGGATCCCTTCCATGACCCTGAAGGATCATCTCAAAGGCAGCCTCTCTCCATGGGGCCCCCATTTCCCCTTGTGGGTGCACCCATGGGCCATGACAAGGGGACACTGATTGACCCTGACCCCTACTGAAGGTGCAGGGAAACTTCTCAGCTGCCCCAGTGCTGTTGGAAGGCAGAACACTGGGACATCTCTTCCCAGGAACAAGGAGCTCCATCCTGCTCTTCCTGTGTCACCAAGGCTGCCTGGTTCCTGCCCTGTCCCCTGTCTCACCATCTGCCACCCACCCTGGGGGCATGGGAGTGTTGGGTGCAAAGGAAAAGCCCCTCCACTCCTCCTATCATCTCCAAAGCAGGGATAGACCCCAGCCTCTGGGTGATGGGAAGGGGGAGAGGGGATTTGGGACTTCTGGGCTCACTCTGCACCCCAGTGCCACCCTGGGACTGGATGCCTTTGTACCCCGATGCCAGCTTCCACAGGTAGCACTGTGAAGGCTGGGAAGGGCTCAGGGGTGGCAACAAGGGTCTCCAAAACCTTGAGCATCTTTGGAATGAGGAATCAGTGGAGGGGGTCAGGTCTGGGTTCCTGGTATGAGGGAGGACTGTGGGGATAGTACCTGGGCTGAGGTACCTGGTAAAGCCCTGGGAGCATCCTTATGACTCCTGACAGTTCCCAGGACCAGAGTCAGATCCTGCAGCTCTGCTTAAATCCCTGTTTCCCACTGCCTGTGTGCCAGGTATCCCCCCTGGCATAGCCCAGGTACAGAAGCTTCCACCTGGAGAATGGCACCGCAGGGATATTTTCCCATACTTTGGGCTCAGGGACACATCATACTATGGGAGGACGGAAAAATTTGAGGTGCAATGAAGAGTGAGGCTGGAAACTGAGAGCAAAGTGTCCCCCCTTGCACCTCATTCTCCTGGCTCAGCACTGGGGAAGGTCACCTGCATGATGTCCTGAGTGTGATAGAGCCAGCGGGTCCCTGTTCCCTCCTGCACCGAGCTGACAGACGTGACCAGGCAGGGGACACTGGCAGAGGCTGGAGGCCCTAGCTACCCTCCCAATACCTTGTCAATCCCAGGGGCCTGCGGGCTCAGAGAGCTGTGCATGTGGGGGCTATAGGCTGGGGGCTGCTGAGACCAGCTTGTCATGGTGTGAAACACCTAGAGAAGGTGGCTGACTCAGATCTATTCCTCTTCCTTCTCCATTTTCCCTTCCCCTTCTGCTTCCTCTTTTCTTTCCTCCTTCTCTTTCCTTTTCCCTTCCCCCTCTCCCCTTCACCTTCTTTCCCTTTCTTTGCCCTTTCCCCCCCTTCTCCCTCCCCCTTTTCCCTTTTTCCTTCCCCTTTCCCTTCTTTTCCCTTCACCATCCTTCCTTTTCCTTTTTTTCCCCTTTCCCTCTCCAAATCCCATTTCCAAGGCCAAGGAAAGCCCTTGCCTCCTCAGGCTACCCTAGCTCCTTCCTTTGATGTGCAGAAGCTCCATCCCAGCTCCAGCACCTTCCTAGCCAGTAGCACCAAACCTCGATGGCTCCATGGGATGGGCTGGCACTGGTGACAGCATTGCCCCAGTGTGGGATGTAGTGGATATGCTGCACCACAACAGGCCCCAAACAGCTCCCTGGGACACCCATCCCTACCCCAAAATACACATAGGGTGTTTCTCTCTGTTCTGCCCCAATCAAGGGTGAGCTGTTGAACCTGTGGACACAGAGAATAATTTTCTGGTTCACTGTGAATTTATTTCCTTTTTTTTTTTTTTTTTCATTGAGAACATCTTGTACCGACGTTGCAATAAAAACAAAGCTCCAGGTTCCTCTGTGTGTTTTTTTTCTGCTCTTTATCTGTTCCCAGGATAAATGTCAATGGAAATGGAAAAGCTTTTCTCTGTTTTGCTATTTTTTTCCCTCTCTGAAAGATTCCTCAGGTTTATGAGGGAAAATGGTGGAAAATCAGAAAGGAAAAAAAAATCCCCAAGACTTGCTGAAATTGAACTTTCTCATGGATATGCCTATGTATGTGACAGGACCAGGAGGGATTAAACAGATATGTAGATGTGGCACTTGTGGATGTATTTTAGTGGTGGGCTTGGCAGTGGTGGGGAACTGTTGGACTTGATGGTCTTTGAGGGCTTTTCCAACCTTAATGATTCTGTGATTCCACAATTCAAAGTAGGAAAGTGTACCATGACTAGACCATCCCAGGATGCTGGACTGGGTGTCTTCAGAGGAAAGGAAGTGTCTCCTCGCATGCACAGCAAGAGAGCTCACAGCTCTGAGCGTGATGTAGAGCCCATTTGTAGGGAAAGTATTCAAGGTGCAAATTGCTTTGTATCAGCAAATACATCTCCATTAGCGCTGGAATTGGTATCCTGCACAATACGTGCTCGAGGACAAAGCCTGCCTATTCAGCGCCCACAGAATTCAATCATGTTGCTGAGGAGTATCAGCAGCAAGCAAAGCAAGGCTCGTTTCGTATTCACGCCACAAATATCGGCATGAGAGCACAGAGATGGAACACTGCCTACGGAGCACTGGCATCACTTTGCTTTCCCAGCACTAAATAAAGACATGCAGCCCATGTTGGTGCCCAGTGCAGGATCCCCAGCAGCTCCAGCAAAGAGAAACAAGAGATTTGTAGGAGATACTTTGTCAGGACTTCTGACTGTTGTCATGTCTCCCAGGGCCCTCTCCCTCCAGCCAGGTCAGGCTAAGGTGCCCCTCTCAGGCGCACCTGGAGAAAGTTTCTTGGAAGATCTCAGTGGCCATCACTGGGGCCTCACTCCTGTGAGATGGATCAATGAAGCCCTGGTTTGGCCAGCTTTGTAGCAAGAGACTGGACCAGGAATGTCCATGCTCTATAGCAACCCTGCTAGACAAGCAACATTACAGGGAGGGGACAGGCTACTGCAGACAGCACACCTCTACCAGGCACATCCCTTCACCTCCCCACAGCATGGAGGGGGCTACCAGAGATGCCCACCCAGCAATATCCACGCAGCAATGCCCACCCAGAAATGCCTTGTGTGCTTCCAAGCAAGAATTAGCAGGCATTTATTAAAAAACAAAAAAAAACCCCAAAAAACAAAAACAAAAAAAAACCAAACAAAAACCAACCAAACAAACAAAAAACCCAAAACAAAACAAAACAAAAAACCCACAAAAAACCCCAAAACCCTCAAATGGAGCATTTTAAACTAAACACACCAAAACATTCCAGGAGCGTTTTTTCCAATTCTTAGCCTCCATGATGCTCCTGGGACTTCACACACTGTGCTGCCATTTGCAGAAGGACTCTAAGAAGCTTCTTGGATATGGGGCAGAGTTTTCTCTTGAGGAGAAAATAGTACAGACAGATGTGGAGCTGAGAGAAACATGTCTCTAAAATACCAGGAATGACAATTGGAGAGGGGAATAAGAAGGGAGAGAGATAGGCATCGCACTGACCACATGGAAGGAGTCCCAGGGGGGTTTGGAGCATGTGGGATGGTGGGGATACATGTGGAGGTGGCATTTGGGTCCATAGTGTAGTGGAGGGCTTGTCAGTGGTGGGGGAATGCTTGGACTTGATGGTCTCAAACAGCTTTTCCCACACAAAAATTCCATGGTAATCTGCAGACATGATGGTCTTTGCCTGACATCTGGAGATGGATGGTTCCTTCTGGTGGTCTTTGCACCCAAATCTGCTCTGATTTTCTCAGCTGCTTCTGTCTGGGGACAACAGCAAGACAAAAACATCCCTTGGGGAATAAGAGAGGCTGGGATAAACAAGCATGGAAATCAGCTTTTCTGGAAAGGAGGGTACTCCTTGTAGGTTACAAGATGATGGGGCTTAGCAGGGTGTGGGATGGTCCATACATGGCAGCCACCCTACTCCCACCATCCACTACTGCCACTGCAGAGTGATGGGACCAACGTGGCCACCAGCCACTTTGGTGGGAGAAGATGAATGTGTGCTGGAATGGCTCCCAGTCCTCAGGGCACCCCATGGTGCCCCACAGCAAGTTCTCCCCTTAAAGGAGTGCAGGATACGAGCTCAGCCAAATGATGAAAACCTAAATCATTAAATCTAAAGCTCAGGGTGGAAATAGGGATTAGATTAAAGTGATGGTCCTTAAAATAATCTCAAATTAGTCCCAGCTCTACTCTCAGCTCTTGGGGGAAAATTTGGGCAAGTAATTGCAGGTCTGGGCCTCAGTTTACCCTTGCAGATAACAAAGGATCTTGTGTAACTGATACAATCCACTACCTATATGTGTAGACCATGGGGATATTAATCCTGATTAATTTGACAGGAACTGATGTGATTTGAGTGCTAATCCCTTAATGTCTGTTGCTGCTCTAATGTCTCAGCTGGTGGATCCACAATGACTTTAAAGCACGTTCCTCCCTTCTCCCCACAAATGATGCTGGAGAGATGAAGGTCTGCAAGGCTACTGAAGGGCAACCTAAATAGCTCTTTTCGGTACAAAATCTTAATACACTAAGCCAAGTTCCCTGTTTGGGAGTGTGGGTTGGGCCTGTGGTGTAGCACACAGCATAGGGAGAGAGTGCAGAGGATGCAAGTACCTGCAGAGGGATGCAGTAGAGCCTGCAGAGCCCAGACATGCTCCTAGATTCACCTGTGTGGCTGTACTGGCTGAGAACAAAGGTCCATGGCTCCATGCTGCCAGTGGCCCCGAGATGCCAAGGGTGAGGGAGAGAGCAGGGCAAAGACATGCATCTTTGCTGGCAGCACAGGCAGTGGGATCCAGGGTACCCCGGCATGGTTACTGGCAACACCAAGCTCTGCCGTGTGATCACCATGCTGTAGGGAAGGGATGGAATTGAGGGGGACCTGGACAGGCTGAAGAGGGGATACTCTTACATGAATTTCAACAAGGTTAAGCCAAGGTCTTGTACGTGGGTTGGAGTATTCTCAAGCACAAACACAGAATGTGTGGATAATGGATTGAGACCAGCCCTGGGGAGAAAGACTTGACAGGTGAAAATCTCAGGATGCCCTGGCCATGTGACCTGACAGCCCAGGGCACATGGCCAGGGCATGTGTGTTGATCCCCAGGACTGTGGGTAGCAGGTAAGGAAGGGATTCTTCTACTCTGCTCTGCTCTGCTCTGCTGAGACCTCTCCTGCAGTGCTGCTTCCAGCTCTGGGGCCCCAGCATCAGAAGGACATGAAGCTGATGGAAGGAGTCCAGAGGATGCCATGGAGATGCTCTGAGGACTGGAACTGGCTGCTATGGACATCCCTCCTATGGCTGAGAGAGTTGGGAGTGTTAAGCCTGAAGAAGAGTAGGTTCTGGGGAAACATTCCCTGACAGCCCAGATACCCTGTGTGTTGATCCCCAGGACTGTGGGCAGCAGGTAACGAAGGGATTCTTCTGCTCTGCTCTGCTCTGCTCTGCTGAGACCTCTCCTGCAGTGCTGCTTCCAGCTCTGGGGCCCCAGCATCAGAAGGACATGAAGCTGATGGAAGGAGTCCAGAGGATGCCATGGAGATGCTCTGAGGACTGGAACTGGCTGCTATGGACATCCCTCCTATGGCTGAGAGAGTTGGGAGTGTTAAGCCTGAAGAAGAGTAGGTTCTGGGGAAACATTAGAGCCCCTTTCATTGCCTCACAGAGCTCCAAGGGAGCTGAAGAGGGATGTTGAATAATGGCCTGGAGTGACAGGACAATGGAGATGGCTTTAGTCTGACAGATGGTAGGGTTAGATAGGATACTGGGAAGAAATTCTTGGCTGTGAGGGTGGTGAGACCCTGGCACAGGTTGCCCAGAAAAGCAGTGGCTGCTCCATCCCTGGAAACATTCAAAGCCAGACTGGATGGGGCTTGCAGAAACCTGGTCTAGTGGCAAATGTCCCCATGGCAGCAGAGTGGAACTGGTGGAGCTTCAAATGTCTGTTCCAACCCAAACCATTCAGTGGCTATACGATCCTGAGTCAAGACCTTCATCAGCTGGATGATCTCTCTGCAGTCTTTGTCCAGGACCTGGTCCCTAGCAGCTTCCCTTTTTGTCTCTAGTGCTTGCACTGGAAGAAGCTGAAATGCTTAAATATCTTTGAAAGCTCAGGTTGCTGTTGCTCCTTCTGTATTCCCTCCCCTTGTACCAGGAGGTGTGAGGTTTCATAGAGACCTCTGACCTGAATTCAGTGTAGAATGGGTGTCCCTCCCCAGGGTCCCTCTTGGGAGTGTAGGGTCTTTGGCTGGAGAGCACAGGCAGTGCTGGCACTGCAGCAGCTTTTACCCTTCTCCAGCCACTCTCTGGCACTGTCCCACCCTCTGACAGCTCACACTGCCAGACCTCAGCCCACGGGGCCCAGGACAGAAGATCAGCAGGTTCAAGCTGGGGACCACTCATGTGGTGGGACTGTTTACAGGGTGTCCACTCTCTGGCAGGGACCTGTTTGTGGTCCAGTCCTATATTATAGAATCACAGAACCATGATTTGGAAAAGCCCTCTGAGACCACTGAATCCAACCATTTCCCAGCACTGCCAAGCCCACCACTAAACCATGTCACCAAGTATCACATTTACATGGCTTTTAAATCCCGCCAGACGTGGTGCCTGCAGTGTTTGACACCAGTATTGGGGAATAAATTGTCCCGTATACTTAATCCAAACCTCTCCTGAAAAACTTGAGGCCATTTCCCTTACAAAAGGGAAAATATATTGCCCAGTGCTGCTTAGTGCCCTTAGGAAAGCAACCCACCAGTGGTCCAAGTGTTGCCTAGCGCAGCCTATTACCCTCGGGACAGGAACCAGTGGGACCAGCGCTGCTCAGTACCTCTGGAACAGGGATAGGTGGGAACAGCGCTGCCCAGTAGCGCTTTTTCCTGCCGATGCCACCGGGGCAGTAACAGCACACGGTAGACGGGGCTTGCGGTCCCAGCAGGGCCAGAGGCGCCGGGTGGGACGGCTGGCCCCGCGGGGAGCACGGCGAGGGCAGGACCCGCGGGCAGTGTGAGACAAAGGCAGGCGCTCCGCGGCGCGGCGCGGCGCACGGGCGAGGCCGGGCGCGGCCCGGGGTGGGCGGTGGCGGGCGGCAGGTGCGGCCCCTCCGGCCCCTCCGGCCCCTCCGGCCCCTCCGGCCCTCGGCGGAGCGGCTCGGCCCCCGCCCAGCCCCGCGGAGCCGCAGCAGCGCCGTCAATCAGCGACGCCCCCGCTCCGTCCTCCCCTCCCGCACGCCTCGGCGCGCTGCATCGGGCTCGGTGACAGCAGCGAGCCGAGCGCGCCGGGAGCCTCCGCTCCCAGCCGGCACCGAGAATCGGGCGCGGCGGCGGCGGGGCTGGGAGGGCTGCCGAAGCATGCGGAGCCATGGGCCAGGGCTGCGGACACTCCATTCTCTGCCGGAGCCAGCCGTACCAGGCGGCCGCATCTGACATGTGAGTTCCCTCCCGCCGGCACCGGGGATGGGGGACCACGCCAAGAGGGAGGGATGCTCTGGGAGTAATGCTGGGCAAAGGAGCGAAGGAGACGCCAGGGACGCAGGAAAAAGTTCCTCCTGCCTGACAGCTGTCAGACAAGGAAATGACAAGAGGCTGCGACCCCTCCCTGTTCCCCACTCCCCACCTATGTTAGCCCTGGGGCAGGTCATCACCGGTGTTTCTGTGCCAGAGAGCTGGTGTGAACTGGATCTCCCCGTCTCCCCTTCACCCTTATCCCATAATTATTTCCCGTAAGGGTAGAAGGCCCAGTGGTGGGCCGCAGGGGGGCCCGGGTGACTTTGTGAAATTCAGGTCAGGCTTCTGAATTGTGGTTTCGGCAGCTTCACAGAGGGCAAGAGAAGGCAGCCCCTGCACACCCACCCACTCACCAAACTGATTTGGGGGTCCCGGTGTCACAGTGCCTGTCTGTGTATGGCGAGGTGGGAACAGGGCTCCAGGGGTCATGGTGGTCTCATGCTGCAGCAGACACAACGGGCTTTGTGTGAGAGCGCGGGTGACCTTGCTGAGGGATGACAGTGCTCCCTGGAAGCAGGGAAGGGTGATGCTCTGAAGAGCCCACGTGGGAAGAGGGGCTGAGCTGCCTAATGGGAAGCTTGCAGTGTCTCAATTCCCACTGCCCACAGGCTTGGCTGGCGCTGGCAGAGACCCCCTCTGTGTCTGGGCACACGCATGTGCAGCGCTCACGAGGCTCCACAGCTGCTGGGAAGCAGGCTGTGCACGGACGGTTCACAGTACGTGGGTGCTCTGGCTCCTGGCTACCAAGAGATCTGGGGTGCTTCCAATCTCTTCTCCCCCTACTCCAGTGGGAGCAGATCCCACATTTCGAAAATGTCCTCTGTGAGGGTGAGCTGAACCACAGGAAAGAAATGCAAGTCTAGAGCAAAAAGGAGGAAGGCTTCTCAGTGCTTGGATTCCTTTGTCTGACAGTGCCAGCTCCACATGCTCAGGCTCTGGCCGAACTGCCTGGCTCAGCTGCTCACACCAGGACCACCAGAACTAGGAGGCACCTTGCTGCACTGGAATGTGCCCAGGAGCATCCTTGGGTCTCCTGGAGCAGGTGCTTTAGGTGATGACGGGACTAATTGGGGTGCAGGGAAGCTTCCATCCACTCCTGCCCCAGCGCTACACATTTCCCTCACTGGGTTTTTGCACCTTCGTGAGTTGACCTTTGGGTGAGAACTTTCTCCCTCTCCATAGAAAATACCCTCCAGCATCTCTCTTGCCTACACGCAATGTGTGCCTTGGATCTGTTTTCTCAAGGCTCCAATAGGTGCTGATCCTCCTACGCTTCTGTGGGTGCTGGGTCTGTCTCTGCAGGCAGCATCCTTCCCTCAGCTCTCCTGGCTCACTCCACAGTGCTGTGCGTGCTTTGTTCCCTGCAGAGATCCTTCCCTGGTGCTGCCTGAACACGTGCACGTGTCCTTTTCTTTAAGCAAAACACACAAAGGTCTTGAAATGCCATGCGATCCCCATGTTCCCTCCTGCCTCTGCTGCTGTTTAAAGGCTTTTTAAAAAAAGTAAATGACAGAAAAGCTTGGTGTAGCTGGGTTGGCTGTGTCCAGGTAGGAATTGGCAGGCAAGGTAGGAATGATGAGTCCAGCTGCTTTACCCTTTTACCCAGGATATGTCCTTCACAGATATATGTCCCTGATCCTGTAAACCCCAAGGGCTATATAGAGGTGGAAAAGCTTCCCGAGGGTTGTCAGAGGATGATGCCCTTGGCCCTGCAGTGCTCCCTAGAGGGGTTGCAGTGGTGAGGTCAGCGCTGTGGGGAGGGGTGCTGCCTGCTTCTGCCTCCCCTCCAGCCCTGCGGTGCTCGACGCTGGCTGGCAATGCTGCGTGGGGCTGGGATCCAGTGGTGGCCCAGCTCTCCCATGTGCATGGTGCATTTTTTGCAAGGGGATGCAGGTGCAGCATTATCCAGGTCACGTTTTAACCCATTTCCTCCTTTTCTCCTGCTGGGAAGTGTGTTCCTGGGTGGGTGGATGCTGACCTGGTTAGAGGTGGGTGGGGTGTCAGGGTGGCTGGAGCTGCTGCTTTCACAGCATCTGACAGCAGCCAGGGCTGGGGAAGAAGCTACTGAGCTCTGCGGATGGAAAACACAGAGGAGGAGATGCAGCTCTGAGCATCCCTGCGGGAAGGATCCAGCTCAGTGGAGGCTGGGAGGGGTCAGGGCTTCCTTCAGGGCACAACACTGTCTGGGAAGCAGGGGGCATGAGCTGGGTTCAGCCACCCTTTGGAAGCCTTGGAGTACCTGCAAAGATGAGGGCAGGCTGTCAAACCCCTTGGAGAGCCCCCCAGACCCTTCATGGTTATTGCTAGTCCCTGGGCTGCATGTGTAAAATGTCATGGAAAACACCCACTGCGTCACTCCACTGTCCTGGCACTTTGGTCTGGATGGCTCTGCTCCCCCTCCAGGCACTTCCTTGTCAGGGAAGGGGTTCAGTGGAATGAGGTTAACCTGGTCCCCCATTGTTTGGGTTCTTAAGTGATGTTCTCCAGGTTTTTCAAAGCCTCAGGCTGTTCCTGCGCTTGTATCTGGGGCTCTTCAGGATCACTCACCTGCCTGTGCACCCAGCCCTGGAGCCTGGAGGTGCCTGGAGATTTCCTGGCAGGGAAAATAGAGGGAATACTCCTGGTTGCAAGCTTCCTGCATTCTGCATATGCCAGGAGCTTCCCAGCACCCTGCACCTGTCCATGGGAGGTCTCCAGGGTGAGCGAGGAATTTCTCCTCCATTACCCCAGGGCATCTCCCTGAGCATCTTCAGCTTCAGAATAGCCAGTTGTTTGGAAGTGTTGGGAATTGGGCCAGATTCTGGCTCTGTTAGTGAGGACCCTCACAAAGTGTGCCCTGGCCATCATCTGCAGCAGAGCCCTGCTCACCCCCTGCGAGCTGTGCTGCTTTGGGGGCTCTGGGAGGCTAAGCATCCATCTAGGGCTGAATACAGGATTCCCTGGGGGCAACGGTGGATGCAGCAGCAATTTCTGGGAATCCCTCTTTCCTCCTGCTCCCCTCTGACCCTGATACTTGCTTTTGCTTTTGTCTCATTCCCAGCTCCCATGTGGCTCAGCGGGAGCTGTGCTGGGCTGCGAACAGAAATGCCAGCAGGGTCCGGAGCTGCCTGGGACTTTCTGCCCGTCCAGCTTTCTCCTGTCCTCCTTAATGGATGGGCCTCTCTGGAGGGGGGAGTGAGTTGGATAGCGAGTGTTGGGAGATGCTTTGTTTGCTATCATGGCTCCATCTGCACAGCAGCAGCAGCAGCAGCAGCAGCAGCGGGCTCAGGGTGTGGAGAGGCTGCTGAGTGTGGGCAACAGGCAGCCTGGAGCTCAGTTTCCCCCAGCTGAGGTGTCAGGAGTGGGTGGGGGGGTCTTACCTGCCTTGCAGCAGTGGGCAATGACAGCAAGATTTGATGTTTCAGGGGTTGGAGCCTGAATTGTGGGATGATAGGTTTGGGTCGGAAAGAACCATGAAGCTCATCCAATTCTGTCCCCGCCATGGGTAGGGACACCTTTCAGTACACCAGGTCGTTCCTCATCCAATCTGGCCTTGTAGGAAGGTCTACGAGTGTGTGTAGGAAGGTGTTAGGAAACACCTTGTAGGAAGCTGTCCCCAAACCTTGTCATCCACACAGAATCCCTGGGGAATGGGCCAGTATGGCAGCCTATGGGACTTGCTGAGTGTCGGCTCAGGAATGTCCCTAAGGCTGGTTATTTGGCAGCAGCAGCCCTTGGTCCCCTCCTGTCCCCACATCCTGCTCCCATAGCAAATCCTGATCCTGGACCCATGTTCTGAGCCCTGTCTGCATCACTGGTGTGTGGAGTCAGAGGGGAGGAAGGACATGGGGGAATCTTGGATGGGTTCGAGCCTTTTGGGCCTTTGTCAGTTTGTATATTCTGTGATAAATCAAATAGAACAAAGAGAGGGATTTGGAAGTGGGATGGGGTGCATTTCCCACTGAATATATTAAACCCTGACTATTTGGCTGGGGCTGGGGCTGGGTTAGGGCTCAGCCTGAGCATTGCAGCCATGGAGAGCAGCCTCGCTATGTGTTTCAGCATGCCCTGAGCCCTCTGCTCTCCATCCAAAGAGGGAAAAGCAGACAGCAGTGCTGCCCGTGCAGCTCTGGGACAAAGTGCTGACTTAGCCAGAAGCCTCCTCTGGCTTCCAGTTGCTTCCCAGCCCCTTCCCAGGCTGTTAATAACTTGCACGTTTCAGCTGGGTGACTCAGAAGACAGTGAGAAGATATTTATAAGGAGCATTTGAAAGGCAGACACTGGTGGAGGGTTTTCTTCCCCCTTTTCTTCTCTTGAGCTGGTGCCAGCTGAATGTGCCTGTGCTTTGCTTGGCTTTGGAGTGAGGTCTGGAGGGTGACCTGTCCATGTCGCCTGAAGTTCAGTTTCTGCTTGCTACGGCATGAGGATGCTGATGCTCCAATGAAAACCTCCATGCACTCTTAATCTCACCCCATTGCAGCAGAGCCCTAATGCTAGTGCCTGCGAGGGCAAAAGCCGGCATGGCAGCCAGAATTTGGGAGTGCAGGGATTTGCAGCCCCTGCTTGGTCTGATGGTCCCCAGCCTGGCTCTGAGGCATGGAACCCTGCCAAGCCATGGCATAGATCAGCCTGGTGAGGGTGTTGCTGTTTGGTGGTGATGCTGTGGGACGTCTGTGCAGCGTCTTGGTGGTTTGGGGTTTATCCTCACACCAGAGCTGCCCTGTGTACTTACTCCTGCAGCAAGGATGTCTCCACAGCCCTGTCCTCAAGCCAATACTTGTCTTGAGCCTGGCTGGGAGGACACAAACTGTGGGTGTTGCTGTGTTTTCCCTTGTCCTCCTCAGAATCTTTCCTCATGTTTTTTACTAGTGAGATCACAGAAAGGTCGATGGCAGCATCCTTCCTGCATGGAAAAAGCAGTCGGAAGCCATGAAGGCTTTAAGTAAGAAATTGGGGTCAAGGAAGGTGGTGCTAATGATGGGGAACAGTGCCAGAGTCCCTAACCTCCTGACTCAAGCAGGCTGATGGCAATTTTCAAGAATTTGATTGTCAGCTGCTCAAGCCAGGAACTCCTGCAATGGGATGGAACTCCTGCTCTCCTCCTGAGAGGAGGGTGTTGGATCCTAAGCATGAATATCCTCAGGAGCTGCAGGATGTGGGGACTCCCTTGGTCCTTCTGCAGTACCTCAGGGGTAGAGCTGGGCCTCCCTTCAGCTGCTGAGGGGCTGAAGCTGGGCCTGAGGTTAGGATTAGGGTCAGGGTCAGAGCTAAGGTTAGGGGTAGATCTAAGATTAGGATTAGAGTTAGGGTCAGAGCTATGCTAAAGTTGGACTAAATTTAGGTCTGGGTTTAGGGCTATGATCAGGTTTAGGGCTAGTGTTTGGATTTGGGATAGCTTTAAGGTTAAGGCTAAAGCTAAGTTTAGCTTTAAGGTTAGGTCTTGAGCTGAGATAAAAGATTTAGGGCCTGGTTAGAGCTTGGGTTACATCTAGGACTGGCATTTGGTCTATGGCTAAGTTTAAGGTTCAGATTAGTATTAGGAGTAGTACTGATTTTAGATTTATGCTTAGGTTTAGATTTAAGCTTAGGTTTAGGGTCATTGCTAGCCTAGGATTAGATTTAGGGCTAGGGTTAGACTTATGCTTCAGGTTAGTTTAGCCTCTGTGTTAGAGCTAGATTTAAGGCTTAGTTTGGTGTTAGGGTTATAGTTAGGTTTAGATTTAGAGCTAGGCTGGGTCTAAGTTTGGGGTTACAGCTATGCTGATGTGCAGGTTTATGGTTAGGTCTATGACTAGCGTTACAGTTAGTGCTCGACTAGAGCTAGTGTCAGGTCTGCCAGGACAAAGGCTGCAGTGCTCCATTCTCCCTCAGCAGAATATGCTCCCCACCAGCACAGCCTTGTGCCCTTCCCATCCATGTTTTTCCCCCTTTGGCTGAGCCAAAGGCTCTCTGGGACCTGTCATGTGGTTTGGTTTTGTCTTGCACCTGTCCTGGCCTCACGGGGAGTGGGACAGATGCTGAGTCAGCAACACTGCTGGATGAAACCCCCAAAACTGGAGTGTTTTGCTAAAGCTCAAGTGAGGAAAAACAGTGCTGGCTGTGGACAAAGCAGGTCTTGAGGCATGAGAAGTGTCCGTGTGGAAATGCCAGCAAAACTTCAGAGGGCCAAGCATTCCCCAAAATGAGCCCAAGGGCTCTTAGGCGCTAAGGTGCCCTTTGGGTGCTGGTTTCCTTTGCTCACACCCAGGTGCAGGCGGATGCAGCAGCAGAGCTGGGTGAGCTCTTGCTCCAGAGGATGCCGCAGGAAACAAGCTGCTCACAGTGGGAGCTGGGTATAATGAACCCTGCGAGGCTTAGGAAGAGGTTGAGGGGGCTGCTGTTGGGGCTGACTGTCTCCAGGGAAATTATGCTCCTGGGAATGGCTGTGGGTCCCAGTCAGGCATCTGTGGCTGGTGCTGCACCTACCAGATCAGCAGGACACAGCTGGAACTGCTCGGGGTAGGATTCGTGCTGTGCTGTGCCATGCTGCAGACTAGGCAGAGGGGCCGCCAGTGCCAGTAGTTCCACGTGGTTTGGGAACCCAGAGTTCAGGGTAATGTCCTTGGGCCCCCACAGATCCAGCTGTGACCATCTCCTTTACTTCAAGGAGATGAAGCAACCTGTCCCACTGTGCTGCTGCTGTGGGGATGCAGGGATGCAAAGAAGGTGTCATTCCCCCAGGAGCAGTGTGGGAGCTGGCTCCTGGGATGGATGGGTATGCAGTTTTGGTGAAGATGGAGGGCTCTGCAAAGGTGGGGACTCGGTGCTGTTGGAGAAGCCCCTCTCCCCCTCTGGGTGGGCAGGGACAGGGACAGCAGGTCCGTGGGCTGGCGAGAAGTGCAGAGTCAGGCACGGTGTGTGCTGCCGTGCACAGAGCCTGCAGGGAGCTCCACGTGCCAGCTGAGAGCACGGAGAGCTGGAGCATGGGCAGGGGGACCCCAGTTATGTCCCTGTCACCTCCCTCCTGCAACCCCCAATCAGCAGGCACAGCAGAGAACCACTGTGCTCCCAGGAGGGACCGTGGTGATGCTCTGGGAACCCTGCTTCCATCGTTACCTGTGCAGCTCAGTTGGATCCCAGCTCCTCAACCAGCCCTGTCATGGGGACTGTGACACAGGGAGGAGGACAAGGCTGGGGACTCTTTTCAGGTGGCACCTGGCTACCAGTCACCCCCCCAGTGCTCTGTCCAGGCACAGTGTGGCAGGGAAGCTGGAGCCAGCAGTTCAACCACAGAAAAGCCATTAATTAATGGAAAGCATGATCGAGGATTAAAAGCCTGACATGTTCCAGCACTGATCCCAGTATCAGTGGGATCTTGGCTGTGCCAGGGACCAGCCCAGAAGGGTGCACCAGAAGAGATTTAGTTTAGATAATAGGGAAAATTCCTTCCCTGAAGGGGTGCAGCACAGGCTGCCCAGAGCAGTGGTGGTTTCCCCATCCATGGAGGGATTTAGAAGTTTTGTGGATGTGGCATTTGGGGACACGGGTTAGTGGTGGGCTTGGCTGGGGGAATGGTTGTACTTGATGGTCTCAGAGGGCTTTTACAACCTCAATAATTCTGTATCCATATTCCATATGGCATCTCCATGCCTGTCCCAGGGCTGAACTACATCTCTCTGCCAGTTCCATCTCTCCCCCAGTACCCACACCAGCCACACCACTGGCAGTCCGCACAGCCAATCCCCATCCCCAGTTGCCCCCTCCCCTCCTCTCAGGGAAAGCTGAGGCTTCCGAATCTAAAAGCTCAACTCAGCTCTGGGAAGTGGATGGAAGGTGTCAGACTCTTGCCCTGATGAGCCCCCAAGGCATGAGTGGCTTTGAGCTGTGTCATCTCTTGTCCCTCCATGGATAGTCCCCACTCCCTGCACTAACTCTGGCTCATGGGAATATTTGGATCATTTGAGTAGAAGTCCTGGCCCAGTTAGTGGCTTCCACTTGTGCCATGTTCACAGATGGACGATCCAGTTAGAACCTGTGGTGTTGTTTGGGACATGATCCCTGCTCCTAGAGCGCTGTTGTTCATGGAAAGCATGGGGCATGGAAAGCACAGGCAAGATCCTGGCTCCTGCTCTTTTCCCACTATTTTTAAGGGACAACAGTGCTGGGGAAAAAAAAAAAAAAAAAAAAAAAAAAAAAAAATAAAAAAAAAAGCAAAGGGTAGGTGATGAACACATGCTGAACCACGATCAACTGCAGCTTTCTTTCTCCCTCTAGTTATCAACTAAATGGACTAATTGAAAGATGAGTTGGCAGCATCTGTAGGGTTGCATTTTTCCAAGGATAATTCCCCAGGGATTCAGGGTAAATGTGTGTTTTCTCTCTCACTTTGCTATGCTCCTGCCTGGTTTGGCTCCCTTGGGGTGTGCTGGTGGCTGTGCTTGGAGGTCCCCATGGTGGTGGGATTTGCAAGGATGCCGTGCAGCAGGGATGAAGATTTGCAGGGCTGCCATGCAGTAGGGACAGGGATTTGCGGCCTTGCAGGGCTGCCAGGCTTTCCAGCCCTATCACTGAGACCAGCTGCATCCCTGTGGCTCCTGACACCCCTAGGGGTTTGCATGGATGCTGTGGAGTGGGATAGGGATTTGCAGGGATGCTGTACAACAGGAATGGATTTACAGGAATGCCATACAACAGGGATTTGCAGGGTTGCCATGCAATGTGAACAAGGATTTGCAGCCTTGCAGGGCTGCCAGGATTTCTAGCCCCATCACCAGGGCCAGCTGCATTCCTGTGGCTCCTGGCAGCCCCGGGAGCTGCTCTCCCAGCCTGGCAGTGGGGGCAGCTGCTTGCACAGGACCTGATGCTCCAGGGCGGAGCACCCGAAGCAGTGTGTTTGCCAAGCAAACAGGGCTCAGCCTTCTGCAGCCGGATCAACAGCCTCCACACGTTTGCTCAGCAAATAAATCCCACCCGGCAAAGCTTTGGTGCCGCTGGTCCCCTTCCTGCCAGCCCCTGCCAGCTGCTCTGTCACTGCCCGTGCAGCACCTGTCCATTATTGTGCAGGGCTCATGATGGCTTCAAGTTAAACATGGCAGCTCAGCAGCCCTCCCTGCCTTTCTTGCCTGGAGATGCCAGGGCGTTACTTAACCGTGTGTGCCCATGCTGGGATCTGTCCTGTGTATGTGCAGGGTGAAATCCTTCGGCTCCAGTGAAATGGTTTTGCTCTGGACTGAGCAATTGCAGGAATATTCTGGCACTGCTGGAGGCTGGGGAAGATGGAAGCTGCACTGGCAGGTGTTGGCCTGGAGGCTGGCTGCTCTGGTGATGGAGGAAAGGTGTCTGGGTGTGTGGGGATCCTGGAGCACCATGCCAGAGCCCCATGCCATGCCATTGCTGCTTCCCTTGCTCCAGGCTCTCCTGTGCCCCAGATCATGTTCCCTCTGGGGTCCTTGTCACCCCCCCTAACACACTGTCCAGTCATGGTTCTACTGAGGTGGGGACAGATGCCACCTCCCCTCTTCCCTTTGCCTGGAGACTGTGGGATGTGATCCCAGCCATTTCACGGGCTGGTTGGCTGCTGCTCCAGCTGCCATCGTTCTCTGCTTCCCGTTTCTTTTCCCCTCACAGATACACTGTTTAGCCCCTGCTGCCTGCAGAGATGGAAAAACTCCCTTTCCCAGGCACTGTTGTCTACCTCAGGGACCCATTTTCTTCCTCTTCCCTCTTCCCTGAGGTGCTGGAGGCATATTCTTCTTTCTATCTTCACTCCCAGAGCAGCAGGACAGTGGCTGGGTCAGGGTGTGGCTGTGGGTACTGAGCATCCCATCTCACTGCACCATCCCTCGCACAGTGGACAGGCACTGGGGTCACCACTGTCACCCCACGGGGACACTGCTGCTTTCCCTTCCACAGAGCTCTCTGGCGCTGGGGCCAAGCCACCCTCCAGCCTTCCAGCTTCTCTAAAGTCACCAGAGTCACTTGTGCTCTTATAGGCCACTAAGTGCTGTAATTACAGATATGCTTTAATTAACATAATTGTGTTTCTACGCAAATAAAACATTTGGCACAGTTAATTCTAAGGCTGCAGCTCCAAACACAAGGCTTCCTGACCCCCCTGCGGAGGTGGCAGGGGGGCTGGCAGAGAGTGGGGTTCTCACCTCCCTGCCAGAAGATCATCCCAGTCCCAGCCTGGGCCTGAGCCAAAGCCCCCCGTTCCCCACTGGAGTGTCCTGCCCTATTTGGTGGAGACAGCTGTGCTGGCAGACACTTGGATTGCTGGGAGATGGCACTCGGCTTGCTGGAACACTGTATTGGGCTCAGTGGACCAGAGCACTGGGATTTCTGGGATGCAGCAAACCCAGTGGTTTGCTGGGAGACTGAACTGGACTTGCTGGGATGCAGCCCCAGGATTGCTAAGACATAGCACTGGGTTTGCTGGGCCATGGTGCTCACATTGCTGGAGTACCATGCTGGGCTTGCTGGGATGCAGCCCTGGGTTTGCTGGGACACAGCTGGAGCCCAGCTGTGCCCTGGCAGCAGTGCCAGGGGGCATTCACCCTGGCCGGGCAATGGGCACAGTGGATGGATCCGGCCCCTCCATCCATCCCATCCCATCCCATCCCATCCCATCCCATCCCATCCCATCCCATCCCCTCCCATTGAGCTGCCCCCAGGGTGTTTTGCCCTCCCAGCATCCAGAGACCTCTCACTCCCCATTCCCTCTTTAGCAGACCCCAGAGCTCACCATGCTCTTAGGAGTCTTTGGATGAAGGCTGGAGCTGGCGGCAGCATGCCAGCCCTCTGCCAGGAAGATGCCAGGAAGAACTGGGAAAATGGCTGGTGCTTATGTGCTAAAATGCCCTTTTCATTTGAAAAAAACAGAAGAAAAGGGGGAAAAATATATTCCATTTTTCTCCAGCTGAAAATGAAAGTGATTATGTAACGAGCAATAAATTACAGAAAGGAATGAGTCATTGGAGCAAATCCCAAGAAAGGCACAGTATTTTTAGCTCCAACACCCTGTGCTGTACTGTGCATTAACCCTTGCAGGACTTGGGCCCCCACTGCAACCTACCCCTAGGGTGATCCCCCCCCCAGAGGCATCATATTGGCTTCTGTGAGGATTTTGTCTCTGTGATATTCCCAAGGGAAGATGGAAACAATGTAAGCTGTGGGCCCCTCCTTTCCTTTATATGGGATGCTTATGGGTGGTCCAGGGAATACTGCTCACCCCAGATCCACATCCCCATCCTGGGCTAAGCCCCTGCTTCTCTTCCCCTCTGCTCATTCCCACTGGGATAATTAATCCTGATCCCTTCCTGAGACCCTGGGCACCACTGTTGTTTCCTTGCCAAAGAGCCTGAAGAATTAATTAGGAAATAAAAACAAGGAACAAATTAATTGGAAGAGAACTAGCGAGGGAGCAAGTGAGCAATACTGCTTTAATCCAGGTTAAATTGGGGAGTGATTGCTTTGCTAACAGAAGAGATGATGAGGGAGAATTGGAGCAGGCAGGTGCCAGGTGAGACAATGGCAACAAGCATCCAGATGCCAAGGGATGCCCATGGAGAGCTGTGCTGGGTGGGGAGGAAAATCCCGGAGACACCAGCAGGAAGCTGGAAGAGGAATCTGGAAGAGAGGCTCAGAGCATCTTGGGGTCAGAGCCCAGAGTGTCCCAGGATCACCACTCAGACCATCCTCGGGGGCCCAGAGCTTGGAGCACCCCTAAGGAGAGAGCTCAGAACATTCTTAGGACTGAGGCATGGAGAACGCCTGGGATTTGGGCTTGGAGCACCCATTGGAACAGGGCTTAGAGCATCTCTGGAGTCAGGGCTTGGAACATCCCTTTCTTAAGTGACACTATCATTCATGCCTACTTTTGAGAATCCTATGGGATCAGGTACCAGCACAGGGACAGGGACCCTGTCCTTGTGTGCCATGTTTCTTTGGGGTCTCCAAGCTGGTGGGAACCAGGCCTGCTTCTCTGTCTCTGAACAGATCCCTGGGTGCTCATGGTGGCACGACACTCCATTGTCACCTGGCAGCGACCCCACCCTAAATAAGGGGCCAAGGAGAGTGGCAGGGACAAGTGAGATCTGGTGGCCAAGTCCTCGTGGCCTGCAGCTGGAGTGGGGTCAGCTCAGAGTGACACAGCCAGGGCCAATGGATGTCACCTCCTCATCTTTTATCTAATCTGGCAGTAAATTCCTGTCCTCCATATATGCTTGCGCTGGGCTGGGATCTTCCTTATTGCTGCTGGGCCACCTGGAATAGTGGCGTGGCACTGCGTGTCCAGGGGCTGCTGTACCCCAGTACCCGCTGCTGTCCCGCAGGCACCTGCTGTCCCTTCTCCTGCTGCACACTCTCATTCTGGCACATAATTTCCCCAAAATCCATGTTCCCTCCAGAGACATCCTATTCCTCCAGGCAACCCCTGTCCTTGTGGACATGTGCTGTCCCTTGTCAAACACACTGTCCCTCTGCAAACGTGCTGTCCCTTCAGGCACCTGCTCTCCCTCAAGACACGTGCTGTCCCCAGGTGTGTCGTGTCTTTCCAGACACAGGGTGTCCCCCAGATGCATGCTGTGCTCATGGATGTCACCTGCACCTCTGGACATGTGCTGATGCCATGAATGCAGGTTGTCCCTATGGATACATGCTGTCACCCTGGAAGCAGGTTGTCCCTCTGGACACACGCTGTGCTTCTGGGTTCAGGCTGTCACCCACGGACACGTGCTGTCCTCCGGGATTCAGGCTGTTTCCATGGATACACTTGTCCCTGTGGATGCATGCTGTCCCCATGGATACACGCTGTTCTGATGGATACACACTGTCCCTTTGGATACATGCTGTCCCTTTGGATACATGCTGTCCCACTGGATACATGCTGTCCCCCTGGATGCATGCTCTCACCATGGCATATGCTGATCCCTGGATGCAGTCCCTGTGGATATCCCCTCTCCCTCACCCCTCTGAGGGTACAGTGGGGGTGTGCTCTGTCCCTGCCCACACAGGATAATCTCCTGGGACAGGCTGTGTGCAGCTCAGGAGGTGAAATCCCACTAGCCAGGCTGAAGATGCTGGTGGCCACCATGCCCAGAACTTGTCCATAAGGACTGTCTGAGCCGGCTGGGAAAGCAGCCAAAGAATGGGGAGAGAGGTATGGGAACAGAGCCAAGAGCTGTCTCAGCCCCACAGGGACCTGACCACCACAGTGGGGCCAACAGGGCTCTGCCATCCCATTTGTCCCCCCAAATAGCCCTGTCGTGTGTGTGGGCTGCTGGTGGACCCCCAGCCCTGGCCGTGCTCTGAAATGTCTCCACAGAGACCCTCTAAGGGCTCCATCACTTACTCATCAGCAATATCACTTAATCAGCTGGGCCCTTCCTTATCCCTTTGTCACCCCTCCTCAGAATCTGCTCAGTTGGAAGGAACCCACAAGGAGCATCAAGTCCAGCTCCTGGCCCTGCACAGTTATCCTTTTGTCACCCTTCCTCAGAATCTGCTCAGTTGGAAGGAACCCACAAGGAGCATCAAGTCCAGCTCCTGGCCCTGCACAGCACCATCTCCAAGAGTCACATCACACGCCCAAAAGTAGTGTCCAAATGCTGCTAGAACTTCAGGCTTGGTACTGCTCTGGGGAGGCTGTTCCAGTGTCCAGTCACCCTCTGGGTGAAGAATCTTTTCTTAATATCCAACCTAAACCTCCCCTGACACAACTTCAGACCATTCCCTCGGGAGTGTCACTGGTCACCAGAGAGCAGAGATCAGTGCCTGCCCCTCCTCTTCCCCTCACAAGGAATTTGTAACTACAGTGAGGTCTGTCCTCAGTCTCCTCTTGTCCAGGCTGAACAGGCCAAGTGACCTCAGCTATTCCTCATACATATTCCTTCCCCTCGAGGCCTTTCACCACCCTCATGGTGAGTCTTTAGACTCTCTCTAGTGGCTTTAATATCTTTTTTATTTTGTGATGCCCAAAACTGCCCCCAGCACTCGAGGTGAGGCTGCCCCAGTACAGAGCAGAGCAGGACAATTCCCTCCCTTGCTCAGCTGGTGATGCTGGGCCTGGTGCCCCCCAGGACATGGGTGTGACTCATGTGATCATGTTCACCTTACTGTTGTCCTGGAAAGTTCCCTTTCCATGACACTGCTTTCCAGCAAATCATTTCCCAGTCTGTATGTACATTGGGATTGACCCATGCCAGATGCAGAATCCTTGTTGAACCTCACACACTTGGCAATTGTCCAACTCTCCAATTTGTCAGCAGCCCCTCCCAGTTTTTTATTGTCTGTGAACTTGCTTAGTCTGAACTTCCAGTCCTGTGTCCAAATAATTTATAAAGATGTTGAAGAGTGCAGGACTTCCTCGTCCCTTTCTCATCCCTTTGTTATCCCACTTTGAATCCAATGATAGCCCAAGCCCCAGAACTGATGCAACCAGGTCTCTGCAGCTGGCACCACTGGGGCCATCCCCACTGAGGGGCTGGTGCCAGGACACCCCCATCCCTGCCCAGCCTGAGATCATTCTGGGCTGTGGCTCCTGTGGTGGATCAAGGGATCCACCTGGACCCTGGATCCCACCCTGCCCATGCTGGTGTTGCTGGGATGACAGTGGGGCACACACACACTCACATGCACAACAGCTGCAGTCACAGCTCTTCCTTGCATCCACACATTCCCAACTCTCCTGCTGCTCCCAGCAGGTCCATGCAGTGAACACACCTGATGCCATGGAGCCTCCTGGCACCCCCAGCCTGTGCCTGGCATTGCTCAGGTGAGGGATGTCACGGCATTCCCTGTCCCACAGCATTCTCTGCCCTGCCATATTGCCTGCCCCACTTGGGCACTGCAGCTGCATCCTGGGTGATGAGTGGGATTTATGCATGGGGAAACTACAGAGCAGTAAATGGGATATTGATTGGGTGCTATTGTGGGGATTAGTGCA
Organism: Onychostruthus taczanowskii; assembly: GCF_017590055.1. Lineage (NCBI taxonomy): Eukaryota > Metazoa > Chordata > Aves > Passeriformes > Passeridae > Onychostruthus > Onychostruthus taczanowskii. The sequence goes on from NW_024505118.1 coordinate 3,428,522, forward strand.
GAGCGGAAGAGCAGAGGGATTGATTTCTGGTGGGATTTAGAGCTGTCAGTGTACCTCGGATTAGCAGCTCCAGGGTAATAACACCCAATTCATTCAGGGATCCAGCAGGTCCCTTAGTGGCCATGTCCCCAAGCTCAGCTGAGTCTCAGTCATCTCTGTTCCATGGGCAGGACCCCAGCCCCATGTGCCACCTGCACTGGCCACTGTGTCCCCTCCTTCCCTGGAGGACAGGGATGCTCCAGAATGCCCACAGATGCTGCTCTGAGGGCAGGCTGCTGCAATTGCTAGGGATGGAGAGAAATGGGATTTCAGGGTTACGCAGGGTGTGAAGGGTCATCTTGGTGCCTTAACCCCCCAAAATCTTCAACTTTGGGAGTTTGATACCATTTGCTGCTAGCACCTCCCAGGGAAAAGCTGGAGTGGGGTTTATCTCAGTGTCTTTGGTGTGGAATATTCCACTACCATGGAATAAAGGTTAATATTTACTTGCCTGCATGAACTTTATTCCCATTGATGCCATCAGACACCCTCCAGATGGGATGCGGCGTGGCTGCTCCCTAGGTTCCCAGGAAGAGACAGGAGGCACAGCACTCGATTGATCCACTCCAGGCCGGGAACAAGGGAAAACTACAGGATGGATGGAAATGCGGGAAGCCCACACTGCTGCCTCTCCTTGGCACCTACAGTTATTCCCCAGCAGCTCCAGGGCTGGGTTCTGAGGCTGTGTGTGTCCATCTGACTGCTGTGATGTTCTCATCCAAGGAATGCCACTCCTGGGGCACACAGAAAAGCCAGGGATCAGCTCATAATTACCCCAGGACTGACTGGGAGATGAGCAATGATGCATGGATGCAACGGTGGTACTGCAGTACAAGTCCCTGCACCCTTGCATCCCTGCACCCGTGTCCCATTCCCCTGTCCCCAGGTGCCCCTGTGTCCCTACACTGCCATGTCCCTGTGTCCCATTTCCCTGTGTCTCCCTGTCTGTCCCCAGGCCTTTGTGCCTATAACTTGTGTCCCACCACCTGCCCCCAGCCCCTCCCCCTCATGTCCCTGCACCTCTGTGTCCCACCCCTGTCCCCAGGCACCTCTGGGAGAGCATGAGGGACAGCTCCGTGCTGTGTCCTTGTTCCCAGCAATGGCTTTGTGTTCCCTGGGCAGCTGTGCTGGCTCCCTGGGTGGCCCTGGTGACAGGGCTGTGCCAGGTGCCAGGACATGGATCCTGCTGGCACCCAGCTCCTTGGGATATTTCCACTGTTGGCCCCGCAGGGAACCTGCTATTCCTACCTGATTTATTGACGGATCCCCGGACCTGCATCCGTGCCGGTGGGACCTGTGCAGGCTGGGGTGACACTTGGGACCTGCAGCAGGGTGAAGCCAGAGCGGGAGTTCCACACCCTGATCCTGGGGGTCTGGCGGCTCTGGTAGTGTCCTGGTCAGAAAAAGGGGCACTGTGAGACGCTGCCTGGGGTATTCATGATCCTGTGCCACCCCGGGGAGAGACGCCCGTGCCCGTGTGTCCCCCGCAGGGGCAGGAGCACCGGAGGCCGGGGTGGCTGCGCGGGGTGTCCGGGAGCGGCCCTGGCCGCTAGATGGCCCCGCGGCTCCGCCGGCCGCCCCGAACCTCCTGCGGGCTCCGGGCCCGGCATCCCGGGGCTCGGCGTGCCGGGAGCCGGATGGAGCGTGTAGCGTGCAGAATGGCCCTAAACCCCACCCTGCTTGGCACCTCGGGGTGGCATTGCCTTATCACGACCTGTCCTAACGAGGGGCGAGAGACGATGCGAGGAGCCCTTTACAAACGCCCCGCCGAGCCTCAGAGCACCCTGTCCCTGAGGAGCACCCTGGGGACAGGGACACAGAGGTGCAGGAGCACAGTAGTGCCTGGGTAGGGAGTGGGACACGGACTGCAGGGACACGGGAACACGGAGGGACAAGGATACAGGGATGCAGGGACACGGGAGGGCCTGGGGACAGGGATACGGAGGAAGAGCAGGCCATCCTCCCTCAGACCAGAACTTTCTCTTCTGCCCAGAGGAGGAGGAGGAGGGGGAGGGATGGAGATTGTCGCGCTGCCGATATCGCTCTCACCGTGTGGCAGGTGGCCATCGTGTGACGGCCTGAGCATGCCGACCCTCCGTGCAGATTCCCTGGGGCCATCGGGGTAGGGGCAGCATCCCGAAATCCTTGTACTTATCTCGGGGCGAGGGACGGGAGGAGGTGTCACTCCTCACTGAAGGCAATGGGGGGTTAATATAGGAGGGTGGGGGCGAACAGACCCTATAAGGGGGCCCCAAGATGAGGGTCCCTCCCTATCCAAGAGAGGGGTGCTGGGTAGGAACCCCTTCAGTATCCTATAGGATGGGGGGCAGGGAAGATTTTCTCTACCGAGCCCTGCATCAGAGTTACCCCAGGGCAAGGGATGCGATGAGATTTTGGCCCCTCCATCAGGGAGGATGAAGGGAAGGCCTCCCCAACCCAAACGTGAGGCGCAGCCTTTAAGGGGGCAGGGGTCGCTTTATTGAGAGGTGAAACATGCCGCAGAAGGGAGAAGGGGCAGGGGGGAAACTCCTGGCCCGATCCCCAAGAGGGGAGGGTTTAACCCGGAGGGAGATCGTTGCCCTCCCAGATGCCAGACCCGTGACGGCACACCCGGCACCTGCCGCACAAGGAAAACACTGCCAGCCCCGCGCTGCAGAGCGGAGCTACCCAAACTGGGCAGCGATGCCCTGATCCTCTCCCCACATGGGCGCCCCCGCCCCACTCCGGTTTCCTTCCCCCTTCACCACCCCACACTGGGACTCCCACTCCTGAACCCCTCCCAATACCGGGGAGTGACATCCCCACCCAATTCCCACATCGGCACCACCCTCTCGGCCCCCGCCCCACACCGAGGACCCCCCCCCCCCCCCCGGGGGGGGGGGTTCCGCGCCC